>NW_027223758.1:44180478-44780478 GCF_028538775.1 Myotis yumanensis
AGCAATGGTTCTCAACCTGTGGGTCGCGACCCCTTTGGGGGTCGAACAACCCTTTCACAGGGGTCGCCTAAGACCATCAGAAAACACATATATAATTACATACTGTTTTTGTGATTAATCACTATGCTTTAATTATGTTCAATTTGTAACAATGAAATTGGGGGTCACCACAACATGAGGAACTGTATTAAAGGGTTGCGGCATTAGGAAGGTTGAGAACCACTGCTCTATAGGCTCCTTCTAACCAAAGATACATTAAACTTAAAAATGCCAATACAGGGGAAATTCGACCATCTAAATGAGGGTCACGTCATCTGTGTTGCTTAACCATCCTTGGCACAGTTTTCCAATAATGCCCAAATTAATAAACTAGATAAAAAGCAAGCTGAAGTAAATAGATTATTTTTTAATTCTCTATATCAACTAGCACACTTGGGAGCCTAAATTATTGAATACTAATCATAAGACTGTTCAAGGGATGACCACATATCCTTTTTCTTTCTAAGTCTTTGCTTATAAATGGCATGATTACACATACCCGTGTTCTAAGAGTTGGCTCAGCATAGTATTCAGTTGTTTGGCCAAAGTTCCATTCTGCAGGACAGAACTCTCCCTCTCCAAACTGAAAAGCATGGTGAGGTCCATGTGCAGTCACTCTGTGCCGGAGACCAATTCCAGCATGTCATAATTTCAAGAGCTCATCAACAGGTCGATGAGACTTGGGGACTCAACAGGGTTGAGTCACACATGTAGTCACCTGCATCAGGGAATGGCTAAAGGCATTTCCCCAAACCTGAATAGGATACATTAAATTGATTGTGGCAGCCAGACAGTTAAAGGGCATCTTAATCTACATGTTATTGCCTCCTACTGGCCAAACACCTGAACAGCCATACGCTAATTCCCCCATTCTGACAATGGACTCTGTACCAAACCCTGACCCTTTGAAGTGTATATCTCTGCCTCGCCTCAGGAAAGTTGTGTTAATAAAAAGCATGGGGTCCTGGGGACGAGGACGAGAGAACCTAAGACCTTAGACTTAAGACCTTAGATCTTAGTTCCTTTAGCTAAGCTCCTCTAACCCCCAATGCCTTTCAAAATTATATTTTGTCTCCAGACTCTTTATTAGTCCCTGGACTCTTTAATCTACACACAGCCTTCTCCAGATTTCCTGAACCCTTCTTGATGCTGGGACAAGAACCCCGGAAACTCTGGAGCTGAAAAAATCCACATCAATGTGGTAAACGTTAGGGCTGTTCGCCAATGTGCCAGTTCTCCCCCTCCCAGGTGCACAGTAGGACAGGTACACAGTAGGACTGCTCTTCTCCACCCTGCTATAGTGAGACTTGGCCATGTGACTGCCTGGAGCCAATAAAACATGAGCAGGGGCCTTTACAGCCAATGCAGAATTTGCCACATCCCCTGCCCCCTGTTGCTGTGATCTTTAATGTCGGTGCCAGGATGGAGCCCCATAGTAGAGTATTTAGATCTCAGAGTGACTATTAAGTAGGCTCTTCCTGCTGGTTTGCAGCCTGAGATGGAGAGGAGAACTAACATACAATAGAGACACCAACCTTTGTAGTGTTAAAGCCAATGAGATTTTAGCCCTAGCCGGTTTGGCTCAGTGGATAGAGCGTCGGCCTGCAAACTAAAAGGTCCCAGGTTCAATTCCAGTCAAGGACATGTACCTTGGTTGCGGGCACATCCCCAGTAGGGGGTGTGCAGGAGGCAGCTGATCGATGTTTCTAACTCTCTATCTCTCTCCCTTCCTCTCTGTAAAAATCAATAAAATTATATATATATATATATATATATATATATATATATATATATATATATACTAGAGGCCCGGTGCACAAAAATTTGTGCACTCGGGGGGATGGGGAGGGGGGTCCCCCAGCCCGGCCTATGCCCTCTCGCAGTCTGGGACCCCTCGGGAGATAACGACCTGCTAGCTTAGGCCTGCTCCCGGGTGGCAGAGGGCACGTCCAATCCCTAGGTGCAGCCCCTGGTCAGGCTCAGAGCAGGGCCGATTGGGGAGTTGGGGCGCCGCCCCGTCATGCACAGAGCAGGGCGGATCGGGAGGTTGTGATGCTACCCTCAGTCACGCTCAGGGTAGGGCCGATTGGGGGGTTGGGGCACCGCCCCCTGTCACACTCAAGGCAGGGTCGATGGGGAGGGTGCGGCGCCACCCCCTGTCACGCACAGAGCAGGGCCGATCAGGGGGTTGGGGCGCTGCCCCCTGTCACTCACAGAGCAGGGCCGATCAGGGGGTTGGGGCGCTGCCCCCTGTCACTCACAGAGCAGGGCCCATCAGGGGGGTTGGGGCTCCGCCCCCTGTCACACACAGAGCAGGGTTGATCAGGGGGTTGGGGAGCTCCCCCCTGTCACACACAGAGCAGGGCCAATCAGGGGGTTGAGGAACTCCCCCCTGTCACTCACAGAGTAGGGCCGATAGGGGAGTTGGGGCACCGCCCCCTGTCACACACAAAGCAGGGCGGATCAGGGGGTTGGGGCGCTGCACCCTGTCACACTCAGGGCAGGGCCAATGGGGAGGTTATGGCTCTACCCTGTCACATACAGAGCAAGGCCCGTGGAGGGGGGTTGGGGCGCCACCCTCTATCACCCACAGAGCAGGGCCGATCAGGGGGTTGGCGCGCTGCAACCTGTCACACACAGAGCCGCAGGGCGATCAGGGGATTGGGGAGCTCCCCCCTATCAGGCACAGAGCAGGGCTGATCAGGGGGTTGGGGCGCCTTCCCCTGTCACGAACAGAGCAGGGCGGATAGGGAGGTTGTGGCCTCGACCCCTGTCACACACAGAGCCGCAGGGCGATCAGGGGGTTTGGGCGCTGCCCCCTGTCACACTGATCCCGGTGCCGGGAGCCTCGCTGCTCCGCTGATCCCGGTGCCGGGAGGCATATTACCCTTTTACTATATAGAATAGAGGCCTGGTGCATGGGTGGGGGCCGGCTGATTTGCCCTGAAGGGTGTCCTGGATCAGGGTAGGGGTCCCCACTGGGGTGCCTGGCCAGTCTGGGTGAGGGGCTGAGGGCTGTTTTCTGGCTGGCGAGTGACTGAAGCTCCCAACCGCTCCTTGTTTTCTTCTTCTTTTTTTTTTTTTTATTCTGGGCCAGCTTTAGCTCTGAGGCCTCGCTGCTAAAAACATCGATACAATGTTGCGGTCTGGCTGGCTTTCAGTCTGGCTGGTTTCTGGGGTTTTGTTTAGCTTCTTATTTGCAACATAGTACATAGTTGCTTAGAGTTGCAGCTGAGAGGCAGGCAAGTTAGGCGGGGAACGTTGGAGTCCACAGTCACTGAAGCAAGCAAGCCTCCCTGTTCGCTTCAGTGCATGGCTGCCGGCCGCCATCTTGGCTGACAGTTAATTTGCATAAGGATATGCTGATTAGCCAATGGGAAGGGTAGCGGTCCTACGCTAATTACCATGTTTCTCTTTTATTAGTGTAGATATATATATATATATATATATATATATATCTCCAATGAGATTTTAGTGACTTATTACTGCAGTATAATTTAGCCTGATTAATTCAACAACAAAAATTAACTTCTCTTAAGAAAAGAAACTAACCAACTGATATGAATGAAATGATGACTATTGATGCCTCATCAAAAACGTATGTTCCCCAGTTTTTCCATGAGCAAGAATGGATTTCATCGACCATTTCAATTCACTTTCTTCCATTTCTCCTCAAAATTAACAGCATGCAATTCCAAGATTAGAGACATAAAGTGACACTGTACCCAGAGATAGACAGGCACACAGAAAATATGGCCATGTGACAATTTTGGAGTCATGCAGCTGCAAGTCAAGGAGCACCAAGGAAACTGGCAACCACCAGAAGCTGGGAGAGAAGCACAAACAGATACTCCCACCGAACCCCCAGTGTGTAACCAACCCTACTGACACTTTGATTTTGGACTTCTGGCCTCCAGAACTCTATAAGAATAAATTCTTGAATTTTTTCCCACTTAGTTTTGGGCACTTTGTTATAGCAGCACTATGAAATGAATACAGTGACTTTTAACTCCATTTTCTCCCACTCCTCTGCCTGCTTGGCATTTTTACAATGAGTCTTTACACGATAAATCTTGACCTGTTGGTCCTGCACATCCCTGCACTTTAAACCTTAAAGATTTCCAGGCCTCTTTCTGAGTTTAGTAAACTAAGGTATGGGCCTAACCTCTTCTTTCACCAAATAAACCCCATCAAGATCAAAAGCAATGTCTTGTTTGTCTTTTACTCCCTCCTTCTCAGAACTAGCACAACGCCTGGCTCACAGGGAGGCCTCTAAAATATTTGCTAAGAAAACTATAGAACAAACAGTGGCTATTGCTCCTTTTCTTTCTGTACCTCTCATCTCATACTAAACAGTGATTTAGGACAACAGAATTAGTAAGTCTGTTGGTGTTGGCTCCTTTCATGGCCAATTACCAAATGATAAACTGGGTTCCTCTGGCAGCCAGTCTAAATCAGTCCATCCATAGATGGGTGCCAGCTATTTCATGGTCTATTAATGCCATTTCCATCCATGATTACATCAGGGCAAGCAAAGGAACAGCCAATCACCAGAGCCAGGCTTGGAGTGTTTGAACTAACAGAACATCATCAATCATTGAGGGCACACCAAGAAACCTAAGACTTAAGAGGCTTAAGTCTTAAAAGTTAATCTGAAAAAGTGAGACACCGTGTGCAAATAGCCATGTCATCCATGATTGTGTACATGTACCACATCCCTCAACAGAACTTATGTTTATTCATTTGTTATTTGTCTTAATGAGTTGTCTCACAGATATGATATCTGTTGGCTTCCATATACACTTGACTTTCTTTCCAAGCATAAGGCAAAGCCAATTTCTCATTGTGGCTGGGAAGGAGTCCTAATGACCTGAGAACCAGCACATTTCAATCTTGTGAGGACTAATTCTCTGAATTGAAACGCGTCCAACACACAGTTTTCAGTCTCACATGCAGAAAAAAGCCAACTTAAGGTCTTCTCCCAAACTTTTTACTGCCTACAAGATTCTGCAGTCCACTTTATCATTTGAAATCATATCCCTTAAAGGCAAACAAATGGTCATTGAAACATCGCTTTCGCCATTAATATTTGCATGTTTTAATTAGCTCAGCTGCTTGATCATGCCTTTAGGTATCTCAAAGTACCTGCTGGCTTTCTACAGGTGTCAGGAAGAAGGCACCCTTCCCAGGGGTGGCTAGGAAATCTACATATGCTTCAAAGTTCTGTGGCTTTCTGAGACAAGCAGTTCATCTTCTTATGCCCTTTCTACCACTAACTGTTAAATTTGAAGGCCCTGGGTAATGCTGGATTCCATACTCATAGTGAACCTGAAACAAAAGAAAGTCAGCTAAAAGCTAGACCATGAATGTTTCTGTGCTCATTTCAGGAATGGACTGGTCACAAAGGCAGAGTAACCAACTGTCCACCTTGGGTCCCAGAAAGGGTCGCATATTTCTCAGCATTTCCCCCACAGATCAACTCTGAAAATGCAAATAGCCAAAAGGAGATAAATTATCTTCATTGAGACATTTTTATCCATTGCAGCGTTGATCGGGGCAATTTTTGTAGAGCCAGGATGAAAAAGGCTTTGAGAAAGAAGACAGCTGAGACCCTTAGAATCAAGAATGGTATCTTGTTAAACAGCCAGAAGGCTGAAACTGTGTATGAGTAGAGGACAGAAGAGAAAAGAAATGTCAGTGGGGGGGTGCCAGTAATGTAGCCAGCTCCTTCACAGTCGTGCTTAGCATTGTCTCCACTAACTGGAAATGCCAGAGCCACCTGTGAAGACAGCACATGAAGCCACCACCTATTAGGGTTCTGAAGAAGTAGGACATGAAAGGGAGGGGTTTGCATGAGGGAAGCATGCCTGGCCCAGGAGGCATGGAGGCGGGTGAGAGGCAGGGGAGAGAGTCAGGGACATGGAGAGACATGAGGAACCTGCGAAATGAGAAACAGAGAGACCAGGCTCACCTCACTGTTGGGAGTCGGTGCTGGCGCTGATTTTATTGCTGGAAAGAGTGATTGGCGAGTAGTTGGGGAAGTGACAAGAAGGAATTCAAAAGCAGGGCAGAAAATGAGCAAAGCCACAGATTTTCTGCATAAAGTCCAGTGTTCCAAAACCTCTATAGTAGTATACTTCCAGGCCAGAGATCCCGACTGCCGCCTGCACCTGACCCACACCGTGGTAGACGTGTCCACGTATCAGTTAGGAGTATCTGTCTGGGTTATACAAAAGTGTACTCACAGTGGCCTACGCAAAGATTTATTTTTCTCACAAACAAGAGCTCTCCTGTGTTGCCTCAAGTGACTCGATGGTGTCAAGGCCAACGTTGTTGCAATTCTCAGGTTATGAGATGGCAACTTCGCCTCCAAGGAGCAGCTCTCGCACTGCGCTCAAAGGCAGGAAGCCGGGGACATGGCTAGGATGGGTTCTCTTCTGGACCTCCCTCTTACCGGGGGAGGAAAAACCTTCCCTGGAAGGTCCCGGCAGACTTCTTACATTCCTGCTGATCTATAGCACATTCCTGCCCTTAAACTAGGGACTATGCCCACATTCCCTAAAATAATAGATTCCCAGCTGATGCCTGTCCAAAATGGGTTACCCCTGCTCCTTCCTATGAGGGTGGAAGATGGGGCTGTGCCTGTGGAGGGCTCTACTTGTATTGTTGATGAGATCTGAGGGTAGACCAAGCGCTGCTGGGTCAGAGCAGAGCCATCAAGACCAGCATAAGCAGAAGACAGCTGGGACTGCCTGTAGAGAGAAAAGCCTCCATCCCACACAGGCATCCTCTCTAAATTTAGAGGCAGGAGCCAGCCTTCCCAGAGGCTTCTTTGAAACTGTTAAGAAATTATAATTAGACTTTGTGCTTCTGCTAAGTCTTTCATCGCAGGAGCTCAGGGCAATTCCTTACACCGTCTCATTAATCTTCACAACACCTTTCGAGGCAGCCAGCATCTATTGTCATCTTCATTTTCAGGATGAAGGAACTGAGATGGAGGTACAGGTTAATGACTTGCTCAATGTCATTTGCTCAGTGAGTCACCAGCCAGCTGGGGATGGGACCAAAATTGATGGGTGAAAATAGCTATCTCACTCACAGGAGACCCTGGGCAAGTATGTGGAGGTCATTTACTTACCCAGATGGCATGAGCCCTGAAAGGTGACTTCATGGGAAGATGTCAGAGCTCTGAGCAAAGAGGCAAGAAGAACAGACTGAGAATAGTGACTCCCTGTCCAGGCACCTTAGGCAAGTCACTTGTAATTTCTGCACACTTTCCTGACTTAAAAAATAAGAATAATAATATCTACCTTCCCACCATGTGAGGTCATAGCAAGAAGATGCTGTCTATAAACCTGGAAGAGGGTCCTCACAGACACTGAATCTGCTGGGACCTTGATCTTGGACTTCCAGCCTCCAGAACTGCTGCGGAATACCCAGAAAACAGAAGTGTGCTGAATGAATGAATGCGTCTGAGCTCAATCTCCAAAGCACCTGTCATTAATATGTACGTGTTTTGACATTTTTTTAAAAAGGAATGGTATCTGCCCCAACTATTTCACTCAGCTGATTCAAAGACAAAAGGAATGTTTCCAATGAAACCAGGTGAACTCGCACATTTCATAAAGTCTAAGTCAGCGGAGGGAGATGGTAGAACCTACATTAAAAATCAGCCTGCTGCTCTTGGCTCACACGACAATCCTAAACTACAACCAATTATACAGGACTCTTCCCAGATGCCCATGAAGTTCCTTTCTGCTATTCAATGTGCTATGAGCCTCTTTTCAGCATACACTGTATGGAATATGCTACGCACGCAGGATGCAGACATAACTAGGATGTGACCCGTGTCCTCTAGGAAATACAGCCTGGTGGATAAGTAGACAAATGAACCATGTATTTCACTGAGAGGCATAGTAAAATCAGACTAATAGTAGACAAGGAGGCCCAACCCGGCGAGAAAAGGGGTTGGGGGAGGAGCATCCAGAGGAGTTTTGGGTTAGCCAGTGGGCTAAGGGAAGGGGGAAAGGGGGGCAAACGGGCACAGGGGGGCAGTGGATAAAAGCTGAAACAGGAAAATCCTTAGCTCTTCCTTTCCTTCCCAGAATCCACCATTCTCCCCTCTGAGCAAAGTGAAGTCAAGGTGATAGAGCAGCAGAGGCTGGAGGTTGGGTTGGCTTTGTTTACCTCTGTGAGCAAGGGTATTTGCGGCAAAAACAGTTCCTTTGCGCGCCAGCGCGTTTCTCTCTGTGGCAATCTTACTTTCGGCCGCAGGAGGGCGCTTGTCCTCCTCTGCTGCAGCCAGTGCCGCCCCGCCTCCAGCTGCATCTGGCTGCGGGGCGGTGTGCCTCCAACACCTGCATCCTGGAAGCAATGCTCTGGCAGCTGGAACACCTGCAAGACGGGATCACAGGCACGCCCAACTCCCCACGTTTTATCTTTGTTAAACGAGCCAGGGTAGATGTTCCAAAACAATTACTCTCCCCTCAACAGGTACGCCACAAGGACAATAACGCATACAAAATTCCCAGGGAACTATTGGAAGAGAGCCTATCAGAGAGAAAGCAGCTCAGATTCATTAGGAGGTGGAAATCGGTTCTCTGGCCCTGGCTGGGAGGTCTCCCGGGTCCCAGGTTTAAAGTAGGGTGGTAACCAATTGACATAGCAGGACACTGCCCCTTCTCAGGGACAGCAGTGTGGTGCTAAGGGAGCCCAATAAGGGAGAAGAAAGGGACTTCCAGATCTGAGACACGACAGAGAAGAAAAGCAGACGCCTTTTATCTATTTTTGTTTTAACAATTAATTGTTAAAATACCTGAAGGAAATAAACTCTTCCGGCTGGCTCTGCACCAGACAAGAATTCCTAAATTGTACTAACTGGGCTGTTTCCCCAAAGTCCCTTTGTTCTCTCCACACCCTTGTGTGAGCATATCCACCCACCACCACCTTGTATCATTTGCCCCCAATGAATTAGAAAGAAGGGTTTGTGATAAGGCGGGGTGAAACACTGACAGCCAATCAGGACACTTGCCCTCAAAAGTCTCCCTCAGAATTAATGGAAGACTATCTCATTTGTTCGTTTGCCTGTTTGTTTTTGCCTCCTAAGAGTAATTAAGTCCATGGTTTGGGGTTACCCTCTGGATTGAAGCATCTTTTTGGGTAAAAAGAGCCTTCTTAAACTTTGAGATGAACAAGTACTATCACAGCATGTAAAAACCAAAATTACAGCAAGCTAAAATTATCCCCTTCTCATAAAGGAAAAGGAATCTCAGATGATGAGAAAGCTTTTTTAAACAGTCTAATAATTACACACTAACACCCAAAATAGATCTTAAATTATCTGAGAGATTCTTGAGCTAAGATCCCATAACTTGCTCTATAGTATTTGTCCAGCTTCACACCCACAATGTACTGTATATATTCATAGGCTCTGTCAAATGAGTGCATTATCATTATCATCTTCTTCTTCTTCATCATCATCATCATCATCATCATCAGTTTCTCAGCCAGATGCTGGCTCAGATAAAGCCCATCGTTAAAAATTTCTAAGCCTAATTTTTCCTTTTATTTGCTGCATCTGGGTTCTATTGTTCGGCACACTTGCTGGGCCATGGACTGCAGATATGAAAGAAAACCTCCAGTCCCCTCCCCACAGCCTAACACTACGGATTAATCTGAATCAGAGCATAAATGGAACAGTGTTCTCATCTGTAAGACTGAGCTGAGAGCAAGATGAAGAATAATGAGTATTATGTGCTACCATTTATAATTTTTAAAAAGAATCATTAAATATACATTTATATGGAAATGAACTAGAAGACTACACACGAAACCTGGTTATACTGTGCTTATTTCTAGGGATTGAAACAGGAACTAGAACACAAGGCTGGAGAGGTTTACTTTTCACTGGATATATTTTAAATTTAACATATGAGTCTATAGCAGTTATTTAAAAATTAATAAACTCGGGGGGGAGTAATTATTATAAATACATTTTCTGATTTGCTACAATGACTATAATTTTGAAGCTAAATTAAAGTCCTTATGTTTGGGATAAATTATAATTAATGATCTGATATAAAACAATGATTTGGTACATTTGTTCTCATTTCCCTTTCTGTCTAAATAAGGGCAGTAGAAAAAAGCATCTTGAATTAAAGAGAGGAAATCAAATTTACCTATAACATTTAAAAGAGGAGTTTGATAGGCATTGGGCTTCTCCATGCATTCCAACCCTAAAGTGCCTTTTCTGTCTGTCTTCTAATGCAGGCAGGCAGGCAGGAAGGAAGGAAGGAAGGAAGGGAGGGAGGGAGGGAGGGAGGGAGGGAGGGAGGGAGGAAGGAAGGAAGGGAGGGAGGGAGGAAGGAAGGAAGGAAAGAAGGAGGGAAGGAAGGAAGGAAAGGAAAGGAAGGAATTTCTGTTAAGCTTCCAGAGCTTGTTAGAAATGCCCCTTCGGGACATACAGCTGCCTTTGGAGTCTAATTACATATTGGCCCAGTGTGTTCTCGGCTGCATTTTGCTACCTAGGAAATGCCCAGAAAGATTGCAGACAGCGCACCAGGTAATGACACATCATACATTAATACATATATTCTGTTTTATAGAATTCCAACTCTGATGAATTTTGCAAGTGTGACAGAACCAAGACCCAAATCTGAAATAACCCCATGAACAGATGGACATGTTGCTGGAATTCATATCTATGAACCCCTGGTTACACCTCAATATTCTACACCTTTCTAGATTTGATAACTGGGGGAATTCATTTCCTGGTAATAGACCATGGAAAGAAAATCCTTTCATTGCCCCCAAAGATGTGGGTAAGCAGATGCTCTGTGCCAGGGTTAGGACTTCTAAGGACGAATAGGACCTGCCATTTTCCACAGGAGGCCACCCACAATGCACAGTGAAGCAGGTGAGACCAAAGCCCCAAGACTGAGTTAATGCTCATGTTCAAGATCCTCAGTTAGATTCCTTTTCTTGTCTCAAAGAAACTGCTACTTGGTGTCCTTGGTGGAGCTTGGCTTCTGGAGCTTAGGGGCTGACCTCTTTACTCTAAAGAAGTCCCTACAGTGGCCCTTTAGTGACTTAAGTGTAAATCTGTTACCCCCTCTTTAGTTAGGCTGAGGGTGGAAGGTTTGCCCAAGGAGCACAGGGCTCTTGGGAGGAAAGAATGGAGACCTCCACCCCTTCTGGTTAAGGTTCCAGCTGGTGTTTTGTATTCAGGGTTCTCAGCTGAGGCCAGATGCCAGAGGGCAGGAAAAGGGGTTCAGGATGAGAAGTTCAACAAATGAAGGGAAGGAGACCATTCTAGAGATGTAGCCTGGATCCAAACATCCAGGCCTAATAGTTCCAACGCAAAGGCAGGGTCCACATGTCTGATGGTGCCAATACACATATTGAACCAGCAGATATAGCATCACAGTAATGAGGAGTGAGTGGCAGTGGGGGGAGAGGGAGGGAGAGAGGGCGGAGAGACGAGAGAGAGATTGGCCTGAAAGAGCTCATCACTAAGAACCTTGTATCTCAGGTCCCCTGACAAAGCTGAACATGAGGATGCTCCCATAAAAAAAAAAAAAAAAATGCCCAAAGTTACTGCTGGAAGAATGGCAGCCCTGTGTGAAAAGGAAACACTTGAGAATCCTGTCAGCATCTCAGCATCATTCAACTGCTCCACTCCCCATGCAAATGTATGTTGTTACCGTACCAGGCTTCACCATCTAATGCTCTCTGCACAACAGAGAGCTGC
The DNA here is from genome assembly GCF_028538775.1 of Myotis yumanensis. NCBI lineage: Eukaryota > Metazoa > Chordata > Mammalia > Chiroptera > Vespertilionidae > Myotis > Myotis yumanensis. The sequence continues at coordinate 44,192,267 of NW_027223758.1, forward strand.
GAGCCACGGAAACCAGCTCGGCTAACCTAAGCAAAAGGATGCCAGCAGCACACAAGCGCCATAGGATGTCTGAGCAACTGGGCTTGGACAGTGGTTGAAACCCAGGAAGGATGGGCAAGAATGGCTCCAGGACAGGGCTGCTGGCACAGACACTCCAGGCCAAGGGGATGCAGATTGTGAACACCAGGGACATTGCTTATCAGCTGACCCTGCATCTTTGCATAACCCCCTGGAGATTCAGTCCCAGGCTTGGAGGGTCAGCCTGGCAGTGGCTGAGTCCTGTCCCGCAGGCTGGCTTTTAAGGGGCAGGGGCTCTCCCCACCTCAGGTTTGTGGCGGGAGGAGGACCTGCCTCTCAGCCCCAGCATCCGCAAGGTGCAGTGTGAGGAGGAGGCTCTGGAAATAGGAAGTGAGTGGGGTTGGGGCAGGCAAAAATGATGGTTGCATTACAGTTGATGTTGGAAGTGAGACAGACAGAAAACAAAGGAACAGACAGCTCATCTCAACATCCACACAATTCATACAGCATCTGTCTTTAAATATGTACAGATGCTGTGATGAAAACAATGACTCTAACTTTCAGAGTAACCATGAGAAATAATATCTCCTCGGCTAACTACATGAGATACCTCCATGGAAAACCCAAAAATGTCAGTTCCACCTGGCCTTTACAGTGTTATTGAGAGATTTTGAGAAGTGGGTTATCCAAAGCACACCACAAAGGCACCTCAGAATTATAAGTCAAACAACTGTAATACTAATTACACGTTTAGTACAGCTAGCATATTAGAAATTAGTCAAATTTATGATATAGTAATGCTATATTTTAATGTAATATAGTCATATTCTGTAATACATTAGTGCCTATTTTATAGTCAACACGCACAGTACATTTATGTCAATTTTATGACCTTATCGCTTCTCGCCCTTTTGGCTAAAATCAAGTGTATGTTATGACCTTGAACATAATTTTACCATTTATACGATTATAAAGGTTTGTAGATGTAGTGATTTCATATGAATTACATATTCTTAGTCCTGTCCATAATTCCTCTGAAACAAGATTGTCACCTGCAAATCACTTAAGATTGGTCCTGCCTTCTGCAATAATCTGCTTTATAGCCTAATTTCCAGAGACACGGTCAGAGCAAAAACAGAGGCCTGGCCATTTGTTATATCTTTGTATAAAACTTGTTCTTATGGTCATAATAAAATGTGTAGGTTTGGGGGCTGGGTTTCCCTTGAACCTGTAACTTTACAAAATTACACACTTCTTTAGATGTTTTCCAAAGTTCGCATTTTCTAAAAGAAACATGTTCTATCAATGTTTGGGGGCCGTGATGGGCATTTCTACTGACAAATATAAGGGAAGGCTATACTGAGTGTGTTCAGAAAGAGAAGATGGGTGGAGAACAGATCTGATGCTCACTACTCACCTGGGTTAATAGCTGACACCAAAGCTGATGGAAATGGAGGATTTCATAATTGGCCTTTTCCCAGCATCACTTGCCCATTATGCTGCCCCCTAATGCTTACCTCCTGACAACTCTCTACCAGTTTGATGCTCTGCTCAACCTTAGACGTGAGTTGATAATATATGTCAGTTGAGCATATAAATTGTCCTGAAATACTAGTATATATCAAATTTATCAAAGAAAAGCATGCTTTGCATTCTCATGATTGCAACAATCTAAAGGTCTACATCCTGGTGTTGTGGGGTGAATTATAAACCCCACAATTCATATATTAAAGAACTAACTCCCAGTACCTAAGTGACTATGTTTGGAGATAATCTTTAAAGTGGAAATTAAATAAAAATAAGCTTATTTGGATGGTCCTTAATCCAATATGACTGGTGTCCTTATAAGAAGAAGAAATGAGGACACAGACACCCAGAGAGGAAAGACCATGTGAAAACACAGGGAGAAGACGCCCATCTACAAACCAAGGAGAGAGGCCTCAGAAGAAACTAATACTGCCCACACCTTGATCTTAGACTTCTTGCCTCCAGAATTATAAAAATATAAATTTTATTGTTTAAGCCACCTCATCTATGTTACTTTTTTACAGCAACCTTAGCTAACTAATAGTCTTAGGAAAACTTAAATAAATAGATACTCATCATTAGGACCAGGTACAGGACCTTTCCAGTCTGAACTGGCCCTCCAGTCTTCTCACCACTCTCCCCCTGCACCCACACTTGAACTTGACCAAGCCCTTCATCTTTCCGGATTCCAAAAGTGGACTGAGCCCTTTGACCCCACGCTTCCCAAATCTTCCACATATAATCACTCAGAAACTCAGGCTCTTCTATTTTAGGAACCTGCCATCCTCTAGACCAGTGGTTCTCAACCTGCGGATTGCGACTTCTTTGGCGGTTGAACAACCCTTTCACAGGGTTTGCCTAAGACCATCCTGCATATCAGATATTTACACTATGATTCATAACAGTAGCAACATTACAGTTATAAAGTAGCAACAAAAATAATTTTATGGTTGGGTCACAACATGAGGAACTGTATTTAAAGGGCCAGAGGGTTGAGAACCGCTGCTCTAGCCCTTGAAGTTCTTATTTTGAGCAAGTAAACAGGGAAAGAGTGGGTGGCGAAGAAACACATCACTTCCACTCATAGTCCATTTGTGAGAACTAGCCTTATGGTCCCACCTGGAAACAAGGACAGCTGGGCAGCACAGACTCTGGCTGGGCAGCCAACTCCCACCAATTCTACTCTATGGAGGAACAGCACTCTTTGCTGGACAGCTGGCTGCCTCTGCCACATTCCTTTTATACCTGACCAGACTGTCACCAGCAGCTTTAGCCTGTTCTATTCCCCCAACTTCCCCACTCCACCTACCCAACCCTGCTCAGCCTGTGGGCATGTCCTGTTCTGATACTAGTCCTTCTAGGATCTTTGAATCTTAAGGATTCACCCTCTCACCACCATATTTGAGGATGTTATCAATGTCTTCCCTTCTTCTTCCCTTTCTGCAAATTAAACTTATAAATTATACTTCTGAATTCTGAAAACCCCAGGAATCTGTCACAGTGAGTCCCCTAAAGGCCTCATAGTGTGGCCAGCCCTGGAGATGATGAGGATAAGGAGCAGAAAAGGCCTCTGGTCTCTATCAGTCAGTCACTGGGGCGGGGAGAGAGGTTCCCTCAGAAGGGACACAGAGCTCCAGATGAGCTTGACTCACACACCCTGATTAACATCCACTCTGTAGGGCGGGTAGTGAGACCACAACGGAAAGGACACCCAGTGCTTTGATGAGCTCTTCCTCCAATGGGGAAGATGAAACTTTTAAACACAATTATAAGCAGTGTAACATACGCCGAAATGGAGGTGTAAAAAGGGCCTGCAAAGACATAGAAAGGCAGGGCCTAACTTTGCCCGGAGTGGTACAAGGCTTCTTCTAAGTGGCAACATTAAACCCAAGGATGCACAGATGACAGGGGAAGGATGCGCATTCCAGACCAAGGGGAAATAACTGTCAGATATGACTGTGTGAACAGCCAAAAGCTGCAAAGAGCCCAAGTGTCCATCAGCAGATGAATGGATAAACAAAGTGTGGTCTATACATACGATGGAATATTATTGAGCCTAAAAAGGAAGGAAATCATGACTCATCTACTAAAGGGATGAACCTTGAAAAGATTATGCTGAGTGAAATTAGCCAGACACAGAGGACAGATACAGGGGCTGGCAAAAGGGGTAGGCAAAAGTAGGTTTACAGTCGTGAGTACACAAAACAGGGTTTATTTTGTGTTATTATTTATCAATTATTATGTTATTGATTTGTATTACAACTATCAGCCTCCTTTTGTCCACCCCTGTAATCTATGATTTCACTAACATGAAGTATCTAGAATAGGCAAATTCATAGAGACAGAAAGTGGATTCGAGGTTACCAGGGCCTGAGGGAAGAGAGAATGAGGAGTTACTATTTAATGGGCACAGAGTTTCCGTTTGGGATGATGAAAAGTTTTGAAAATAGCTAGTGTTCATGGTTGCATGAACTCTGAATGCAATTAATGCCGTTATATTGTATACTTTAAAATGTCTACAATGGCAAGTTTTATATGTTCTTGATATATTTTACCACATTTTAAAAATATATATGTAGTTGTGTGAAAGGGTATAGGAAAGAAGTTTCTTAATGATCTCTATTTTTAAACATGGAAAATCTAATTAAACATCAATTGGGTTCCTGACTATATCCTGCAGCTTTCTCTTTTTTTTTTTTTACATTAAAAAGGGAAGAACTGAGCTTAAAGATCAGAAAGGAAGCTACGCTCACAAATCCAGCTGCAGGAAGCTCCACCAAGATGTCTCCTTTTCAGTGGGTCAGCCACTGGTGGAAAAAGGGATCTATGTACTTCAACCATGACTTTCCCCTTAAAAAAATATTTTTATTGATTTTAGAGAGAGAGGAAGGGAGGAGAGAGAGAGAGAAACATGGATGTGAGAGGGAAACATCAACCAGCTGCCTTTTGCATGCCCCTTTTAGGGATTGAGCCTGCAACCCGGGATTGTGCCCTTACCAGGAATCAAACCCGAAACCTTTAGGTGCACAGGACAACGCTCAACCAACTGAGCCACACTGGCCAGAGCACTGTGACTTTCTTTTAAGTGTTCTTTTTATTAGGCAGTAGTCCATTAAATTAGATTTAATGAAGACTGATTTGATTGATGGACTAAGATCGAATAGTCATTCTCTCCAAAGACAATATAGGTTTGTGTCATTGATCCAAAAAAACCCTCACATTTTGGCAACCATGTGACAAAATAATTTATAGCCTTGGTAAAAGCAGGCAATACTGTTGATCTGCAGAAATATCACCTCAGTCATTGCTGTGTAGCAGAGGTTCTTAACTGTTATTAAATCAGCTGTTCATTGCTTGACACATCACAAATTGAAACTACACACACAAATCACACGGCTGAACTTGAAAAGCCAAACCTGTTTTTATTGCACTAGAAATGGGATTTCATTCTGCTGAGGTTATCACATGGAAATAAAAAAAAATGCAAAACATCCCTCCTTTTAAAAATAATAAATGGTATAAATCATCTCGACAGCTGACCATTCCACTGTAACATTCCAGTGAGTTTTTCACTAATAAGAAGCTGAATTAGATTAATAACTGTGCATTCTCCTACACATCTCACGGAAATTAATTTAGCTCTTCACATGTCTGAGCAAACTACTTCAGAAACATTAACTACCGGATTCTTATCACAAAAAAAACACACTCAAAAAACATTTTCTCTACACCTATTTGCACACAGGGCTTTGCTAAGCACTTTCCAAGCAATTCAAACTGATGGGTTATAATCTAAAAATGCAGTTTTCCTATTAACAAGACAACCTGGAACTTGTTTAGTTAAGGGCCAAGCAGCACTGACTTCTTTTTTTAAAAGTTGGATTATTTTTGGTGATAAAAATGTGGGGAGATCTTATTTCATACAAAGGCTGTATCTCACAAGACCTTGTGTAAGTAGAGCTTGCATATATCAAGAATGATTATCTGCAGGGAATAAATATAACATAAGACAGGTGTATTCTTAGAGCACACTTATAAATTGTAATACATTTTTGCTTTAAAGGCACTTTTCCTGTCCCTGGCATTACATCTAATATTTCACAAAGTGTCGACTCCCATGTTAAGGGCTCCGTGTCTCATCACAGTTGTGTGCCCTTCTTGGCATCTTATCACATATAACTTCCTGTCAAAAGCTATTGACTTGGGGGCACATTTGTTCAGGATGAGCATTGCTATTTTATGAATACAGTAGTCCCCTCCCTATCTGTGGGGCTTTATGTTCTAAGACCCCCTGTGGTTGCCTGCAATCACAGGTAGTACCAAACATTTTCTTTACAACTCATACATTTTAAAGCTTCTCTTTGTCATTTCCAAATTTCCAGCATGACTACTCTTGCCATTATTAAGTAAAATAAGGGTGGCTTGAATACAAGCGTTGCGATCCCCAACAGTCAACCTGATAACCCAGATGGCTACTAAGTGACTTATAGGCAGGAGCCTCAACCACATGGAGATGCTGGACATAGGTTGGTTCATGTCCTGGGCAGGATAGAGCAGGACAGTGTAAGATTTCATCATGTTACGCAGAATGGCACAAAATTTAAAACTCATAAGTTGGTTGGGCATTGTCCTGTGTACCAAAAGGTTATTTGTTCCATTCTCAATCAGGACACATGCCTGGGTTGCAGGCCCGATCCCAGGTAGGGACGTGCAGGAGGCAACCGATGGATGTTCCACTCTCACATCAATGTTTCTCTTTCTCTCTCCCTTTCCTCACTCTCTAAAAATTAATAAAAACATTTTTAAAATAAAACTTATAAGTTGTTAATTTGGGAATTTTCCATTTAATATTTTGAGACCTTGGTTGACTGTGGATAACTGAAACTGCAACCATGTGACAAAATAAGTGAAACCATGGATAAGGAAGGACTACTGTACTCGAATAACATTGTTATTGGGTTGTAAAAATATTTTACATAATAACAGTGAATGCTAAAATAATAGTATAACCGTTCTTTAAAGATGTACTTTTAAGAGTTTCCTGCACATAAACAATAGTATGGTTTAAAGGATCATGCAAAGCCAGGTGGTATTTCTTTTCCCAGCTTAGTGACAAGTCATAGTATAAAAGTATAAACAAGATTTGCAATACTCATTCTGCCCAGCCATTTTGAAATTATATGATTTTTTACAATCTGTTAAAAATTTTGGTGGGATTACATTTTGGTGTGATTAACATTTTTATCTTTGAACTAGAAGCTCAGTGCACGAATTCTTGCACGGGTGAGGTCCCTCAGCCTGGCCGGCAATCAGGGCTGATCCGGGCCTTCTCGCCCAGTCCTGATAGGGGAGGGACTGGCCAGATGGGGAGAGGGACCACAGGAGGTTGGCCAGCAGCAGGAGGTTGGCTGTGGGAGTGCACTGACCACCAGGGGGCAGCTCCTGCATTGAACGTCTGCCCCCCTGGTGCTCAGTGCACATCAAAGCGACTAGTTGAATAGTCATTTGGTTGACCGGTTATAATGGTTGCTTAGGCTGATAGATGATAGATAGATAGATAGATAGATAGATAGATAGATAGATAGATAGATTTTATTGGTATTTTTATATTGACATTTTTATGTTTACAGACTAAAGCCATGGTGGCCAATGGACAGACAAATTCAGAAAATGGAAGAGACCCACTATCATCTAGAAAGGAGATTTTCTCTCATATCATGTCTATCAGGGAGGAATTGCAGGGCTCACATTCTCCAGAAAATAAAAATGACTCAAAATCCATATTCACAGACTGTTGAATCTGAGAGGGAAGGGGTGGGGAGGGAAGGTGGGTGGGAAGAGATCAACCAAAGAACTTGCATGCATATATGCACATCCCATGGACACAGATAATAGGGTGGTGAAGGCCTGGGTGGGAAAGGTTGGGCTATAAGAGTCAATGAGAGAAAAAAAGGGGACATATGTAATACTTTCAACAATAAAGATTTTTTAAAAATCCACGTTCACCCCAGCACCTTCGTCCTCCCACACTTCTGAGAAGGGCATGGATTTAGGGTGGAGAAACTGGTCTGTGTTCTAGTCCTGCCTTGGTCACTACTGTCCAACTGAGGGGATTTGGTCCCTCCCTCTGAGCCCAAGCTTTAGTATCTGTGAGAGATGCTGCTAACCTCCACCAGGCTCCTCTCCTTGGGTGGTTGTAAATTCAAATGAACTAATGGCAGCCATTCTCAATAGTGGAAAGCATACCTATCTAGGTATTAGGAGACTCCTGTAGTTTGGGGAAATAAAGATTAAATTCTTTCTTAAATGGAAGAGCAAAGATGGAGTTTGCACTAGAACTGGAAAGGTACTAGCTGATTTTAAAATAAATGTATAGGATACGTTAAACATTCTAAAGAGCATGGAGAAAAAGGCAAATAATTCACTATTCCATTACTAAGAAATCAGCTTTCTAAAATTATGATGTACTTTTTCACTCCTTCTCTTACCTGTGCCTTTATTTTTTTCATTACTAATATGACATATATCATTTTTTATTCTACTTTAAAAACACTTATCCTGGAGCATTTTCATATCATTATACCATATCATTGTAAAAAGCAGTTAGAATGGCTACTTTCTAACCCAATGTTAGCTGTTGTCCTCTAATGCTGAACATTTAGACTGTCTCAGAAAATCAACATATATAGACACTATTCTCGCCCAGCCCATGTGGCTCAGTTGGTTGAGTGTTGCCCCATGCACCAAGAGATCACTGGTTCAATTCTCAGTCAGGATACATGCCGGGGTTGCATGCTCAATCCCCAGTGGGGGGCTGCAGGAGGTAGACAATCAGTTTTTCTCTCTCATTGATGATTCTATCTTTCTCTCCCTCTCCTTTCCTCTCTCTCTAAAATCAATAAAAACATATTTTTTAAAAGATATTCTTGCCCCAACTGGTTTGGCTCAGTGGATAGAGCATTGGCCTGCAGACTGAAGGGTCCCAGGTTGGATTCCGGTCAAGTGCATGCACCTTGGTTGCAGGCACATCCCCAGTAGGGAGTGTGCAAGAGGCAGCTGATCAATGTTTCTCTCCCATCAATGTTTCTAACTCTCTATCCCTCTCCCTTCCTCTCTGTAAACAAAAATCAATAAAATAAAATAAAAGATATTATTCTCCAAGTATAGAGAACATTTAAAATGATTCTATTTATAAAATATATAATATTAATTTTAAAATTAAGTAGTTTGCTATAAAATTAAGTAGTTGGTTAATATTTTATCACTATAATCTTTTATATTTTTAATTGTTTGCAATTACAGTTGACATACAATATTATATTAGTTTGGGTGAATAGTATCACTATACTCTTGAATTGCCTACAATTTTCAGACCCTGAAGGTCCAACAGTAACAAAATGACATCCCTGCCTTTATGAAACATACATTTTAAAGGTTTGGCAGAGTAGAGGGGGAAAAAATGAAGAGAAATAAATATTCAACAAATGTATAAAAATCAAGTGGTGAGAAGTGCTATGCAAAAAATAATAGTAAGGCACATAATGCCAGGTGCCAAAAAGACATTTGAGTAGAGACCTGAGGAAAATGAAGGAGTTTGTGGGCACAAATATACTGAAGGAAAGTATTACAGATATAGAGAATAGCAGATGCAAAGGCCCTGAGGCAGGTGGTTGCATAATATATTGAAAGAATAACAGGAAGGCCAGAAATTGCAGGAGCAATATTACAGCTAGAGAGAGTGTAATGGATAATATCGGAGAGAATGTAGAGGTGGGGGATAAGATTGTATAGGATGTTTTGAGTTATAATGATTTTGAGATTTACTCTGAATGTTAGGGAAGACTTGTAAAGATTTTGAGCAGATGACAGACAAAATTAGGACTTAAATTTTTAAAAATATCCCTCTGGCTTCTGTGTTGAGAATAGATCATAATGAAACAAGGCAGGAGCAGAGATGCCAATTAAAAGATATCACAAAAAATCCAGGGCACAAATCATGGCAGCTTGGACCAGTGTGATAAAGGTAGAGATGGCAAGAGATGGTCATATTCTGAATATATATTGAAGGGAATTCCAATAGGATTTGCTGATGGTAGTATATAGAGTGGGACAGTAAGAGGAGAGTAAAAAATTTTGTGTGTGTGTCTGAAAACTGGAATAAAGAATTGCATTTTTTGAGATGAAGACAATTGTTTGAGGAGCAGGTTTGAGAGGAGGTGAGAGGGTAAGGATCAGGAGTCCAGTTTTGGACACATATCAGTTTTGAGATACCTCTTAGACTTCAATTGTAGTGGGTAGTGCCGAGTCACACAATGCACCTCAAAATTCAATAGCTTGTAGGACACAAAAAGCACAACCCATTTTTTAAAACCTGTTAAATTGAACTTTATGAAAATTAAAAACTTTTGCTGTTTAGAAACCAAAATGTGCCATAGGAGAAAAATATTTACAACACATATATCTAACAAGTAACATATCTAGAATATTCAAGGAACTCTAACAACTCAAAGATATGAAGACAAATTACACAATTTTGAACAGGGCAAATAATTTAATAGTCACAAAAGAAGATAAACAAATGGCCAAAAAGCACATGAAAAGATATCCAACATCATTAGTCATCAGGGAAATGAAATTAAAAGCACAATGAGATACCCCCACCTACCTCTCAGAATAGCTAAAATTAACAAGATTGACATTGCCAAGTGTTTTTAGATCCCCAGTGTATACACAGTTAAATTATACTCTTTAAATATGAAACATATACTACACAAATTAACTATTAAAAATTTTAAATAAAATCTCAATGGCTGCCCTAGCCAGTTTGGCTCAGTGGATGGAGTGTCGGCCTGCGGACTGAAGGGTCTCGGGTTCAATTCCGACCAAGGGCACATGCCTGGGTTGCGGGCTCGATCCCCAGTGGGGGGCATGCAGAAGGCAGCCAATCAATGATCCTCTCTTATCATTGATGTTTCTGTCTCTCTCTCCCTCTTCCTTCTTCTCTGAAATCAATAAAAATATATTTTTTTAAAAATCTCAATGGCTTAAAGCCATAATTATTTATTATAGTGCTGGGGGTTAATGAAGATCAGCTGCTGTAGGCTGCACTCAACTCATTACATGTCTACAGGTAAACTGGTCTAGTTTACAGATAATCTGCTCTAGTCTGGCTTTCCTGAGGCCTCTTACCAGAAAAACTGGTCTAAGTCTCTTATCCTCCTCCTGAGACCAGAGGGCTAGCCTGGCCTTGTACTTCTCAAGAAGTGACAAAACCATAAGACAGTAAGTGGAAACAAACACACACCCTTGAGAAGTAGGCTTGGAACCTACAAACTATGAATTCTGCCTCATCCTATTGGTAAGCAGGTGAGATGGCTAAGCTCAGATTCAGCAGTGGTGGCAGGACAAATGGACCTTGCCTCTCCAGGGAGACAAAATGCAAAGTCACACGGCCAAGGTTATGAATGTTAATCCATCAACCTTAACGTCCAAGTGGAGATATCACATGGGCCATTGGAAAGGCATGTATGAGATTCAGAGGTCTGTGCTGAAGATATAAACTTGAGGTTTGTCATAATAGAAAAGTTTTTGAGGCCATGTGACTAGATGAATCACCTAGAAAATAAAGGTAGAAAGAGATTGGAATGGTGAATATGGAAATGGAGTGCTGGTAAGGTAGGTGAAGAGTTAAGAGAGAATAATATTCTAGAAGACAGGCTAAAAAGTGTTTTAAAAGTCAGGATCGAACAGTTGTGTCAATTACTGCTCCATGAACTACTAAAACTGTTTGTACCTGCTGCCTGGTCTTTCTTAAGGAGTCATGTCACTGTTGGGTACATTACTGTGCTGAACTGGGATGCAGCTGGAATCTAATAAAGAAACCTGACCTGCCATGCCCACTTTACCTGCAGACACATTAATGAACCAGTTAAGGTTATCTGAGCCCAGCCTAAGCTAGGTACTTTGCTGCATTCATTCACTGATAGATGCGAGGGTAACTTCCAACATTAGCAAGGTCTAAAGCCTAATTATTTATGTAGCAAGCATTTATTGAGGGCCTAGTTTTGTCTTACACTGCTCTAAGCAATGAAGCTATAACAGAAAATAAGATAAGTTTCCAGCTGTCATAGAGTTGCTAGTTCAGTGGTAGAAACATAACAGAAAACAGAAATGAGTCATCATAAATTAGCAAGTTTCAGATAGTGTTGTGATGATATAGCAGAAGGATGATGTTGGGAAGTAAAAAATTTTTCTGTACTCTTCTAGGTTCTTCTGACTGGTCTAATAATTAAGTTAACATAAGACAAATGAACAGGAGAAAACCCGACTTAATTATTTATGTATAGAGATTCCATAAAGACAGAGAGATTCAAGGGCAAGTTGAGGCTTCTATGCTATTCTGAGCCAAGGAATAGGATAAGGGCCTGGGTCTTCAAAGGGGGAGGAGGGTGATTCATAGGACTAGAAGAAGAGCAGATGTCTCATAGTTAGATATTTGTCCTTCTATACAGATAGTCATTCAAGCAAAAATATTATCTCTCTTTCTGGGTCAGGCCACCTAACTTCTTTAGGTAATTCAAGGAGGGGTAAAAGTTTTGAGTGTGTTTTTTGTTTGTTTGTTTGATTGATTGATGATTGATTAGTCTGCCAGGTTTTAGTTGCCTTCAAATCAAAATAGTCTTCATGCCCAAGTGGCACATTTTGAGGAGGCTCATTCCCCCTTCAATGATTAGAGAGTGACTGGAGGAATTACTTTTGATCATATGGTTGGGGAAGACTTCTCTGATAAAGAGCTGAGATTGGAATTACTAAAATTAGACAAATACTCAGTAAGTTTCATTATAGCTCTTTGACCTTCCACCACTCCTGGGCTGCTGCACCAAAAAAAAAAAAAAAAAAGGAATTTCAGCATCATCCCCTGTTTTGCTTCTTGCCTTTTCCAAAACCCCCTGAGAACAGTAAGTAAAAGGAGAGAGCAAAAATACCAGGGAAGCCCTGGCTGGATCACTCAGTTGGTTAGAGTGTGATCCCAATACATCAAGGTTACGGGTTTGATCCCTGCTCAAGGCACATATAAGAATCAACCAATGATTGCATAAATAAGTGAAACAATAAATATCTCTGTATATATTTATCTCTCTCTCTCTCTCTCTCTCTCTCTCTCTCTCGTCTCTCAATATTTCTCTCCTTTCCTCTCTCTAAAATCAATAAATAGAAAATAATTTTAAGTAAAAAAAGAATACTAGGGGAGGTATACTATATGCCTGATGAACCATGTGATCACAAACCCAGTCTCCTCTGGCCAGACAAGAGCTTTTTTGTGGGCCCCAGTTTAAGCTTGTTGAAAACAGGAAGGTTTCATCTGATTTAGCAACTATGCTTTCTCTGTGGCAGAAAAAGAAGGTAGTAAACTCTGCAGAAGGTAAAGTCATGATTGACCCAAAGCCACCTTACCTGGCCATATCCTTCTGGCATTCTGCTATCAGAGGTGAAAGGAGGTGCGGATGATGTATGTACCACATTTCCCTGAGACCCATTAGCAAACTAGGATGGCAGGAATCATTCTTGGATTGATTGGCACTGGCTCAGAGGATTAAAAAATTTACCCAAGGTCATTTAGTTCATAAAAGACAAAACCAGAATATGAACCAAGGATTGGCTATTTCCAAAACCCATGTTCTTTCAACTTAATGACCCTGCCAGGCTGCCAAACTGGACATCAGAAAATATGAATCATTAAAAGATACAGGACACAACCAATTCATTTGTAAAAACTCTTCTAAGGGGGAGAAAAAAGAAGGGGGCAGTGGACAATCAATAATGCCGTGTTATATTTTTAGTGATGGGTAGCAGGAGCAGACACAACCATTTATAGGAAAGGAAAGGAATTTGTATTCCCTGGGGCTAGAAGGTTGTTAGTCATTAATAGCAAGAAAATTGTTAGGAAGCTGACAAGAGGTAAAGGAAATGTCCTTGTTTTCTCCCCTACAAAAGCATCACTGCAGGAAAAGCAGGAGAGAACATGGGATGGAAAATCGAAGCTGATTTGGGATAGAAAAAACACAGGGGGTCTATGAGAAAGTCTGGAAGAAAACAATATGACATGAAAGAACTTCAGAGTAAAAAGAAAAAATAAGTCTATGTGCTGTATGAAGAGCAGGGTGACTAATTAACAAGGGGCATAAAAACGGCCTGCAGGTAATATTTATCATCCTTCCCAGTTTTCCTGTTGCTTTTATTTGTGCCCATCTGTTAGTTCTATCTTTTCCAAGCGTCTGCTGCCACAAACACAGGTCATTAATTTATTTAAAATATTACTGAAATTAGATTGCTTCTGGCCTTCCTACTATTTTAAACCTTTTTAAAAATATATATATATTTTATTGATTTTTTACAGAGAGGAAGGGAGAGGGATAGAGAGTTAGAAACATCAATGAGAGAGAAACATTGATCAGCTGCCTCCTGCACAGCCCCTACTGGGGATGTGCCCGAAACCAAGGTACATGCCCTTGACGGGAATCAAACCTGGGACCCTTCAGTCCGAAGGCTGACGCTCTATCCACTGAGCCAAACCGGTTAGGGCTATTTTTAACCTTTTTAATAAAAGTGTTTGTTTGCCTACCTATTTGTGTTTTTGCTGGAAAGTGGGGGTTATTCCCAGGCTAGAAAACATAGTCATCCTAGTCCATAGCAAAATTAAAACATAGCAAACCTTCCTGTGTGCAAAGACACTCCATCTAAATTTGCAAAACAATTTTGCCAACTGTACCTGTGCACACATCCCTCTTCCCCTCAGGTGAGAACTCCAAATCTGAAACATTCTGACAAAAACAAATAAAGCAATGGCAATATTGCATTTAATTACCTTAGCAAAGAACATAGCTAAGTGGGTGGTTCTTATTACCAACATATCCATTTTACATTAAAAAAATAATAATCCATTAGACTCCCCTAAGAAATGAGCAGGTGGTTCACTTCGATTATACCCATTTTTATTTCAAAAACAAGGGTAATGAGCCTTCCTGTCAACTCTGTCACAGGCTGATATGAGTCACCCCAAGTGCAGTCACTATGACAGGAAGATAATTGTGACATTTTTAAAAAATATATATTTTATTGATTTTTTTACAGAGGGAGTGGGATAGAGAGTTAGAAACATCGATGAGAGAGAAACATCGATCAGCTGCCTCCTGCATACCCCCTACTGGGGATGTGCCCACAACCAAGGTACATGCCCTTGACCAGAACTGAACCTGGGACATTTCAGTCGGCAGGCTGACGCTCTATCCACTGAGCCAAACAGGTTAGCGGATGTTTAATGTCACATATAATCAGATTTTTAAATCAGCAACTGAGTGTATACTCCCAGAGTCATGAACAAGCAACTCTGCAAAGCGCCTGAGGCCTTGATTTGTTTTCTTCAGCTTCCCCAGGTTGCCCGAAAAGAGCAGACAGGCCACCCAGTTCCTCCAGCTTGTCAGACCTGCTCCGGCCCCAGGAGGGGTTTATGAGCGCTTCCCTTCAAGGAATACCACCTAGGCTGGTGGGCTGCAAATGTGAGCTTCTTATTATTTCTCCTTCATTTCCCAGGAAGTCCGGGTGAGAGAGCTCCGTGCCTCCTGACGGGAGCGATTTCCTCCCTGACTTCTCATATCCCCTTCTCACGCTGAGCAACTTTTTAACTGGAAAATCACAGCTGCTCTTCACCTTCCAGTTCATTTGCTGGCAGTCTGGTGTGCAAAACAGAGGGGAGAGATGGAGAGATTGGGGAATCAAGAGGCTTTTGGAGGCTATGCCGGGGAGACAAAAAAGTGATTTTTTTTTCCCCTCTACCTATCTTACCTTCATAATTGGCTGGGGCTCTTGAATTATCAGTGGAAGTGGAGTTCTTGGGGTGCCTCGAGGAAAAAAATTTCCTGAGACCTGCCAGAGACCAATTCCAGCATGTCATAATTTCAGGAGTTTCACCAAAAGGTTGATGAGACTTGGGGACTCAACAGTCACCTGTTGGGAATGGCTGAAGGCATTTCCCCAAACCTGAAAAGGGATGATTGCATGGCTGCCAGACAGCTAAAAGGCATCTTAATCTACATGTTATTGCCTCCTACTGGCCAAACACCTGAACAGCCGTAGGCTAATTCCCCCATTCTGACAATGGACTCTGTACCAAACCCTGACCCTTTGAAGTGTACATCTCTGTCTTGCCTCAGGACAAATTGTGTTAATAAAAAGCATGGGGTCCTGGGGACGAAGAGAACCTAAGACCTGAGATCTTAGAACGTAGTTCCTTTAGCTAAGCTCCTCTGACCCCCAAATGCTTTTCAAGATTATATTTCGTCTCTGGACTCTTATTTAAAATCTACACACAGCCTTCTCCAGATTCCTGAACACTTCTTGATGCTGGGACAAGAACCCCAGCAGAGACCCCCATGGGAAGATGGAGCTTCATGGAAATCTTTATTGATGATGTAAAATTAAGGGGGTTCCCCTCCAAGTTCTCATCTTTGTTCATCTCACCATGGAAGAAGTCCAATCTTGTCTTCAGCAGGGCCGGAATAAAGGCCACTGCCCATAGTTTCTGCTTCAGATTAAAGTACAGTCCAGTCCAGCACCTGGCTAGCTTAGCTTGTGTTCCCAGCTGCAGTCCAAGGCCCATGTGGCTGCTTAAGGCCACGTGGCTATGGAGAGAGAACGGGCAAACGCACCGGCAAGTGAGGGTCACAGAGCAAGCAAGAGAAGAAGTATGAACAAGCACACAAGAGAAAGGGAACGCTTTGTCTAGGGATTTTAACCAGGAGTTTCTTTAACCAACAAACTCTAAGATTTAGAGTGCTTCTGATGGGGTTGACCACCTAGCCACTGATCTTTTTCCCAGTCTAGACTGACAGGCTAGCACCTTCCCTACATTATCCCAACTTCACTGCCCAGGAGCCTGAAATGGGAGCTTTTAGGGGTGAAATAGGCAGGTTTAGGGAATTTTTTAAATTAAAGGGGTCCATGGAAGAAACACAGCACTACAGAGCTACAAAAGTTACATTTCCATAAGATAAGGGAACTGGGAGTAGCCAAAGGTCTATATTTACAAAATAAAGGAGGGCCTCACATGTCCCATGTGAGGTTCGACCTTTGAGCTCAGGAGTTGCTATAGTGACCAAATCAAAGGGATATTGAGGCACAAAAACTGCAGCCTTTATAAACCAGGGAAAAGGGAACTTGGTGGGACTCTTTCCCTCTCCCCACATGGGAGTCTGTACTTGTTCTTCAATAAATTTCCACCTTTGCTATACCATCTTCCGTCCATGGTTTCATTCTTCAACTCTGATGGACAAAGAATCCGGGGAAGCCATCCTGCCCAGAGGAACACCGCGTGTTCCAGTCCAAAAATCCATATCAAGCCCATCTCCCCGTTTGTTTGAGCCCTTCCCCCAGTGATCTGCAGGGAGTAGACTGGTGGTTCCCTAGAGTGCGAAGCTGCCCAGATAACCATGCTTATAATGTCTGGCCTCCTCTTTGCTCTCTTTCTATTATTAATATTAATAACTAGTTAACTAGTTAATTACAATGATAACAGAATCAAATGATAAAAGATAGCTTAACAAGAGAGGAAAAAAAACCCCAAATTTAATTAGATGTGTATCCATAGGAGTTTCACAAAGAAAGGAGACTTAAGAAGGCATCCAGATGATTGTACTTTATATGCCATCTTGGGCTAAACAAAGGAAAGGGGGGTTGGAGGCTCCTAGGTGGGGAAGGCAAGTTATGAGAAGGTGACAAGCAAAAATGTGGGAAACAAGGGCTGTTTAGTCAAGTTTGTTATGCAGATTTAAATGGGTTCCTTCTCTGAGAGTTGTTCAGAATCCTCCTGTACCAGAAGGGGAGACATTTTTACAAATGAAATGTCCTCATAAATGTAAATTGCCTTTACAAAAGGATAATGTATGCCCTGTTTTTAGAGCTTTCCCTGCCACTACTGGTTCTTAATGGCCTTTAATTCAAAATAGTGTATTTGCCAAAGAGATATTTTGGAATGGCATATTCTGGTATCTGTTAATTTGTTTTGCCTGAAAACAAATATTTGAGGAAGAAAAAAAATGTTTTAAAGCCTGAAGGACTGGACAGCTAGCAATTAGTTTCCAAAAAATAAAGAAGTATGTATCAGTAAGGGTTCCGAACAAGTTATCAAGATTTGTCTTTGTAGTATGTGTCTCTGTAGTATGTGCTGTAGTATGTGTCTCTATAGTATGTAGTTTTAAGCTAAAGGCAACTTTAGCCGAAGGCTCAAGAGAAACTTTTGACCCTCCCTTAACTACCAAGAAGAATTTGAATTAGGAGCTTTGCTCATAATAAGAGATTATCACAGATAATCTATTTTGACCTATATTTAGGGCAGGACAAACACCTAAATTACTAAACATCTGTTCTTCTTATCATCCTATAAAGACCCTTTGAAGCTCCCAAGGCATCTTACCTCATCCTTAGCTCAGAATGTCATATATACCTCATTTTCCTTTTCTGTCTTTGAACCTCTCATATATGTGGGGTCTCTGAATCTCTCATGTATGTGGAGTTCCCATATGTATGTATGTCATTCAATTTGGTGATTTCTCTCTTGTTAATCTATATATTTGATTATTAGACCAGCTGACAGAACTTGAGGGAGAAAAGTTTCTTCCTCCCCCACATTTCTCAATTATAAAAGCTAAAAAAAAGAAGTGATGGAGGTACCCTGGTGGATTAAGGGTGGAAACGTCCCCAAACATTATGAGCAGACACTCCTAAGCCTACACAAAAGAGAGGGAAACCAGAAAATTGTAGCAAATTATCCCCCAAATGTTACTCAAGCTCACTTCAAAGGTTCAATTCCCTTTGGTTTAAAGGCCTGCCGATGCCCTTCTAATCTGAATACCAAGAACATGGTGATGTCTGGTGAAACCAGTCAATCAGTTCCCATGCACAAAAGAACTAACTATAGGACATTGTGTTCCAAAATATGCCTCTCTGGATGAAGAATTCTTTTGAGTCAATTATTTAAAACTTAGTAGTCACAAGAGAAGTTCTAAAGACAGAACATAAGTTTCCATTTTGCAAAAGAAATTTACATTTATTTTTTTAAAACTCAATTAAAAAATATTCATTTGTAAGATTGTGTCTCTGTCTTTTTGTCAGGAAGAGAAGGATGACTCTTAAATCACAAAAGACTCATCAATGGATAAGGCACTACTTTAAATCTGTATAACAAAACTTACCACCCTTTCCTGGCCATTTTCCATAACTTGTCTTCTCCTCCTGGAAGCCCCCAAACCCTTTTTCTTTTTCTGGTACTTTCTTTAACCTTTGGGCAAAAAAAAAAGGGGGTGGGGGGTTCTGTAATAAAACTGACAAGTCCAGTGAGGGAAAACAATGTCAAAAGTGATCTGATCATAAATTCCTAACTGGGCAGGTCATGGTGGTTAGTCATGGCATATAACTTTTTAATAAGAGGTTTATCTTTGCCTTAAGCAAGCCATGTCCATTGTTCTTGTGCATCTGTGTTAACACATCTTTGAAATGTCAGAGTAATCCTCTTTTTCAGACCCCTCTGAGGTGTAACCACCCTCAAAAGAGTACATAACATTATTAACTATCTGGTAATCCAATCCCCACCTTGCTTTCTCCAACTTTTATTTAATCTTCCTTTATGTTCCATCCTTATTTCCAAATGCATAAAAGCAAACTGTCATTCTGAAAGGCAGTTTTCTCAGTCTGTTGAGATCTTTGTTTCCAGGTGTATCCATTGTTTGGTTCAAATAAACTCATAAAAATTTTCTACAAGTTTGGACATTCTTGCGTTGACAAACACAAGTTCTAACCACCCTTAGAGTCATTCATTTGTGGTAGTCCCATGTGTTACTTGTATAATGTTCATGTTGATAAATTTCTGCTTGTTTTTCTCTTGTTAATCTTCTCTTTTGTTACAAAGCCCCAGTTGAGAACATACAAGGGTATGTCAAAACCCAAACTCAGCTATCTGAGGGAAGGGAAATTGGGGGATTGGGTAAAAGGTGAAAAGATTAAAACACACATACACACACACACACACACACACACACACACACACTCATAGACACAGACAACAATATGATGACTACCAGAGGGAAAGGGGTTGGGGGCAGTTAGGAGAAGGCATAGGGAAGATGAATGGTGACTGAAGGAAACTTGACCTTGGGTGGTGAACATACCATACACTATACAATGATCTATTATAGAATTGTACACTTGAAACCTATATGATTTTATTAACCAATGTTACCCCAATAAATTCAAATTTAAATTTTTTAAAAAGAAAAATAACTCTGCACACTGAGTGAAACAAAACAGAAAGATGAGTTTATTGCAGGATTTTCAACCTGCAAGCCAGGAAACTCAAGGTTACAGGAGCAATGCGCTCCAAGTTGCTAGCAGACTAAGGTTTTTTATGGAGTAAACGTGGAAGTTACTTGTGTGTGTGTTTTTTTTCAGCTGGTTGGTTGCTTAGTGGTCTTCTTATTTGGATCAGGATAGCTGAGTCAGGCGAACAGGAAGTCCAGCTAAACAGGCTGAGTAAATACACTGCATTTCTGTTCCAGCCGAGAATTTATCTAAGTTTCACTTTGCTGATGTGGCACTCCAAGCAGGCGTGGCTTCATCTTAGGTCTAGAAATTTATTTCATCAGATAAAAGGAAAATAAAAATTTTCCTTCCTCTATGGAACCAAAGCAAATAAAATAAATTTCTGAGCCGTGATTCTGCAGCCCCAGACTTCCTACTGTCTTTAGGGAGGAAATTCCCCCTGAAATGGATTCAGGGCATCAAAAACTCTTAGTTCATGATTGTAACTGCCTGTTAACAGCCCTGAAAAGGCTTTAAGTATTGGCCAGAGACTACCAGCTTGGATTCCACGGAGTGACCATCAAATTGGCCACAGGTCTGAATTTTAACAGAGTCCTCTGGTGGACTTAGCTAGAGGAAGAATTTTTATTTGAACCGAAGAAAGAGATTTACTCAACAGGGAGACCAGGAAGCACTTCTCAGGTTCTGGTGGTACCAATCCTTTGGGTAGAGCCCAGATCTCAACCTGACAGCAAATTAGGATCCTCTGGGGAATTAAAAAAAAAAAGTCTTCAACCCACCCAAGACAAACTAATGTGAGTATCTGGAAGAGGGGCACAGTCTTTTATTTTTTTTTTCACTCCCAAGATGGTCCAATACACAGCTAGCTCTAGGGCAGGGGTCTTCAAACTGCGGCCCGCGGGCCACATGCAAATACAAATATTGTATTTGTTCCCGTTTTGTTTTTTACTTCAAAATAAGATATGTGCAGTGTGCATAGGAATTTGTTCATAGTTTTTTTTTAAACTATAGTCCGGCCCTCCAACGGTCTGAGGGACAGTGAACTGGCCCCCTGTTTAAAAAGCTTGAGGACCCCTGCTCTAGGGCAACTCTGGCATCAGGGTCACCCTAGGACAGGATAGGGCGCCCTTACTGAGCTTTAAGCGTTCCCCCTTATGTGGGCTGAGTCAAGCAGTAGGTCTGCTGTTAGATGTTGCAGCTCTGTTGCATAGCGTGTACTGAAGAGACAAGAATTCATGCTGCAAGGGTAAATGAAATTTTCTTTGTTTAGTAAAATGGAGTAGGCAGTTGCTCCCCAGCCCTCTCCTTGGGGTGTCTCCTTGAAGACATAATAGTTCCAATAATAGGCCTGACCTTTTGATTTTATAGTGCAAGGTCACAAGCCTGGAACTGCAAACATATACCTCTGAAATTAACTGAGAAGTCTCTCTGGAGGAGTACAAGAGACTAAGACAAGGTCCATTTATTTGGCTCTGGAGGAGATAGAAGAAGTTTAAGATGTTTCTTCTTCTACTTTACTATATAAATTTGTGTGAAATTCTGTGCATATTTAGTCATCTCTCACAGATTGCCTGCATGCATGCAATCTGATACCCATACTCAAAAATAAATCGTGTTCTGTCTGTATCCTCTAAATTGGTATAAAGGGGTCTTTTTATTGACTGGGTTTTTAGAAATGTTCCCAATGCTCTGGATAGGAGTTGCAGGTCAAGATAGAGGGTGGAGCCCTGGCCCCAGATACCTGGTTAGAACATCGTCCCGATATACCAAGGTTGTGGGTTCGATCCCCAATCAGGGCTCATACAAGAATCAACCAATGAATGCAGAAATCTCTCTCTCTCTCTCTCTCTCTCTCTCTCTCTCTCTCTCTAATAAATAAAAAAAAAATTTTAAAAGAAAAAACACATAGGGGGTGGTAGGGATACCATGGAAGCAAAGGATGAAATGGGGGTCAGAATCCACGGATCAGACCAAATCTAAGGGCTCAGATCTAGTTGGAAATAGTAACCAGAGCCAGCTGTACCCTTCCATCCTTGGCTTTTATTTTCACCCCTTGAGACCTCATGCAGCTTTGTAGGCTGAAGTCTCTGTCTTGTCCCTGGTCTCTGGAGGTGGCTCCCTGACCAAGAGGCTGGAAATTCCCCTGTCCTGTAGGTGCTCTTAAGACAAATTTACAGCATTTGCTGCAGCCCAGCACAAGAAAGAGTAGTGAGTGACAAGACAGGACAGAAAATATGAGCTGTGGGCACATGAGTGGTCAGAATGGTGACAGAAATTAGAAGGGATGTGAGACAAGAAGTAGAACCAATAGAACCTGGCAACAAGTTAAGGATGAGGAGAAAGAAAGAAAAATAAAAAATAAAAACAAGACTATACAAGATTTCCTATATGGATGACTAGACCAGCAGGGTCACAGCTGTGGGCAGATGAGGAAGTCAGGTGAATGAGAAGGGGGCTGCGACTAGGGAAGAGGTCATCACAGATTAGTTTATTTTTAGACAAAGTTAATTCAAAACACTGGTAGGGTATCTAGATTGAATATATTCTACAGAAAATAAAAATGTTAAAAAATAATAATAAAGAAAAATAAATAAATAAAAATGTTAGACATGCTCAGGAGAAGTTATATGAAATTCATTCCATTTGTGTTGAAATGAGTAAGAGGACCAGCTCTATAAATAGAGACCTGAAACTGAAGTACAAAACCGTGGTCAATGCTTAGCATGAGAGACCAGGAAGAGGAAGAGGAGTCAGAAAAGGAGTCAGAGAGAACTTGTTAGAGAGGAGGATAGAGAACTAGGCCCTGCAAGATTACAATATGTTTAAGATTAGTATATTAATTTCCTAGGGCTGCCATGACAAAATGCCATAAACTAAATGACTTGAAAGAACAGAGACTTATTGTTTCAAAATTCTAGGGGCTATAAGTCCAAACTCAAGGTGTTGGCAGGGCCATGTTTCCTCTGAGGCCTGTAAGAGAGAATCCTTCCTTGTCTGGTGGTTGCCAGCTATGTGACTTGTAGCTACATCACAACAACTCTGCCCCCATTGTCACATGGCCATCTTCTCCCTTTGTGTTTGTGTCTCTCTCTCTTTTTTTAATTTATCAAATTTATTAGGGTTATATTGGGTAATAAAATTTATAGGTTTCAGGTGTACAATTCTATAATATATCATCTGTATATTACATTGTGTGTTCACCACCCCAAGTCAAGTCTCTTTCCATCACCATTTATTCTCAGTTTACCTTCTTCTACATCCCCTCCTTCCCCCTTTCTCTCTCTTTTCTTACAAGGACACCAGTCATATTAGATTAAGAACCAAATTAATGTATCATCTTAATTTGATTACTTCTACAATGACATGATTTCTAAATAAGGTCAGATTCACAGATATTGGGGGTTAGTACCTCACTTATCTTTTGGGGGGACACAGTTCAACCCATAACAATTATCAGTCTCCAAGGAGGAGAAAGTGATTGTTATTATATGTTTTTGAGGAAGCTGTGACTGAAAGAGGGTGGTTTTTAAGACCTAATGAGTGAAAATTTTAATAAATGTAGATGGTGATGTAAGTCAGCTTTCAAGAGGTGAACAGAGCCTGGCCAGCATGGCTCAGTGGTTGAGCATTGACCTATGAACCAGGAGGTCACTGTTCAATTCCCGGTCAGGGCACATGCATGGGTTGCGGGCTCCATCCCCAGCTCGATCCCCAGTGTGGGGCATGCAGGAGGCAGCTGATCAGTGATTCTCTCTCATCATCAATATTTCTATGTCTCTCCCTCTCCTTTCCTCTCTGAAAACAATAAAAATATATATTTTTTAAAAAGAGGTGAGCAGAAAGTAAAAGGCAGTAAGAATAGCCTGCCATTCAGAATGTGGCTGGTGAAGGTGTGGGATAGGCTGGTGGGATGATGCCACTGTGGCCCTGACCACAGGATCCCTTACCTGGATCCCTCCCACATTGCTCTGTCATTTTCCTGCTTCAAAATCTGTGTACTCTTGGAGGCCACCCACCAACATCCTATTTCCTGCCTGAAGGACAATGGCTCATCTGCAGAGGAGAGATAACGGATATGCCAGTGAATGATGAGCCCAGGGACCCAGCCACCTCCCTTTTCCTGAAAGGCTTTCTGGTGACTCATCGCTCTGGTGTTCCCAATGAAGTTTAGATGGTTTTCCTAAGAGTATTAAATTACATCATTAAGATTTACACATGAGAACTATGCAACTAAGGGTATGTACTTTTTAAAACAGTAGAGCAATTTAAGCCCCAAATTCCTATAGAGTATACAGGAAGAGCTGACCGGATGTGTACGGTCAAGCAGGGAGGCTTAGGAGGTGACCCAGGCCCCAGACCAGAGAGAAGTAAAGCAAGACACACTTGCAGACTCACTCAAGCCTGAGTATTTAGACAGCAACCAAATCCAGGCAAGGAAGCCAGGGCCAGTGCCCATGGGCATGGTACAGAAGGTGGATTATAGATTCAGTGCCTGGAAAGTCTGTCCTCTGTCCTGGTTTGCCTCCTCTGTGACCTAATTTGTTATACATCTTTCTTATTCTAAAAGAACAGCCCTACTGATACATTGGCCCCAAAGTATGTGTTTATTCTCTCCATGCAACATAAATGTGTCCTTTAACAAGGAACACATATATGGTATTTGCAGAAGACTCAAAAGTGAAGAATTGTGAGCTGGAAAAAAACCCTGCAGACCTCTAGGTACTGAAGGGCTCAAAAAGGAGCCAGAGTGGCATAAAAATTATTTTGAGCTGAAGGCATTTGAGATCCTGAAGTCCTTACCTGCCTAAAAGCAGAGTCTCCCAAAAGAAAACAATTATTATAAATTCCCTCCCCAGAGCAATTCTAATCTTCTCAGGAAGAAGTTGGCACCACACCCAAAAAGACATTGTCCCAAACCTATCCAATCTCCTATATGTTCTCTGGGCTCATTTATCTTTGCAATTAGTCATTTGTTTTTCCATGCATGCTCTTTATTCCCCTGCCCCCACCCAAGAAGTCATTTGTTCTCCCCAAAGTGCCCCCTGCCTTTCCCCATTCCCTACTAAGATGGCATATAAGTTCCAAATTCTAACAGTTTCCTTGAGTCACATTACTCTGTGAACTCCCATGCATACATGTGTAATTAAAATCCTCCTCCTATCCCGCCCCCTCCCCCCACTGCCACTTTTGTCAGATTAATTTGCAGGCCCTTGAGCACTAAACCTAAGAAGGTAGAGGAAAAGTTTATCCTCCACAACAGTACTTTGGAAACATGTTTGCATTTCAGATCATAATCAAAGAAGGTTTCCCTGGGCCCAGGTAACCCCAGAGATAGAGTTCAATCAATCTAGGAAAAAGCTCAGGAGCTGATCCTAGCATTGATCATATTTCCCCTCGAGGGAAAGGGCATATTACTACACTATTCTCCAAGGCCTCTAGACCCTCCAATCTTAAAGCAACTGTACTTGATGATTCATCAGCTGCCTGAGTTCACCAAACAATGCCAGGCTGAATCATGACCCTCCAAACATGTCCAGGTCCTAATGCCTAGACCCTGAAAATGTGGCCTTGTATGGCAAAAGTCTTCACAGATGTGATTACCAGTAAGTTTAGGATCTTGAGATGGGGAGATTATCTAGATTATCCACATGGGCACTGAATATAATGTGTCCTTATAAGCGGGAGGCAGAGGGAGATTTGACCACAGACGAGGAAGAAGGTGAGATGAAGATGACAGCAGAGACTGGAGTGATTGCAGCATCTAAGAAAGAGTCAAGGAGCAAGGCCTCTCCTAGAGCCTCTAGGAGGAAGCAGCCCTGCCAACACATTGCTTTTAGTTCCATACCATTCAGCTCAGACTCCTGCCCTCAAGAAGTGTAAAAGAATACATGTGTGTGTTGTTCTGTTTTTCATGGCACTATCTTCCTTGATTGTTATACACGTGGAGAAACTATTAGATATTCACAATATTGTTCTTCTCTTATGTTTTGAATCAGAACCACTTTTCTTTTCTCCATTCATTTTCATTTTAAAAATTAAAATTCAAGAATGAGAATGTTTGATACTGAAATAAAATATCCTTCTAAAAGTCTCCAACCTCCATGTCATAATGACCATGGCAACTGACCCCAATGGGTGTTAAGTTTTCAAATTCACAGCCAGCCTGCAGACTCCTATCTTTGATATTCTGTGTTTCCACTCTGCTTGTTCAGAAAATGGATCCATCTGTAAGTGCTAAATGCAATTTTTAGGAAAATGGCATTTTAAAACATGCTGACACAATGTTCCATCAGTAGTCCCTACAGTTAGACAAATAAAGACAATGAAGAGCCATGCAGACCTGTTACCATCTGCTCAAAGCCTGCACCTCATTGCCTTGCCTCTGCTAGCGCTAACTTCATCTAGAATTCACTGAGATAATTCCTTGAGCTCTGAATGCTTAGCATGCCACATTCCCACCAAGTCTCATTTATTTTTTCCCTTTATTGTTTTTTCCATTAAATGTGTGTTGTTTTAAGGCACTATTTTGCAGTAACTTTTCCCAGTAGCAATAAAAAAATACACAAATCAACCTTGTACTTGGAGGCCCCCAAAGGCCTCCTGCATGCAGCTCAGGCTCTCCTTCCATGCGATCACTCAGCCATGCTGGTTTCTGATAAATGCCCAGAATTTCTGATGTTCTCACTCTTGCCCACGTGGAGCCTTCTCCTTTTTATTTTTTAATGTTTTTATTGATTTTTAGAGAGAGAGAGGAAGGGAGAAGGATAGAGAGATAGAAATATCAATGAGAAAGGAACATCATTGATCGGCTGCCTCCTGCACACCCCCTACTAGAGATTGAGCCCGCAACCTGGGCATGTGCCTGACCAGGAATCGAACCATAACCTCCTGGTTCATAGATCAATGCTCAACCACTGAGCCACACCAGTCAGGACTCCTTGTCCTTTTTGTCCCTTTCTGGCCTCATCCCCCGCTGACCCTTCATCCTTTTATATGTAAGAGGAAAGAAAATCTGTGTCCAACTTGCTAGAGAATGAGGATAGCCAGATAAGGACAAGAAAGAGGCAGAGCCAGTTGCCTTCAGGGTGATGTGAACCCAGAGAGGGTGTGATTAGTCATTAAGGCTTGCTGGTAAATGTTCTGGCACTTTACTGAGACTTTGGCAGGTTCACTGCATCAGTTAATATACTAAGTGCCATGTTCTATAATGTTCATAAAGAGGAGTGCCATTTGGACCTGGCCAGGGCCTCTTCTAAGAAAGCTGTAAGTTTTTGGATTTTTGGGAAAGGATTCGCCTACATTTCCAGATAAAACAAATTGGAAAAAAAAAACAACTGCTCAGCTACCTGACATTTTTGTTTCTGGTCACACCTTCTGGATTTATAAATTTGTGTAGAGGAGTCAAGAGTTAAGATCTTAGATCAATACCTGGCCCAGATTAGCACAGGTTAAATGTTAGTTGTTGTTGTTGTTATTATTATTTTTACATTTTCTCTAATGATTCTAAATTAGATCAGTAATTGCCTTCTCCTTTCTAAAAGAGCCTTCAGGAATGTTAGGAAATCAGGAGATGCACACAGGCTTTGCTTCTCTTGGGAATTGCCTCCTGCTTCAAGTACAACTTTTAAGTGTGCTTCCTGCATTAAATGGGATTTTCTTTTCTTATTCTCTCATCTACCTGAGAATACATGAAATAAATTGGTTGCCCTATAAGAAATACTTAAACTGACCTTGGCCATGGATTATTCCAGACTCTTCCAAATTACCTACGTTTCTACAGGCAAATCTAAAGAATAGATTCCAAGTGCAGAGATAAATATGATGGAGATTTTGAAAATTTTACACCAATCCTAGTGGAAAAGCTTGTAGAAGCCTGTCCTCCCCCTGCTGAATTCAGGATCAAGAATCAGCCCAGCAGCGGAGGTGGGAGAGCAGTGGGGATGGGAGCAGGCTGGAAGAGGTTAATGGGAGAAAAAGGAGGACCCATGTAATACTTTCAACAATAAAGATTAAAAAAAAAAAAAGAATCATCCCAGCCAGCA
Source organism: Myotis yumanensis (assembly GCF_028538775.1). Taxonomy (NCBI): domain Eukaryota; kingdom Metazoa; phylum Chordata; class Mammalia; order Chiroptera; family Vespertilionidae; genus Myotis; species Myotis yumanensis. Next base: position 44,220,223 of record NW_027223758.1, read on the forward strand.
AGGCTCAGTGGTTGAGTGTCGATCTATGAACCAGGAGGTCCTGGTTCGATTCCCAGTAAGGGCATATGCCCGGGTTTCAGGCTTGATCCACAGTGTGGGGCATGCAGGGGGCAGCCAATCAATGATTCTTTCTCAACATTGATGTTTCCATCTCTCACTCCCTCTCCCTTCCTCTCTAAAATCAATAAAATAATTTTTTTTAAAGGAATCATTGGGATTGTTAGACATAAGCAGAGCAAGGACGATGTGCCAGGTACAGAAACTCACCAGGGCAGAAAGCCCTGAATGCCTGGCAAGGGGCAAAACTGGGAAAATAAGAACCTTGCCCCCAGGCTAACCTATCCTCCCCCAGCATATCACTGGTCAGGTAGTTTATACCCCCTCACCTTTTCCTCCCTAAAGGTAACATCTAGGCCTCAGTTGTATTTCAGCTTCAGGCCCAGAAAAGCAGGAAAAGCAGACAAGTGACATTGTGGCTGCCTCAAGACCAGCTACTTTGACTAAGGACTCCCTGCCCTGGCACTGACCAGTCAGTGGAGACCACAACCCTGAAAGAGCATGCCTTGAAAGCTGATGAATATTCTTTCAAGACCCTTCCCTAAAACCTCCCCTGAGATTTCCACCTGCAAGAAAGATAGATATGCTCAGGACAAAGGAGCCATTGTGCACTCTCTCCCAGGGGAGAATGCCAGCACCTTTCCCTTCCCCCTCTCCCCTCCATGAGGGACTCCATGAGACTTCTAACCAGGGGAGCAACGGGCAGTGGCAGCTCATCCCGGGCTAACCCCTGAACCTGTCTTCAAAACCCAGCCAAAGCAGCAAAACATAGGCTCTCCTGCTGCTTTTCCTATGCCCTTCCTTATTTCATTGTCCTAAGTATATTTTTGCTGCCATCATGGAGCCAGTACCCTTAGGCTCAGTGCTGTGTAGCCCTTCCCTTTGGATAGCCCCACCCCCCACCCCCTTTTCCTTAAAGAAATTCAATTTATCTTTATCCACCCTCTGAGATGGCTATTTAAACTGCCTGCGCATCACTGACTTTAATCTTTCAGGGATGAAATCCCAAGTAGCCTGGCCTCACACCTTGGGCTTGACCTCACATCTGATCATTCTGGCCCATCCCTTTGCAGCCCACCCCACCTTCTGCTGGTCCTCAATATTTCAGGATCTTCCCTCTCTCTGCACACTCCCTTCCACAGAAGCCCTGACTTTCCCACCTCTACCTCCACAATAGGGTTCTCTGTGCCTTGCCCATTTTTCTCTGAATAGAAGAAGTCTTTTAACAAGGGAAACAGAGAGCTACACACTTGGGATTCATTTTTGATAACTGTACATGCATTTATGTGTATTATGTGTATAAACTCAAGGCAGGGAATAGAGTCACAAAGGATGATTTTCAAAGTAAACAGTATCATCTTCTGTGGTTCAAATTAACTTATAAACTATAAAGAAATAAATTAACTTGTGTTTTTCACTCCTCCATACTTACAGCCAGCAAATGTCTAGTGTGGAATTTTAATGTACATAAGCCATTTCATGTTATTAAAGGGACTAGAATTTCTATGCAAAGGTGAGAGTCTCAGCAGTCAGCTGTTTTGCAGCCTTATTCAATCTCAGCTGACTTATCCTAAGAGGCTCCGATAAAGGCCGGTACTCCAGCCTGGAAATGTAATGTCAGCTCATGATGTATCCCAGCAACTATAGCTGCATTTCCAGAGCACACCAATGGGAGCAATTACTTGTATTTCCAGGAAACCATATTTGTCTGAGAAATCTTTACATCTATTTTCTCCCTTAAAAACAATGAAAATCAATCCTGAGTGGAGAAGTAACCACTAGCTTTCAGTCTGCATCAACCACTTTATGTTGCTCTATACTTTACTCGTTCATGACAATCACAACGCTGTTTTCAGGTTTGTAGGAAGCACAGTTATTTACTGGCCGTAACTTTAAGGGGTGGGGGGCGAGGAAACACAGAAACAACCAATCACTTATCTGGCCACTCCACTACTTCAAGACTGGGCTATAAAATTTACTCCAGAACTTGCTAATGCAAACTGTTTAGAATACTCGGTACACACTAAGATGTTAGAAGTCTACCTGGTTTGAACTAGTCCTCTTCCACCCCAGTATCTAAGTCTCTTTTCTGAATATGTAAGTTACTTATTAATAATAAAGTAAGCTGGCCGGTTGCTCAGTGGTTAGAACACCAGCCCTTGGACCCAAAGGACCTCAGGCTCAATTCCCAGTCAAGGGCATGTACCTTGGTTGTAGGTTCAATCCCTGGCATGGTTGGGGCATGATCTGGAGGCAATAATCGATGTGTCTCTCTCACCTTGATGTTTCTCTCTCTCTCTCCCTACCCCCTTCCTTCTACTCTCTTTGAAAATCAATGGGAAAAATATCCTCGAGTGAGGATAAAAAAAAAAAAAGGAGTTAGCTGAGTAATCTTCCCTTAAGTCTAATTTGGATAGCAGAAGATAAATGAGGTATATCCTTGGATTTTATGTCATCTATAATAATAAAAGTATAATATGCTAATTAGACGGGACAGCTGAACGACCTTCCGGACGACCTTCCCGACAAAGCCAGGGCTGCAAGGCATAGGCAAGCCCCAGCAGCTACAAGGGCCCAGCCCCTTGCATGAATTTCATGCATCAGGCCTCTAGTGTTGAATAAATAAGCATGTACAAACTTTTAGGAATACAGTTAAAAATGTGATGGAATACACAATCCCAAGAAAGACTTCTGGATGTCCTTGACAAGTGTCTGAAATGATCAAGACCCCATATCTAATACCAAGATTCACTTGTCTTCAATAATTCAGCTCAGTAAACCTTTATCAGTCATCTACCATGTCCAAATGACTGGGCTTGTCATACCAATGGGCATTAAGATGACTAAGACATGGTACCTACACTAGAAGAACTTATTCATTTCTCATCCATTAAGGTATTGACACCTTTTTAGTACCCAATTTTATTTTCTGTTCCCAACAAGACTTGCATTTGACAGAATCAAAGCATATCCTGCCTCTTGTGGCATGAATTGAATCCATAGTGAAAACATCAATGCTAAAATAAAGAAGGAGGAAAAAACTATCAATTTTTCCTAGAAAAACAGTTTGTTGATTGGAATCTCTTTATTTAGAGCAATACATGTATCAATACATATACATACATATATATATATATATATATTTATAATTTTAATTTATTTCAGAGAGGAAGGGAGAGGGAGAAAGAGATAGAAACATCAATAATGAAAGAGAGCAACTGCCTCCAGCACATCCCCTACTGTGGGTTGAGCCTGCAACTAGGGCATGTGCCCTGAATGGGAATCAAACCATGACCTCCTGGTTCATAGGTTGACACTCTGCCATCGAGCCACACCTGCCAGGCTACAGCATTTTAAAAAAAATCCTCACCCAAAGTTATGTTCTCTGATTTTTTTGAGAGAGAGAGAGAGAAGGGGGGGGCGGGGAGATATTTGTTGTTCCATTTATTTATGTATTCATTGGTTGAGTCTCGTGTGTGCCCTGATTGGGGAAGGGGAATTGAACCCACAACCTTGGCCTATCAGGACGATGCTATAACCCAGCAGTCACTAAAAGATCAGACGGAGGCCAAAAACCAGGACTACAGGCTTTATTAGAGGAGAAGGACCTGCAGGGCTGTCTCACAAAGGGAGGATAGCAGCACATGCAGAGGTGGGCACGCCTTTTAAGGGGCGGAATGGGAAGGGGTGGGGGCTTAGTGTACTTGGTGCACACTGATTGGTGATTTACTGTATTGTCCATATAGGAATAAGGGCTTAGGGTATTTGGCAGGTGTGGATTGGTGGTCCAATGTATAGTCCATATAAGGTACATAGTTAATCACTCAGGTATTTCCGGGCTGCAGGTTACGTCATTCTCCACTCACCAGTTGGGGGAAGGGAGGATCTATCAGTCACCAACCTTTCGGACTTCATGGACCACTCTGCTTTGCCTAGACTTTAGAAGACTTCTCAGTTATATGATTGCATGAAAGCTATTTTACAACCCTATGAGTTGTATGTAACTGATAGCAATGTAAAATAATTCTTAGCTATAGACATGTACATTTTGTCCTATCCCTAGAGGTTCCATTGACTTCCCTCTCTTAATGCAAACACTGTGTTGGGGTGCTCTTACACATTCATTTCAACATTCCTGTATCCCATAGATTGCTGCTTTTTTGTTGTTGTTGTTTTACATTTCCATTGATCTAGTTATAACATCAGTATGAGTAAAATAAAATCTTTAGCATGTGTTCATTTTTATACCTGTATGAAATTTCTGATTTTATCCTTTTTTGAGAAATTATTCTTAAAAAGTTCAGAGTAAGAACCTACCTGGGTCTTTCCTGTGATCCAGTCACAAGCATCCAAAATATGACAAAAGGGAAGCCATAGAGAACAAAATGCTCATGCCTGCTCAGTAACATTAGCATAATAATAGATGCTTCTCTCTGGAGGCCCAGCCTTTTTTCCTTTCTTCCCCCCAGGGCTCCTCAGAGGTGAAATCCTCGTACCCCAGGGAAGGTGTTTTAATTCACATCTAAGTGACTAGACCACAGGCTATGTTTGCATCCTCAATCCACTGGAGCCTGGATTCATTTGCAAGTAAATAAAATGTATGGTTCTTCTTCTAACAGTCCTTAATGCCAGTAACAACAAGGAAATACTATGAAATTTTCATAACTAAAGGGCAAGCTTTGGCCTTGATTGCTAAGTAAAGCCCTTTAAAGGTAAAAATCAAAACCCTGGCCCTCTTTCTTTCCCCTTCCTACCTCCCTCCATTGGAAGACACACTATTCTTTGTATATTCATCTGCCAGGAATCTTAGCCTGTTGGAGCTACCTTGGGATTCCTAGGTCTTTTTATTTTGCTAAAACTCAGCAACTCAGAGGAGATAATACAATGGATAGATAAAGTGGAAGGCCAGGATCTAAAATTAGTGCTTCCAAATTCATTGCTTTTATTCCTATTACATCCTGACCCTCAAGCAGTGATCTCTAAAGTAAAGTGTAGGAAGCAATTATATAAATTTGCTTCAAATTCTTTATTTTTAAGTTAAAAGTTTTTATTTTATTTATTTTTAAATATTTTATGTATATCTTACAATATTATATAGCACATATATAGCATATATATGTATATATGTAATCCTATCTAATAATAGACAAACAGGTGATTGACTGTACCTTCGCTACGCCTCCCATTGGCTAATCAGCATGATATGCAAATTAACCACCAACAAAGATGGCGGCTAATTTGCATACTGCAGGCAGGGCGGGTCAGCACCATCCCGCCTGACCCACCGCCATCTGGGCCTGTTATTTGCCACCCGGGGTGGTGGGCGGGACAGCGCCATCCCGCCTGCCCTGTTGCCATCTGGGCCTGCTATCTGCGACCCAGGGTGGCGGGCATCCTGTGTGCGACCCGACCCAGGGCGGCGGGGCTGGACAGCGTGGCTCCTCTGTCAACCCAGCTTCCTCATCACAGTTCCCTTGGGGGCCTAAGCCTTTAGTCAGACATCCCCCGAGGGCTCCCTGGCTGCCAGAAGGATGTCTGACTGCAAGCTTAGGCCTGGTCCCCTGGGGAGTGGGCCTAAGTTGACAGGTGCACATCCCTCAAGGGGTCCTGGACTGCAAATGGGCGCAGGCTGGGCTGAGGGAACCCCCCCAAGTGCACAAATTTTTGTGCACCGGGCTTCTAGTTTATAAATAAATGAATAAACAAATGTCAGGGGTATATACACAAAAAATATATGATAAGGATGGCCAATCAAAATAATTTAGAGGCCTTTTCCTTAATTAAACTTTAAGCCTTTGTGTTCAATAAAAGCAGGGATGGTAGAGAAATTATCTCACCATTTTGTGTTACTATAAAACACAAAGAATCACCAAAGTAAGACCCACCTCTTCCTTTCTTCAATGAATTAGGGGCTGTAAAATAATGGGTAAAACCAATGAGAAAGAATTAGAAAAATTAGAATAAGTAAAGGCTGGTTCTGGGATGATAAGTGCTGGTTGACCTTTAAATTGAGTTATTTGTTGTTATGAACTGAATTGTTACCCCCAAAATTCATACATTGAAGCTCCAGTCCCCAGTGTGGCTATATTTGGAAATAGGAACTTTAGAGAAGTAATTAGGGTCAAATGAGGTAAGAAAGGTGGGTCCCTAATCCTAAGGACCGGTGTCCCCCATAAGAAGAAAAACCAGAGATCTCTCTTCTCTCCTTCCTCCTTCGAACATGCAAGCACAGAGGAAAAGCCATATGAACAAATAATGAGAAGGTGGCTATTTGCAAGCCAGGATGAGTGATCTCACCAGAAACCACCCTGAAGGCACCTTGATCTTAGCCGTCCAGCCTCCAGAACTGTGAGACAAAGATTTCTGTTGTTTTAGTCATCAGTTTCTGTAGTATTTTGTTATAGCATCTGTGAGAAATGCTCACCTGTCTGAATTCAAATAACAACTCGGAGACAGAGTATGGTGAAAACAAGACTTTTAATAGTTCTCGAGGCAGGAGAAGATGGCGGCGATATAGGCAGACGCGTCCCAGGTCTTGTCCCGGAGCAAACGGAGTAAGCAGCTGAAACTAATAACACCCACCCCGAATTGGCAAATTTACTCAGCTGGTGAGACGGTTTGCAGCCGGGAAGGGCAGACCTCCCCTGGAAAGGTTAAAAACCAGGGATCTGGGCAGGAAAGTTTGCCAGACCTGAGCCCAGAGGGTCGGAGGGAGACCGCATGGCAGACAGCCGCGTCTCTTGGGACAGACACAGACCCTGACCAGGGTAAGGAGTTCCGCGGGTTTGCTGGCGCCAGGAGATTTGAGATTTGGATTTTGTGATTGCGGAGAACTGAGACTAAAGGGGGCATCCTGAGGAACTGATCAGACCATGCAGTGCCCATAAGAAAGGAGTGTTTCCCAGATCATGCAGTGCTGGTAAGAGAGGAGCGTTTCCCAGACCGCAGATCCAAGCAACAGCAGCCCCCTGATCACCGCAGCCTCCTGATCACCACAACCTCCTGATCACCACACCCTCTGTCTGTGGAACAGCAGCTGTACGTGAAGCCTCCCCCCACCAGCCAGAAGAGCCAACACAGCTGTGAACAACACCCACCAGAGGAGCTGCTGCCAACTGGAAAGCAGCTGCTACCGCAACCGTCTGAGCAGCAACCACAACCCAAGGAGCCCCTGCCACCCAGGGAGCAGCCACTGAACATCTCAACATCTACATATGTCAGCGAGATCAAACATGGGTAGGCAAAGAAACCCCCAAAGGAAAGAAAAGGAGGACTCGCCAGAAAAGCAGCTAAGTGAGACAGAGATATGCAACATGACGGAAAAAGAATTCAGAATAAGGTTCCTAGAGTACATGCACCAGATGTTCAAGAAGCAAGAAGAAACAGATGAAAAACTCAACTACTTATGCAAGAAGCTAGAAGAAACAGATTAAAAAATCAACAACTTAAGTAAGTCCCAAGAAGAAATGAAGAGTGACATAGCTTCAATAAAAAACTCCATTGAAAGTATCAACAGTAGACTGGGAGAAGCGGAGGACCGAATTAGTGAATTAGAAGACAAGGAAGCAAAACACACTCAAACTGTACGGCAAATGGAGAAAAAAATTAAAAGACAGGAGGAGAGCCTAAGGGAGCTTTGGGACAACATGAAACGAAACAACATACGAATAATAGGGGTGCCAGAACAACAGAAAGATGAACATGGATTAGAAAACCTGTTCGAAGAAATAATATCAGAAAACTTCCCTGAGGTGGGGAAGAAAAAAGTCACACAAGCCCAGAGAGTCCCAAACAAGGTGAACCCGAAAAGACCCACACCAAGACACATCATAATTACCATGGCAAATGTTCAGGATAAAGAGAGAATCTTACAGGCTGCAAGAGAGAGACGGAAAGTTACATACAAGGGATCTCCCATTAGATTATCAAATGATTTCTCAACAGAAACACATCAGGCCAGAAAAGAATGGACGGAAATCTACAAAGTGATGCAAAGCAAAGGACTGAATCCAAGAATACTCTATCCAGCAAGGCTATCATTCAAAATTGAAGGGGAAATAAGAAGCTTCACAGATAAAAAAGGGCTAAGGGAGTTTATCACCACCAAGCCAGCCATGCAAGAAATGCTAAAGGGACTGGTGTAAAAAGAAGAAATATCAAGCTCAGAAAGAAAACAGCCACACACACACACAAAAAAAGAAATGGCTACAAACAAGTACCTTTCAATAATAACTTTAAATGTAAATGGACTAAATGCTCCAACCAAAAGACATCGAGTGGCTGAATGGATAAAAAAACATGACCCATACATCTGCTGTCTACAAGAGACCCACCTCATTAGAAGGGACTCACACAGACTGAAAGTGAAGGGATGGAAAAATATCTTTCACGCAAATGGAAAGGAAAAGAAAGCTGGGGTAGCAATACTTATATCTGACAAAATACATCTCAAAGTGAAGGCCATAACCAGAGATAAGGAAGGCCACTTCATAATACTAAAGGGATCAATACAACAAGAAGATATAACCCTGGTAAACATATATGCACCCAATGCAGGAGCACCCACATACATAAGAAAACTTCTGGAAGATATCAGGGGAGAGATCGACAACAATACAATCATAGTAGGGGACTTTAATACACCACTGACATCACTGGATAAATCCGCTAGACAAAAACTCAGCAAAGAAACAGCAATCCTAAATGACTCACTAGATCAGATGGACTTAATTGACATCTTCAGAACACTTCACCCCACAGCTGCGGAATATACATTCCTCTCAGGTGCTCATGGGACATATTCAAAAATAGACCACATATTGGGTCACAAGCAAAGTCTCCACAAATTCAAGAAGATTGAAATCATAAAAAGCTTCTTCGCAGACCACGATGGCATAATGTTAGAAATAAACTACAATAAAAACAACCCAAAATACTCAAACACTTGGAAGCTGAATAGCATGTTATTAAATATTGATTGGGTTACCAATGACATCAAAGAAGAAATTAAAAACATCCTGGACACTAATGACAATGAAAACACAACAATCCAAAACCTCTGGGACACAATGAAAGCAGTCCTTAGAGGAAAGTTTATAGCTCTACAGGCCTATCTCAAAAAACAAGAAAAAATGGTAGTCAATCATCTAACCCTACAACTCAAAGAATTAGAAAGAGAGCAACAAGAAAATCCCAGAGTGAGCAGAAGGAAGGAGATAATAAAGATTAGAGCAGAAATCAATGAAATAGAGACCAAAAAAACAATACAGAAAATCAATGAAACCAAGAGCTGGTTCTTTGAAAGGATAAACAAGATTGACAAACCCCTAGCCAGGCTCACCAAGAAGCAAAGAGAGAGGTCCCAAATAAACCAAATCAGAAATGATAGAGGAGAAATAACAACAGACCCCACAGAAATACAAATGATTGTTAAACAATACTACGGGCAACTCTACTCCAACAAACTAGACAACCTGGAGGAAATGGACAAATTCCTAGAAAAATACAACATTCCAAAACTCAATCAGGAAGAATCTAAAAACCTCAATAGGCCAATAACTATGGAAGAAATTGAAGCAGTCATCAGAAAGCTTCCAGCAAACAAAAGCCCAGGGCCAGATGGCTTCACAGGGGAGTTCTACCAAACATTCAAGGAAGAACTAAAACCTACCCTCCTCAGACTACTACAAAAAATTCAAGAGGAAGGAACGCTTCCAAGCTCATTCTATGAAGCCAGCATCACCCTAATACCAAAACCAGGTAAAGACATCACAATGAAAGAGAATTACAGGCCAATATCCCTCATGAACATAGATGCCAAAATCCTCAACAAAATCTTAGCAAATCGGATCCAGCAGTACATCAGAAGGATCATACACCATGACCAAGTAGGATTTATCCCAGAGATGCAAGGATGGTACAACATCCGTAACTCAATAAATGTGATACATCACATAAACAAATTGAAAGAAAAAAACCACATGGTCATATCAATTGATGCAGAAAAAGCATTCGACAAAATCCAACACCCATTTTTGATAAAAACTCTCAGAAAGGTGGGAATAGAAGGATCATACCTCAACAGAATAAAAGCCATATATGACAGGCCCACAGCCAACATCATACTCAATGGTCAAAAACTAACACCATTTCCCCTAAGAACAGGAACAAGACAGGGATGCCCACTCTCACCACTCCTGTTCAACATAGTACTGGAAGTATTAGCCATTGCAATTAGGCAAGAAGAAGAAATAAAAGGCATCCAAATTGGAAAAGAGGAAGTAAAACTGTCCTTATTTGCAGATGACATGATATTATACATACAAAACCCTAGAGACTCCATCCAAAAGCTACTAGACTTAATACATGAATTTGGCAATGTAGCAGGATACAAAATTAACCCCTAGAAATCTGAGGCATTTCTATACACCAATAGTGAACTTTCAGAAAGGGAGATCAGAAAAACAATCCCATTTACCATCGCACCAAAAAAATTAAGATACCTAGGAATAAACTTAACTAAAGAGGTTAAAGACCTCTACTCAGAAAACTACAGGACATTGAAAAAAGAGATAGAGGAAGACATAAACAGATGGAAGAACATACCATGTTCTTGGATTGGTAGAATCAACATCATTAAAATGTCCATACTACCCAAAGCAATCTATACATTCAACGCACTTCCCATTAAAATACCAATGGCCTTCTTCACAGATCTAGAACGAACTCTCCAAAAATTCATCTGGAATAAAAAAAGACCCCGAATAGCTGCAACGATCCTGAGAAAGAACAAAGTAGGTGGGATCTCAATGCCAGATATCAAGCTGTATTACAAAGCCACTGTTCTCAAAACTGCCTGGTACTGGCACAAGAACAGACATATAGATCAGTGGAATAGAATAGAGAGTCCAGAAATTAGCTCGAACCAATATGCTCAATTAATTTTTGACAAAGGAGGCATGAACATACAATGGAGCCAAGATAGTCTCTTCAATAAATGGTGTTGGGAAAATTGGACAGACATATGCAAGAAAATGAAACTAGACCACCAACTTACACCATACACAAGAATAAACTCAAAATGGATAAAGGACTTAAATGTACGACAGGAAACCATAAAAATTCTAGAAGAATACAAAGGCAACAAAATCTCAGACATATGCCAAAACAATTTCTTCACTGATACAGCTCCTAGGGCAGTTGAAACTAAAGAGAAAATGAACAAATGGGACTACATCAAAATAAAAAGCTTCTGCACAGCAAAAGAAACCATCAACAAAACAACAAGAAAACCCACTGCGTGGGAAAACATATTTGCCAACGTCATATCTGATAAGGGCTTAATCTCCAAAATTTATAGGGAACTCATACAACTTAACAAAAAGAAGATAAACAATCCAATCAAAAAATGGGCAAAGGATCTAAATAGACACCTTTCAAAAGAGGACATTCAGAAAGCCAAGAGACATATGAAAACATGCTCAAAGTCACTAATCATCCGAGAAATGCAAATCAAAACAACAATGAGGTACCATCTCACACCTGTCAGAATGGCTATCATCAACAAATCAACAAACAAGTGCTGGAGAGGATGTGGAGAAAAAGGAACACTCGTGCACTGCTGGTAGGAATGCAGACTGGTGCAGCCACTATGGAAGACAGTATGGAGTTTCCTCAAAAAACTAAAAATGGAACTCCCATTTGACCCTGTGATCCCACTTCTAGGAATATATCCCAAGAAACCAGAAACACCAATCAGAAAGGATATATTCACCCGTATGTTCATAGCAGCACAATTCACCATAACTAAGATCTGGAAACAGCCTAAGTGCCCATCAGTAGATGAATGGATTAGAAAACGGTGGTACATCTACACGATGGAATACTATGCTGCTGTTAAAAAGAAGGAACTCCTACCATTTGCAACATCATGGATGGAACTGGAGAGCTTTATGCTAAGTGAAACAAGCCAGTCAATGAAGGAAAAATACCACATGATCTCACTCATTCATGGATAATAAAGACCATTACAAACTTTTGAACAATAATAGATACAGAGGCAGAGCTGCCTCAAACTGATTGTCAAACTGCAGTGGGAAGGCCAGAGAGAGTTGGGGGGCAGGAGGGAGGGCAGTAAGAGATCAACCGAAGGACTTGTATGCATGCATATAAGCATAACTAATGGACATAAGACACTGGGGGGTAAGGGAGGGTAGGGGTTTGTCAAGGGTGGGGGGGGGGGGGAAAAAAGGACACTTATGTAATACCCTTTGTAATACTTTAAGCGAAAAAAAAAAAATAGTTCTCGAGATCGGGTATCTGTCGGGTTGTATAGGCATACCTGGGGCAGTGATCACAGTCCATTTATTCAGTCCCTCCTCCCTTTCCTCGTTGGCTGAGTACTATGGGGTCACCTGTTTCCTCATAGGTCACCTAGGTCTTGCTGTCTTCCATTGGACCATTCAAAAAAATTGGGCTGAGGCCCTTTCTAGTTGCCTCCACCTCCCCTTGTCTAGCTGAGGCAGGCACCTCAGGGGTTTCCACCATGATGCTGGCCCACAGTTCCTTGCTCTTACATCCTCTTCCTACATTCTGTTTGCCCTGGGAAAATTCAGCAACCATTTCCATCAAAAGCCAACCATGCTGGAGATGGATCATGGAGGCCCATTTCCTACAGCAGCCTACATGGACTAAGACAGCCCAATACTTAATACACATGTATGCTATTGGGATTAAAGGGAAGTCACAGAAGGCATAATGAAGTGGGATTTGAAGTATGTATATTGAGGCAAGATAGTTGGAGATGCTATAAAAAGCCATCTTGGCATGACCCTCAGACATAGTCATGGTCATGTTCTGTGAAGGCCCTCCTCCCTGTGTCCTCACTTGGTAAAAGAGGCTAGCAATCTGTATGAATTCTCTTTCATACGGCACTCATCCCATTCATGAAGGCTCCACCCTCATGAGTTAAACACCTCCCTAAAGCCCCCACTTCCTAGTGCCATTATCTTTGGGGGTTAGGATTTCAGCATATAAATTCTGAGGAGACACAGAGGCTTTTCATTGTCCTCGTGATTCCAAATAGAATCATTGCAACTAAAGAAGAAGTATCCACAAATGGCCCAGACAAGCGTGCTTAGACCAACAACTATATTGCCCTGAGGCCCAGAAGGCTTCTGGGTGACAAGAACTGTGAGAAAGAAGGGGTATAGGAGAAAGGACATAACCCTCAGACATAATCAGTCCATCTTCAAACTTAGCCTCTCTCCTCTAGTAACCTTACTTTCAAGGATAGTTTGATGTCCATGTTAACAACACTCAGAACATTAATCTTCTTTCTTTAAAAAAATTTTTTTATTGTTTTCAGAGAGTAAGGAAGACAGAGAGATAAAACCATCAATGATGAGAGAGAATCATTGATTGGCTGCCTCCTGCATGCCCCCTATTGGGGATTGAGCCCACAACCCAGGCATGTGCCCTGACTGGGCATTGAACCGTGACCTCCTGGTTCATAGGTCAATGCTCAACCACTGAGCTACACCAGCCAGGCTGGGCCTCCTTTCTTATCAGCCTTCTTAAGCCTAACATTCATAACATTTTGTCCTTTGGATAAGATTTTTCTCTATACCGACAGAGATTTTCTATCACCAATAGAATCATCATGCTAGAGGAAAGGGCCCATACAGTCTAAGCACCTACAGCTCTGGAAAGATGGTGACATGTTCAGTTAAAATCTAAAATGAGAACCAGATGGCTCAACAGGACTCCTCTCGGAGGAATCACGCCCAAGTCGCATGACCAAGCTGTCCCTCAATCTTATCCTTAAGAAGGGCACATTCACTCTTGAACTGGGAGAAATTTTATAGGCTTGGGTTTGCAAAGCCAAGTTGAAAGGGCTATTAATCTCCCCCTGCATACCCTGGTATCCAGATACATGATAATGCTTGCATATAGCTTTCAGTCTCAGAAACCCAGCTTTCCATAACTGTTGTTAACTGAACTGAAAGATTACTTTGTTGGACCCTATGAGTTCTGTGTTGAATTTTGAATTTCTGAAATGGAAGTTGAAAAACAGATGGTGAAAAATTTACTTAAGATATTCTCAAGAATTTCCATGCCCAGTTTGCAAGAGACATGAAAGAAGGAACCTCCACCTGTTTTACTCTGTCTCCCTTTACCCCCTGCCTGGGTGTGTTGTGAAACAGCCTTTGCTGGAGCCAAGCTACCACAAAATGCTGCTGCTGTGATTACCATGACCTTAATTACTATTGCCTATTATTCAAAAACACTAATTGAGTCATGGTCCCACTGCAAATGCGACTTAACTTGCTGTTTTACTGCTTGCTCAGGCACTGCAAATAAAAAATAATGGCAGTTGTAATTAACTCAGAACCAGCAATCTAACCTGCCCCTTGGCGCATGAAGGGTAAAAGTTCAATTAAAAAGTAAAGTTAGTAACAGAATAAGGTTTGGATATACATCTGTCATACAGAGTATGACAGGACACAGAAATTACCCCATGCCACCAGAGAATCACTAGGGGCCTGTGGTGATTTTATTTTGGGATTTTCAAAGATAAATAGCTCCATATATTAAGCAATTAAAATTACTCCATATATACAGTCATATGATTAGTCACTAGCTTAAAAAGTCTAAATAGAAGTGTTTTAGAGTCATGAAAAGTGCATTAGCAATAAATTACTAAACTAAAAGGAAAAAAAAGGATGATGAAGAAATGCTAAGACTATAAGAGCCTCGTAGAAATGTCTGCAAACCACCTGAAAGGTTAGTTTGTTATTCAAAACCTTCAAAAGGATATTTGGGAGAGAATCAAGCTGGCCGCATAGGTAAACACATGTACTTGCTGCCTCCCACAACCACATCAAAATTACAACTAAAATACAGAACAACTATCATCCAGAACTGCGGGAAAGCTGGCTGAGTGGAAGTACTACAACTAGAGAGGTAAAGAAGAAAGCACATTGAGACTGGTAGAAAGTGCGGAGGCATGGAATGGGCTGGCATCTGGGTGTGCCACTTTTTTAATTGGAAGGCAGATATAAGCTTCTGCTTGCTCTGAGCTCCAGTGCTGGGGGACCCAGACATATATGGGGAGAAATTGGACTGTCTGGCATCAAGGCAGGACCGCGGGGGTGGCTTTCTTCCAGACAGAGGTTCTCTCAATGGTCATTGTTCCTGTGCTGGGACCTCCCCAGTACAGGGCTGACTGGCAGCCATTGCTGTAGATTCCTTGAGACCCTGCCCTACCCAATTTACAACCCCACCCAAGCTGTGCGCAACGGCTTTTGCATATCAATGTCCTGTCCTTTCTCAGTCTAAAACCTGTCAAACAAGCTGCAGCTGGGTCAGGGAGCCCCAAGCTATCAAAAGAAGGCCCAAGGCCAGCACCAGTAGCAGCCTACCTTCCTTCACAGCTGGGCCTCGTCTGGGAACTTCCAAACCTGATACAAAGAGGAGGAATCTGCAGATCTCTCTGTAGCTCCTGCTGGGTGGCCCCAGGCAGTGGCTGACTTTGCAACTCCTTGGAGATCCAAGAGCCAGTGTATCCAGTGGTCAGTGTGAGACCATACCAGATTACAACTCTTCACATCCATAAGTGACACACTCAAGGGGAAAACTCAGTGAGTATCAAAGCCCCACTGAAGCAAGTCCTGCCCCCTAAGGGTGTCTCCTGCATAGCAGCTCTTCCATTGTAGACACAGCTGGTCCTCACAGCCAATTGGCCTGGAGATCAATTCCTCCCATTGATACCAACAGCAATCAAAGTTCAACTACAACAAGACTGTGCCCACAGCCCACAAAGGGGTGCACCCAGAGCTCCCAACTCAGGTGACTGGGGAAGCTGAGCCACTGAGCCCTATAGAAGACCTACTACACAAGGCCACTCTACCATCTCAAGGAGACATAGCGGCTCTACTCAATACATAGAAACAAACACAGGGAAGCAGCCAAAATGTGGAGACAAAGAAACATGTTACAAATGAAAGAAATGGAAGAAAGAAAACTACTGGATATAGAGTTCAAAACCACCATTATAAGGTTACTCAAGAATCTTCTAGAAACCTCCAAGGAACTTAGTGAGACCTTCAAGGATCTTAGTGAGAATGCCAAAAAAATGGAAAAGGACCAGTCAGAAATTAATCATACACTGACTAAAATAAAGAATAATATACAGAGATTCAACAGCAGACTAAAGGATCCCAAGAATCAAGTCAAAGATTTGAAATACAAGGAAGCAAAAAAAACACCCAACCAGAAGAGCAAAAAGAAAAAAGAATCCAAAAATATGAAGATAGTGTAAGGAGCTTCTGGGACAACTTCAAGCATACTAACATCCAAATTATGGTGGTGCCAGAAGAAGAGAGAGAGCAAGATATTGAAAACCTATTTGAAGAAATAATGACAGAAAACTTCCCCTACCTGGTGAAAAAAATAGGCTTACAAGTCCAGGAAGCATAGAGAACCCCAAACAAGAGGAATCCAAAGAGGACCACACCAAGACACATCATAATTAAAATGCCAAGGGCAAAAGACCAAAAGAGAACCTTGAAAGCAGCAAGAGAAAAACAGTTAGTTACCTATGAGGGAGTACCCATATAACTGTCAGCTGATTTCTCAACAGAAACTATGCAGGCCAGAAGGGAGTGACAAGAAATGTTCAAAGTGATGAATAGCAAGAACCTAAAACCAAGATTACTCTACCCAGCAAAGCTATCATTTAGAATTGAAGGTCAGATAAAGAGCTTCACAGACAAGAAAAAGCTAAAGGAGTTCATCACCACCAAACCAGTATTATATGAAATGCTGAAGGGTATTCTTGAAGAAGAAGAAGAAGAAGAAGAAGAAGAAGAAGAAGGAAGAAGAAGAAGAAGAAGAAGAAGAAGAAGAAGAAGAAGAAGAAGAAGAAGAAGAAGAAGAAGGAGAAGAAGAAGAAGAAGAAAGAGAAGAAGGAGAAGAAGGAGAAGAAGGTGAAGATAAAAAATTATAAACAACAAAGTGACAACAAATACATATCTATCAACAAGTGAATCTAAAAATCAAATGAATAAAAAATATGAATAGAATAAACTGGTGAATGTAATAGAATCAGGGGCATAGAAATGGAGTGGACTAACAATTCTCAAGGGGAAGAAGGTGTGGGGGCGGGGTGCGGGAAGAGATTGGACAAAGATCTTATATGCATGTATGCAGTACCTATAGATGCGGACAGTGGGGTGGTGAAGGCCTGGGGTAGGGTGGGAACCGGGTAGAGGGGAGCTATGGGGGGAAAAATAGGGACATCTGTTATAATCTGAAAAATAAAGATTAAAAAAAAGATATTTGACACAAGGATATACTGCTCACATCCACTAGGATGGCTCTCATCAAAAAGCAGGACAATAACAAGAACTGACAAGGATGTGGGGATGAAAAATGGAATAGCCTCTTGGAAAGCAGTTTGGTGGTTCCCAAAAAGTTAAACAAAGTATTCAAATGCCCCAGCATTTCCACTCCTAAGTATATACTCAAGATAATTAAAAACATATGTCCACACAAAAGCTGTACACAAATGTTTACAGCAGCATTATTCATAATAGCTCCAAGGTAAAAACTGCCCAATGTCCATTGATTGATGAATAAATAAAATGTGATCTATCCATACAATGGAATATTACTCAGCCATAAAAATGGGTGAAGCACTGATATAGGCTGCAACATGGATGAATCTTAAAAACATTATGCTCAGTGAACGAAGCCAGACACAAAAGGCCATGTGTCATATGATTCCATTTAGATGAAAAGACCAGAATAGGCCAATCTACAGAGCCAGAAAGTAGATTAGTGGTCACTGGGGCTGAGAGATGGAGTGTAGGGGAGGAAAAACGTTCTCCATGGGCTGGGCCCACAAATTATATTGAAAAAAGCTGGATTAACAAAATAAAATAAAAAATTAATTACATATGTATGCACAGGAGTTTCACACAAAAAATGATATTCAAGGAGTCAGCCAGATGATTGAGGCCTGTATATCATCTTAAGCTAAACAAGAAAAAGGGGTTTGGGCTTCTGGGAAGGGGAGGCAAGTTATGGAAGAGAAGGGAGGGGAGGAAATATATGGTAAATAAGGGATGTCTTGTTATGCTGATAAAAGTTTCTCAGATGATACATTGTTTGTAAGAGTTGCTGCCTTCCTGGTTTGGAAGCACCTTTACAAAAGGAGAAATTCATACTTAATTTTAGGCAGTTTGGAGGGGATAGTAAAGAGCTTTTTCTGCTGGTTCTCAATTGTCTTCAACTCAAAATAATCTTTATGCCAACAGGTATTGGCATTAGTTGACTTATTCTTCTGTTAGTCCCATGTCTCCGTTCCACACTTCTCTTTCCTACAGATAGCTACTGCCTCAGGAAGTAGTGCACACTAGCAAAGCAAATAATTGAGATAATAAAGAAACAACTAAGAGTGAAATCAAAAGAATTCATATAGGCATGGTTCTTGATGTTTTTTGCCTGGGTGTATATATTGTATCAAGATTGCAAACTTTAACACACATATAGGGAAAATATCATTTTTAATTTTTTTAAATGTTTTTTATTGATTTTTAGAGGGAGAGGAAAGAGAAGGATAGAGAGATAGAAACATTGATGAGAAAGAAACATCATTGATTGGTTGCCTCCCACACACCCCCTACTGGGGATCGAGTCCACAATGTGCCCTGACCAGGAATTGAACCATGACTTCTTGGTTCCTAGGTTGACACTCAACCACTGAGCCACACCAGCCAGGCTCATTTTTTATTTTGTTTGTAAGTAATTTGTCCTCCCTCCCATGATTTTTATGTTTTTAAAATTTTTAACGAATATCCAAACTTGTTTAAAACTAAATCTAATCTGGTAATGTAGACAATGCTTTTGGAAGTCTCTGGTATGTCTTGAGTAAAGGTGTTCAAACTCTTGGATAGCTTCAGCTTCCCCCAGCTTCTTCTCCCTGTAGACAATGCCTGGACCTTTGGACTGCAGGACTGGTAGCTCTGCCAGTATTCTTGGCTGAATTCTGCAAACAGTGTAAATTATTATCTGCACTTACAGACCTCCACCAATTCCAGCTTCAGCTCTTATGTCCCTTTACCCTACCACGGCAGGCCTGGGGAAGATCCATGGCTCTTAGCTCAGCATCCTGCCATGTGGGATCCCAGGCAGCCTTCCTTGGTCCTTCCTCTCTGGTATAATTGGCACAGTTGCCCCCCAGGTTCAGATGGACAGGTCTGAGAATTCGTGCAGAGAGATTTTCAGGGTCCTAATAAGATCTTGGTTTGTCATTTTTTGGCCCTTGGCTTTTCTCTTTCCTTACTTGACTCAAAGCCAAAGGAGGCAAGAATCTAGGCATACACAATGACTCTTGAGCTCCTACTGCCCTCTCCAGGCCTCTTCACAATGCCCAGGGGCTGGAAAAATCAAGTTTTCCAGCAATAAATCTCGCTCTCATATCAGGTCTACCCTCCCCAGCAGAACTATATGGGCTGAGTTGTCCAGGATTGACCTATGTTAAAGGGGAGAAGTGAATGGGAAGTGAAGTGAATTGGAATAATCTCTTAATTCTTTTTTGAGTCAGAGGCCCAACACCATCTCATTTCTCCCTGCATTCACACTAGAATATGCTGAATCTCCCAGTCCTATATGCTCCTCCACCCTTGACCCAAGAAAAATGTATGCTTGGGGCCAACTAGGCCAAAGCCTAACACTCAAAAAGAAAAAGAGAAATGCACATTAATACTTTGCAAAACCTTTCACTTTGCCATATATGTACACACTCTCTGATATAAGTGTTTAGTCATTGAGAATGTGAAGGAATCCTGGAATAGTTTTGAATATTCAAGTCCTGCTCTGTGTGTGTATCCAGGCTGAAGACAAAGACCTGCACAAGCTTATTGTGCCTAGCAAGATCAAGGTATTCTCTCTTAGGGAATTCCTCAGTTAGCCAGAGTGACATAGCTCCTCAGAGGCCACCCCATTTGAAATGTTGCCCTAGTTGGCGTGTGTGTGTCCTTTGCTAACATGTTTAATCAATGACCTTTCAGCTCTATCCACAGCCATTTGTGTATCCCAAGGTCTTTGGATCTTCCCAAGGGTGTGGTTAATCTGGGACTCAGTTCTTCCATCCATGGAACACAAGGGGGCAGTAGTGGCACTTGGGCTTTAACGTGATGGGGCTCAAAATTGATCCCTAAAAAGAAAGATAAAAGTGATGGAAGGGGAAGGAGAAAGGAGGAAAGAGGAGAGAAGAAGGGAGGAAGAAGCAAGAGGGCAAAGATAGATAGATAGATAGATAGATAGATAGATAGATAGATAGATAGATAAGCAGTGTAAGAAGAGCTCAAGACAAATTTTAATGGGCCAGGTCCTTGCTCCCTTCTTAACATCAGTGAATCATGGGATTAATCCCTGAAGTGCACATGAGGAGGAAGGTCTGATGTGGAGTGAAGAGTGCAAGGCCATTGATGCTGGAGCACTCCTTAGGAAGGCTTTCCCACAATCAGGCCATTTAGAACCCAGACCAGCTCCTTCAACACCCCGTTCTTCCTTTCTATTGGCCCCAGAATGTAACCTGCATTCCTTTTTTTTTTTACCTTAAGCTGCCATCAGCCATTGCAGCTTTAGAGGTTTCTTCTGTTCTGAGCCAGCTGCAGAGTATGGGCCCATGTTCCAGTTACCACTCCCTGCCCAGCCCCGAGCAAACCACAGTCCATTTTCTTTATAAGAGATTTACTACCAGGAAATAGATAACAGGTAACAAAAATAAGCAGAGAGGGAATTAGAAAGATAAAAGCAATCTTTTACAGCCTCTGTAGTGAACCTCTGGTTATTTTCTTTTCAAAACTAGATTGAATTGAATGCCTTGCTTTTCCTGAGAGATTTAAGGTGACCAAATATCCAGGTTTGCCCAGGAAGGAGGGACACCCTGAGACAGGAGACCTTCAGTGCTGAACAAACAGGGAAAAGCTGGTCACCCTGCAAGAAGCTCAAATATGCCCCCTCCTTGCCTTCAGACTTGCTTCCCAACTTGTGGGCGGACCCCCTAGTCAGGACTGAACAAAAATGGAAGTTCTAGCTCTGGGTGCTTATGGTCTTAAGTAGACAATGTCCATTATGCAAGACCATCACTAAGGAATCACTGTGTAGGTGATCCTGTCTCCTAGGACTCAGCTAGATGGGAAGGAGAAGTAGGGCAGGTTTTTTATGGGTGCTCACCTGGCCAGTTTTTGAACATTTTTTATTGATTGGTTTTTTTTAAAGGGGAAGAAGAACGAGAAGAAGAAGAAGAAGAGAAGAAGAAAAAGAAGAAGGAGAAGGAGGAAGAAGAGGAGGAGGAGGAAGAGAGAGAGAGAGAGAGAGAGAGAGAGAGAGAAAGAGAGAGAGAGAAATTTGTTATTCTACATATGTATGCATTCATTAGTTGATTCTTGTATGTACTCTAACTGGGTATTGAACCTGCAACCTTGGCATATCAGGATGAGGCTCTAACCAACTTCACCTGGCCATTTTAAAGAGCGTGTTACTTTTCAAACCCAGGAAACCCTCTGATGTCTGACCCCCAAGGGCATTTTGAAAACTGGTATTTCCTAGAAGACTATCATAGAAAGCATCTCAAAGTTAAACCAGTTTTTTGTTTGTTTGTCTGTTTGTTTTTGCTCCAGGATTCCAACATGGTACTTGCTAGCAAACACCATGCATTTCCTAGAGGGGCATAAAGACGTAACCTCACTGACTTTCCTCTCTTTTTTCTAGGGAGTCACTATAATATGCTCCAGAACCTGTGTCCACAAGAGCATGTGACTCCAGAGCCTTCATTTGATCCTACCTAAGAGGGCTTTGGGCCCTCTCCTAGTGATACCTGGCATGATCGAAGGGGTTCAGAATGAGCCTTCCCAAATGTGCCTCTTTGGCATATGGATTATTTGAGCTGAAGGCAATCAAGACACAGTAGACTCAAGAAAAACTTACCTCTCCCTTGATTATCTAAAAGAATTTAGGTAGGGAACCTAAGCTAGAAAAAGAGCTGTTACAAAAGATCACTTTCCCCCTGAATTACCTATCTGCATGGCATTACTAATTACTAAACATCTGCTCTTCTTACTGTCCTGTGAATTACCCTATTCCCTTTTAAAGCCCAGACTCATATCCCATTCCCGAGCTCAGAATGGCATATAGGCCTCAACTGCCTGGCTTGTCCTGGAATCTCATTGTCTTTGCAGGGGTCCCATATGTACGTAATTAAATGTGTTTTTCTTCTATTAATCTGTATTATGTTAATTTGATTATTAGACCAACCAAAGAACCTAGAAGGGTAGAGGGAAAGCTTTTCTCCCCTACTATTTCTCTATGGAGAGAGAAATAGTTCATAACACCAGGGGGATTTCACTAAGGTGAACCCACTAACCCTCCAGCAGCGTACAGTGTGTGTGTGTGTGTGTGTGTGTGTGTGCGCGCGCACGTGTGCATGCGCACATACGGGCACATCCACTCATGGGCAGTGTGCCCTGCTCGGTTCTTTGCACCACAACACAAGTGCATATGCCATCTATGCTGGCTTAGGGAGGGTTGCTTAAAGCCTCTCTATAAAGGCTGCTGCACCTGCATGACCTCTTCTACTTCCTGAAAATTGTGGGGTTCAATTGGTGCAGATTCCAGTCAATCCAGTTCTTGGGTCATCCTCTCCTGAGCCAACATACAGGATTCATGTCAAGTCACTGTAAACAAATGCTAATGTTGTTATATTCTTGCGGAAATATGTTCTATTCTATACAAACATTTTGTTTTCTAGCACTGAAGACTGTTGAACTGACAATAATTAGAAGCAACACATATGTAATAGGTTTTCTTCCCCAACTGATATATCTTTTTCACTTTTTTTCCTACATTTTGTTTTTGCAATTTTTCTAAAAAACAACAAGGACTGATTTATATATTAAAAGCTGGCTCTCTGAAATCAATTGGGAAATGGAATTTGAATTCCTTAATTAATTTATTTTCCTCTTAAGCTAATGTGACTTGTTTGTTATTTTGAATCTGCGTGTTGATGCAAGAAAGAGAAAGGGGTGCCTTCCTGCAGGGCTTTTGTCACCTGTAAATTTCAGAGAAGCTGTGCCTCTAAGCTCTGAATTCCTTTCCTCCAGAGAAAATGGACTTTCACTGAAGTGGCTCTGGAGCCAAGTGAGTTTGCAGGTTCACAGAGTAAGCTCTGCCGGCCACGCAGCTGAGCCCGCCGCCTACCCCCTCTCCTCAGCGCTGGTTCCAGAGTGCAATAGTCACCCAAACCAATCAAGTTGTTTAATTAAAAGACTGCCAGCACCTTATTTCCTAAGTGAAACAGAACAGTAAGTGCCCCTGCCGTATTGTAAATAATGGAGAGCAGTCTTCTCTCGCATGTCCTGGCCAGGGAAATCACTCTTAGAAGAGTTGTCCGCCTTTCCAAGACAGCCCTTTGGGCCGTGTCTCACACATCCGTGCTATTAAAGTGGATTTCTGGCAAGTGCCATTAGTGTATTTATTCAAAAGAAGCCAAGAATTTAAATGGAGTTTAAACAAACAGGTCTTTCACTCTGCCGTTCCCAACCTAAACCTTCGGCTCAACCTTCTCTGGGTTTTGTTTGGCTTTTTAGAAATTGACAACAGCCTTTAATAAATTCCCTCTTTCTGTACCAACTGGTCTCAGCTTGCATTGGAAATGCCGAAATGCCAACGGGAATGTTGAAGCTGTCTAAGTGGCAGTTTCCTGAGAAAAATGAACCTCCCTTGGTTTTCTCCCCGGGTTTTAGACCAATTGAGGTCACCTTTTAAAGAACAACCAGTCCACTCTTTCTACCTGCAAATGCCGGTGGTTCTGACCAGCAGCTCACATTACTGACTGTGGCCAGCCGGGCTCCAGGACCTGATTGCTCTGCTGCTTAGGGGACATTGACCAAGTTAAGGTTGAATTTAAATGTCAGAGAATGTGACAGCTATAGGGGAGAAGATGAATTCCCTGCAGAAGATGAATTTCCGAATTTTATTGAAGGGGAAGCTGAGGTCCAAGGCCATAGAGCTGGCAGATTGTGTGTGTGTGTGTGGGGGAGGGGGGGGCGAGAGGGAGGGGGGAAGCAAAGTGACTGCTTATTCCTGCCAACCCTTCTTTTGGCCACTACACTTACCCACCTCCACACTAGGTCCCCAGCTTGGATTTCTTTGCTGGGGACAAGGAAGGGAGGGACAGGGAAAAGGAGGCCTGAAGGCTAGGAAGACTAGCCTGTCTTCCAAATAGCAGCAAGCACTGTAGGGGAGGACAGGGCAGGACCAGAAACAGCTGATGACTTAAAAAGGTGTTTTCTCTGCCTTCCCTTTTATTTTAACTTTTTGTTACTTATGTGCAAAAGTTTCAATTAATCATGCTCCTCAGTTCATGGCACATTATCATCATCTTTGTCCTCTCAATGGACCTCTGCGCTTTGTTTATTTATTCTCTTTACCTTCAAATCCCATTCATTTCCCCTCATAGATAACCATTCCAATCTGTTTAATGTGTATCTTTTTATTTGTATGTGTTTTAGCAAAATGGTATTACTGTGTGGCATGTATGGGTAGAGAAATAAATAGATATTAAATTTACATATATAAATGAAATGTGTACATATATACATATACATATATACATATACACATACATGTGAGCTTTTTATTTTGAAACAATTATGGACACAAGAAGTTGTTTAAAAATAGTAAGAAAAACAGATGAAAAGATATTCAACATCATTACTCATTAAAGAAATGCAAATCAAAACCACAATGAAATACCACTTCACACCCACTAGAATGGCTATTATTAAAAACAAACAAACAAACAAACAAAACCTCCCCCACAGAAAATAACAAGTGTTGGTAACGGTGTGAAGAAATTGGAAACATCCTCTTTTGATGGTGGGGAAAATGGTGCAGCCACACTGGAAAACAGTCTGGTGGTTCCCAAAAAAGGTAAACATAGAATTTCTATATTTTACTCTCACATTTATTCCATATGAAAATGTTGGAGTTACCTGAAGCTGGAAGAAACCAGGAAGGATACTTCTGCTACTGGTTTTAGAGAGAGTCTTGCCCTGCCAACACCTTATTTTCAGACTTCCAGCTTCCTGAACTATCAGACAATACATTTCTGCTATTCTATGCCACTGGTTTGTGGTATTTGGTGATGGCAGCACTAGGAAGTGAACACACTGTGAATTGCCCATTTCTTGGGGGCTTCTGCATTCTCCTATTGAATGTGCAGAAGTTCCTGGTCTGCTCCAGATTCACCTTCATTTTTATCTTCTCCCTCTCTCCATCACCCCTGCATGCCCGCCCTGAGGCTTCTTTGAGAGCAAAATTTTATGTAGAAGGGAAGAGCAACCTAGGCAGCTAGAGGTGAGAGGGGAAAGGGGGAACAGAGGTATTTTTAGGTGGAGGAGGCTTTGTGCTGCCCCCAGACAGAAGTGGGAAGGCAGTCCTGATCTGGAAGAGGATCAGCCTGGAGACGATGAGAATTCTCTGTGATTCTCTAATTGTCTTAAACTCTTCATCCCCAAAGTCTCTGATGCCCGCTATGGCTAAGAACAGTAAGTCTCAGCTAGGTCTCTGAACAATTTTTGGGCGAGGTTTACAGGTGATTCAGTCTACCCAATGCCCACCTTCAAGGAAGCTGGCAATTTGCCTCCTGTTCAGGACATGGTTTCTAAAATGAGCCTTTTCATCCATCATTACTTTTTACTTCCCTGGACACTGTTATCTCTTTGCTTTCTGGTGGTACCTCCCCTCAGAGGCCTCCATGGGTCCCCAAACACAGCACCTGGGTCTCCATGTAGGCCACACACTAGGGAATACTCACTAGACAAATCCTATCCTAGATGTGCTGTGGGGAGGTGACAAGTTCATGTGCATGCAAAAAGTTACTTCTGCCTAGCCAGTGTGGTCTAGTGGTTGAGCGTTGGCCATGAACCAAGAGATCCCCAGTGCCGTTCCTGGTCAGGGCACATGCCTGGGTTGTGGGCTCGATCCCCAGTAGGGGGTGTGCAGGAGGCAGCCAATCGATGTTTCTCTCTCATTGGTGTTTCTATCTCTCTATTCCTTTCCCTTCTTCTCTCTCTAATAAATAAATAAATAAATAATCAATAAAAACATATTTTTTTAAAAAGTTACTTCTACATCACACCAAGAAAAGCAAGAAGACTCCAACAGTATATCCTTTGCAAATTAAGATTTTAAAAGAAAAAATTTTAAAGCCCTCCCTCTTGAAAAAATTGAATGACATGACTGAGAACATTTACAGAGCTATTGCAAGTCTGGAGAACTCAATCTATCATAAATGTTTTGGTAAAGAAACCTTTTGAAGGATGTCAATCAACAGTGTAACAAGTATGTACTGCTATCAATTCCAGACACTTTGTGGCTGTATTTTTTAAATAAAATCTCACTACTGAGCCAAACTGAATCCCTATGTATAAAATTTAAGATTCTTTGTTATATTTTGTAATCTTGGTGTGGGGAAAGGAGCTTCACAAACAAGACATTAAATTCAGCAGGCATAAAGGAAAATGCGCAGATTATATAATAATAATTTTTCAAAAGTTTCTTTCTGGTAATAACAAACACAAGACAAACCAAATTAAAAGACAAGATATAGACTGGAAAAAAGATGTACAAGATACTGGTCCTACTATTAAAAGACCTTGTACAAACCTAAGAACAGACAGTGAAAAAAAACAACAGAGGAAAAAAAGGTGAGGTAGGTACAGGAATCATAGAGGAAATACAAAGGGCAAAAGGATATGTGGGAAAATATTCAATCTACTAAAGAAATAAAAATCTAAAATATAACATGTTTCTCCTAATATTATGTAAATATTTTAAGGGTGTGGGGAAAACTGTACCTTTTATGTACTGTTAGTAGGCATATAATTGGTAAAGAAGTTTATTGGAAGGCATTTTTTCAATGCCTTTTAAACTTTGACATATGCCTATCTAGTGACCTTCTAGACCACATCTGGAAATTCATTCTAGGATAATGCTTGCACATGCACATACCAATATGTATACAAATGAGGATAATCAAATGAATTATGGTATATCCAATTCAACCAATACCAGGTACCTCTTAAGAAGAATGGAGTATGGTTATAAATACTGACTTCAAAAATGCCTATTATGTATTGGTAAATGAAAGAATCAAATTGCAGAATAAAATGCACTTATATAATAATTCCACTTATGTAAAAATGTACAAATATAGATAGGTGAAGGGGTTCAGAATGAGCCTTTCTAAAATATGCCACTTGTGCATGCAGATGATTTGACCTGAAGGCAATCAAGACCCATCAGATTTCTACTATTTCTTTTCCATGTTTAGATACACAAATACTTACCATTGTGTTATAATTGACTACAGTATTCAGTAGGCAATTATAGAAGCAACAGGCTATACCATTTAGCCTAGGTATGCAGTAGGCTATAACATCTAGGCTTGTGTAAGTGTACTCTATGATGTTTGCCCAATGATAAAATCACCTCATGGTGCATGTCTCAGAACGTACCAGTATTCTGTCAATTACCTTCCTTCCCTTTGCTATTCCTTAGCTCAGAATAACATATAAGCCTCAACTGTCCAACTTGTCCTTGGATGTCAATGTCTTTGTGGGGTCTCTGAATGTACATAATTAAATTTTTTCTTCCATTAATCTGTTATGTTAATTTAATTATTAGACCAGACAAAAAAAAAAACACCAAAAAACCTAGAATGGTAGAGAAGAAAATTTTTCTTCCCAAACAGTGGCAAATAGACAAATAGGTGATAGAGTTATCATACATGTGTTTAGCAAAATGGAATGATACATACCAAGATATTAAGTGGTGGGATTGCCAGTTTTTCCATATTACTTACTGATATAGAACTCTCCTTAAAATTACCTGTGCTAGGCCTCTCACATCATCACATCACCCCATACATAATGGAGCAAGCTCTTCAAAGTCATGGTCTGAGACATTCCTCTATATATTCCCAGATCTTCCCACACAAGTCTGGTCTGGCTTCTCCTCACTGCTGCTGTCACAGTGGCCACCAGCCTGTACCAGTCTAAAGCTCTCAACTCATTTCACAAGGAAAAGACCAGAAATGAAAGCCCCAGGAGAATAAATAACTACCTGGTGAGGTGGGTGAGGACCAGGGAGGGGCTGATACTGGGGGCAGAGAAGCAAGAGGGAAGAAACAGAGAGAAGACAAAGTGAGTCAAGTGAAAGAAACCATGAGGAAGAAATGCACAGGATTATAAATTTACATAGAAAACAATTCACAGAAAGGCTAGAGAACCTGGCCTTGTCTTTCAACTGCTCCTGCTTTAGTCATCAATCCCTGTTTGAATATGACCACAAATAGGTAAATCTTTCCGGAATGAGTGTCACACATTAGGAAAGTGAACTCCTTGAGATAAATCTCCGAATGGGATTTTCCAGCTTTGGTTTACAAGAATGTACCTATCAGCAGGCTGACCCTTGAGATGGGTCTGACACCCAACACCCTGTCTTACTCTTAAGTCTAGTGTCATATTACTAAGAGCTAATATTTGTCCAGGTCTTACTAAATGCCATTATTCTAAGGTTTATGCATATTAACTCTTTTAATCTCCACAGTAGTCCTAAGAGGTGTATGAAGTAGGAGCCTCATTGTATGCTTGTAGAAGTGCCTGTGTGGTTAAGTAATTTGTCCAAGACCACTCAGCTAGTACATGTGGAACCCTTAAACTGCATTTCTCAAACTTTCATATGCACTGGAATCACCTGGGCATTTATTAAAATGCAGATTTTGACTCAGGAAGTCCAGAGTAGGGCCTGAGATTTTGCATTTCTAACAAGCTCCCGGGGAAATCATTGCTGCTAGTCCCACAGACCACATTTTGAGTAGCAAGGCTCTAGAACTCGGGCCACTTTAGTTATACTTTCGGAGCTAAACCGCAATGCCCACTGTGTGCCCCCAGGACTTAAATTAAGCCCTCCATTAAAAATATGAGATTGGAACCCTAGCCGGTTTGGCTCAGCGATAGAGCATTGGCCCATGGACTGAAGGGTCTCAGGTTTGATTCCAGTCAAGGGCATGTACCTCAGTTGCAGGCTCAATCACTGGCCCTGGTAGGGGTGTGTGTGGGAGGCAACCAATCGATGTGTCTCTCTGACATCAATGTTTCTCTCTCTCTGTCTCTCCTCCTCCCTTCCACTCTCTCTAAAAAAAATCAATGGAAAAAATATCCTAGGTTGAAGATTAACAAAAAAGACAAACAAACAAAGAGATGAAATTGGAGGATGATATCTGGATGCTATCCAGCTCTACAGTTTATTAACTACTGCAAAAATCTAGAAGAAAAAGTCACCACAGCACTCCTGGGCCACATTCAATGCCCAGGCCCCAAGTCATATATAGCCAGGAAATTTTTTGGGGGGTAGTGAATGAAACAATAGTGGCTACAAGAGCTACTAAGACAATCTGTCTTCTGGAGAATAAAGAATGTAGCCCCACAGTGTTATACACTTCACCATAGAGAAAAAGCAGGGCAGACAATGGACAAAACTTCCCATAGAAAGTGACATCTGAGGGGGACCAAAATATTCCACACCAACATAAGTCTCTTTGACATATGGGTTATTTTGAGCTAAAGGAAATTGAGAATCAGCAGATGCAGGTAAAGCTCTTTTACTCCCCCTAAGTACCTAAAAATAAAGTACTATAAAACTCCTCTTTTGTAAAGAAATTTACATGTACAAAGGAAATTTCCATTTGTAAAGATGTCTTTGTACCAGGAGAGAGCTACTCTGGAGACAAGTTATCATCCGAAAGACTCTTATGTGCATAACAGGACAATTCATATTTTTCATATTTGCCATACATTTCCTCCCTACCTCTCCCCCTAACTGGCCTCCCCAGCCAGAAGCCCTGAACCTCTTTTCCTTTGTTAAATTTAAGATGTTATATAAGCCTCAAACATCTGACCATCCCATAAGCCCCATTTTCTTCGTAAAACTCCCATGCAAAGTATATTATTAAAATTGTTTTTCTCTTGTTAATTTGTCTTTTTTTTTCTACTTGATTTGCATGCCCTGGACATTGAACCTAGGAGGTGTGAGAATAAACAAATCATCTTTTCTGTCAAAGAACAGTTTAGACAGCTGCCATGTTGGCCGCATGGCTTTCAGCTCCCCTGGGAGGCCAACCCTTCCCTTTGAATTAGCCAATCACGAAAGACTGTGCGCCTGAGCTCCATCAAGAGCAAGGGACAGGTCATGTGCATCAGGGATTATAAATCCTGAGCAGACCACCTACTCGGTGTGTGTGTGCTTCCAGACCATGTGTGCACACCCTTCTATAAGAAGTAAAGATGTTTGCCTTGCTGCCTGGCTCCCATGGATGTCCAGTATGTTTTGTGTTCTACCAGGACCCCTGAATTTGGGGGCTCACCTTATTTCTAACAGAGGGTAGAGGGAAAATGACTTTCATCCCTACACATCTAAGCTGAGACACCTAAGCTGGGTACCTAGGAGCTAGCCCAGTGAAGGAGAACGAGAAAGGCCCAGAAGCCAGAGGTATTGAAAGGTATTAAACATAAAATTGTGGTTGGCCTTCAGATTGAAAAAGAAAGGGAGTGAGAGATTGAGTTATGAGAAAGCCCAGCACACAATGTGTCTTAAACACCTGATGTCTTAACTTGGCCAGTGGTCTAAGGTGATACAAAGCCTTTGAGGAGTTCTAGCAGGAATGACAGAGCATGGCTTTGCAGTTTAAGGAGCTAAGGTGTGTAAACAGAACATGGGGAGGGGCGGGGATGCCAGGCTGGAGGTGTGGTAGCAGTTAGAAGGCTGTTGCAGTTATCTGTGTGAAGAGTGACAGTGACCTGAACTGGGAGAACAGCATTGGGGCTGCAGGGAAAGAGGCAAATTAGAGAGACATTTAAAGAGAGAGAACCGATGAGCACTATGAAGGACAAGAAGCAACGAGTGAAAAAAAAGGCAGTGTTCAAAGATAATTGGCGGGGGGGGGGAGGGGGGGGGGAGGTAAAAGCATGACTCACAAGGATATAAAATGAACACGTTAAAGATTTTATTTTACTCATAAAAAAAGGAAGCAGGCAGATGTGATAACTGCTTGAGGGGAGAAATGGAAGAAAAGACATTTATAGATGAGGCATATTGAAATGAATGTGCAAACGGAGGTAGAACTAGCTTCTTCCGCAGTGGGGGAGAGAATTCAGCTGAACCTCTGAAAGATCAGGTAGAATTTGCACATCTATAGCTAGGAATCATTTTGCATTCTATCAGTTACTACAATTTACAGAGTTATACAATAACCCCCCTGGACTCAGAATCCTGTAGGCGATGCAGTTTTCCACAGAAGCACACATTTTTCCTTGCAGCAGCATGACTCTGTGATATCGGACTTGGACACCGGGGGATGGTTGGGGCATCCCCTATATAGAGAATATGGGAAGAGAGGAGGCTCTGGGGAGCTGAGAGAGAAGAGAGAGTGATGAATCGACCTGGTCACATGTCAGTAGCTGACATCTCCACCTGATGGACAGGTAAATAGGACAATGTTTGAAGATATTAAGGGGAACTTTTCCTCTCAAAGTGGGATGCTGTTCAAAAAAAGGGAGGGACTAAAACTGGATAGGCATGGAAGGTCAAATGTCTAAGGCTGGCTGGCCTGCCTTGGGCAGGGCTGGTCCTATTTTAAATTCAAGGATAAAGTCCCTGGGACTCTGTGGCTTCCATGTTTGGGGAGGCATTGCTTTAAGAGCATCCCCTACTCTCAGCCACATTTAACATCTACTGAGCACCATTTTACAGAATGTTCTGTATACAGCACTATGGTGTTTTCCAAACAGATCTTGCCTGGAAGGAATTTTTGTGTGGCTGTTTCAAGGGTGAAATGCATTTTTCATTATATATATATAAAAAAATTCCCCAGGTGGCCACTTTCCTAAACCAATAACCATGCTCTTTTTTAAGACTCCCCAATAAAGGGACTGCATTCCAGACCAAAAAGTGGAAAATGTGAAGTACAAATGATTGTCTTTAATGTGTCCATTTAGAGGGAGGAACATATAAAAATCTTTTAAAAATTAATTTGGTTTTAGGACTTTCATGTATTAAAAACAATAAAGTTAATTGCAGCTTGAACATTTCAGATTGTATGGTTAGTAGATGCAATATGTAGTTTTAATGGCATATACTGAAATTTTTATTTTACTAAATAAGCAACATGGTGTCCTAGCAGCAATTACATATAAGTAGAACAGAGGAAGAGGAGGAGAGAGTAGCAATTGCTTGTGCAGATTCTAAAAGGAATTCTTGGTTTCTCCGCCTCTTCTCCTCCCCATTCCTCAAAGCAAGAAATATCATACCCTTACTGACAGCCCAGTCCCAACTCCAATCTTGGAAGCTGTTAAATAAAGGTGTTGGGGTGCTTCTAGTTAGGTTTGTGATAGCCAAATCCTGCTACTTAGACCAGATTTTCAGAGGAACTGAGTTCAAGGTCTGTAAACAAGACCCACCTTGCTCGAGCCAGTCCTTCTCTGAGCCAAGCCCAGAGATCAGAACCCTGCTCCCTGCTGATGCCAATCTTGCTGGACTTTGAGTACCAACTCCTCCGCACTCTCTTAGGTCATGCTCTGCCTGCCTGCTGGACCGCCCTGACCTCTGGAGGCAGGCCCCCCCACGCACCCCATGCTGAGTGCCACCAGGACTCTGGCCCATACTCATTGTATCCTCCAGACAGCCCTGGACTCCACACCAGACCTCAGCCCAACACCAGCTGCTGGGCTGCCAGCAAGCAGCATAGCCTGCATCTGTCCACACACCACTGGACCATGTCTGTCTTCACTCTAAAAATCCAGTTAGTGGCCTGGTTGCTGCCCTGCCTAAATTTACATAAAAGCTGGCTCGGCCTTTCCTCATAGATTCATATTCTACAGAAACATGAAAGGATACTGAGGGCTTCTGATTCAAGTTTGCTTATTCATTACCCAGTCATCCCTTTTGACAAACTGAAAGTTTAGTCTTCAGAAATTCTTTTCTTTTCTTTTTTTGTTAACCCTCATCCAAGGATATTTTTTCCATTGATTTCTAGAGAGCGTGGAAGGAAGAGAAGAAAGGTGAGAGTGAGAAAGAGAGAGAAACATCTTTGAGAGAGAGACACATAGATTGGTTGCCTCCTGCACATGCCCCAACTGTGACAGGAGTGAACCTACAATGCAGGGATGTGCCTTTGACCAGAAATCAAACCTGAAACACTTAGGTCTGAGGGCTGGTGCTCTAACCACTTAACAACACCAGCCAGGGCTCCAGAAATTCTTATATTGCCTGCTCTCCTCTCCTGCCCCTACTCTGAAGACCCCTGCTCTCTTCTGCACACCCCAAAACCTTGCTGTTTTACTTCCCTAGATTGTGTGCTATAGATGTATTGTTTAACTCTATAAAAATAATTTTAGATCAAATAGTCATCCTTCTTCTCCCCAATAGTAAACATCATTATCGCCCATGTACAAACATGTGTGTGTGTACATGTATGCTTATTGGAATAAATTATATTGGGGTACAGTTTATCTCCCCTGGTCTTCCCTTACTGAGCACTTACAGTGGGCCAAGCACTATGCTAAGGGCCTTATATAAACTCTCAGTCTTATGAAATAGGCCCTCTGATTGGCCCACATTGTTGGATGAGAAAATTTCCAAGCTTCACAATTAGTGTGGTGCAGAGAGAGATCTGAATGCAAGCCAGCTGACTTGGAATGTTGTGCTCTCAGCATCATTGTTGCATGCCAGTCCATGGCACAGTGCCAGGCACAGAGAGGCCCTCAACACATGTTTGGTGAGTGAACGAATGCTGAGATAACAGATTATATAACAGAGTATATATCTACTTTGTACCAACCACCGTGCATTGACATAAAGAAGCAGTTAATGGTTCATCTACAATAATATTCATGATTACAAATTAAAAAACAATTACCATAAGACAGAACCACGTCTAGAACAGACTTTTTTATATAAAACTATATCACTGACCCTTACTTTTATCAGTCATGATGATTCAATTTTTCTTGGAGAACCAGATTCCTTTTTTTAAGGCAACTGAGGACAACTGAAAAGAAAAAGAAAATCAAGGAGGGTATGTAGTAACCCACAGGATATTAGATGTGGGAGTGATCCAATTCATTTGGAGTGTCCAGGAAGAAGTTGTTTTTTCCTCCTCAGGTGGTTTAAAATGTCCCTCCCCTTGGCAAAGCACAAGATGATCATAGATCACACCACAGAGAGGCCACCACAGAGAACCCCAGCCCAGAGGAGTCAGGTTGCCGGGAGCCTCCCTCAGCCACCCGAGGCAATGGCCAATAGCTTCTCTTGAGTTCAGATTCCATCTCCACTGCTCATTGACCATATGACTGGATCAAGGACAATGACAGTCACCTTATGAGATTATTTCTAAAATGCAATAAAAATAGCTTCTTGGCATTCAACATGTAGTAGCAATAGCTTTTGTTATTAATTATGATTATTGACTAATAAAACATACAATGAAGTATTAAGAGAATTTTGAAAAGAAACAAAGCCTCCTATTGGAGTCAATTGAAATGCACTTGACACATTTGCAGAAGCAAAGAGCAAGGAGTCACTCCTACAAAGCCTAAAACCAAGAAATGAACATTCCTCCCCAGGTATCCTGGGACAAGCCAATATGGGGCAACTGATCAAGCAGACAAATATATCCTCAGACCCAAAGGAGACACAAATTCTAGGCCAGACTCTTTTCTTGTCAACACTAATTAAGAGTTTAAGCCAATTCCTTAGTAAAGATGAATTGATATTTTTTAAGAGAACTCATTTTATATTTATAATCATTCATCATATATAATATAAAACCTTCTAATCACTATTACAGTGTGGCTTTAGACACTTCCAAATTATTTCATTGTTTGTATAAGATCTGGAGTTAAAAAACTCGTCCAGGTATTTATTCTGCCAGAGAAACCTCCTGTGGAGTTGACTTGCCTCTCCCAGTCAAGGTCCTAGAACAGAGTGGAAAAAACTAGCTCAGCTTATTTCTGACTGAGCCCAGACAAGCTGAACAGTCATAGGAGAAAGGTCACCTGATGTGAAATTCACTAAGCACTCAGGTCTTTTAATGTCCAGTTTGGTTGCTAACCACCCCTTTAACAGATAGACCCGGAAGTCAGTAAGTTCAGGCAATGTTTAGGATACAGGAATCAGGCCCACTGGGGTAAGAGAGATTCTCTTCCAAGAAGAATCTGAGAAAAGGGAGAACTCCTTCCAAATTCTCTGCCCAGTTGTTCCATATGCCAGAAGTTACGAATTTTCTCTGCTCCTACTACAGGAAAATGTCTGGTCTCAAGGGAAAACAAGCCAATAAAACAGTTTCTTAAGGGTGAAACCAAAGT
The DNA here is from genome assembly GCF_028538775.1 of Myotis yumanensis. Taxonomy (NCBI): domain Eukaryota; kingdom Metazoa; phylum Chordata; class Mammalia; order Chiroptera; family Vespertilionidae; genus Myotis; species Myotis yumanensis. The sequence continues at coordinate 44,255,775 of NW_027223758.1, forward strand.
AAGTTAGGCCATTTTAATGGAGCCACTATCTGTTCTTCCTGAACGCTAATGAGATCAACACTCCAAAGGAAATTGGTAGGCAGTTTCCATCAGCGTCAGCCATGGAAGGCACCGACATACAGCCTAATGCAATTCAGCAGTCTGAGGCCAGGGGAGGGGCACTGCTCTTTGATAATACTTGGGGGACAGAAGCTAGGGAATGCCTTCAGCTGCAGAGGGCAGGTTAGGTAAACCGGGAGCACTTGCGCTGTTCGGAATCCCGTAACCCAAATCCATCATCTGCCGTCTCCTTCCTGTGATGGGTCCCAGAAGGTGAGGGTTCTGGCCCACTTTTTCTGTGATAGAACGTTCTCTACTCACTGGACCTTTCATTATCTTTACTGAGTTCCCGAAAGTCCAAGCTCTGCGGGGGTTAGGATCAAAGGGGTAGGATAGGTGCAGAATGTGCTGTAATAAAAGCAGTGCAACTTGCTAAAATGGCCCAATGAGATGGAAAAGAAAATTAAAAATTTAAGCCTCTTAAAGTGTAAATGGTGCCAGCATGACATGCGATTTAAAGACTCTTGCCCATTAAAAAAAAGAAGAAAAGAAAAAGAGAAAGAAATCAAGAACTCTGAGATGAAGTATAAGAAATTAGGAAGATCATGATTCTGACATCAGCTCATGCCATGACCCTGGGCCCTGCCAGCCTCATTGGGTTTAATGTCACCCTCCCTAACGCTCCCAGGAGGTTGCTCAGAGTACAGATCATGCTCACGGTCATAAAACTCTCCTGAAAGGTTAAGAAGTACTGTAATGCTGGATATTATCAGTTTACTAAATTAGCTCTCTACCCGAAATGAAGGGAGAGGAAGCAGTCATTTCTGTCAGAGTATAATGTATCAGGACACTTCCACCAGCCTCCTATCCCCTGCCCCAAACATACACTCATATGTCTCACCTGAACGAGAAGGAAAACTCCTGCGACTGGGCCACTCTCCGTGGCTGGTGACCACATGTCTTGCCAGCCTAGACTCAGTGATTCTTTATTTCTATAACCAATCTTTGATACCCAGGTGGTGCCAGGCTTTCATCCTACTTGGAGTAGGTGCCCTCCCCCATCAGCTGCCCCCAGAAGTCATTAAGGACAGAGCTTAAGTGTCCTCACGTTCATGTCCCCCCGTCAGAATTGAATGCTTCTTCAGATGCAGCTCCACATCCCGAGGCTGAACATCTGTTGAGCATGACATTTGTCATGCCCTGTGCATGCGTGGGTCCTGCTAGGCTGGGGGACCCTAGAGACGCAAGATGATGTCTTCCTGACGTTGTTTCCTTCCAAGTGGCCAGCCCAGTGCCTGGCCTGTAGTAGGAACTTGGTCATCTTTTCCCTTAATTGAACATCATTGTTTGTTTTTTTACATACAACTCTTTCCAGTTCTAGGAATGACAGCTAAAGCCAATGTTTCACTGCTTTACAAGTGAAAACTGCAAATTTGCACTGAGGTGAGCAGAAATTTCCTTCCACAGGGTTGTTTTTCTTCCTCGACATCAGGCAAGCCGTGTTTCCTGACAAAATACTATTCTCCCATGTGATGAAAGAATCAGAGAGCTGGAGCAGGACTGTGTGTGGGACAAACATTTGTTATTATGACTTTACACAAATCAAAAGGTCTTTTCCAGCCTCTCTAACCCAGGTGGCATTCACATAATTCAGGCTTGTGCAACCCCAAAATGTGGTCATTTGGTTGCTTAGCTATTTCACATTCATTCAATATTTACATAATTTCAAAAGTTCTTATATATTTAAAAATTAAAAAAAACTGTTGATGAAAATCTTAGGTGAAAATGAAATGATAGGCTATATGGGATATCACTTGTTTATTGTTGTTTATAAATAGAAAAGGTTTGGAAACATTACTAGCTATCAATTAGTTGGGAAGAAGATTACAAATAAATTGCTTTCTGGTTTATTTGTATATTTTTTCTGCTTAATGATATTAAAAGATAAGATTATTGAGGACATAACATGTGCTACATACAATTTTAAGTGTTTTATAAATATTGACTCTTTGAGTTGGGTTTTTTTATTGTTTCCATTTTATAAATGAGGAAACTGAGGCACAAAGAAGTTGGGAACTTTCCCAAGGTCCAGAGCAGTAAATGAAAGAGCAGTAGTTTGACTCTGCAGTCTGATTCCAGAATCCAAACTCTTAACCATTATGCTATATTCTGTACCGATCATTAAAGACTTTGAAGAATTACTGAGTTTTAATAATTTAAATACTTGGTCTGAGCCATGTGACCTTGGTTGAGTCACTCAGCTCTGTAGGACACTGTAGTAAGGAATTTAACCCTACCCAGAAAGAGGTTGGACTTTGCCCTGGGCTTCTAGGAGGTGATCCCTATAGGGGTGATTTTGTTTAGAGTGGGGACTGGCCATGCCAGAAAGACCAACGATGTGATTTAGGGTTGGGGTTTTAGGTGACACACAAAGGAGCTGGAGACTGGAGCCTGATATCTAACATGTGAGCTACCAATTAATCATGCCTATGTAATGGAGCCCTAATAAAAACTCTGAACCCCAAAGTTTGGAGGAGCATCCCTGGCTGACAATATGACATGTGTGTTGTCACCTGTTGATGATGCCAGGACACTGATGTGACTCCATGGGAAGAGAAAACAAAAGCTTTGCATTTGGGAACCCTCCTGGTGTCTGTCATATATGTCTCTTCCTTTAAGGCAGGAGTGGGGAACATCTGGCCTCTGGGCCATAGAAGGCCTGGGAAATCATTTGGTCTGGCCTTGCCAAGTCATTTGGGGTGAGTTAATTAAATGTTTGACCAAATATAACAGGCTAATTTTTAAGTTGATAATTTTGTATGATCCATGAATGATGTTATAAATATCCAAATGGTCCTTGATAGAAAAATGGTCCCCCACACCTGCTTTAAGGGGACACACTGTCACCTTAGTCCATGACAACAGCTCTTGCTGTATGGTTTAACTAATAGTGATAAGAATACAGCTACCTTTACTTTGCCAGGCAACGTGTTCATCATAATCTCATTTGACCCTCATTATGACTCAATATATTAGGTATTATTATTTGCGCCCCCACCTTTTTTTTTTTTCGAGCAGAAAAGTGAACCTTAAGGAGGTTAAGTAATTTACCCCTAATAATATAGTGTGGTCCTCCAAAGATGTTCATGCTCTAATCCCCAGAACCTGTGAATGGGTCCCTTCATGGCAAAGAAACTTTGCCAAGTGTGATTAAGCTAAGGATCTTGCAATGGGGAGACTATCCTGAATTTTTCAGGAGGATCTGATGTAATCAGAAGGATTCTTATAAGAGGGGGACTGGAGGGTTAGTATGTCAACGGAAACCGAGGTTGGAGTGATTGGAGGAAGGGGCCACAAGCCAGGGAATGCAGGTGGACTCTAGAAACTGGAAAAGGCAAGGAACAGATTCTCTTCTAGAGCCTCCAGACGAAATGCAGCCCTGCTAACACCTCAGCTCTAGAACTCCAGAACCTAAGGTAATAATTTGTGTTGTTTTAAGCCAGTAAGTTTTTGATAATTTATAATAGTAGAAAGAAGAAACTAATATACACAGCTATTAAATAATGGTTGATTGGGGGAGTTTGAACTCAAGCAGTCTACCTCCAAAGACCAGCTCTTACCTCCATATCTCCATCTCAAGTCATCAGCCCCATCAAATCTAGAATCCCCACTACTGATATTTTCAACATCCAGTGGTCATAGCTCTTCATTACAGGTTAGGGGGAGATACACAGAGATGTGGAGTCCTACAGGCAACAAAGAGACTAAGCACCTGGCAGTGTAAGGTTGGCCAGCATGCTCAGTCCTCTGAACCTCAGTTTCCTCACTTGTAAAGTGAGGACCATTGATGGTACAGGCCTCATGGGGATTTTTAAAGAATTTAATGAAATAGTCCAAGTAAACCACTGAATGCAATGCCTGGCACAGAAAAGCACACTAAAAATATATTATTCTCCTAAAAGTTTATTGAGTGCTTAATATTACCCTCTAGCCTTTTGCTGGCGAGTTTTAACTTTGAAGTTTAAGTTTGAAATAGACCATCACATGGTTTCATAAATAGAAAAACATTATTTCCTCATTTTTATACAATGCTTTAGATTTAGTATCCACTTATTAGCTTTTTTTTTTCTGAATTCAATGATGTTGTGGGTTGAATAGTGTTCCTCCAAAATTCATGTCCACCCAAAACCTCAGAAAGTGACCTCACTTGGAATAGGGTCTTTGCAGATGTAATCAAGGTAAGGATTGAAATTATATCATCCTGGATTTGGGTAGGTTTTAAATCCAATGAGAGGGTCCTTATAAGAGACAGAAACGTACACACAGAGACACACAGGGGGAATGCCATGTGACAACGGAGGCAGAGACTAGAGTAACGCAGCTACAAACCAAGGAACACCAAGGATCAAAGCCACCACTAGAAGCTGGAAGAGGCCAGAAAGAATTCTTCCCTGGGGCCTTCAGACATTTTGATTTCAGACTTCTAGCTTCCTGAACTGTGAGAGAATAAATCTCTGTTGTTTTAAGCCACCCAGTTGGCCATAACTTGTTACATAACTTGTTAGGGCAGCTCTAGGAAGCTAATGCAAATGGTGATTTTTGGTGCCCCTCAAGTTACTGTACTGGTGGGAGGGACTGCTTTATCTACTCCTCCAGGCTCCTGCACAGGGAAGGAATATTTCATGTAAAAGAAGAGTTCTTCCTCATCTCCACTTTGCAGCATATGGACTGCAGCAAAAAACAAGGAAAGCAACAGAAAGTCATCCAGGGTATAAAGCACTCTACTTGGCAGAACAGTAGCAGGCATGTTTCTCTGCTACTAATTAGCTGTGTGACCTCGAGGAGCAATTTAACCCTTTGGGGCTTCCTCTTCCTCAAAGTGAACTAGTTAAAAAAAACATAATAGAATTAGTTAGCAAATAGCCTTATTTAGCCTTAAGACCAAAGGGAAGAAAAAGAGGAGAATATGAAGAACTCTTGGAACACTGCATACATCCTCCCCAAGAGAAATTAGCTCATGTAAAGGCTTAGAACCCACATGTTACCTAGGGCCTTAGTCACAGTATGATTTTGCGCCTGTGACTGTCTACTTTGCATTACTGCTGTGGTACATGGGTTCTGGCAATGGAGTGTCCATTTATATGCAGACGCTGCTGTTAACTTGGTAGACTGCAATTGTCTTTAGGGGTATTCACATCAACCATCAGCAACTCTGGAAAAAATGCACGTGGTGTATCTCACTCTCTGTTTCTGCTTTCTGTACAAATATGTAGCCCTTGTTTCAGTAACTCTTGCTGCAAGTCATGATCACACAGGTCTCTCCCAGCTTCCCTGGGAATCTACTCCACACAGCAGGTTGAATCTTGCCTGCTCACCTTGCAGGCACTCCATACAAGGTTAGAAGAGATTTAATTAGAGATAAAATATAATCTTTCAATCTTTAGATTGCATATCAAGGATCAAAGTCCCCCAAAACTCTCACTAGCTATTTGCAATTTTGCATAAACTCATTGGCAGTAAGTAAGCAACCAAGATTAGGAAGAATTAATTTAGGTTCTAGGCCACATCAGTGCTTCTCTTCTGTTCAGTCCAAGACTTTTGGCCTCTATTTACTTCTTGCATTGTCACTTGACTCCCTTTCCCCTAAATCTTTCCATCTATAGCAGCTGGTGAGCTGGGAATTCTGTTTTGTTTATATTCTTTTACAGCCTATGTCAGGTCCATTTACATGTACTTATCCAAAGGAACAGTTGACATCACCAACATATTTCTTCTTCCTTGTAGATTTTTAATTATTTTTTTACAGTATTTTTCTATTTAGGGAAAATAATCAACAATGTGCCTGCTTACATGTAAGGAAAGGAAGTGAGAGCATTGATGTGTATAATTTGCTCTCTGTAGACCAGTGTGGAAACCTGAAGACTGGAAAAACCACATCAAGGAAGACTTAGAAAAGGGATTCAACTATTATTACTAATTTTTTGAAGTTTTAAAACAACAGATTAAAACTGAAAACAGGCTAATGTAGCCCTGGCTGGTGTGGGTCAGTGGTTGAGGGTCAACCTATGAACCAGGAAGTCACAATTCAAGTCCCAGTCAGAGCACATCCCCGGGTTGTGGGCTCAATCCCCAGTAGGGAGTGTGCAGGAGGCAGCTGATAAGTGATTCTCATCTTTGATGTTTCCATCTCTCTTTCCATCTCCCTTCCTCTCTGAAATTAATAAAAATGTTTTTTTAAAAGAAAACAGGCTAATATAGCAGGAAAACATAAAAATAAATTATCTAACAAAACCACTTCAGAAAAAAAATATATATATATAGTGACTAGAAAAGTGACAACTACTTCCAAGTGAGGATGCCGATGGGGGAAGTTTGGGGACAGGAAGTGCCAACTATAGAAAGGGGAGAGGTGAAGGCTACAGAAGTCATGACCTCTTGTGCATCGTTCATCAAGTGCTATTAACTAAACAGGGATAACTGTCACATATCCTCTCTGGGAGCAGCAAGAGTCCCACTGAGAGGAGGGGACCCCACACACCTCTCTAACCTCTGGAGATGTTCCTCTCAGGTAGAATTCAGAACCAACACACCTGTGTAGCCCAGGCCTACTAAAGCTCAGAGGAAGCCCAGGTTACATGAAGACTCCTATATCTCGGAAGGCAAGATGCCAAAGTAAGCCTTTCAGCAGCCAGTAGTGCCTGGTGACTAATTTATCAGGGCTTGGAGGATTATTTTTGAAGGTATAAATGAATGTCACTCTGAGCCCCAGAACACAGCTCACCAAATATGAATCATTGTGCTAATCCAGCGTACGACTCTGTGTGGTGTGGGATGTATTATTTGTCTTGGGCCCCAGAGAGAAAGCCTTGATATATTTAAAGCAGGGTGTTTTCAGAGAGAGCATCAACACTGTGAATTATATGGAAAATGCAAATGAAAGAGCCGTGAAAGTGACCTTGAGTTCTGCAGTTCAAACTAGTTCCCTGTTAGCTAATAGTCATGCTGACTGAGAACATCAGGAGTAGAAGGTACAGATGTTCTGTTTACGAAACAGAAAACATTAACAACGTGGTTGTACATTGAAACACACTAAGACATGGAAATAAGCATGGGGCAAAGGGGAAAAATTCAGTGAATTTTCCTGAGCTTTTTTTTTTTTTAAGTGCCACCTCTGTCCTAGCATTTCTTTTTCAAATATAAGTCAAGAAAGAAATATATAGGAGAATTTTTTAAAAGCTGCTTTTGGCCCTCTAAGGTTGACCATTTTAATGCAATCCATTTCAGAAACTGCCTGTTGAAATATAAAACTATAGGTCATATCTTGGAATGAGACAGTAGCATATTTCATCCTTTGGGGTATAACAGAAATGAAGACCATTAGAGCTTCTGGGGATAGTTCTATTTTACAGGAAAGGAAAGGGAAAAATCAAGAAATCCTATGTCTTACAGCTGTGAGTTGTTACTCATCATCTTTATAAATCTTGGGCTGGGTGTAAATAAAAGGGAAGATTGTCATTGCATTACCTCTGAGTAACTGTAAGCAAGCTATATTAATTAAGTCCCAACTTCTGACCAATATGGCTCACAGGCTAAGTCTTTACTGCTGATAGGACTGAAGTATCATCTATTATTCAGCTAAAAGCTCCCCACATGACCTGAAATCATCCCTAGCTGCCAGCTGAAGTCTGTCCCACCCTATTCCTCCACCCAAACCTCTAAATTTGACCTATAATTATTTTTTCTGCTTTGAGAATGGGCTCAATTAAATGCTAGCACCGCCTTCATTGTGGCTCCCTGCGTTCCTTGTCCTATGGACTCTTCCCCTCTCTCTGTTGGGTGAAGCCCACTCAGCAAACACACTGCTCACCAGTGGGCAGTTTCGGCAAGGTGGGTGACCCTAGCAGGGGAGATTCAACCTGGATTAAAACAGGATCTCAGCCCTGTAGGAGTTCACACGCAGCTCTTTTGCCTTTCAGTGTGAGATAGAAATCAGCTACCTGGCAGGCCTGGTGTGACAACCTAGTTGATGTCAGCAACAGTTTGTTTGTTTCTTTCCCCTTGATGGTCATGGTCCTCCTGAAGGGATTGATGACATTCAGAAGCACTGCATTTTGTGGATTCACCATCTGACTTAGGTCAGAAAAGAAATCTGAATCTGAGTCCACTTTTTCATTTATACAAAACCCATTGCTAGGGTTGAGCCAAGAACAAAATTCTAAAAATTAAAAATTAGCCAACATCTTGGAAAAGGTGAACTGTAGAAATGATGCCAGGAATGATAATATCTAAAAAGGGGGTGACCTCCTTAGCAACAGGCATTAATGCAGGGGTGGGGAGTGTCCGGCTTGTGGGTAGTATAAGGCCTGGGAAATCATTTGGTCTGGCCCTGCTAAGGCATTTGGGGTGAGTTAATTAAATGTTTGACCAAATATAGCAGGCTAATTTTTAAGTTGATAATTTTGTATGTTAAAAATTTACATGTTATAAATATCCACAGGGCCCTTGGCAGAGAAAAGGTTCCCCACCCCTGCAATAGATTGGAGAGGGTTTCAAAGGGCTGTCTGCCTTCCACATTAGCCCAGCCTGGACTTTGTGTCAGACACTCCATTGCCTGCAGACTACTCCTAGGAAATTAAGGGGGCTAGGCCCAGAGCAGAACAGGCCAACAAGCTTGGTTCCCGATGCTATCAAGTCGTTGTGCCTCTGTGGTGAAGACAAAAGGGGTTTTATTCCCTGCGCCTTTAGGGAAGAAAATTTATAGCATCATACACTGTTGCCAAGAGAGAAAAATTAGGAAGGGATCCACCAGCAGTTCTAGGCCATTTGCCAGAGCTCCAATAGGTAGATACTAGGAACCAGGAGACTTGGACTATACTCCCAGTTCTGCTTCTGAGAAGCTACATGAGTTTAGGCCAGTCCTCAAGCCTCAGTTTTCTCATCTATGAAATGGGACTATTACTTTCCTACTTAACTCATGGGGCTAGTGTGAGGCTCATAAGATACCTTTATGTGTCCGCATCTTAAAAAGTTCTCTGTAAACAAGAGAAAGATTCATTTTAATTGATGATAGACTATCTTCCCCTCGCTCTCCTTGGTGAGTCTGTGGTTCCAGCTGGCTCCCTGGAGTCAGCATAGTTATTATTCATCTCTCCAGGACCAGCCAGCTCCTAGCGGCCCAGGGATCCAAGTAAACCAGGCAGCTGCTGAGCCAAGAAAGTGAGGCTACAGAAAGAACATCTTAGGATATTAACACTCGGAAAATCCTGAGGCAGAAGTCCTCTCTGTAAACTGGTGATAAATTTGGCAGCGTGGGGGGGGGGGGGGGAGAAGGGAGGGGCGGCAGGAATACCTTTCTTTTAATTAAAAAGCAAAAAAAATCCTTATGTCCTGAAAACCTTCATATATCTCAAAAGGGAACCCTACTACTTTCCTTGTGTACCTGCTAATTCAACCTCCAAGTTTCAATACAGATCAGATGGGTCAGATTTTGGAAACAGAACTGTGGTTCATGCAAAACCAGGTCAACAATTAGCAAGCGCAGCCAATTAAGAGCTTCACCCAGCCTGCATTCAGCTACATAATGAGACTGAGTAAAACCTGAATTTTATGTGGACTTAGACTCACACTCACAGCTCTATGTATTTCCCTCCCACCTCTTTATTCATTCTACTGCTGACCTCTGTAGTGAGAACCTGAACTATAGAACCAGGAACTGGCTCCCCTTCCCAGAGAAGTACTTTGAATTGCATGGCTAGTAAGAGACTAAAAGCAACTTGGGGAGGCGGAGTTCTTTTGAAAAGGATGAGGATCCCATGTTCAGATTGGCTACAGCTCTTAGTGGAGAACAAAGGGAAGATGGTTCAGGGTCTTTGAATCCTGCACAGTTGTAGACATGAGTTCTTGAAGGACATGTGCAGAGGTGACATGCAAACAATCCACACACTGTTATTGGCCATAGATCCTCAGCTGGCTCTGATATGATGAGTTGGTTGGGACTGTGCATGAGCAAGAAGGCCCTTCTGCTTAGGTCAGGTGAAGATTTAAGCAGCATTAATCCCACATGCCTCCTTTCCCTGGATACATGCTTGAGGAATTTTAGGGCAGAGGGCTCCTCCTGAGTTGAAGGAGTCTCAGGTCCAGCACAGAATTAAGAAAAAGAAAGAATTAGGGGTAGGGGTAGAGGTAGAAGTAGAGGTAGAGATAGAGGTACAAATGATAGAATAATAAGAAAATATAATATATATATTTTTCAAAAGATGACATTTCATAAAGAGCTTTAAGCTTCTGTTCCTTCCCTTACTGCTCCACCCCTCAACACCATAGTATAATTGAGTCCTTAATCAGAGCTTTGAAAAAGGGAATTGCAGGGAGGTGGGGTTCACACTGCCTGTGAGACCCCTAACAACTTGGCCCAATTTCTGAGGATAGAGAAGCAGTTCACATAACCCAAGAACATAGTTTGCTTACTGCTTACCAGTTCATTATGAAAGGATATGATAAGCCCTGGCGGGTGTGGCTCCATTGGTTGAGCATCTTCCCATCTGCTTTGATTCTGGGTCAGGGCACATATCTGGGTTTCAAGCTCAATCCCTGGGTGGGATCGGGGGAGGGGGAGGGAGGATAGAGGAGGCAACCGATCTATGTTACTCTCTCACATCAATGTTTCTCTCTCTCTTCCTCCCTCCCTCCCTTCATCTCTCTCAAAAATCAATGAAAACACTCTTAAAAAAAGAATATGATAAAGGATACAGATGAGCATCAGCTAGAAGAGCTGTGCAGAGCCAGGTATGTGGGAAGGGCATGGAGCTGCCATGTGCTCTCAGAAAGCACCACTCTTTCCCCACCTCCACATGTTCACCAACCAAGAAGCTCTCTCAAAAATCTTTGGATTTTCATGGAGGCTTCATCCTGTAGGCATGATTGATCGTTAACTCCATTCGGCCCTTCTCTCCTCTCTGGAGAATGGGGGTGGGGCTGAAAATCTCAAGCTGCTAATCATGTCTTGGTCTCTCTGATGACCCACTCCCATCCAGGAGCCACCAAGAGTCATCTTGTTAGAACCATAAAAAGATGCTCCTGCCTGGCCAGTGTGGCTCAATGATTGAGCGTCGACCTATGAACCAGGAAGTCACAGTTGGATTTCAGGTCAGGACACATGCCCAAGTTTCAGGTTGGATCCCCAGTAGGGGCATGCAGGAAGCAGCCAATCAATGATTCTCTCTCAATTATTTCCATCTCTCTTTTCCTTTCCCTTCCTCTCTGAAATCAATAAAAATATATTTAAAAAAAATAAGATGCTTCTATCATCCAGGAAATTCCAGGGATTATGAGCTAAGTGTCAGGAACCAGGGGCAGAGACCAAATATTACAACACAGGATGCCCCTAGTGCTCTTATCACTTAGGAAATTACAATGGTTAGGATTCCTCTATGCGAGGAATCGGGAGGACACCAATATGTGTTTTTTCCATTATCTCAAGGCCTGTTTGTAAGAATCAGGGGTTGGGACCTAAACATAGCCTGGCATGGATATAATCTAATTATCTATTCATCTGCAGATGGACATTTGGATCCTTTTCAGGTTTTGACTATCCTATATAATAAAAGGCCAGGGACCATAAGCATAATGACCAGAATGACCACTCGACCAGTTGCCATGAGGTGCATTGACCACCTCTCGGTTCCTCCTCCCCACCCTGGCTCGCCGCGGGTGGGGTGACGAGTGGCTTGTGGCAGCGGGCGGGGTGGCCAGCTTCTTAAGTGTGATTTCGTGCGCTGGGCCTCTAGTTACCAATAAAACTGCTATGATCATTTGTGTGCAAACCTTTACCTGTACATGAGCTTTCATTCCTCTTGGGTAAATGCACTTTACACAAGTGTTATCTAATTTGATATAGAGCTGCCAAGAAGTTTCCCAAGTGATTGCAGTAGTTTACCTTCCCAGGAGCAGGTAAGAGAATTCTACTTGTTCCACATCCTCACCTAAACCTGGTGTTTGTAATGTCAGTCTTTTTTTATTTAAGCTGTTTCAGTGGGCATGTAGTGGTATCTCACTGTGGTTTTTATTTGCATTCCCCTGATGACTAATGGTTATGAATATCTTCTCCCTCCACTGCACTCATCCCCTCTCCAGGCCTTCCCCACACTATTTTTCTGTCCATGGGCTATGCATATATGCATATAAATTCATTTGTTAATCTCATACCCTTCTCCTCACACCCCCCCCCCCCCAACACACACACACACACACACACACACACTTGTCTCTAAAATATGTCAGTCTATTGCATGCTTCAATGTCTCTGGATCTTTCTTGTTCATCAGTTTATTTTGTTCATTAGATTCCACATATAAGTGAGATCATGTGATTCTTGTCTTTCTCTGACTGGCTTATTTTGCTTAGCATAATGCTCTCCAGGTCCATCCATGCTGTCTCAAAGGTCTTCTTGTTATTGTAGCTATCAGTTTTTGAAAGCTTTTTGTTTTTCTAACAAGTATGAGCAAAACTATTTTTTTAATTTGGGGCTTAGAAAGCTCGGTCAAATAAATGATTAACAAACAACTCAGCAGAGACATTTTCCAATCCAAGACAGAAATTCTGTCTTGAACAGCACGGTAAAGAGAAAAACTGCCAATCAGTGACCAGAGAGCTGGTATATGGCACCTATGCTGGTACTCTCAACTTCTTCCACAATCCCAAACAAGTCACACACATCCTTGGAGCTCCATTTCTTCATTTATAAAGTAAGGGGATTGCACTAAAGCAACCAGCTTCCTTCAACTTCCAACATGTAAGTAGTTCCTTCTGATAAACAGTTATAATAGCCACAAAGATCCTTCAAAATATACTGTATTTGAATGCTCAAACAACTTTTTTTTTAATTCACTGGAGCTCCTGAAGTTTGAAAAAAAAATCATATTCAAGAAAGGTGGAAGAGTTTTCTGTGAGGGATGGCAGATATCAACATATTCAGACAGTTCTCAGGAGGTTATTCTCTAATGAATAGCCTCATATCAGTGTAAACATCGGCACAGCAGTTACAGCATCTCTTGAAGCCCTGTGATTATAGCACACAATAATGCTCATTGCCAAGTCGCTTTACACACAATACCCCAATAACAGCAGCAGCATCTTTCAACATGAGAATAATAGATGAATATATACAATGCAGGAACATGTTCATTTAATATTTTTATTTGTATGGAATATCTTCCCTGTGGTAATATTTCTGAATTCTTTCAATAATACTATCAACTTTCAAAGCATTTTATTAAAATATTCTCCTTCTAAAAGGAAAATTGTTTACCATCCAGATGAGCTAATATACACTTGGAAGGTTAATCCTATCAAATATCTACGAACATAAGTTGATTGTTTTTTCCAAAAGTGGTGATAAGTACGTTTGAGATAAACTTGCTCTCACGTCCCCTTTGTCACAAAGGGCACAGTTGCTAGTGGATAACTCTAGGATCAGGGTTGTTTGGGGCCATTGGATATTGGTTTTATACAAAACAACTGATCTTTGTAATGATTGGACCCATCGTTCTGATATCAAGTCAGAATTACACTACTTAGGGCTAAAGGCCATTTGGCCAACTCTCCTTGGACTTCATTAACACTACATTCTAGTCCTCAGAACTTGCCAACTGAAACTACAAAGTTAGATATTATGTGATGATAAAGTGGACGATTCAAAATACAATTTCCAGTAGATACAGAGGCAGAGCTGCCTCACACAGATTGTCAAACTGCAGCGGGAAGGCCGGGGAGGGTTGGGGGGCAGGAGGGAGTGGGTTAAGAGATCAATTGAAGGGCTTGTATGCATGCATATGAGCATAACCAATGGACATAAGACACTGGGGGGTAGGGGAAGCCGGGGTATTGTCAAGGGCGGGGGGGAAAAAAAAGGACACATATGTAATACCCTTTGTAATGCTTTAAGCAATAAAAAAATAAAATAAAAAAATAAAAAAATAAAATAAAAACAAAAAAAACAAAATACAATTTCCTTGATCAGCACATTGGGAATTTGACCTTCTACCATGGCAATTAGAATCAATATCACTTCCTTGTTGAATGCCCTGGCCATGATTTGGGAAAGTCTAGTTTTGAGCGGAATTTAGCCCCTGTCTTAATTTTAGGTTTAAAGAAGGGCAAGTGTCACAAAGGGGCAAGACCATACTTCAGTCTTTGAAGGTAAAATTCTCAAAGTACACACATAGATTTTCTCCAAGAAAATCTGAGTGGCAGTGTTGTCTCTGTGCTCACTTTGATGGTCAACTCATGTCTAGAATTATTAATTTCCTCACCTCTGTCTCTCTATCACCATAATCGTCATCCCCCCTCCCCCACATTATACTATGGAAATTTTCAAACACACAGTAAAGTTGAAATAATTTTAGTGAACACACATATACTCACCACCTAGATTATACCACACTATTTTACTCTAGTTGCTTTATCACATATCTATCCATTCCTCTATACATTCTTCTTATTTTTAAATATATTTCAAAGTAAATTGAAGATGTTATTAGTTCATTAATTCAAAAATTTTAACCCTTCTTTAGTCAAGTTTTTGTCAGTTTTTATTGAGGAGTTTTTTCCTCTATGAATAATTTTTAAAATGAATTTACACAGAATTCCAGGGGTAGAAAGTTCTGCTCAAACCAATTCAGACCCCCCAATTCTGAGCATATTTTCTCCCCTTTTTCTCTCATCCAAATGAGCTAGATTTGTTTTCCTTCACATTGACACTTCAACAATTAGATTTTCCAAAAACTAGAAAGCTGGATAACTTTCAAAAGAAAAAAAAGTCCACCATCTGCCCTTGGTATTAAAAATCTATTTATATATCTAAGAACATTCCTTGTCAAACAATAGCATTCTTTTTCTCTCTTTATTAGTTTTCCCCACTTTTGGATACTTCTCATACTACTTCATTGCCAAGATCAATTCTGACACTGAATTAGAGTATGAGAAAGACTCTAGAAGGTTAGTTAAGAATTCTACTTCAATGTGCTAAATAAACAAACAGAAAGTGTCTCTGCATCCTCCTAAAATACCATCAATATATAAATAAATGAATAAAAAATGTATTCAATCAGAAAGAGAAAAAAGGCAGGAGCAGGGATGAAAGCTGACAATAGTTGTCACCAAGTTTAAGAAGATTAAAAATGGATAGAGCTATGAAACTCACTTAGCCAAACAGAGAAAGCATAAGTCCACCTGCCCTGATAGGAGGCAGAGACGGCTTGCTGATGAGAAACAAGTCAGTGTGCTCTGCAAAACTCAGGGAAGACTCAGGGTTGGAACGCAGAGGGCATCACGGGTACCTGAGGACTGGCTCAGGGCTAAAGACCCGATGGTAAGTTACAAGATTACATTACCCCATCCCTTTCCCTCACCACAGGTGACTACAGATTTATTGCCTCAACAACATGAATCACAGTGTCTTCTGAAGTGGGGAATACCAAGCGCAATGGAAAGAAAGTATGAGGCATGCTTCTGGAAATAGGGGCATTCTTTGAATGTCCATACAACCAGTAGTGAAATACCATTCCTCTCTTTCTCTGTCACATGCCTGTGGCTAGGGATATTTTAAGATTTTCTCTCTGGAGAAATTAAGGTACCAGAGAGAAAAGATTTTTGGATGCTGACATTTAGGGTTTCCCCCCAAAAAAGTCCAAGTCTCTGTCAAATCATTTTATGGTACAGCCCATCCATCAACAAGAAAAATGAAAATATACCACACACACCCACTCCAATCAGCTTTTTATTACTCCTCCTCCACATAAACGGAGAGCCAAAGATCAGGAGATAACTGAAGCAAGTCCATGACAGGAAAGGCAAAGAACAAATGAAGAAGAGCACAGAGTAAACATAAATTAGAGGGAGCAGAGAATGCTTCCCCCCAAAACCTATCATTAATACAGTCAGAAAGATAAGAAAAAAAGAGTACTTCCATAACAAAAGAACAAGAAACTACAACAAGGAAATAATCAGAAACTAAGAGGGACTATTGGTCACATAAAATATGATACCTGAAATAATAGATTTCATACAGACAATGGAAAATAAAGCAAAAAGAAAAAATCCCAGAAAGTAGCACAAAAACAAATAAATAGACAATAAGAAAAAAAGATAATAAAATGAAAGTATCAATCAAGAAAGTCTAGTATCTAAATAATAAGAGTTCCATAAAGAGAAACCATAGAAAATAGAAAGAAGAAAATTATTAAAAATAATAATATAGGAAATTTTCTTTATACTAAAGATAGAAGGCTGAAGATTGAAAGAGCCCAGCGGGTGTACAAGGCAAGAAAAAAAAATATCCAATCCAATCATTAAATTTAAGTTCATTAAGATAAAAAGAGGCTACTAAGCACTTCCCCAAAGAAAAAGATTGAGACAAACAGTACAAAAGGAGCTAGGCCAGCGTGCTCGCTCAGTGGTTGAGCAACGACCTATGAACCTGGAGGTCATGGTTCAATTCTGATCAGGGCACATGTCCAGGTTGTGGTCTCGGCCCTCAGTGTGGGGCATGCCAGAGACAGCCAATCAATAATTCTCTCTCATCACTGATGCTTCTCTCTCTCTCTCTCTCTCTCTCTCTCTCTCTCTTTCTCTCTCCCTCCCTCCCTCTCCCTTCCTCTCTGAAATCAATTTTTAAAAAAAAATTAAAAAAGGACCTGGGATGGATCTGACTTCTCAGTAGTAACACTGGATACTAGAAGAGAGTGGAGCAATGACATCAAAATTATGAGGGACAATTATTTCAACCTAGGTTTATATATCTTGCCAACAGGACCAGCAACATAATTTGTGAGGCTCAGTGAAAAATAAAAATATGGGGTCCCTCTTTCCGCCATCGGTCTGTGCCGCCATAATGGTGCGCATGAATGTCCTGGCTGATGCTCTGAAGAGTATCAACAATGCGGAAAAGAGAGGCAAACACTAGTTCTTACTAGGCTGTGCTCCAAAGTCATCGTCCAGTTTCTGACTGTGATGATGAAACATGGTTACATTGGCGAATTTGAAATTATTAATGACACAGAGCTGGGAAAATTGTTGTGAACCTCACAGGCAGGTTGAACAAGTGTGGCGACATCAGCCCCAGATCTCATGTGCAACTCAAAGATCTATAAAAATGTCAGAACAACTTGCTTCTGTCCCGTCAGTTTGGTTTCATTGTACTGACAACCTCAGTGGGCATTATGGACCATGAAGAAACAAGACGAAAACACACAGGAGGGAAAATCCTGGGATTCTTTTTCTAGAGATGTAATACATATGTGCAAATAAAATGCCTCAAAGGACAAAAAAAAATGGGGGTCCTTGTTCAAAAATTACAAATATGAAGATGGCAGCAACAGAATATTACACCAAGTGTGGAATCCTCTAAGCAGGAGACCCCACATGTACATCTAGGAAGCTGGCCCTGCTGGTTAATTACCAATTATGTGCAAGGGTAAAATAAAGACACCTACTATTCATACACCCTTACTTCAAGATGTGCTCCATTAGGATAAGGGAATAAATCAAGAAAGAGGAAGAAAGGACCCAGAAGAGAATGGTAAAAAGCAGTGCCAGGAAAGCTAACAGGCACAGCCTACAGATCAATCAGTCCAGAGTGGAATAGGGAGATGGAGAAGCTCAAAACGGAGATTGAGGAGATGTGGGAAGAGTGAGTAGACATGGATTTCATAGTATTTAAAATTGCACTTGAATATTTGGAAAATTTTTCAATAGATGTATGATATCTGTTGGAGTATTTGGAAAAAACATGGCAGTAAAACTCAGAAAAGAAAAAAAAAAAAAGAACAAAAAAGAACTCCAGGAAGGACAAAAAGTTATATGAGAAAGGAAAATATACTCATATGTGTATAACTTCTAGTAGTAAAAATATCTATTTAGTTTGATAATAGTGTCCATTCTTTCTATTGATTTTATCTAATTTTTGTATAAAATTATATTCAAAAGAAGAGGGATAACAAGTAGAAATATGTAAGAAACAATATCCTTAATTAATAAAATGTAGGTATTACATAAAGTTGATCTCAATAAGTAGATTACAGCGTGCTATCTATCAAGAAGCATATTATTTATTCATATAAATTGGAACTGGCTGCCTCAGGAGAAAGGTTAATTGTGGGGTGTGGCAAGAGTGAAGCAATGTCCTGATACATTTTCTTTCTTTTTTTAAATATATTTTTATTGATTTCCAACAGGAGGGGAGGAGGAGAGAGAGAGAGAGAAACATCAATGATGAGAGAGAACCACTGATCAGCTGCCTACTGCATGGCCCACACTGGGGATCGAGCCCGCAACCCGAGCATGTGCCCTGACCGGGAATCGAACCATGACCTCCTGGTTCATGGGCGACTCTCCACCACTGAGCCACAGCGGCCAGGCCTGATACATTTTCTTATAAGTTTTTAGCACCATTTTTTAAAACTTCATGTTTGTACCCAAACATTTCAAAATGAGCATTGTCATCATCCAAGAACAAAACAAACAAACAAAAAAACAAACAAAAGCCATCTTTCCCTCTCATTCTCCTTTATTCTAGGGCAGCACATTGGCTTAAATTGTTATGGCCTTTGCGACTGATCAGAGTCAGCATCTAACTTTTGTTTCCTTAAATTAAAAGTGAAGAGGGGTGGGGAGCAAGAGGGCTCGGGGAGCAAGTGGGTGGTGGGAGCAGAAAAATATAATTAAATTAAAAGCACAGTCTGATCAGGGGAGCAAGGGTTGTCTGCAAGAAGTGGAAACTGTTGAGAGAACCTTGGTAACTTTGTCCCTCCCTTGAAGGGCGCTTTGAAAGCTGGCTTTTCAGTTAGGAATCTAGAGTTCCCCTGCCCCTCTTAACATAAAAGGCTTCCTCTGTTATGAGCAAACAGACTCAGTTTGTTTTCCTTGAATGGAAAAAATGTAACTAATAACAGGTTTCAAAGGAGGTAGAGATTTTTTTTTTCTTAAAAGAAAAATCAAAATGCTACCTAATCAATTTTGTTTAGTGTTTAATAAAAGGAACACATACCCTCTTACCAAAAAATTGGAGTGTTAAAAAAGAAAAAAAAGAAAAACACCAACTCTATTGTTACTAATAAGTCAATTCGAAGCACACGAATTAAGACTTTACAAAGGAGAAAATAAGGAATCCTTCTGATGTCTGGCCTGCATGTCCTCTGGAGTGTGTGTGTGTGTGTGTGTGTGTGTGTGTGTATGTGTGTGTGTCCATATCAGTGCAGAAAAGACAGGGTTAAGCTACTGCAGCTTATTCCTGGCTTACATTACATGTCCACCACAAGTCAGCTAAGGACTACATCTCCTTACTCAGGACCCTGTCTGGTGGAGGAGCCACCACTTTGAACTTGAGCAGATAGAAAGAAAGGGAGCTTCAGGGTGTCTCACATCAGCAGTCAAATGCTCCAGGCTAGAAGTGATACAGGTCACTTCTGCTTATAGCTTAAGGGTCAGCACTGGTTGCATGGATCACACTGAGGGAGGCCAAGACGTGTGATCCTAACATATACTTCCTCTCGCAAAGAGAAAGCATCCATTCTCTCACTGCCTAAAGCCCAGCACAACCTGAGGCCCCTCATTCTGTTTTACAAAAGGGCACCAACACTGGGAACCATGGAGCAGAAAATTAAAACATGAAAGCTGCAGGAATTCCTGACTGGTAGCCCCACACAAAAAGAAAGGTTAAAAGATCCTTTCAAGCAGAAGGAAAAGGATATCACACGAAATTACACAAAGGAATGAAGAACACTGGAATGATAACTATGTGGGTGAATATATACGATATTTTTCTTATTTAAATCTCTTTGAAGTACATTTTTTGTAAAAACAATGACAATAATGATAATATATTTAAAAGGAAAATGTATGACAACAATAGCACAATGATTAGGAGGGATAAATGTAAGTGTAGTAGTATTAATTTCTTATAATACTAAGTGATATAATATCACTTAAAGATAGACTGTGATAAATTAAAGATGTATACTATAAACCCTAAAGCAACCACTAAAATAAAAATAAAAGTTAATAAGCACACAAAGAAAATTATTTTTAAAAAGTTCAATTAATCTAAAAGAGGGCAGAAAAAGAAGGGGGGAAATGACCAAAAAACAAAGCACAGTTAGAAAACAAATAATAAGAAGAGTTAAACCTAGTCCTGACCCTTGTGGCTCAGTTGGTTGGAGCGTTGTCCATGCACCAAAGAGGGACAGGTTGGATTTCCAGTCAGGGAGTGTACGGGAGGCAACTGGTCAATATTTCTCCCTTCTCTCTCTCTCCCCATTCCTCTCTCTAGAAAAAAAATCAATAAAATCTAAAAAAAAAAAAGAAGAGTTAAACCTAATCATATAAATAATTCCATTAAATCTAAAGGGTCTAAATATTCAAATTAAAAGGTGGATATTATCAAATTGAATTTTTAAAAAGCAAGACTCAACTATATGCCACCTATAAGAAACACACTTCAAATGTAAATTAAAAGGATGGATAAAGGTATCAGAAGAAAGCTGAATTTGGCTGTATTTTTATCAGACAAGTAGATTTCAGAGCAAAACATATTACCAGGGATAAGGAAGGTCTTTTCACAACAATCAAGGGCTAAGTTCATCAAAAGGATATAGCAATCCTAAATATTTATGCACTTAATAGCAGAGTTTCAAATTACAGGGTGGGACAAAAGCAGGTTTATAGTTGTTTGCATGGAAAATAATACAATAGTTAATAAAAATACAAAAATAAACTCTGTGTTTTGTGTACTCGCAACTGTAAACCCACTTTTGGCCCACCCTGTATCTGAAGTAGATGGTAGAACTGCCGAGAGAAACACACAAATCCACAGTTATAGTTGGAGTTTTCAAGACAGAAATGACCAGTGGTTCAGGAGCTCTTGCCAGCCTCTGGAGAGTCAACACGTACACATTAATACCCTGTGCAGATCCAGAAATAGATGGGCCTCTCAGTAGTGCAAGAGATCTGAAGGAGAAAACCTCAAGAAGGGCTGAACCAGGCACCCTCAGTGCTGCCTGAAGTCTCCCATCAGGCAACTCTTCCACAGACAAGGGGAGAGGCTGAAGACCCTCTCCACGGAACCACGTGGCCAGGGGACTAAAGGTTCTCCCAGGTTGGTGATATTTCACAGCAATGCTTTAAAATTCTGTATGTGCCCTGACTGGGAATTAAACCAGTGACCTCCTGGGATGACGCTCAACCAACTGTACCTCACTGGCCGGGTGGGCATACTTTTTAGTTATTGTTATTTTTGCTTTGAAAACATTTTATTTTGAAATATGTATAGATTCACAAGTGGTTGCAAAGACACTACAAAGGAGTTCTATGTACCCTTTACCCAGTTTCCCCCTTGGTTTACAACTTACATAACTACAGTATCAAAACCAGGAAATTGACGTTGGCATAATGTGTGCACATAGTTGTATGAGATTTTATCACATGTGTATATTTGTATAACCACTACCATTATTATCACATGTGTATATTTGTATAACCACTACCATTATTATCACATGTGTATATTTATATAACCACTACTATTATCAAGGTATGGAACAATTCCATTAGGAAAAGACCTCATGCTTTCCCTTTATAGTCACATCCATTTCCTCTTTCCCATCATTCCTAACCTCTAGTGACCTTTCATTTGCTCTCAATCTCTGTAATTTTGTTATTTCAAGAATGTTATATAAATGGAATCATATACTATGTGATCTTTTGAGACTGACTTTTTCTCACTCAGCATAATACCCTTGAGATCCATTCTAGTAGTTGTTGAGCATCAGTTTCCTAATGCACTATACAAATTACCAAAAATATGTAATTTGTGATTTAAACATGCAAATTTATTACATAATGTAAGCTTATCCATCCACACGCATTTGTACTTTATGTACATATGTATGTGTATAGAAATGTATCTATCCATATATGTGTTTTAATATGGGAAAAGACATGCAGGTTATGATAATAATACAAGAATAAATTGTGTTTTGCATACTCACAACTATAAACCTACTTTTGCCTATCCCTGTATGTCACACACACACACACACACACACACTCCTCCATCCCCCCCAAATGTCCTTGTTCTATAACATTTCATCATCACCAACTGTTTCTGTTTCTCCCAACTGGAGAAGCAAAATAGGTGGGGTCTCAGAAAAGATGAGACTGAAGTGGAGATGGGTGAACAGTCCAGGTAATCTCCTATATGGAGCTCTTCTCCCTGGGTTGATACTTTGTCACGGAGACTCACTGGGCAGAGGTAAACCTCTGGTAAACCATGATCATTTGTCTCAGTGCTTTCTCAGCTCGGAACTTAGACTTGTGAAGCTACTTTCCCAAGATTTTATCTTGAGATGATGGAGGTTACATCTCAAAGCCTCACCAACAAGATTTTTCTCCCAGGAGTGAGAACCCTTGGGAAGACAGCGTTCACTCTGCTTATATCTACTGTTCATTCAAGTGCATGACCAGGTTAACTTAGTCCCCATTTAACCCGTCAGCACCATCTATATATGGTCAGGAAGGAGAGTTCATTTTTAATATCCCACTTCTCCTAATTCATTATCCATGATAATCCATTGTGTCCCATAAACTTCTTTTTGAAGATCATAGGGCTCTGTAATCCATTTATTTTTAGCATCTTAAATTACAGAAAATTAATCAGAGGTATAAGTGGACCACTATTCCAAAGTTTGCATGGAGCTTGTTAACAAAGTAACAGATTGGTAATGGCCTATGTGCCAGGTGGGTCAAAATGTGGAACAAATCACCCTGGTTGGTTGCTTTTCCCTGAGCTCTTCATTCTAACTTAGCTCTAGATGCCTGCTTGGCCTGCCTGCCTTCCCAGAATCTCATCAATGAATTAACAAAACTCAGCTGGCCTGAGAGCTAATTGGACCTTAAACTTTCCAGTGAGGGCGCCATTCATTCTCATCTTCTCTTCTGCATTAGGTTAGCTGAAACATTTAGGGAAATCACTCTAGGTCTTTGAACTCTCGAAGAAGTAAAAAAGCAGTAATTTTCATTAAGCAAAAGCACTGTGTTCCAGGCTAAGTGTCCATTTGTCCTTATTCTTATTCTCATCATTGAGAAACAGTATCAGATTACCCCCAAAGGGCTACAGATATGGGTGGCCACTGTGAGGCCTTTTAGCTTCCAGAAAGCCCCAAGTTCATGACTATAGCTCCCTCTACATTTTTCAGTTCCCAGTTAAAAGAAAGGATAGTCATTTCTGAACCACTCAATAAAAGAAATTGAGATTCCATATTAACTAGAAATACTATATTAGTATTATCCTTTATTAGGAGTTTCCCTTGCCAGAGGAGCTGGATTAACGTGAACATAGAAAAACTCCTGACTCTGATCACGAGGAGAGGCTTTTAAATTATTCATTATGCAGTAACTAAGTGTTCTTTGGCTAAGAAAAAAGAAAAAGCCTTCTTCTAAATAAAACCCATTCACAGAATGGACAAAAATCCCCGCATTTTTTATGCTCCCCACCCTCAGTGTTTCTACTTTATACAAGATGTCTTCATGTGCATTCTAGATGTATAAATGCATTTATGATGGTTTGAAACATCTGTCAGGAGACTGAAAGAAAGACAATAAGAAATTAAATGACTAACTGGTTTGGCTTGGTGGATAGAGCACTGGCCTGCGGACTGAAGGGTCCCGGGTTCGATTCCGGTCAAGGGCATATACCTTGCTTTCGGGCACATCCCAAGTAGGGGGTGTGCAGGAGGCAACTGATTGATGTTTCGCTCCCATCGATGTTTCTGACTCTTTATCCCTTTCCCTTCCTCTCTGTAAAAAAATCAATAAAATATATTTTTTTAAAAAAAGAAAGAATTTAAATGGACTGAGGGACCCGAGGAGTGATTTTGTTGTGCCCTAAGCATCAGGCCTAAGAAAGAGAATGTTGCTGACTCTTATGGACTGAATGCTTATGTTCCTCTCAAATTCATAAGTTGAAACCTAATCTCTGATGTGATGTTATTTGGAGATGGGGCCTTTCGGAGGTAAATTGGGTGGGAACCTCCTGATGGGATTAGTGATTTTCTAAGAGGAGACACCATAGAGCTTCCCTCTCTCTGCCACGTGAGGAGATAGTGAGAAGGCAGCTTCTGCAATTCAGGAAGAAATGGAACCCTACCAGAATCTTTCGCTTTCTGGGCTCCAGAAATGAGAGAAAACAGATCCATTCTATGGTATTTGTTAGGGCAACCTGAACCAACTAAGACAATGACTTATTACTGACAAGTGGCCATGATATAGGGGCACCTGTGGGTATATAGCCAAGGACAGTGATGGTGAATCTATGACACGCATGTCAGAGGTGACACGCTAACTCATTTTTTTGGTTGATTTTTCTTTGTTAAATGGCATTTAAATATATAAAATAAATATCAAAAATATAAATCTTTGTTTTACTATGGTTGCAAATATCAAAAAAGTTCTATATGTGACACGGCACCAGTGTTAAGTTAGGGTTTTTCAAAATGCTGACACACCGGGCTCAAAAGGTTCGCCATCACTGGCCAAGGAGGTAATTTGGGAAAGCAGGACCAATGAATCATTATATTTTCTCTTGTACACCATTCTGGCTAAAGAGTTACCTTTGTTTAAGCCTTCGGGCAGAGGAGTGCAAGCCTCCATTTATTTCATGACCTTGATCACTATTCTTCTGTTTCCACAGGAGTTCCCAGCCAATCGGCCATCATGTCACGGTGCCATGGCTCATGAGAATCCCTCATGCGTTCCGTGACTGCCCTTGCAGGGGGTTCTAACCATCTTTGTTCTTTTTCAGCGCTGCCATTACAACTGTCTACAACAGTGTCTCCCTATCCCTCTGTGACTTACCAGGACCTGATTTGGAGGCCCATTTCCCATTTACTAGCAATATAACCTTGGGCAATGCGTAATGAAATTTTAAGGATATAATATGTAGAAGATAACTGCGCACAATGCTTGGTGAAATGCTCATTTGACATCCCAGAAGGAAGAGGACAGGTAGTGGTAATGTGTTACTGGGAGGTGGGCCTTCCTGGGGGTGGAGCAGGAACTCTGGAAGATAGTGTAGGAGAGCCACACGGCACCTCCCGCCTTCTGAGTGAGATTTCAGCCTAGTCATCACGGCCGTTCCTTGTGGACACTGCAGCATCTCCAGCAGCCTGGAGCATGTCTGCCCCTGCTCTTGATTAAACAGCCAAAAGAGGATATTCACAACAAGCATTTTCTAGTTTTTGCCTAAAAGCAATAATTTTTTTTTTTATTATTGTTACATCCCTTCCAATTGCTAGTGCTTTTAATGAACTACGATTGTAATGTTGTCCCAGGGTGATGGGGCTCTACAACTGAATAATATCCCCAGATCCTATTTCTTTTATTAAAAAACAAGTGGGACACAGGCTCATCTCATGAATTTTAATGTGATCAAGATCGCTGCCCACTGGAAAAATGTGTTCTCATTGAGTTGTGAAAAAGTGTGCCTGGCCACATCAAACAAAAGGAAATCAATAGCCTTCAAAGGATTAGAGTTCCCAGAGGTTGGGTGGGACAAGGGAGGTAATACTATTTTATCAAAATAGTTTTTTTGAAAAAAATTTTTTCAAAAATATCTCCTTCCCTATATAGGACAGGTTCAGTTAAGCATTTTATTTTTCTTGTCAATGAAGTGTCAAAGTGATTTGACACTTCATTGTTGAGTGACTACTCGGTTTCAGTCTCATTACACACACTCTGCCAGCTTGCTTAATGATCAGCTAAGTATTTTCCTCAAAGACTTGGCATCTTCCTAAGTGGGAATCGGGCCAGGATATTTATTTAATCTTTATAGACTTAGTTCTCCCTCCCATCCAAGCCCTCTTCCCTCGCACTGCCACCAACCAAGTGACTCTGACATGCTTGAGTGCTCCATGCCCTTTGTCACATGCCCCTCCCAAAGGAGAAGTGGATCCCTGCCTCTTTTCTCTGTCCTCCCATCTTAGCATCAAGAAGAGATCCATGCAATTTACCTTGATTAGGGCCAAGGTAAAAAAAAAAAAAAACAGCCAAGGTCAAAGTGAATTAGCAAATGCTCCCCATGTGATACAGGTAATACCGGGATACAGAAAACTGAGCAGGCACTTTCCCAGGACACAAGGTGAGGTACTTACACTGGGTTGATTGACGAGCACATCTCACCTTCCAATGGATACCAACCAGTAGCATTAGAGTGTGCAGAATCTTAATGTTATATACTATGCAAGTGGGATGCTTTATTAGCCTTGGCCTGTGACCTTGGGTGAGAAGCAAGTCAGAGAGGAGAGGACTATATGCACTTGCTCAATCAGGTATTGGTTAAGCACTGCCATGTGCCAGCTAGATGCTGCCAGATTTTCTAGAATGAAACCAAGTCACGGCCTCTACAAGGACAGGCTCTTGTGTACAAGACAATATTTATGTTCATTCCTCTTGACCACTAGACAGTAAGGCACAAATTACTAAAAGTTGTATTGGTCAAGTGACTGAACCCAGGATTACAGGCAGGAATTCCTTGCAGCTGTTGATAAGGTCTTTCTTTTCTCCCTTCCACCCCCTTCCCTCAGAGGAGAGCACAAATATACCCCCCACTACCACAAATTATGCAGTCAAGTTTCCCACATTTGGGGAAGTCGCAGGGGTCAGCACATCCAAGTGCAATGGATAAGCCTCCCCCTAGGAAAACCATCTTCATAATCATGGCATCTCCCTGGCCAGGTAAATACGATGAAGTCTTTCTTTATTAGACATATTTTTATCTAATTATTAGCATCAAATTACCCAATTCTCTGACACCCCGCAAAAACATTTCCAACTAGCATCCTGCTCATAGAGAAAGGAAATAGTTTGAAAACCCAGTCAGGGATATGCAAACAAGAATGACAAGAAATGCATGGAGTTCTGGGTACTACTATGGCAGGTTTTATGGACTGGAATTCCCAAACCACTCCCAACCCAATCCCCCACCTTCCTCTACTGTGGAGACTAGAAAGACACAATATTTTATTTTCTAGGCTCAATTTTGGCTAAAAGTGGTTATGCAACACAGTAGTAGCCAATAAATAAAAGAGAAACTGGGCAGAGTTTTCAGGGAAGGTTTTTAAAGGGACAGATTCAGCTAGTACAGCTCCTTATCCCATTGTCCTTCAGCCTTCTTCCTCAGTCCTTCCCTTTCCTAAAACAGGTATGATACTAGGGGTTCAGCAGCTCTCTGGAGACCACAAAAATGAAAGCCACTTGCTAAGGATAGAGAGGAGGAAGATAAGCAGACTGGGCCCGTGATGACATTTGGAATTGCTTTTGCTTGTCCCGCATCATCTACTCCCTGAGATTTTGTTGCATGTGGCAGATAAACCCCTTACTTAAGTAAGCCTGTCAGTTACTTGCAGCTAAGTGCAATCCTAATGGATAAAGACATTTTGTGGCATGTAGCAAATAAACCCCTTACTTGAGTAAGTCCTGTCAGTTAGGTGTTCAGTTACTTGCAGCTAAATGCAATCCTAATAGGTACACTTGACTCTGAGCAGTCAATTATGCTAGCTCAGCTCTGTTCTTCTGCCATTTATTCTACTGACTGGTGCTTGTGATGTTACTACTGCTGTGATATTAGACAAAAAAAAAAAAAAAGGCTGTCTTTTGACAAACTTCCTGAAAATAGTGAATCACAATGATTATTCCAACTTAGTTTGCTCTTAAATTCTAAAACCTCCATTGTTACCATTTCTTAACTTGCTGAGATAGAGTTTGTGATTTTTTCTGGGTTTATTCTAAACCTCCTTTTCTTCCTAATATTCCACATCACTTTTGTAAACAAAGCTTTTACAGTTTCCCCTGGAGACAGGCATAGGGGCCAATTCCATCTCCTCTTTCAATGACAAAGCTTAGGTATATTTAAAGACTACCTTCTACACAGAACTCTTTCCATAGGCAATGGTCTTCATTCGGAAGTCTTACAATGCACTCCACAAGTTAGTTGAAGGACAACAGCTCCTGCTAAGGGCCCATAAATATTTGATGCTCCAATCTTAACTTTTCCTAAAGATAAAACCACTTTGTACAGTATCAAATGGTCCCTGAGGACTCTTATGTCAGAATTGTTGGCTCTAGCCACTTTACTTATCATTTGTGGCATCCCACCTTCCCTTGAGGACCCCAACATCAATCAATAAGAAGCAATTTGTCAAACGTACACCATGCAGCTTATTTGTAATTATCTTGAAACCAGTGTCCATATGCTACGCGTGTGGAAATGACTGAGATCCACCATGGCTTAAGGCTGTAATGTCACCTCAGATAGAAGGTAGACATTGCCCTGTGCTGCCCCCACCTCTCTAGAAATCACATCAGCAAACAGAAAGAGTAATAATAGCTAACAGGTACATCGTACTACCATATGCCAGGCTGTTTTGAGTACTTTAAATATAATAACTAATGTAAGGTAGGTACTATTATTATCCTTGTTATATAAATGAAGAAACTGAGATACAGAAAAGCACAGATACTAAAGGATGGAGCTGAAATCTGAAAGCAGGCAGAGAGTTCCAACATGCAAGTCTATATTTTACTGCCTCGGTGGACAGATTCTAAGATGGGCCCCATAGTCCTTGCCTCCTGGTGTTCATGTCCTTGTGTAACCCGTTCCCCATGAATGTGGACTGGTCCTATGACTTGATTTAACCATTAGAACATGGCAAAGGTGACAGGATGTTGCTTCCAGGATTGTATCACATTTGGAACTGAGAATGGCTCTGGCCAACTACCAGCAAGGAATAGAGGCCGTCAGTCCAACAACCCTCCAGGAACTGAATTCTGCTGACAGTACTTGAGAAAACTACTGGAAGAGAGCAGGTCAGTAAAGAGATGTACTTCATGTCCTTTTGAAACAATTTGCAACATCTTAAATAGTTTCTAAAAGATTTACTTTTAAGAATTATATGATTGTTGCTGTCTTGCAATATTATGTACAATGAGTGAGCATTTGGGATCAAAGACATAAGAAAAAACTGACAACCCCGGATAAGGGAGAAGCCTAGGAATAAATAACCCAGATCCAGAAAGGTGTTGGCTGGGGCAGAAGCAAGCATCTGAAAGTAGAACATCAGGGTGGAAGTGTGGGGTTAATGGGTCAGGCAGGCTGGATGAATGAAGTCACTGGTTCAGCAACTAGGGAGAAAGTCATTGGCTGGGGACAGGAAGACAGAGTATGCAAGAAAGGAACAAACTGATCAGAATCACTGAATAATAAGCCCCACACACCAGCAGAAGCAAAGGCCTTGATGACTACAAGCTCCCCTTGGCCTCAGCTTAGTCCATGGAATTCACTTCAGGCCATATCAGGGAACGGTCCTCAAGTAAGGCTGGCTGAGAGTCTGATGGGAAAGAGGAATGAGAGCCCCTTACTGGAGAAGAGGTGATGGGACAGAAAGAAAGAGGACTATTAATATTTTGCCTACTGGCTCTGCTGTATCGCATCTGATTCACATGATGATCTTTATGGGCAGTTCTCCCCCAGAAAACATAGGATAGGAGTGGAAGAACCAATCATAGATTCCGAGTGCTGGAATGGATCTGGAGGTCATCTCAGCACATCATCGCAGTTGACAGACTATGAGAAAACTGAAACCTAGAGAGGCT
The DNA here is from genome assembly GCF_028538775.1 of Myotis yumanensis. NCBI lineage: Eukaryota > Metazoa > Chordata > Mammalia > Chiroptera > Vespertilionidae > Myotis > Myotis yumanensis. The sequence goes on from NW_027223758.1 coordinate 44,285,511, forward strand.
GGTAACACGCCCAAGCTCACAAAGCTGGTTAGTGGCAGTCTCAGCCAGGAAAGCCTTTCTCGATGCCGCCCTTGCCTATTAATCAATGGGGATTTGAGAGCCTGAGCACTCAGCTCTCTGCAGACAAGTGACACTGTGTAGTTAAGTGCTAAATTGCATGGACAGGCTGTAGTGCTGGAGGACTTCAGAAGATAAATGAAAGAGTGCTGGGGTAATTAGAGAAGACTCGGGGAGAAGGTTCAACGCAAGCCGTGCCATGAAGAATGACGAGCAGCCATGTATTTTCCTAAGCAAGTCTACATTTAATCAGAATCTCTAACCTCCTTCTCATCAAGACAAGGACCTTCAACACTTTAGCTTCTACCCAAACTCCCCCCACTTCTCACATCCATATGTTTGGCTTTTACAGTATGTACACGAGTTTTAAAATACAGGAAAAATTGCCTTATTATTTCGACAGTCAATCCAACGTGTTTTAACAATGGAGTCAGCATTGCTTCTTCTTGAGGCACATATCATTCAGGGATTCTTTCAGGCAGGGTCTCTGAGAGTTAACACTCCCAGCCTTGTGTGTCTGCCAAGGTCTATTTTCCCCTCACCCCTGCATGATGCTTTACCTGGGGAAGGACTCCTAGCATTTATTCTTAGACCTGAATAGTCTGCCATAGGTCTCATGGCCACTCTTTTGTGGGTAGTGGGTCTTTTCTTGCTGCCTGCCTAAAAGATTTTTCTCTTTGTTCTCTATGTTTGGCAGTTTTATTAGAACTATTATATCTTCACTTGGCTTGTTCCTCACTTCATTCAGGTCTCTGCCACCTCTTCAGAAAGACTTTCTTCAACCCTTCTCTAAAACAGTTCCTCTGAAAGTATTTTACTCCGATTTACTTGTCCTTCAAAGCACTTATATACACATGAATATATATACATATATAATGGGTGCATGTATTATGTTGCATATGTGCTCCCCCACTGAATACCCCTAGAACAGTGTCTGACAGTAAATTCCTTAATAAGTAGCTGCTGATAAATTATTGACTATACCTAGATGTGGGGTTTGTGGTTGTTAAATTTATCCTGCTCAGCACTTGGTACTGAAGCTCTTTCAACCTTAACATCCTCATTCTGGAAACATTGGCTATTTCCTATGTTAAATGGTTTCTCCAAAGGAACAGAACCAATAGGATATATATACCTGTATATATATATATATATATATATAGAGAGAGAGAGAGAGAGAGAGAGAGAGAGAGAGATTGATTGATTGATTTCAAGGAATTCGATCATGCAATTGTGGAGGCATAATTAAGTCCAAAATCTGCAGGATAGGTCAGCAGCCTGGAGACCTAGGGAAGAGTTAACATCCAAGCCCAAAGGTACAGTGAAGGCAGAATTCCCTCCTCTTCAGGGACCTCAGTCTTTTTCTATAAAGGTCTTTAACTGATTGGATGAGGCCCACCCACATTATGGAGGGTAATTTGTTTTACTCAAAAATCTACTGACTTAAATGTTAATCTCATCTAAAATATACCTTCACAGAAACATATAGAATAACATTTCACTACTCTCTGGGCAGCAGGGCCTAAGTAAGTTGACACATAACCATGACCATCACAGACTCCCACCTCGGTAAAATTCTTTGTTTGTGCCACTCAGCCTAACCTCCATTTTGCGTGGTTGTTTCTATGTGCACCCCAAGCTGCTCACTTCCTCTCGGTTCTCCAGTAGAGTTTTTTAATGACCAATTATCTGGCTTCATGCAGGAATCCCAGTGCCCCACCAAGGGCAGGACAGGCCCTGCAGACTTTCCCAAGCAGCCCCTGATGTCCCTTGCCCACCACCGTATCTGGTCATGAGCCCTGATGACTTCAAAGTCCCCTCTCATCACCATGAGTTTACTCTATTCAGATTCACAGAGGTTTTCCTCGTTTTTGAGTGGGGTTGTGTAATTTTAAAAATTTAAAGCAGGATTTCACCTTATACTGTTGGAGGAGAAGGTGGGAAACTGTGTACATGCTCACTCTGACATCTGATTGGGAGAAGGTGGGAATCAAGTAGGAAAGAGGGGAAGCCATCCCGGGAAAGCAAAGCTGGGACACAGACGGGAGCAAGCATGTCACATGAAGAGGAAAGCTAAGAGCCCTTCTTGAACATTCTAATATTTGGGCAACCACTATGTGCTGGGGGGCTGTGCAGGATGCTGGAGACGGTGATGCACACAACATATGCATTCACATTCTTGTAAGCCTCACAACTAGTTTAGGGCAAGCACCTCGGGCAGAGTGGGAAGTGGGGTTTGATAATGCAGGGTCATATCTAAAAGCATCTTGGGTCCAGCCGGTGTGGGTCAGTGGTTGAGCATTGACCTATGAACCAGGATGTCACAGTTCGATTCCTGGTCAGGGCGCATGCCTGGGTTGTGGGCTCAATCCCCAGTGTGGGGCATGCAGGAGGCAGGCCATCAATGATTCACTCTCACCATTGATGTTTCTATCTCTCTCTCCCTCTCCTTTCCTCTCTGAAATTAATAAAATATATTTTTAAAAGAAAATAAATAAATAATAAAAATCACCTTGGAAGGATAATAAGGGGTTTGACCCGTGTCCCTAAAACACAAAGCTGCAGTTTTGGGGGCCTGGGGATTACATGCTGGAAGCTATGTTTAAGCAAGCAGATTTGATAGAGGAAAGCTAGGCGCAGGGCATCGGCCAACAGTAGTTGATGAAACTCCTGGTTTGCCTTGGACAGTACAGATTTATGTCTCTTGTTCCAGTGTAATTATTCATAGCGCCCTTTTCACTTTCAAAGTGTCCTCTTTGGGTGATAAATCACCAAGTCGCCTAGCTAGAAGCCCGAGAGCGTGAGCTTCTTGAGGGTAGGGCTGGTGGTCTCTTTGCCTCTGTGCCTTGAGCACATGGTGCCCAACACATAACAAATATTTCACTGGCTGTCAAAAATATTAATGACTCCAACACAAGAATCACAAACAGCAGTTATTAAGGTAGCAAGAGATTGAAGGTAATGTAGTTTCTATGAAACCAGAGCTTCAAGAAGGAGGCTGTGGGGTAACAGAATCTAGTGTTCCAGGGACAGCAAGAAGTCTAAAAGAAATAAACTGAACACAGACTTCTTGGAGATATAGCAACCCCAGGTCTGGGGCTGGGAAAGTACAAACCTGCATGAAACATCTTGGGCCCGAAAGTAAGAAAATGCTGAAAGACTAAATATGCCTACATCAAAAGCACACCGAAGTTGGCTTAATGGGGCTCCCACTGGCCACGTTTGTACTGATTTGAGCATCAAAAAGAATAATGATGGCTACGGGTTATAAAGCAGAAGAAAAGAAAAGAAATCCTGAGCCCATACTTGTGTTGATCAAAAACTAAGCAGGAGAAGCTGTTTTTACACAAAAACACCAGCCAATAAACGTAGAAGGAATGAGAAAATTGCTACTTTGCAGCCATCAGTACAATAATTGGTCGAGGTAAGGGTAATCGATGCATGCTAAAACCACCGAATGAAGAGTTGTTGGACACAGCATGGTTACCAAATGAATAATGGGACAAAACTGACACATACCTCCTGATGTGATGCAAGTGGAAATACACATCACTTATGTAGAATTCTTGCCAAAACAGAAGACAAAACAATATTTAACCTGAATATAAACTTGAGAAGACAATCAGAGCATTCCAGAATGAGGGACAGTCCATAAGACAACTGGCCTTGAACACTTCAAAACTGCCAGCTATCATGCAATTCCACAGAAGAAGGATGGACATTCTAGAATCTAGATTAACAGAGAGCAGAGAAACAAAACAATGCAAAATGATGCACAAAATGTATTTGGATCCTGGATTTACAAACAACAACAAAACTTCAAAAGCTATTTTGGGCAACAATTTAGGGTTTCAATATGGGCTGTTTATTAAATAATGATCTCATTGAATCAATGTTAAATTCCTCGAATGACTTTTTTTTTAGGAAATACATCCTTAACCATGTAAACTGGAGTACTTAGAGTGAAACATTTAGGTGAAATATGATGAATACAACCTTTTTTCCCAAATTTCTCTGCTAAAACACATGCTCTGCAAACACACACACACACACACACACACACACAGAAGGGATCAAATGTGGTAAAATATTAGTAATTTGGTAAAATAAGGTAAAGAATATATGGGTATTCTTTGCATTATTCTTTCAACTTTCCTATGGATTGGAAACTTTTCAAAATAAAAAAGGAGAGGAATTTAAAAAAAACAAACAAACAGGAAAAGAACGAAAAGCCTGCAGGAAAGGTCATATTGTGACATTGAAGGGAGGCACCTGCCAAGCTTCGGGGTGATGGGAGGTAGTTGATTTGCAGTGCTAGGAAGAAATCCATTGCCACGGGTCAAGGAGGCAATAGAGAGAAAAGAGCTAAAAGTCAAGAGTACCAATAAAAATAAGGTTGAAGAAATTAGTCAGAAACCAAAGGAGAAAACAGGATCAAATGAAAGCTTTCGGCAATGCTTTTAAAAACAGGAGAGTTGTGGGGTGGTTTAGAGGCACCGAGTAGAAATGAAGAGGCTGATGAAGCTGGCAGGACAAGCTGGTGGGTCTGGTTCTTGCGCGATTTCGAGGCATGTCCCAGACTCTGACAGGAGGAAGATTTTCATATACATTTTACTAATTTTCTTTCATATCAGACACTTCTATTATAGAGAAAGGACAAGTAGCAATATTAAAATATTTCCTCTAATTAATTCCCTTTTAATGTGCATGGATTTTGTGCACTGGGACACTAGTTTATTAATAATTCCCTAAGAGGCCACTTACACAGGAGAGTCAAGAGAGTACCTGACACTGGTTCTCTAATCCCCTCTTTAGCTCACCTAGTCATCTTTCCAAGGCAGCCACAAGTCCCAGACACACATCCTCAGCACTTTATTGCCATTTTTTCTGTTCTACAACAGTGAAGCATGATGGAAAGTTGGAAGCATAGGGCATGAAGGCAGGTTGAAAATGGAGGCAAGTCTCACACAGATTGTCAAACTGCAGCGGGAAGGCCGGGGAGGGTTGGGGGGCAGGAGGGAGGGGGTTAAGAGATCAACTGAAGGGCTTGTATGCATGCATATGAGCATAACCAATGGACATAAGACACTGGGGGGTAGGGGAAGCCGGGGTATTGTCAAGGGCGGGGGGGAAAAAAAAAGGACACATATGTAATACCCTTTGTAATGCTTTAAGCAATAAAAAAAAAAAAAGAAGAAAAAAAAAAAAGAAAATGGAGGCAAGCACATCTCTGAGGGGAGAATTTGTAGTTTCACACATATCTCTGAGAACTAAAGGCCTGTTGTTGTATGTTTTAGAGGCTTCTGGTGACATAACAGATCCTATGAAAATATTTATCTTAAAAAATATCTTATTTAAATATTTAAGAAATCACTTACCAGAAGTCATATATGGAATGGTATATTCACATAGTTTAAAATGTCAAATAGTGCCGAACCGGTTTGGCTCAGTGGATAGAGCGTCGGCCTGCGGACTCAAGGGTCCCGGGTTCGATTCCAGTCAAGGGCATGTATCTTGGTTGTGGGCACATCCCCACTGGGGGGCGTGCAGGAGGCAGCTGATGGATCTCTCTCATTGATGTTTCTAACTCTCTATCCCTCTCCCTTCTTCTCTGTAAAAAATCAATAAAATATATTTAAAAAATTAAAAAATTTAAAAAATAAAATGTCAAATAGTGCCAATAAGCTTGTGATAAAACACACACACACACACACACACACACACACCAAAGCAACACTCCCCTTTCCCTTTAATTTCCATCATTTCTCAGCTATGTTGTGTATTTACAGCCAGAGTTCTAAATAATAGGCTTATACTAATACTTCTTGCTTAATTTTACATATTATCTGTTCATTTCCTTCAACTGAATATAAACATTTAATGGTCTTCTCACCACCACCATGTACCCCACAAACACACACACCAAATCCACATCTCCTTTTCTCACCCTCCCAATAGTTCTATCCCAATTTCTGATTAAATTAATACTCATTGTTTACATTTTTACTTAATTCATTTGCCTCTAGAAAGAAATCTGCTGCTTGTCCTATAGATAACTTTTTTAACCTTGCTACATGGATATACCAAAAATTAGCTATTTATTTCAAGACAAATCAAACAGAACCATCTTTGTCTGATTACCTTTCCTGTTCTTAATCACTGCACTCTACCAACAACAAATTTAACTTGAAAATCTCTTTCCTTCTATTCACTTATGTGGTTGGAGCTTCCATATAATTCTAAAAGGTATATAGGAAGTTTATTTCAATTCTCTTTTTATAGAGAGTACCATTAGTATGGGGATGAGGATTTATAATAAAAACTAGTCCAAGAAAATATAGAAGTTTTGCAAGTAAGCATTTATGTTCCAAAGCCGTGAAAGTATGGCTATTAGTGTGATTTACCACCCTCATCTGGTCTTGGGAGCCTGGAGAATGTGGGGATGGAATTGCTTTGAGAGTTAAAAACTCTACCTTGAGCTAGTGCTGTGCTTGGAGTTAGCTCTGCCTCTTCATTCTCACAAGGGTGATGGCATTCAGAAGGAGCATGAATATGATTGGTACATTAGGCCACTTACTACTTGGGGTGGCGAAGGTATTCAAGGTGTTCAGCAAAATAAGTCTGTATCCCACTGAAGTTCTCTTTAACAAATGAGTTCTGCAGGGGGAATGGCGGCTTTACAGCAGGGTTCACTTTGAGAGCAGGGACAGAGCCTGAGAGAGACATAAAATGCAGCCACAAAAGCCATGACAAGAAGCAGCTGCTTTTCAGCGTGGTTCCAGGAAGCCTTTCCAGATTCCTCAGGTAGGGAAAAAATTGTGTTTCAATGAAAAACTAGATTTGTTTATAGCACACCCCTCGCCATGATCTGATTCTGGTGGTATGGAAACAATTTCACCATGTGTAACATGTAACCCAGGGCAGTGCAAGATAATTCTTGTCTATCGACATGCAAATGAATTCTTTCCGGTGGGAAGACACCCCTCCCCACTGTGGAAAACCAATTTCGCCTCCATTTGCATTCATTTCAACATTCCTCTTCTCTTTTTATTTTACTCTTTATCTTATTCCTTACTAGTTATAACATCTGCCTGGTTTTCTCATTATGAGTAAAATAAAACCTTTAGCATGCACTTATATTTATATCCTTTTGAGGATATATCCTTTTTATATGCTTTGAATTTATTTTATGATGACGATTTCACCAGGGAGGCCCTGCCTCTGGAACGGTCCTTTCCTCCTTGACCCAGCTCTGACCCGGGCTCTGCAGAGTACAGCTTTACGTTATGGCTCTTGATTCAGGAGCAGATAATGTTCACCCTCCCCAAGCTTGAGGGTCTCCATGCCACACCCACAGATTGACAAATGATTTCCCTTTGGCATTCTATCCAAAAACTGAGCTGTCAATTGGCATAACATTTTAATCAGCTTTATTAAAGTATTAAAGTACAATTCATATACAATAAAATTCATCATTTTAAAGTGTGCTGTTTGATGAGTTTTGACAAATGTGTATAGTTAGTTGCCTACCGTCTCCACAATTAAGATATATAACATTTCTGTCCCCGAAAAGTTCCTCTTTGCAGTCAGTCCCATTCCCCCACTGCAGTCCCCAGCAGTCGCTGATCTGTTTTCTTCAACCATTAGGTTTGCCTTTTCTAGAACTTCATATAAATAAGATCCTACAACATTTAGTCTTTTGGCTTCTTTCACTTTTGAGACTCATCCATGTTGTTTTAGATATTTGTACTTCATTTTTATTGCTGAGTGATATTCCATTGTATGGACTGACCACAATGCATTTATCCATTCACCAGTTGATGGAGATTTGGATTATTTCCAGTTTGGGATTATTATGAATAATAATGAGTAAAATTACTGGGTCATATAGTATGTAAGTGTCTGTCTAAAAGAATTCCAAACTTTTCCAAGGTAGCTCCATCATTTTACATTCCCTTCAACTGTGCATGAGAGTTCTAATAGCTCCAAACCCTCACCAATACCTGGCATTGTCAATCTTTTTAATTCCAGCTTTTCTAATGAGTGTATAGTTGTATTTCATTGTATTTTTAACTTGCATTTCCTTAATGATCAATAACGTTGGGCATCTTTTCATGTATTTATTTGCCATCTGTACATCTTCTAGGGTGAAGTTTCTATTGAAATTTTCTGCCCATTTTTTAATCAGACTGTTTTTCTTCATATTATTGAGTTTTAAACGTGCTTTATATATTCTGCATACAAGTCCTTTATGAGACTTGTGTTTTGCAAATATCTTCTCCCAGTCTGTGGCCTGAGAAAGCCAGTACATTTTGACAAATGAGAATCTTCTAATTCAGAATCCCTGGAGCTGAAAACCAGCACGCCAGGTCTGTTGACAGTCTGCAGAGCAGGCCAGCCTTCGAAGGGGAGGGAAAGGAACAACAGGAAGTTCTAAAAATTTGGCCTCAAAAGAAGCTGCTTTCTGCTCTCACCTCCATCTCTTGATTTCCTTGTATTTTATTTATTTCAATTATTTTCTTTCCTATGTTACTGCTTCCTGTAGCTATTGAAATGTCTGTCTCTTTCTTTCCTGATACAAATGAACATCTTAGCTTTTGTACTTCATAGTGAACCCAAAGTGTAGTCTCAAAAGCAATGGAACTGCTCACATGGAAATTGTTCCTGATTGGTTCCAACTCAACCTCTGGATGTCACCTCATTATCTCTAACTCCGTCTAGGGACCAGCCTCTGACTTCTTCAGTCTTTGGGGGAGATAAGGAGGAGAAAGTTCCCCTCTAAAGAGAACACTATATTATCCACTGCTTACCAAAACCCTAACTCTACAGTAAAGAATTTCTGTTGCAAACACAAGGCAAGGTCCCATGTCACATGGAGCTGAGCATCATGGAGAGACCACAGGTTGGCACATTTATTACAGCTTTCATCACATCTATCTCTTCTCAAATATCTAGAGGCGAGAAAACATGGATGGTTTTCTGGTAGCCCGCTATGGCTGAGAAGCTGGATGCCTATGTAGGCAAAGAAGCACTTAATTTTCAGGCACAGTTTCACTTAAGGAAGATGAAGAAGCCCCAGAGATCCAGGTACAACATTGAACCCACAATCAACAATAATGGATTGTACACTTAAAATTTGTTAGGAGGACAGATCTCATGTTCAATGTTCTTACCACAATAAAAATTATTCTTTGTTAAAAAATAGCCCTGACTGGTTTGGCTCAGTGGATAGAGCGTCGGCCTGTGGACTGAAAGGTCCCAGGTTCAATTCCGGTCAAGGGCATGTACCTTGGTTGTGGGCACATCCCCAGTAGTGGGTGTGCAGGAGGCAGCTGATCGATGTTTCTCTCTCATCGATGTTTCTCACTCTCTATCTCTCTCCCTTCCTCTCTATAAGAAATCAATAAAATATATTTTTAAAAAATTAAAAAATAAAAAGGAGATAAGGCATAACACACCTCAGAACCACTTGAGCAGGAAGATTCTTCAGTGCTGAAGCATCATTTCATAGCCTTTCAGACGAAGGGTTTCCATGTCAGATATCTAGGTGACAGGAAACTCATGCTTGAATGGCTTCTGCAGATGCCCCATGTCGTTCTGATGGCTCCTATGGAACCGAGCCCCTTATTCAGCCCCAGTTCTTCCATGACTGATTAAAATCAGCAACTGAAGGACTACCACTTTTTATGCTAAAGACAATTCTCAAATTTTCAAGAGGGTCACAATTTTCAACATATTTTCTCCATAGTTCAGATGCCAGTAACCAAATAAATCTTCTGTTTCTTTAAATGCATTTCTACTTGTCAGTGCATGTGTTGGGGTTTGGATACGGCCTCTTGTTCATGATAATCCCATTCCACTCCACTTTACAGCCTGGCCCACTCTATTATTTCGCCCACACTCCCTATTAAAAGGGAAGTATTAAGCACAATTATGAGGCATCAGTTCAGATTCCTTTTAGCCTCACCCCCTATTCCAGCTATTGCCATGGCGACCAGATGCATGAGGCTTTGCCCAGCTTCCCATAGAATCCCCACAGTTCTGGGGGCTGGGGTGTCAATTGGGGAAAAAGGAGACATATGTAAAACTTTAGACAATAAAGAAAAAAGCCTCCATAGTCTAAAAAAAAAAAAAAAAAGAATTCCCACAGTCCAAGAATGCCTTGTCCTGGGCCTTCTCCCTTAACTCCTGCTTTCAGCCCTGGAGCTTCCCTGAACAAGAGGGTGCTCTACACTCAGATGAGCCACCCAGAGTGGGCTGGGGATCAATTTGGCAAGACTATTGGACAAATACACCTGGCTTTGGCTCCTTGGGCAACCAGTCTCAAGAGCATCTCATGCAATTTCTCAGAAGGTTCCAGCAGGACTGAGCACTGGATGCTTATAGCAGTGACCAGTAATGCATTTTTGCTTTGGCTTTGCCTGCTCTGGTGCCTGGCTCAGGTCCTCACCCCTGCTCCCTGGGATCACGTACACTCCCAAATAAATTACTAACAGATAAGACTCTCTTAGGCTCTTCTTTTGGGGAAATCAAACTAAGACAAAGGATGCTAAACAAGTAAGAAAACAAATAATGTTTCTATCCTCAGTCCCAGTCAACCACCTGGTATTGAACCCTATTACATCCCACCTTATGCAATTGTTCCCTTCCAGACAGTTCTGCACACTCAGATTTTGCATATGTCAAAATTACTGCTATGGTATCACCCTGGATTCTAAAGGTGTAAAGCCTACAATACAAACATTTATGTGTATAATATTTAAAATAATTTTTACTATGGATGTTACTAAAATGATTTACATGCAATGGAATAACTCTGACCTCTTCCTTGGGGGTTAGCATTTTCTTTTTTTCTCTAAATCAACTGTCTAAGGTTTACAGATGGTCCTCCTCTCTTGTTCTCTCCTGGTGGCTTTTAGGATAAGATTGGAAGGATATAAAGGTAACACACGGATGCCCGGAAATAACATGAATTGCTGCTGTGAGAAACCCCACAAAGCCCCATAAACATGAAAGCAAAAAGCCTTCCTCTGGAGAGCAGCTGCCTCTCTGGAGCCTTTGCTTCATGGCATCAGTCTATGCTCCAGCTTAATGTGTGTTTGCATGTGTAACGCAACCTTTCCTGCCGTATCTCTAACATACCATCAGCACCTTCTGGAACAATCTGTATATGTCAGGTTGGCATTAGTCACGTCTGTGGGACCCAGGGAGCAGCTATCCCTGATCACCAGGGACATTGGAAGTTTAGATCTGAGTCTCCACTTCGCCTGACTCTATGATACTAGAAAGGACTTGGAGTCTTTTGTTCCTAGGAGTCTTGTGATATTTATGAATGGCCTTATGAAAAAGTATCCATTAGCCTGTTTACTTTTTATTTTATTTTATTAAGATTTTTTATTGATTTATTTTTTTTGTATTTATTTTTAGAGAAAGAGGAAGTAAGAGGGAGAAAGACAGAAACATCAATGTGAGAGTGAAACATCGATCGGCTGCCTCCTGCACGTCCCCTGCAAAGGATTAAGTCTGCAACACAGGCATGTGCCCTGATTGGGAATGGAACCTGCAACCTTTCGGTGCGCAGGATGACTCCCAACCAACTGAGCCACACAGTGAAGCCTGTTCATTTTTAACTATCATATTAAACATTCCAGCAGAGAAATACAAGATCAAGAACCCCACAGGTCAAAAGCCTATTTCCTAGTTGGGGTTTCAGAATTGCTTAGAAACTTAAAGCTACCAAGTCCCAAGGCATTAATATCCCGTGAAAGCATGGAGGACGCCTGTCCCTGCGGGAGCCTTTCCTGGGTTTGAAGGCATTTTGCACTCTATCAGGCAAAAGGAAACACACATTAGCCAAATATAGGCAGACTGCTCAAATGCTATAAAAGATTCCCAGTAGGGGTCCTTAAAGCTTTTCTGACTGATCTTTGACTTCAAGGTTATAGCCAAGCAATCTGCACTGGAAGCTGATGTGTGCACACGGGCTGAAAGCTCACTACAATCCAACCAGTTCAGATCTTCAACAAATCTCTTCCATAGGCTGAGACATGAGTCACGGGGCTTGGGCTCCGAGGGTCTAAATCCCTAAATGGACTCCTGGGACCCCGAGTCAGGTCAGAGGCACAGGGATGGAAAGTGAGGAGTAGAAAGGGCTGAGTTCCCCTTTGCTGACTGTCATACTGCCATTCCTGATATTATCTAAACATTCCAAGCCAAATTTTAAAGAAAAATCAGCATTCAATGGAAAGGATGAGGTTCTGTTTACATGCCTGGAAAGGTCATTACCAAAGAAGATGCATGCCCTGACCCTCTGGCTCATCTCTGTGTCTATAGCCTCCTGATATGTTCTATATATTCTCGCCTCGTAATCTCTGAACATTCAATGGGGTCTGGGCTCACAAATTTGCTGGCTCTGCTGAGAAAGTGGACCTGGGAACTGGTCCTGAGATGGCCCCAGAAAGCACCTCCCCTTCTCTCTCTACGCCAGGGTTAGATAGAGAGGTGTCAGCAGTTCCTGAAAACCTCTGCTCCAAGGGACTTCGGACAGAAACAGAAAAATCAAGGGACTTTGGACACTTGTGCCCGCAGAAGTCTGGGAAATGACCAGGTCAGGTATTTGCTAAGCTGTTTAATGAGGCTGCATAAGCAATAAGAAGAGGTTGATGGGGTTTTAGGGTCACTGAGGTTTCCAGGGCGAATTAAAGAAAGCAGTGAAGTAAGGGGAGAGTGGACTTAAAAATTAACCTGTGTGTGAATGTACTATGTTCAGAACAGGAATTAAAAGGCAAACAAGGACTAATTGATCCCCTCCTCCCTCAGAAGCAGGACTCTGGCATTTCAGGAACGAAATTGATTGGTTGATAATACACTCTTCTAGGTAATTAAACAAGGAGGCACCGATCAATACTCAGGAGCTGGGATTTAGATACCCACTGACAGGCTAACAGAGGGATCCAGAAGAGAACAGAATTGCTGATTGGCTCAAGCAAGATGGGAACTTAAGATTTCTGAGTTTAAAAAGCAACAACAATATGATGCCTTGCTCTTCTCTCCCCTCTCACTTTAAAACTCCTCCGATTCAGTATTAACCCAATTAAAAATAAGGATCCCTACTCAGAGCATTTCTCTCAGTGGCGGGTGACAGAAGTAAAGGGCCAAATCTGTGATCACATGGTTCATTTATGCAACTGCAATTAAGCTGCCTAAGTTCACATAGTTAAATAAAAATATTACAACCAAGTTACTTATTAGCTACCTTAAACCTGCCTCCCTAAGAGCCAGAGGGCTGGTGAGAGAGCCAATTTACAAGCGAGCTGGAATGATCTGCCTTGCTATCTATTGTGGTTTATACACCAGATAGGTCATGAGGGTCCTCTGTGTGGCTGAATGACCAGAGCTGCCCAGAGAGATCTCTTGGCCTATCAGATTAGCACACCCACCAGCTACCTACCAAGATGCTCATCTCCTAATCAGACAAACCAGACAGAACTTTCCTACAAAGAAGTGGTGGGCCTGAGCCCTTCTCTTTAGCACCCACCAGATGAAGGTGGGACATATCAGGCAAAGGACACAGAAGCAGAAAGAACTTTTCTTCCAAGCACTTGGAGGGAAAGCCCTGTTAGGGGAGAGGGTTTAGGGCAAAGACATCACTGCAGTTTCATCTGTGACTGTTGTTGGTTGGTCCTGGGATTCTCCAGGGAAGAGGTGAAATGGAAGGAAAATCGGGGGTTACCAGCTCACAATTATCCCAGTGAGCAAGGACACCTCTCAGGCACTCATTCAGTATTTCCTAGATTCCTGAGCCTTCCAGTTTCTTCCATTCCTTGCTTATAAACCCATGTATTTCTCTAGATACATAAGCAGTTTGACTTTCTGGCTGGGAAAAGGGAGGGAGAAGAAGACCATGTAGCAAAAGGCCTTTGGAGATATAAATGGCTAAAACAGGAAAACACACACAAGAGGAGAATTGATTTTATCCAAGAGAGAGAGATTCAGAGTATAAGCAAGTAATTTGTGACTTGGAGGATCCATATTATAAAATTTTGGTCATTCATAGAGACAGAAAGTAGAACAGTAGTTTCCAGGACTGGAGAGAGGGGGGAGGGGGAGTTAGTATTTAATGGGTACAAAGTTCCTGTGTGGGATGATGAAAAAGTTCTGGAGGTGGACAGTGATGATGGTTGCACAACTATATGAATGTATTTAATGCCACCAAACTGTGCACTTAAAAATGGTTAAAATGGTAAGTTTTATGTTATGTATATTTAACCATAATAAAAAAAATACTAGTCAGTGATGACAATATAATTTCCTATATAATTCATAGAAACATACAGGCTACTACTAAGGTTTCTCCACATTTTAAAGAAACATTGCTGAGGAACATCAGAAAGATCAAGACTTTAAGGTATTTGACATGTGCCTGTATTCATTCGAGCTCAAGCCATTCATGTGAAACATTTCCCAAAGAAATGTCAGCCCAGGTTCCCATGTCCTCAGCCTGTTGTGTGTGCCGCTGTCTCTGTGCTCTGCACCTTCCTCATATCCAGGCAGAGTCATCGCTGAAGAGCCAGAGTTTGTCTTCTTGGCTCCCAGTCCCTGCCCCTTCTGCTCTTCTTAGCCAATTATCATTCTCTTTTCTCTCCTGATTTCAGGAAAGGATCTAGTACACTCATTCCCATTGAGGCATGAGGGTCTAAGAAGATGTATACAGCCCACTTAGGGATATTTACATTTCATCTAGAAGCAGAAGCCCAGACCATACTCTAACCCACGTGCCCTTTTGGCCACAACCCCAAGCCAAGTTAAGTTGTTCATTGGGGACAGAAATGTCTCTAAGCCACCTCCTATATTTGTCAAGGCCAATTTAGAAACACAGGCTGAGGCCAAATGGAAAAGTTTGGGAGCATTCGTGGAGAACAGAGCTAGCCCAGGCCTGAAGGCAATTTGTTACTAATGCAATGAGTGGCTCCAACCAAACGAGACCACATGGACATTGGCAAAGAGCACAAGGGACGTTCTATCCTCACTCAAGCCTGTAGCCCGTCCTAGAACAAAGGAGCAAAGGTTCCTTAAACATAAACACAGCTGACTCTCTGGAGGAAAAGACAGTCTCTCTTTTATATCTGCTAAACCACAACCAGCAGGGGCCAGGCCCAAGAATCTGTATTTTTCCAAAGCTCCCTTGGAGAGTCAATGGTCTAAATTAAAATGATGACAAATAAAAAAACAAAGTAGGGTACTTTGTGTTAGCTTTTGTTCTATGGTGTTGTGAACATCAACAATAAAGAATGCAATATTTAGCTTATTTATTTACTTATTTTTTTTGAAACAGCAGGAAGATGCTGAGATAGGAGTCTGTGCTCAACAAGGCAGCTCTAAATGACCACAAAGGACCTGTTGTTTCACACTCAAAGAGTCACCAACTGTCAGAAGTGACAAGTAAGTCCAACAAAAATATGTTCTATGGCTTTGGTTTCCCTTTTATTTCCCTTGATGCATAGAAAACCCTTTTACCAAGCTAGGTTATAGGGCAGAAAGCTTCTTTTGTTTCTGACAGGGGTGGGGGGAGAGTTTGGGGCCTAAGACAGAAGGCCCCAAACAGAAGGGAGGATCCAAGGATGTCTGCACCTTGCAGAGTGAGCTTTAGGGACTCCTTGGGATTCTGTACAGAATTACGCTCAGTTTAGGGAAGAGGCTGACTCTGGGTGGACAGAGAAGCTGTGCCTGCCTCTCTCTCATGGGCGAAGTCCATGGCAGCACCTGTCTTAGCCTGCTCAGACTGCTCTAACAGACCACCACAGACTGGGTGGCTTATAAACAACAGAATCTATTTCTCACAGTTCTAGAGGCTGGAAGTCTGAGATCAGGGGGCCAGCATGGTCGGTGAGAGCCTTCGTCCAGGTCGTGGACTTCTCATAGCCTCACTTGGTGAAAGGGTCATGATTGCTCTCCAGACTCTTATAAAGGCACTAATCCCATTCATGAGGGCTCCATCCTCATGAACTAATCACTTCCCAAAGGTCCCAACTCCTAATATCATCACCTTTGGGAGTTAGGATTCAACATATGAATGGGGCGGCGGGGGGGGGGGGGGGGGGTGGGCGTCATAAAATTCAGGTCATAGCAGCACCCAATCTGTCCTCCATCTGAGAGCAGCTATACACTGTCTTTCACAGTCTGCTTCTTCCCTCTGCTCCTCTTTCCCTTTACCTCAACTTTTTTTTGCTTTCTCTCTCAACCTCCCATTCCTCCCAGTCATTCAGTCTCAAAACTTTTGATGAGGTAGAATGAAAAAAGAAATTGATTTGGGGTCTGAAAACCTGAGTCTGAATCCCAGCACCATAACTTGGGGCAAGTCACCAATACTTTGATATTCTGTGCTTCAATTTCTAACAACTGCCCAATCCACCCTCTGAGCTACTGAGAGAATCAAATGAGCTATATGAGATGTACTTTGTATATCTCTCTGTATATATGGTCTTGTTTTTTACATACCCTCTCACTAACCACCATATTTCATCAGTCACTGAATCTTGCTGACTCTGATCTTCACTGGGTCTCTCCCATATATTTTTGCTTTTCCACTTTTATTGCTATCACTATCTGCTTAAAACTACTTGTCCACGTTGACCTGAACCCATGATTGCTCACTGTTAAAATACTAGGTTTTGAGCCTTCTGACAGCCTTCAGTGGTAAGAGAGATTGACAACCATAAGTCTCCTCTCCCACCACCTCTCAGCCAGGTGGCCTGTTACAATAAAAGCAAGTCCCATACCAAATTCTGACATACAGAGATACTTATCAGCCAGCAGGAACAAACATCAGACCACCTGGTTTGTATGCTCAGCAAAGTCCCAGCTCTCCATCCTTTTACTCGAAACAGATGTCACAAGAAGCTAGCAGCAAGATTCAGTTAATTGGTCAGATGATAGAATTCTCCTTAAGCAGATGGACATGGGGTCTAGTGGAATTCTAAGACCTGGAGGCCATTTAAAAGGGTATGAGCTGCTTATAGCCTGCTTGTGCAAATACAAGAATGCCTGCACAACTTGTCTAACCAGTCCAACAAACAACACTGATTCCACCGATGAAAAAATAAAATCTAACACCCAGTATGCTAATTAATACATCTTCTGATATTCCCTGGAATAATTTCACTGAAGTGTTAGTGTCAGCCTCTGGAACATAATATATTCCTAAATAACCTCTATATAACCCGATACTTTGAAGAGTATTAGAAAACTTCAAATGTTAAATAACTATGCCTAGGGTAGCAATTAAACAAACTCAAATGCACATCATCACTTGTTTAAACAGAGTTCTTTTTATTTTATTTTTTTAAATATATTTTATTGATTTTTTTACAGAGAGGGAGGGAGAGGGATAGAGAGTTAGAAACATCGATGAGAGAGAAACATCGATCAGCTATCTCCTGCACACCTCCTACTGGGAATGTGCCTGCAACCAAGGTACATGCCCTTGACTGGAATCAAACCTGGGACCCTTCAGTCCGCAGGCTGATGCTCTATCCACTGATCCAAACTGGTCAGGGCTAAACAGAGTTCTTTTTTTAAGAATTATAAATAGCCTTGGCGGGGTAGTTCAGTGGGTTAGAGCATTGTTCCAATATGCCAAATTTGTGGGTTTGATCCCTGGTCAGGACACATGCAAGAAGCAACCACTGCGTGCATAAATCAGTTTATCTCCCTTTCTCTCTCTCTCTAAAAAAAAAAAATCAATTAAAAATTATAGATAATACAACAATGCCATGCATAGAGTTTTATTTACACATCCCATGAGCATTAGTAAATTGCTTCTCTTTCCTCGGACTACAGGCTCGATGACCTGTAACAACCCTTTATCTCTTAAATGATGCAATATTATCTTCCTATTCATTTATTCAGCAAACACTTGAACCCCTAACACAATAAAAAAAATTATGCAAGCCCGAAGGGGAGGGACTAAGTCAAACAGTGCCCTGACTTCCAGGAGCTCTCAGTCTGATGGAGAGGCAGACACTGGAACTGACTATGATAACACAAGGTGGCAAATCCAAGAACAGAGATGGGTCACAATGGAAGCACAAAGGAGATGCTCACAAGAGGGAAAGTGTCTGAGGACTGGACTGGGCCTTAGAGAAAGAGTGGAGGGTTAATCTGTGCATTCTAAGCCAAGAAGACAAAAAAAAAAATCTAATAATAATAGCTAAAAGCTATGAAACTCCTACTCTGTTAAACTCCAGACAGTTTTCTAGGTACATCACCATCATAATTTCATTTACTCCTCATAATAACACTCAAAGTTAGACACTATTATCTCCATTGTACAGGTGAAAAACTAGACTTTGAGCATTTAAATCCCTTGCCCCAGATCAGAAAGTGGCAGAGCTGGAATTTGATCTGAGGGCTTTCTGACTCATAAGGCATTACACTGTAGACTCTATGCAGGAACTACATACAAGCAACTGAGTGCACCTCAAACTCAAGTTCATGGCAGAATGGTGCCATCAAGTTGCAGGGGTAAGTCAGCCAGGACATAGGTTCATGGTTCATTTTCTCCTTGAGAGTGTTACCAAGTCAGTTACACTCCTCTCTTTCTCCCACAGGGTTAAACACACAGTAGGGGCTCAACAGAATGAAGTGACTGAATTTAGAGAGAAAGAATTTCCAGAAAAGATTGCTGCACCAACCACTGGGTAGTGAGTCATTCCTTCTTTACAAAATGAGCTGTTAAAAAAAAATAGGGCTTCCAACATGCCCAAAATCAACAGAGATTTGAGTGTCTTTTGCACTAAAATAAGCAGTAGGGATGCAGCCGGGAATCAAACAGACAAGGTCCCTTCTGTTAGACAGCTTAAAACAACTGTCTCCTAATTTAACCTCACTGGTTCCTGAAAAATGCCAGGGAAATTCCAACCAACTGCCACAGCAGCTCTGACAGTGGGCATCTCCAGATGCAGGCCCACCTGACCATCACCAGTCACTCAATCCCTGGCATCACTGCTAGATCCCCAACCCCAAGAGGCCCTTATCTGGGCCACCAAGACCCTGTCCAGGGGACATCCTAGACAAAGTGGCCCAGCTGGACAGCACCTGCTGACTTGACACTGCCACCCAGAGCACTGAATGCTTTGGCCCAAGAGCTCAGCCTTGGGTGAGGCAGTGGGATTTTTCCCCTAAGAAGAAAGCACCACTATTTGAACTCCACTCTGTGGGAATGCCCGGGATGCCAGAAAGGGACAGGAGGAAAGGATTCAAAACAGAGCATTTTGATGAGGAGCCTAGTTGTCAGGTCTCTCTTTCTTGCTCTGAAATACAAACTTGCTGAGTGTGGAGGCTGGAAACATCCCCCGAGGCTGAGTCTGGGAAGCAAGGAGTCTGGAGGCTGAGAGTTATCTTTCTTCCCAGCAGCGTGGTGGGCCAGGAAAGGGGAGAATCATGAACCAAGAGCTCAGACAGAAGGCAGGACAAAGGCCACTTGAGTGGGGCCCTGTGTGGCATGTCATAAGATCGCACTGACCCAGCGCTCAGGTTTCTGTAGGAAGTGGGCTGTCCCCCAGGCCCACCCTGTGGGATTAACTGGCTGAGCTGGCTGAGGCTCAGCCCCTCCCATCTGTAGACCTGTGTCCCACTTCTCACCTCCCTTATAGATGGTGACCTTGTCCCCATGTGCCCCATACCCTCTCACCCACAGGCAGCGCCTCAGCCTCAGCCCTGAGATCAAGGCTTCTTATCCTCCCTGGGCCCTGCTCTGTGGGGCCATGGTGAGGATGACTTGATCCTGAGACTTTGCTTGGGCCAGACACATTGCCGAGTTTGGAACACAGCATCCCCCTGGAGCCTCTCTGCACTCAAAGCTGCAAGGGCATTCATGACCCTTCCCGCTGCATCCCACCTCCCACCCTTCCTCCAGACTGTGGGTTCTGACGAAAAACTTGCTGTAAAGCGTCAGACAGTCGATATTTTAGGCTTTGTTGGCCTCATACAATGTCACATATTCTTTTGTGTTTGAGGAACTTTTTTTAATCCTTTAAAAACATATAAACCATTCTGAGCCACAGGCCAGATTTGACCTGTAGTTAGCAGGCACCTTTGTGATAGTACATCGGCCTTTCTCAAGTGCAGCACAAGGATAATCTGCTCAGGGGGTTTCCTGACATTCAAACAAGCCGCTCCCAGGTGGTGGCCTGCCTGGGTTATGACAATGCCGTCATCCAACAAGCAAACATCTATGATTGTAATTAACTAAGAGGAACACTTAACCAAGATGGAGGGGGACTTTCCACCCAACTTTTCATATATATACATATACATACACATATACATATTTTAATTGATGTCAGAGAAGAAGAGAGAGAGAAACATCAATGATGAGAGAGAATCATTGATCAGCTGCCTTCTGCATACCCCACACTGGAGGGGGGGGGGGGGGGCGGTAGAGCCCACAACCTGGGCATGCTCCTTGACCAGAATCAAACTGTGACCTCCTGGTTCATAGGTCAACCTCAACCATTGAGCAATACCAGCCAGGCCCAACTCTTCCTTATGAAAATAGAATTCCTTATCAAAATAGATAAGCTTGGCAATTTAAAAAATAATGGTATTTAAGAACAACCAGCACAGGAATCATGGTTACCAATTGCTACAAGGGGCCACATTTGTTTTCTGCATTGGTCCCTGCAGCTGCCACATGCCACCATGGACACAATGCAATCTAGGAGTGCGCTGAGGTCGCTGTGTCATTGAGACTGAAATAAAATCGGCTGAATGCCTCTATCTTAAATTCTGTGGGAAGGCCATTATTCTGTCAAGTTCCGGCAAATTGCACTTCTGGTTCCACCTTCCCACTATGTCTTCACCCAGCTCTCCTCTTTTCCCCATCAGCTGTGGCCCAAAACCTGGAACATGGCCTTTTCCTGTGATTTCCTTCCAAATATATTCATCCAGTAGCTTTGTGTTGAAGTTGACTGCACTGAAGGTTTGAGACAATGGAGAGACCTGGTCTTGAAGCAGCACAGTCAAAATTATCAGGATCCATAAAATCAAGCATGAGCCACCCCATCAAATATCAGGGTTTCCCACAAGCCACATTTCTCCAGAGCCTCTTCCCTCTCAGGACCCTCTTATTCCTCTCTGCCTCATCATCTCCTGGAATCACCTTCCTCCCAAACTCAACACCACTCTTAGCCCTACTTTGGGCTCATCTTGTCTATCCGTGAGTATCTCTGGCGGTGATGGCACCACTCCATATCTCTGAACTGGCTTACCCTTCGAAATTTCAGTCTTTCCCTTCTTTTCTCCAGCCATGGTCAATGACATGGAGAGGTCTAGAGCATATTTTTGTCTTTGATATGAATGATAATCTCTGCTTTAAAAAGCAGAAGTGGCCCTAACCAGTTTGGCTCAGTGGATAGAGCGTCGGCCTGTGAACTCAAGGGTCCCAGGTTCGATTCCGGTCAAGGGCATGTACCTTGGTTTCGGGCACATACCCAGTAGGTAGTGTGCAGGAGGCAGCTGATTGATGTTTCTCTCTCATTGATGTTTCTAACTCTCTATCCCTCTCCCTTCCTCTCTGTAAAAAATCAATAAAATATATTTAAAAGTAAAAAAATAAAAAATAAAAAGCAGAAGTGGCTATAGGCAATTTTCAGCTTATCACTATACGGTTTCCTCTCTGTTCAGCCTATACCTCCACTTTACAATGAGAAAATAGAGGCTGACCCGCAGGAACATAGGGCAGATCTGCAGTTGAAATCTAGGCCTGCCTCACTCTGGTCCCCTGCACCAGTGATTCCCAAAACTGCGTGCTCCTGAAAATCACCTGGAGGACTTGTTAGAATACAGTCCTCCTGGAATCACCTTCCTCCGAAAATCAACATGAGGATGCTGGGCCCCATTTTCATGGGATCTCTGAGTCAGTAGCTCAAGGGTGGAGCCCGAGAATATGCATTTCTAATGAGTTTTCAGGTGACGCTGATCCATGGACCACACTTTGGGAACCTATGCAGTAGACCATCCATGTTTTTAAATCACAATGTGTGTCAGGGAATGTGGATGTAACTGGCAAATGTTGATACGTTCTTCCCTAAATTGTGCACTCATTGTTTCTAAAAAAGAATCCCATCTCCAGTCTTGTGGTGTGGTGGCCTCTGCTGCTTCACACCAGTTTACTGTCACACCAGAGGTTGGAAAACTCTCACCCATTCCAGCCCAATGCCTGTTTTTGTACGGCCTGTAAGCTAAGCATGGTTTTTACATTCTTAAATGGTTGGGGGGGGCGGGGGTACAGAATATTATTTGTGATACATGAAAATTATATGAAACTCTAACTTCACTGCCTACCAATGAAGTTTTATGGGGACATAATCACACCCATTCATTGACGTATTGTCTGTGGTTGCTTTTCTGCTACTATAATAGAACTGAGTCATCGAGACAGGGACCCTGTGACCCACCAAGTTTAAATTATTTAGTTTCATCTGGTGTTCCCTTAGAGAAAAGTTTGCTTATCTCTGGTCTATGCTCTTTTTCTTCCTACACTACGATTTCCCTAGTAGGATAAATCTAATACTCTGGGGGTTTGTACGGTCCTATGGCTCTGTGTTTTTCTATCTCACTTCCACCCTTTACAGCAGCTGCTTGGTTGTCCTCTAGCCACAGTGGACATTGTTATTGACCTCAGAATGTCTCTAGTAAGTGGTGGGGTACACTGACCTACACCTTCCTCACTCAGAAGTTGCCCTGCCTATACACAAATTTGGGATGCAGATCTTTCAATTTCCCTGTTCTTGTACAAGCTGAAATTGAATACCACCATTCCTTTGGCAACTACCTTTAACATAGAGCCTGAAGTCAGAAACAATTTTCTCAAAAGTAGTATCTCTTCCAGTAAAAAAAAAAATGTAACCTACAAATGTGAATACACATACATACACACATAACCAAGGTTTCCAAATAGACACATACAGTGCCTTTCAGATAGTTCATGCCTCTTCATCTGCAGCAGAGCTTAACAGAATTTCAAAACAGAATAACAAAACGTCTAGGAAGCTTAGAACAGCTGCAGGAAATGCTCAGAGTTCATGCTCTTCTAGTTCCTACTCGAGAAAGCGTGTCCACCAATATGTCTCCTCGCTCAAGAATATGCTGGGTACTATTTAGAAGTCAGAGAGCTTCCTTGGCCTTCTGGGCAAATTATCTCAGTCTGTTTCTAGGGCCACTTAACAACCAGTGCAAAGGCACAGACTTTTTGCAAAACTCCAACAATAACCAGTCTTTATTTTTTTTTCTGAATAGAAGACAAATTTCTTTGCCTGAGCAATAATTTTCTAGCTTCTGTATTACATTCAGAGAATCTCCATGGTCTTGGCACCAGAGAAAGCAAGAACCATCTGTCCCTCTATGCTTCTTGGCTTGAATTCCTGGGGCCATTGTTACTCTCTTTTAGGAGGGCTAATGCACAGGCATTCCCCAGCTCAAGAGAACAATAGTAGGCAGGTAATAAGTTGGAGCTGTAATGGGAGGAAATGAGTGAGCATGCAAAACCCTCCCTTTGACTAACCAACCACAGCTGTACAACCGCAGCACCAGGATATGTGGAAGGTTGGGATGTAGGAAGTCTGGTAATTGTTTTATGGTGGGGAATTGCAGTGTTTATCTAAAGATTACTCTATCATGTGCTCTCTTAACGGATGGTTTTTGGCTCACTTGGAAGTTCTATGAGCTAAATTTAAAGGGGCAACTGTTTTCCCAGGAGAAGAAGAAGAGAATAAATTTCGATGAAAAAGGACAGCTTTGGGGATAAATGCTTTGAAGAAGCTAGATCCTCAGGGCAGGTGTCTACAAATAATTGGTTTAGTATCTTGGTAATTAACCACTACAAAAAAACTGCTACAGAGGATGGGACTGCACAGCACACATGAGCGGCAGAGTTTTTAGGTGCCAGTTCTATTTTCCTTGAACACTATGATTCCACCGTATTTCTTCATAGCCAGAGTCCCAGCATGGAAGAGATGACGCATCTCCTTCCAGTAGCCCTTGGAGTTCTCAGAAAACAGCGTGGACTTATTTTTTATGTTCTTTGATGTGATTTGTCTATCTGTGTGCTCTGACCATGCAGCCAGGGTTGATCCTGGAGTGGACTCATGATGTGGCTACAAGCAAAAAGTAAAAGCAAGTGCCCCCATCTGCTATAACCCTGGGGTACCAAAGGACCCTCTTGATTCAAGCCCTAGAATCAAGCACTGTTATGAGATGTCATCCCACCACCTGGTGCAACGACTTCTCAATCAAAGAGAAATTGGCAAAGAGAAAATTCACTATCTGAGACACAGCTCTGAACCACACACCTACTAATTCAATGCTTCTTAGCTTTGATGATCTAGTGGCTAATTTTACTTGTGAAATCTTATCATGTGCATTTCCTTCCTCCCTGCTCATTGACGGTCCATGTAAAACAATTGTCCTGTATGCGAAGGAACCGCTGAGCTAAAGCCAGCCCACAATTGTCCTTATGGAGTCATCATCCCCGTGGGAGACTGGCCGTAACGGTAGTGATTGTTCAGGCTGGTAAACAGGTCGAAAGAGCAGAGAATGGCACCTTATCCCTATGGAGCATCCAGACTGTGCCAGGCTGGTCCTTTATGAGCATGACATCATTGAGTCCTCAGCGCACACACACCCAAACCCAGGCACAAGTTCAAGGACACCCAGGAATGAAGATGGAGGATACAAAATTCTAGTTTCCTTTTGGGGTAAATAAAAACGATGCACCTTTCCCAAATTTACTGTAAAAGCAACTAACAGTCCCTCCATTCTCAGAAAGGTTATAATGAAGCAAGAAGTACTTGGGAGGAGGAACAAATATTTTGCAGACATTCACGGAAAGAATTTCCTTAAGCAGTGTTTTGCATATATAGGAATTGGGGGCTGCCAATCAAACCAGTTTGTTATTCTGACAATGATGATTTCTGTCACTTGCTGATAGCAGCTTTAAAAGCAGGAAGCAATGGCAAATTGTAAACCGTAAAATGAAATAAACCCATCACCCTAAGTGCTCACGATGTGCTCTGCACCACTCTAAGCTCTTCACATTACTGACCCATGTAACCTTCACAAACCTTATGAGTGAAGTATCACTAATAGTCCTATTTTATAGATGAGGAAACTGAGGCCCACAGAGTATTAGCCAGCTTCTACAGAGCATTTATTCCAAAGGTCATAAGGCCAGTGAGCGGCATAGATAGGATTCAAACCCAGCCTGGCTGCAGGGCCCATACTCTTAATAATTACACTATTTTGCTCCTCTACATCACTGCCTAAGCAATTATGCCACAAAGAAATACAAAGCTCTCAATAGGCCTAACCAAACCAGAAAAGGCAGCTTCTGTCTTATTCATCTTCCCAGGTCATGGCCAAGAAAACTTAGAGTGACCGCTGTCAGCATCAGGTGACGTATGAGACCTATGCCTAATTGAAACAAAATATATTATTTAAACCCAGCACACAATTCTCTTTGCAGGGTTCTAGTAAATTAATTAAACGAGGCCACTGGACTGAGATGGCCCAAATGCTTTATACCTACATAAGTAAACCAAAATCTAAGCCTGTAAATGCTTCAAGGTTAAGAAATCGAAACCTAAGGACAACCAATCACAGGAGATGAGGCTTTAAGCCACAGCCAATCAAGTAAGTTCCTTTTTGTTTCTGCATCTTCTCTCTCTGTCTCTTCTCTCTGTCTCTCCCTTGGCTCCTGTGGGTGAACATCTCCTAATGACTCCCAATGTGGTACTGCCTGATTCAAATAAATTTTTAAATGTTCAATCTGCCTGAGTTTACTTTTTAACTGTTCTAAATATAACTAGGCAAAGGTTCATATTTTAGTTGGAAATGACCAGAGGCAAAGCAACTGTTAAAAGTAACCTGAATGGGGCCAGTGTCCCACACGACGTTTCCTTGGCTTTCCTTCTTTAAAGGAATACAGGAGACACACCTGAGGTCAAATATTTGAAAAAATCTTGATGATGTTTTTGCACCCTCCCTCGTCAAGGGGACAATGCCCGAATAAGCCTGGGGCATCCTGAGCCATATGCCAAGCACCCAGCATCATCCTGTAGCATCTCGTCAAGAACTGTTTTGGAAATGGAGTCTCGCTCTCCAGCCACCACCATAACTGGGTGTCTGGGTGTGTAAAGAGGTGACAGGCAGCCACAGGGACTCGAAAAATGTGCCCAAGGCACTTCTAATGCACCCTCACTCCAACACCCTCATGATATGGAGTGATCTTCCCCCTCTTTCCTCCTGGAGCTGGGAAGTGGGTTTGCGGGATGAGTGACAGATCCTGGGCAGGCTCTACTCAGAGGAGGTTTATGGGACAGTGGAGGTTTTCATTCCTTCCTTGGTGCTAGACAATGATTGTTTGTGTCCCTGCCAAAATTCAAATATTGAAATCTAATCCCCAGTGTGATGGTATTAGGAGGTGGGGCCTTTGGGAGGTAATGAGGTCATGGAGGTGGAGCCCTCATAAATGGAATTCGTGCCCTTATAAGACAATTCAGAGAGCCCCCTCACCTTCCACCATCTGAGGACACAGTGAGAAGACTGCTGTCTATGAACCAGGAAGTGGGCTCTCACAGACACCAAATCTACCAGCGCTTTGATCATGGACCTTCCAGCCTCCACACTGTGAGAAATAAATGTCTGTTGCTCAAACCACTGTCTATGGCATGTATTTTTGTTATAGTAGCCCAGATGGACTACTACTTGTCCTTTTTCTCCCTCTCTACGGTAGGTGCAAGCTTTCTACATAGAAAGCTGATGGGTGTGTCCTTCCCACAGATGCGAAGGCAGCTGCTCAGAGCAGTGGCCAGTGAGCTGTGGTTGGCTGGCCAGCAGGGGTGCAGCCTACAGAACCCCCTGACCCTCCATCCTTCTTTGTTAGCTCTCTCTTCCTCCCCCTTTCCCAGACTTCCTGCAGAGAACTTCCTGCCAGGCCACACCCTGTCAGGTTACAGCACCCTCCCCCAGTTACAGCGCCTCTCCTCCAGTTACAGCACCCCTTCCCCAGTTATAGCACCCTCCCCCAGTTATAGCACCCCTCCCCCAGTTACAGCACCTCTCCCCCAGTTTCAGAACCCTCCCTCCCCCAGTTGCAGAGTTTTACAATCATGGCCAGGAGCGTCTCTGCCCAGATACATCTGGGAAGTTTCCAGGGCCCACAGGCTGGGTATTACTCAGCTTCGTGGGATGAAGTCCCCATCGAAAGGAAGCAGAGAATTACAGCTATTAAAATAGTCCCTTCCACCACTGCCACTGTCCCCAGTATCCCAGACACTGGAAGCTTTTAGAGCATCTGCAGGACAACGTTGTCTAACATCTGAGGACCACCCACAGCAAAAACAGCTGGGATGTTGGTTAAAACACAAGCACTCCGCGCCACATCCCAGGCCTCCTGAAGTGGAACCGCTAGAGCGAGCCTCTGAAACCTGAGTGAAGGGCCCACAGACGTGGAGAAACACTGCTTAAAGGCCTTGACCCAAATGGGGCCTGAGTAACAGTAATACAGTAACCCATTAACAGAGGTGGGAACTGAGGGGACCCGAGATTGGGAAGGCCCAAAAGAGAAAAGGATCACCTAGGTTCGAAGTTCTGGTAACCCCCAACCCTTCTCCATAGAGAGCTGCTGGTCCCTAAGGGGCTTAGGGGCATCTTCCTGAAGCCTCAGCCTGTTCCTCCTCACACCAGTTATTTGGTTATTTTGTATTTTCTTATGATGGCATCAAGGAGTGTCCCCTCTACCCTTCCTGCCCTCCCCCCCCCCCCCCCCCCCCGCATCCTACCTCGTCTAGGAGGGGCTCTGTGGTAGCAAGCACGGCATGGAGGCTCAGGGAACTAGAGGTCCCATTGGTGAGTGACAGGATCACACATTTATGACAAATCCTTGCTGAACCCCTTCCAGATGGGTCCAAAGGGGTAGATTGAGGGGGTGTGGGTGGTGGTGAGGAACCAAGCTGGGTGGTATCTGAGAGTTACAAGACTCTCAGAGAGGAGGGAGGAAGGGGAAGGAGATCCTTGGGACACTGACATGATGCCCTGCAGGCCACCAAGGTCATAGGGCAGAAGCCCTTATAAGAACCAAGACAGACCAGGAGCAGCATTGGGCAAGGAGCCTGTTAACCCAGGGACAGGACACATGAAGGGAGACGAATACAGCACTCGGCCTGGCCCTGGCTCTCTGTCCTGCTTCCCAGGTCCCCTGCCACTTCTCCACAATTTCTGGGGCCTCCCAGTTAACCTAGAACCTGTAGAAGGTGCATCCAGACTCTACGGAAAGCCATCAAAGGTGGCCGGGTGTGCTCTGCTACATTTATAAGGAAGCTCTACACTCCTCAAGTGCACGGTTTCCGTAGCCTGGTGTCACTTTCTAGGGCTGCCATAACAGAGCACCACACGCTGGGTGGCTTAAAATAACAGCAATCACTGTCTCACGGTTCCGCAGGCCAGATGTTTCAAATCAAGGTGGCAGCAAGGTTGATTCCTTCTGGAAGGCCCTGAGGGAGGGAGGGTCTGTTCCTCGCTTCTCTGCCAGCTTCTGGTGGCGGCTGGCAATCTGTGGCGTCCTTGCCTTGTAAATGCCTCACTCTCATCTCTGCCTCCATCTTCAGATCCTGGCTTCCCTGTGTCTGTGTCTGGCCTTGTGTCCTCTTCTTACAATGACACCAGTCATATGGGGTTAAAGGCCCACCCTACACCAGTATAACCTCATTTTAACTTGATAACATCCACAGAGACCCTGGTTTCAAACAAGGTCACATTCAAAGGTACCAAAGGTTAGGACTTGGACACATCTTTTTAGGGGACATTTAACCCACAATGTCTGGGTAACTAAGCGAGGGCTGCAGGGGTGCAGAGTGACTCCTGTCCACTGACTCAGTGGCCTGTTGCCATATCATTTCCCCTCCCTGGACGGCAGCTTTCTTGCTTAGAAAGGAATGAGTTCACTTAGTCTCTGCCAGGCCTCAAGGTTGTGACTCTGTTTTCTCCTGCGATGTTCCCTCTGCTCTCTCCTCCAATTCCAGGCGAGGAGCTGGTGCCCCAGACTGCCCTCCCTTCCTCTGGTCAGCTTGCGAGTCTTCTGGCTGCAAGGATTCTGTCTGGTACTCCAGCTCCCACCCTCGGTCTCCGTGTGCACACAGACTCCTCAGCTCCCTCCTGGCCTGGCGGCTACTGAGCAGCTAACTCCACTCATGCCTTCCATCCATCAGGTTCCTGCCCCAGCCAGCCTGTCTCCAGCTCCTTTGATTTATTTCTGGCTCGCATTCTCTTGTCTCACCTGTCTTCCCACAAACACCTCTGTTTACATAAAACACACAGAGTTTGGCATCTTGTCTACAGACAAATGGTCTGCAGGCCGAAGGGGTAGTGGAGTGGGCTCCTGGCTGAGACAGGAGGACCAGCTTTTACCAGGCTGTGCTGCTGCCTGCTGCTGTGACTGCCCCCATCCTCGCGCCTCAGAAGTGGGACTCCGTGGGAGTAACAGGCTCCAAACAAGCGAACGAGGGGGAGCAGGGGATGTTAGATACACTCTGCTGACCTTGTGTTAACCCACTCCAAATAGCAGGCACAACTTCCCCGAATCTGTGGCTCCTGGGACTGCAAGGGTGAGGCCCAGGCTTGCTTCTGAAATTGAGTGCATTGAAATAAAGCTACTTAGTAAGGTCCCCACCCCAACTAAGGTTTTCCTGAATTCTAGAGATCAAACCCTAGGCTGCCGGGGCTCTGAGGAAGCAGTTTCCTGCATGGGAAGCAGCGCACTAGCCATACATTTTGATGCTCAACTTCAACGTGAGAGGTAATTCTGTGAGCTGCTGTGTATACTGCTCCCAGACAGCACTGTGTCATGGAAACAGGCACAGGCAGGATTTCTAGGCAGAGGCGATGTTTACCCTTCTCACATGGGCACAAGGTCAGCAAAAATGGAAGTCCCTCCAGAGCCTGACAAGCAAGGTGAGAGTCGGGGAGGGGAGGTGGCAGGTTGCAACCACTTTTCCAGCTAATGAATTCATGGAAGGAGGAAACCTTTGTCTTACGCTGGGCCCTTAAGTTCATGATGTCATTTCAGCTTCATAACTTCTACAGGCATTATCATCACTATTTGTTTGTTTTGTTAATCCTCACCTGAGGATATATTTTTCTATTTATTTATTTATTTATTTACTTACTTATTTATTTATTCTTTAGTGAGAAACATCAATGTGAGGAAGACACATTGATTAGTTGCCTCCCACAGGAGGGCCGGCCAGGGCCAGGGATCGAGCTTGCAACCCAGGTACGTGTCCTTGACTGGAATCAAACCGAGACCCTTCAGTCTGTAGGCCGACACTCCAACCACTGAGCCAAACCAGCTAGGGCATCATCATTATTTTTTTGTTTCTGTTTTAGCTGAGGGGAGAGAGGCTGAACCACTTCCGCAGACACACACAGCTAAAGAGAAAGTGAAGATTTGAACCCAACTCCAACCTGTGCTTTTCCCGACGTGCTTTGCCTCTGTGTGGTGTGAGGGGAAGGACAGCAGTACGGTCATCTTGAAGGGGTAACAAGTTTCATTGAATGATTATTTTTATGTTAGGAAGAGAGTGTGTTTGATAGGAAGAAAAGGAGCAAAAGGAAGAGAAAGAGGAAGGACTCCAGGGCCAGGAGGAGGGCTCTTCTTTGCCAGTTAAGGGGGGAAAGGATGGGAGAGAGGCAAGGGAACAGAGATCTTTTTCCATTTAGAATGGTTTGCAAAGAGCCTCGCATTGGAAACTTCCCATTGCCTCAGACTGTCCACTTCTCTAATAGGTGTAAGCCAGTGAGGTTTCTCTGGCTGCCTTGCTGAGTCACGGCCAAGTTCACCTAGAAAAGCTCAGATATTGCTGATTCAATGTCCATGTCTGTCTCCCTGTCACCACCTGCCTTTGCTACCCCAGGTGAAATGTCCTGAAGAGGAGAGGGAGACTAATGACATAGAAACAGAAACAGGGTATAACCTGGACAAATTTTAGCATGAAAAAGTTGAGAAAATGTTACATTTCGCTTTTGATTTCTCGGTCATCAGTGATTCTTGGCCGTTGTTACAGAACTTCAGAGCCCGGAGATGACACCTCTTATTCCTGTCTCCTATGTGGATGCTAGAAGAACCTGGCAGATAGGATCAGGTCCACTTCAGAGGTGAAGAAACTGAGTCAGGGAGAGCAAACACCAGGCCTGTCTGAGCTCAGTGGCGACAAAGAGGCAGAGAGTTGAAAAACAGCCTCAGAGAAAGGCTGAAGCTCAGTCTTCCAGCAATGAATGGGCTAAAGTGTATTGTTTTGTCTAGGATAACAAAAATCAGAATTCAAAGTGTATTCCCTTACTTACCCTGGGGGGGCTCAAGAACTCTTTCCTCTTGCATTTTATGACTCTGGTTTTGCTTGTAGAAGTAAGTGGCACTATAAATCCCAAATAGCTCCCTACCTGCGGTTCCTCCCCACTGAGACTTGAAGTGATTACTAGATATGGTTTCAGGCTCTGCAGAATGATAGGAATCTCAGAGTTTGCTTTCTGCTCAGATTTTCCAGGAAGAGAGGGTAATTTAAGTGGTATTTTATTATCTCGAAAGAAATGGCAGTAAATACATTCTGTTACCGAGAACTGACACTTAACTAATTTTCTGTTACCAGAGATCTTTCTACTGGAATCAGAGTAAAACTCTCAAGTTCAAACAATTTGCCTTCCCAGATTAGATGATTTTGTACTAAATTGCCACTCTTTAAGACCACCTGCAGTTGGAAATATCATTCCTTTGAACAATGGGTGGAGGTAGAGAAGAAAGGAACTCAGCCCCTTATCTGCCTCAATTCCAATGTGGCCCTACTCATGCTAGCCCAACGAGGGATGCATGGGAAAACTTGGTTGTCTTTTGTTTTGGGGTGAGGGGGAGGAAGGGGATAACATTGGTTTATAACATCATGTAAGTTTCAGGTACACAACTTAATAACTCAACATCTGTATACTAGCATACTCACCACCAAAAGTGTAGTTTCCATCTGTCATCATGTATTTGACACCCTTACCCATTTTGCCCTCCCTCCACCTTTCCCCTCTGGTAACTACCAGTCCATATTTAATAGTTTGTTTTTGTTTTGTTTGTTTGTTTCTTTGTTTTATATTCCACATACAAGTGAAATCATATAATTTTTGTCTTTTTTCCATCCGATTTATTTCACTTAGAATAATGCGCTCAAGTTCCATTCATGTTACAGCAAATGGCATACTGTCATCATTTTTATGGCTGAGTAGTATTTCATTCTATATACATTGCATCTTCTTCATCCATTCATTGGTCGATGGACACATAAGTTGTTTCCATATCCTGGCTATCCTATATAATAAAAGGCAATATACCGAATGGCAGAATGACCAGTTGCTATGACACGCACTGACCACCAGGGGGCAGACGCTTAATGCAGGAGCTGCCCCCTGGTGGTCAGTGTGCTCTCATAGGGGGAATGCCACTCAGCCAGAAGCTGGGCTCACAGCTGGTGAGTGCAGCGGCAGTGGCGGGAGCCTCTCCCACCTCAGCAGCAGTGCTAAGGATGTCCAACTGACTACTTAGGCCTGCAGGGAGTGGGCCTAAGCCATCAGTCAGACATCCCCCGAGGGCTCCCAGACTTCGAGAGGGCACATGCAAGGCTGAGGGACCCCCCAACCCCCGAGTGCATGAATTTCGTGCACCAAACCTCTAGTTGTAAATAATGCTACAATGAACATAGGGGTGCCTATATCTTTTCAAACTAGTGTTTTTATATTCTTTGGATAAATATCCAGAAGTGGAGTAACTGGATCATATGGAAGCTCTATTTTTAGTATTTGGAGGAACCTCCATACTCTTTTCCATAGTGGCTTCACCAATTTACAATCCTACCAACAATGTACATGGGTCCCCTTTTTTCCACATCCTCTCCAACATTCAAGTTGTTTTTTGAAGAGGATAATACCTGCTCCAGGCCCCAAGTTATTGAGAAGTACACATTAAGCCAGAATCACATTATAGTGGTCTGAATTACAGTGACTGACAGCATAAATCTCATTATGCATTTCTGCAGGATTGCAGCAAGCTTTGATTAGTATTTAGATGTTTACATTTTCAGATGCAGCATTTTTCTTTGCTCTTAAAGAATGTTTGATAACACTGAGGCCTAGCTTTGAAGCTCTATAATGTGTTGAGGATGAGACCAGTTCCATACAAAACTAAGGTGTGTTTTGTTTTATTTCTTCTTAATTTCATCTTGTCTAGGTCAACTCTGGTTTTTCTTCTCTTGGACAAAGAAGGAGCTGAACAGAAGTTATTCAGCCTGCAATCCATTCCAGGATATAACAGATTTGCTCTTGACCTCTGAAAAAAACATTCCCAACTGCTTACATAATAGGAATAAATGGCAAAGCAAGCAGTTTTGAGATAAATAAACTATCTTTATTTGCAACCAAGAAAGATCAAATGTAAATATTTGGTTAAATAAAACTGCATAATTACAAGAAAATTAGCATGTGGTCAATAAGAATATTTTCACAGAATCTTAACTTGATGTTTCAAGTCATTGGTGATTAATGGTAAAAAATGAAATATTTTTCCTCAAAAAACTAGTCCTGTAGCAGAACATATGGTGCTGTCATATTGTAGGGCCATGAGTTCCACTCATTGGAATAGGCTTTGGAAATAATTGTGTTGGTTATTAAGCTACTAGAGGCCCAATGTATGAAATTCATGCAAGGGGCTCGGCCCCCACTGTGGCAATGGCTTGCCTTGGCCCTCGCAGTCCAGGCTTTGTCTGGAAGGTCATCGGGAAGAATGTCTGGAAGGTTGTTTGGCTGTCTAATCTAATTAGCATATTACACTTTTATTATTATAGATTGCAGTTCTGCTCTAAATCCACTATCTTTTTTTTATTCTTTTTTAAAAAAATATTATAATAAGTATTACAAACGGTATTACATATGTGTCCTTCCCCCCCCGCCCCTGCCCTTGACAATCCCCTGCCCTCCCTTACCTCCCAGTGTCTTATGTCCATTAGTTATGCTTATATGCATGCATACAAGTCCTTCGGTTGATCTCTTACTCCCCTCCCTTCTGCCCCCCAACCCTCTCTGGCCTTCTCACTGCAGTTTGACAATCAGTTTGAGGCAGCTCTGCCTCTGTATCTATTATTGTTCAAAAGTTTGTAATGGTCTTTATTATCCATGAATGAGT
This sequence comes from Myotis yumanensis, assembly GCF_028538775.1. Lineage (NCBI taxonomy): Eukaryota > Metazoa > Chordata > Mammalia > Chiroptera > Vespertilionidae > Myotis > Myotis yumanensis. The sequence continues at coordinate 44,319,835 of NW_027223758.1, forward strand.
GAGATCATGTGGTATTTTTCCTTCATTGACTGGCTTATTTCATTTAGCATAATGCTCTCCAGTTCCATCCATGCTGTTGCAAATGGTAAGAGTTCCTTCTTTTTTACAGCAGCATAGTATTCCATCGTGTAGATGTACCACAGTTTTCTAATCCATTCATCTACTGATGGGCACTTAGGCTGTTTCCAGATCTTAGCTATGGTGAATTGTGCTGCTATGAACATATGGGTGAATATATCCTTTCTGATTGGTGTTTCTGGTTTCTTGGGATATATTCCTAGAAGTGGGATCACAGGGTTAAATGGGAGTTCCATTTCCAGCTTTTTGAGGAAACTCCATACTGTCTTCCATAGTGGCTGCACCAGTCTGCATTCCCACTAGCAGTGCACGAGTATTCCTTTTTCTCCACATCCTCTCCAGCACTTGTCGTTTGTTGATTTGTTGATGATAGCCATTCTGACAGGTGTGAGATGGTACCTCATTGTTGTTTTGATTTGCATCTCTCGGATGATTAGTGACTTTGAGCATGTTTTCATATGTCTCTTGGCTTTCTGGATGTCCTCTTTTGAAAGGTGTCTATTTAGATCCTTTGCCCATTTTTTGATTGGATTGTTTATCTTCTTTTTGTTAAGTTGTATGAGTTCCCTATAAATTTTGGAGATTAGGCCCTTATCAGATATGACGTTGGCAAATATGTTTTCCCACGCAGTGGGTTTTCTTGTTGTTTTGTTGATGGTTTCTTTTGCTGTGCAGAAGCTTTTTATTTTGATGTAGTCCCATTTGCTCATTTTCTCTTTAGTTTCAACTGCCCTAGGAGCTGTATCAGTGAGGAAATTGCTTTGGCATATGTCTGAGGTTTTGTTGCCTTTGGATTCTTCTAGAATTTTTATGCTTTCCTGTCGTACATTTAAGTCCTTTATCCATTTTGAGTTTATTCTTGTGTATGGTGTAAGTTGGTGGTCTAGTTTCATTTTCTTGCATATATCTGTCCAATTTTCCCAACACCATTTATTGAAGAGACTATCTTGGCATATCTCCACCAAGTTCACTATTGGTGTATGTTCTTGCCTCCTTTGTCAAATATTAATTGAGCATATTGGTTCGGGCTAATTTCTGGACTCTCTATTCTATTCCATTGATCTATATGTCTGTTCTTGTGCCAGTACCAGGCAGTTTTGAGAACAGTGGCTTTGTAATACAGCTTGATATCTGGCATTGAGATCCCACCTACTTTGTTCTTTCTCAGGATCGCTGCAGCTATTCGGGGTCTTTTTTTATTCCAGATGAATTTTTGGAGAGTTCGTTCTAGATCTCATCATGTCGTCTGCAAATAAGGACAGTTTTACTTCCTCTTTTCCAATTTGGATGCCTTTTATTTCTTCTTCTTGTCTAATTGCAATGGCTAATACTTCCAGGACTATGTTGAACAGGAGTGGTGAGAGTGGGCATCCCTGTCTTGTTCCTGTTCTTAGGGGAAATGGTGTTAGTTTTTGTCCATTGAGTATGATGTTGGCTGTGGGCCTGTCATATATGGCTTTTATTATGTTGAGGTATGATCCTTCTATTCCCACTTTGCTGAGAGTTTTTATCAAAAATGGGTGTTGGATTTTGTCGAATGCTTTTTCTGCATCAATTGATATGACCATGTGGTTTTTTTCTTTCAATTTGTTTATGTGATGTATTACGTTTATTGATTTATGGATGTTGTACCATCCTTGCATCCCTGGGATAAATCCTACTTGGTCATGGTGTATGATCCTTCTGATGTACTGTTGGATCCGATTTGCTAAGATTTTGTTGAGGATCTTGGCATCTATGTTCATGAGGGATATTGGCCTGTAATTCTCTTTCATTGTGTTGTCTTTACCTGGTTTTGGTATTAGGGTGATGCTGGCTTCATAGAATGAGCTTGGAAGTGTTCCTTCCTCTTGAATTTTTTGTAGTAGTCTGAGGAGGATAGGTTTTAGTTCTTCCTTGAAAGTTTGGTAAAACTCCCCTGAGAAGCCATCTGGTCCTGGGCTTTTGTTTGCTGGGAGCTTTTTGATGGCTGCTTCAATTTCTTCCATAGTTATTGGCCTATTGAGATTTTTAGATTCTTCCTGATTGAATTTTGGAATGTTGTATTTTTCTAGGAATTTGTCCATTTCCTCCAGGTTGTCTAGTTTGTTGGAGTAGAGCTGTCCATAGTATTTTTTAACAATCATTTGTATTTCTGTGGGGTCTGTTGTTATTTCACCTCTATCGTTTCTGATTTGGTTTATTTGGGACCTCTCTCTTTGCTTCTTGGTGAGCCTGTCTAGAGGTTTGTCAATCTTGTTTATCCTTTCAAAGAACCAGCTCTTGGTTTCATTGATTTTCTGTATTGTTTTTTTGGTCTCTATGTCATTTATTTCTGCTCTAATCTTTATTATCTTCTTCCTTCTGCTCACTCTGGGGTTTTCTTGTTGCTCTCTTTCTAATTCTTTGAGTTGAAGAGTTAGATGATTTACTACCATTTTTTCTTGTTGTTTGAGATAGGCCTTTAGAGCTATAAACTTCCCTCTCAGGACTGCTTTCATTGTGTCCCATAGGTTTTGGATTGTTGTGTTTTCATTGTCATTAGTGTCCAGGATGTTTTTAATTTCTTCTTTGATCTCATTGGTAACCCAATCAATATTTAATAACATGCTATTCAACTTCCAAGTGTTTGAGTATTTTAGGTTGTTTTTATTGTAGTTTATTTCTAACATTATGCCATCGTGGTCTGAGAAGAAGCTTTTTATGATTTCAATCTTCTTGAATTTGGGGAGACTTTGCTTGTGACCCAATATGTGGTCTATTTTTGAATATGTCCCATGAGCACCTGAGAGGAATGTATATTCCATGGCTTTGGGGTGAAGTGTTCTGAAGATGTCAATTAAGTCCATCTGATCTAGTGAGTCATTTAGGATTGCTGTTTCTTTGCTGATTGTTTGTCTAGAGGACTTATCCAGTGATGTCAGTGGTGTCTTAAAGTTCCCTACTATGATTGTATTGTTGTCGATCTCTCCCCTGATACCTTCCAGAAGTTTTCTTATGTATGTGGGTGCTCCTGCATTGGGTGCATATATGTTTACCAGGGTTAGATCTTCTTGTTGTATTGATCCCTTTAGTATTATGAAGTGGCCTTCCTTATCTTTTGTTATGGCCTTCACTTTGAGATGTATTTTGTCAGATATAAGTATTGCTACCCCAGCCTTCTTTTCCTTTCCATTTGCATGAAAGATATTTTTCCATCCCTTCACTTTCAGTCTGTGTGAGTCCCTTCTAATGAGGTGGGTCTCTTCTAGACAGCAGATGTATGGGTCATGTTTTTTTATCCATTCAGCCACTCGATGTCTTTTGATTGGACCATTTAGTCCATTTACATTTAAAGTTATTATTGAAAGGTACTTGTTTGTAGCCATTTCTTTTTTTGTGTGTGGCTGTTTTCTTTCTGAGCTTGTTATTTCTTATTTTTACACCAGTCCCTTTAGCATTTTTTGCATGGCTGGCTTGGTGGTGATAAACTCCCTTAGTCTTTTTTTGTCTGTGAAGCTTCTTATTTCCCCTTCAATTTTGAATGATAGCCTTGCTGGGTAGAGTATTCTTGGATTCAGTCCTTTGCTTTGCATCACTTTGTAGATTTCCATCCATTCTTTTCTGGCCTGATGTGTTTCTGTTGAGAAATCATTTGATAATCTAATGGGAGATCCCTTGTATGTAACTTTCCATCTCTCTCTTGCAGCCTGTAAGATTCTCTCTTTGTCCTGAACATTTGCCATGGTAATTATGATGTGTCTTGGTGTGGCTCTTTTCAGGTTCACCTTGTTTGGGACTCTCTGGGCTTGTGTGACTTTTTTCTTCCCCACCTCAGGGAAGTTTTCTGATATTATTTCTTCGAATAGGTTTTCTAATCCATGTTCATCTTTCTGTTGTTCTGGCACCCCTATTATTCGTATGTTGTTTCGTTTGATGTTGTCCCAAAGCTCCCTTAGGCTCTTCTCCTGTCTTTTAATTTTTTTCTCCAATTGCAGTACAGTTTGAGTGTGTTTTGCTTCCTTGTCTTCTAATTCACTAATTCGGTCCTCCGCTTCTCCTAGTCTACTGTTGATACTTTCAATGGTGTTTTTTATTGCAGCTATGTCTCTCTTCATTTCTTCTTGGGACTTACTTAAGTTGTTGATTTTTTCATCTGTTTCTTCTAGCTTCTTGCATATGGTATTGATTTTTTCCTCCGTCCAGTGCATGTACTCTAGGACCCTTATTCTGAATTCTTTTTCTGTCATGTTGCATGCCTCTGTCTCACTTAGCTGCTTTTATGGCGAGTCCTCCTTTTCTTTCCTTTGGGGGTTTCTTTGTCTACCCATGTTTGATCTCACTGACATATCTAGTTGTTGAGTCGTTGAGTAGCTGCTCCCTGGGTGGCAGTGGCTGCTCCCTGGGTGGCAGTGGCTCCTCGGGCTGTGGTTGCTCCTTGGGCGGTTATGGTAGCAGCGGCTCCTCCGTTGATAGCAGGGCCTCTGGTGGGTGTTGTTCACAGCTGTGGTGGCTCTTCTGGCTGGTGGAGGGAGGCTTCACACACAGTAACTGTTCCCCAGACAGAGCGTGTGGTGATCAGGAGGCCACTGTTGCTTGAATCTTTCCATGGATGGAAGCAGGTCTCCTCTGAGTCGCGCTGCTTGAGAGCCGTTGTCTCCGGGTTAGTAGCCGATCTCTGGATGCAGATAACAGCTACTCAAGATGGCGTGGTCTCACCGCTGAGCTGGCGCCCAGGGGGAGGTTTCAGCCTCAATCTCTAACCATCCCCATTTTCTAGGAGTTCTCTGTCTTTCCTGGCTGCAGACTGTCTCTCAGCTGAATCTCCTCTGCTTGTTCGGGCTGTATGTTACCTGTTTCAGCTGCTTGCCCTTATCTGCTCCGGGACAATGCACCAACACGTCCGTCTAAGCCTCTGCCATTTTTTCCTCCAAATCCACTATCTTGAATTTTGCTTTGTGATTCTGATGCTGCAAACCCCATTCGTCCTTTTTTCTACTCTTTTAAAATAGACTTTAACAAATAGAGTTTTATTTTACTAATACATATTTCAAATTTTAAAAATATTTTGAAATCCATTAATTGGAGTGCTTCATTCACATAAAAATTCTTCCAAATGGGCATTTTATGGAAATGGAATGTTTAATGAAGCCTTTGGGTCAAGGACTGCTCTGGGTTAGGCTCCCATCAGAGATAAGGAGCACAAAGTATATATAAATGCAGCAGTTCTGAAAAACACCTACTCATTCTACTAATCTCATGGTAGATAGAACAGTACAATCTCCAAGGCTACATACAACTATTCCCTGCAATATCCACATGCTGTTTCAATATTTGTGATCCCTACCCTCCTCCCAAAAATTCATATGTTGAAATCCTAACCCAAAAATGATGATGTTAGGTGGTAGGAGCTTTGGGAGGTACCTAGGTTATGAAGCAAGGATGGTGCCCTCATGAATAAGATTAGTGCCCTTGTAAAAAAGGCTCCAGAGAGAGATCTCTGGACCCTTCCACCATGTGAGGACATAGGGACAAGGTGCCAGCTAGGAATTAGGTAGAAGGCTCTCAGAAAGAAATCACCAGAACACAATCACATTGGCACTTTGAAATTGGACTTCCAGCTTTCAGAATTGTGAAAAATAAATTTCTATTGTTTATAAGCCACCCAGTCCATGATATTTTGTTAAAGCAGCCTGAATGAACTCCGACACGAGGTATACTCCAGCTAACCTTTTCTGAGTTAGGAAGAAATACCTACTGAGAAATGTGGAAGCCTGCAGAGCCCTGAGGAATCTCTTTAAAGGTTTTGAACGATGGGGCATGACTGCTCAAGTTTCCACCAAAAAAGACCCAACCAAAGCCCTCTGCCCCATTCCATCTCTGAATCCTCAAACTGAAACTGTTCATTGCCATGTTAGCAATTTTTAATATATTGACATTTATGATGGACAATTCCTGAGACTTTCTCTTGAAGTTCCAATATCCATGAGTACTTTTGATAACTAGCAGGCCATTGTAGCATTTCCATGTAAAATACATAAAGAAACAGAGTCACATTGAGATGCAGATGCTTGGTAAGCTACTCTGAATGTGAGAGACCGTCCCCACACCCCAGTCTCTAAGATAAGAGATTCAGATCATGTCTCAGCAATTTAATTGCCTAAGTCATGGCTCTTCCAGGTCATTCATTAATGGTACCCAAGAATAGTCTAGCAAATAGTCAATGCCAAGAAAGTTAAATCTTCAAATGCCAAGGGTCTGGTCTGTGTATTGACTTTGGTTGGTCTATTTTGAGTAAAACACAGTAACTAAAGTTCATATAAAGTGAGAATACAGCATAATATATTGGAAATAGAATGAAATTTGGAGGGTAGGTTTGACATGTAAGTCCTTAGGCACAGCATTTGACTTCCCTGAGCTTCAGTTTCTTTATCAGCAAAATGGATCTAATGATGAAATCTACTTCCCCATGATGTTTGAGAATAATGCAACACTTCACACCAAAACACTCTACCACGGGAGAATTTTTGATCTCAGGAATCACCTTAGAACTCTTGATAGCACCCATGGCTAAAATAATTTCTGGCATATAATGAGTATTCAAGAAATGTTTTTGACTAAGTGACTGAGTGAGTAAATGAATGCATTTCCTGTTTTATTAAGTATCCTGACAGCATCTCTGCACTATGAAAGAATTTATATAATTCTTAAAGGAACCCATATCAGGGAGAAGCAACCTAGAAATTGAAAGGATCTGGACCATTTTAAGTCTTAGACTGTATTCTAATTCATTTAAATGAGATATTTTTCTGGAGAAGCTTTAAGAACTTTCCACGAATTATGTCATGAATCCTTCTGATAAGAATGAGTGCAAGAAAAAAGCATGCCAGAAACAGCAGCTGTATGACAGTGACAACTGAAGACACTGAGACAACTTACCTGATCAGCTACCCTAGGCTATGGGACTTCTGGTACTCAGAGATTGGCTGCTTCCAGAACTTAGGCATAAAGAATGGCAAAGAGAGAGAAAATGGCGGAGGCTTAGACAGACGTGTTGGTGCTTTGTCCCGGACCAGATAGGGGCGAGCAGCTGAAACGGGTAACAATCGGCCCGATCAAGCTGGGGAGGTTCAGCTGAGAGAGAGTCTGCAGCCAGGAAAGACAGAAAACTCCTAAAAAATGCGGATGGTTAGAGATTGAGGCTGAAACCTCCCTCTGGGCGCCAGCGCAGCGGCGAGACCGCGCCATCTCAGGCAGCGTTCACCGGCATCCAGAGATCGGCTACTGACCCGGAGGCAACGATTCGCAAACAGCGCGACTGCAAGAGCCAAGGGGAGACCTGCACCCCTCCACGGAAAGATTCAAGCAACAGCGGCCTCCTGATCACCACACGCTCTGCCTGGGGAACAGTTGCTGCGTCTGAAGCCACCCTCCACCAGCCAGAAGAGCCACCACAACTGTGAACAGCACCCATCAGAGGCTCTGCTATCAACAGAGGAGCCGCTGCTACCACAACCGCCCAAGGAGCAACCACAGACCGAGGAGCCACTGCCACCCAGGGAGCAGCCACTGCCACCCAGGGTCCAGCCACTGAACGATTCAACAACAAGTAATGTCAGTGAGATCAAACATGGGTAGACAAAGAAACCCCCAAAGGAAAGAAAAGGAGGACTCGCCAGAAAAGCAGCTAAGTGAGACAGAGATATGCAACATGACGGAAAAAGAATTCAGAATAAGGTTCCTAGAGTACATGCACCGGATGTTCAAGAAGCAAGAAGAAACAGATGAAAAACTCAACTACGTATGCAAGAAGCTAGAAGAAACAGATGAAAAAATCAACAACTTAAGTAAGTCCCAAGAAGAAATGAAGAGCGACATAGCTGCAATAAAAAACACCATTGAAAGTATCAACAGTAGACTGGGAGAAGCGGAGGACCGAATCAGTGAATTAGAAGACAAGGAAGCAAAACACACTCAAACTGTACTGCAATTGGAGAAAAAAATTAAAAGACAGGAGGAGAGCCTAAGGGAACTTTGGGACAACATGAAACGAAGCAACATACGAATAATAGGGGTGCCAGAACAACAGAAAGATGAACATGGATTAGAAAACCTATTCGAAGAAATAATATCAGAAAACTTCCCTGAGGTGGGGAAGAAAAAAGTCACACAAGCCCAGAGAGTCCCAAACAAGGTGAACCCGAAAAGACCCACACCAAGACACATCATAATTACCATGGCAAATGTTCAGGATAAAGAGAGAATCTTACAGGCTGCAAGAGAGAGGCGGAAAGTAACATACAAGGGATCTCCCATTCGATTATCAAATGATTTCTCAACAGAAACACATCAGGCCAGAAAAGAATGGACGGAAATCTACAAAGTGATGCAAAGCAAAGGACTGAATCCAAGAATACTCTATCCAGCAAGGCTATCATTCAAAATTGAAGGGGAAATAAGAAGCTTCACAGACAAAAAAGGGCTAAGGGAGTTTATCACCACCAAGCCAGCCATGCAAGAAATGCTAAAGGGACTGGTGTAAAAGAAGAAATATCAAGCTCAGAAAGAAATCAGCCACACACACACACAAAAAAAGAAATGGCTACAAACAAGTACCTTTCAATAATAACTTTAAATGTAAATGGACTAAATGCTCCAAATAAAAGACATCGAGTGGCTGAATGGATAAAAAAACATGACCCATACATCTGCTGTCTACAAGAGACCCACCTCATTGGAAAGGACTCACACAGACTGAAAGTGAAGGGATGGAAAAATATCTTTCACGCAAATGGAAAGGAAAAGAAAGCTGGGGTAGCAATACTTATATCTGACAAAATACATCTCAAAGTGAAGGCCATAACCAGAGATAAGGAAGGCCACTTCATAATACTAAAGGGATCAATACAACAAGAAGATATAACCCTGGTAAACATATATGCACCCAATGCAGGAGCACCCACATACATAAGAAAACTTCTGGAAGATATCAGGGGAGATATCGACAATAACACAATCATAGTAGGGGACTTTAATACACCACTGACATCACTGGATAAATCCGCTAGACAAACAATCAGCAAAGAAACAGCAATCCTAAATGACTCACTAGATCAGATGGACTTAATTGACATCTTCAGAACTCTACACCCCACAGCTGCGGAATATACATTCCTCTCAGGTGCTCATGGGACATATTCAAAAATAGACCACATATTGGGTCACAAGCAAAGTCTCCACAAATTCAAGAAGATTGAGATCATAAAAAGCATCTTCTCAGACCACGATGGCATAATGTTAGAAATAAACTACAAAAAAAACAACCCAAAATACTCAAACACTTGGAAGCTGAATAGCATGTTATTAAATATTGATTGGGTTACCGATGACATCAAAGAAGAAATTAAAAACATCCTGGACACTAATGACAATGAAAACACAACAATCCAAAACCTCTGGGACACAATGAAAGCAGTCCTGAGAGGAAAGTTTATAGCTCTACAGGCCTATCTCAAAAAACAAGAAAAAATGGTAGTTAATCATCTAACTCTACAACTCAAAGAATTAGAAAGAGAGCAACAAGAAAACCCCAGAGTGAGCAGAAGGAAGGAGATAATAAAGATTAGAGCAGAAATCAATGACATAGAGACCAAAAAAACAATACAGAAAATCAATGAAACCAAGAGCTGGTTCTTTGAAAGGATAAACAAGATTGACAAACCCCTCGCCAGGCTCACCAAGAAGCAAAGAGAAAGGTCCCAAATAAACCAAATCAGAAATGATAGAGGCGAAATAACAACAGACCCCACAGAAATACAAATGATTGTTAAACAATACTACGGGCAACTCTACTCCAACAAATTAGACAACCTGGAGGAAATGGACAAATTCCTAGAAAAATACAACATTCCAAAACTCAATCAGGAAGAATCTAAAAACCTCAATAGGCCAATAACTATGGAAGAAATTGAAGCAGTCATCAGAAAGCTTCCAGCAAACAAAAGCCCAGGGCCAGACGGCTTCACAGGGGAGTTCTACCAAACATTCAAGGAAGAACTAAAACCTACCCTCCTCAGACTACTACAAAAAATTCAAGAGGAAGGAACACTTCCAAGCTCATTCTATGAAGCCAGCATCACCCTAATACCAAAACCAGGTAAAGACATCACAATGAAAGAGAATTACAGGCCAATATCCCTCATGAACATAGATGCCAAAATCCTCAACAAAATCTTAGCAAATCGGATCCAGCAGTACATCAGAAGGATCATACACCATGACCAAGTAGGATTTATCCCAGAGATGCAAGGATGGTACAACATCCGTAAATCAATAAATGTGATACATCACATAAACAAATTGAAAGAAAAAAACCACATGGTCATATCAATTGATGCAGAAAAAGCATTCGACAAAATCCAACACCCATTTTTGATAAAAACTCTCAGAAAGGTGGGAATAGAAGGATCATACCTCAACATAATAAAAGCCATATATGACAAGCCCACAGCCAACATCATACTCAATGGACAAAAACTAACACCATTTCCCCTAAGAACAGGAACAAGACAGGGATGCCCACTCTCACCACTCCTGTTCAACATAGTACTGGAAGTATTAGCCATTGCAATTAGGCAAGAAGAAGAAATAAAAGGCATCCAAATTGGAAAAGAGGAAGTAAAACTGTCCTTATTTGCAGATGACATGATATTATACATACAAAACCCTAGAGACTCCATCAAAAAGCTACTAGACTTAATACATGAATTTGGCAATGTAGCAGGATACAAAATTAACCCCAAGAAATCTGAGGCATTTCTATACACCAATAGTGAACTTTCAGAAAGAGAGATTAGAAAAACAATCCCATTTACTATCACACCAAAAAAATTAAGATACCTAGGAATAAACTTAACTAAAGAGGTTAAAGACCTCTACTCAGAAAACTACAGGACGTTGAAAAAAGAGATAGAGGAAGACATAAACAGATGGAAGAACATACCATGTTCTTGGATTGGTAGAATCAACATCATTAAAATGTCCATACTACCCAAAGCAATCTATACATTCAACGCACTTCCCATTAAAATACCAATGGCCTTCTTCAAAGATCTAGAACGAACTCTCCAAAAATTCATCTGGAATAAAAAAAGACCCCGAATAGCTGCAGCGATCCTGAGAAAGAACAAAGTAGGTGGGATCTCAATGCCAGATATCAAACTGTATTACAAAGCCACTGTTCTCAAAACTGCCTGGTACTGGCACAAGAACAGACATATAGACCAGTGGAATAGAATAGAGAGTCCAGAAATTAGCCCGAACCAATATGCTCAATTAATTTTTGACAAAGGAGGCATGAACATACAATGGAGCCAAGATAGTCTCTTCAATAAATGGTGTTGGGAAAATTGGATAGATATATGCAAGAAAATGAAACTAGACCACCAACTTACACCATACACAAGAATAAACTCAAAATGGATAAAGGACTTAAATGTACGACAGGAAACCATAAAAAGTCTAGAAGAATACAAAGGCAACAAAATCTCAGACTTATGCCAAAACAATTTCTTCACTGATACAGCTCCTAGGGCAGTTGAAACTAAAGAGAAACTGAACAAATGGGACTACATCAAAATAAAAAGCTTCTGCACAGCAAAAGAAACCATCAACAAAACAACAAGAAAACCCACCTCTTGGGAAAACATATTTGCCAACGTCATATCTGATAAGGGCTTAATCTCCAAAATTTATAGGGAACTCATACAACTTAACAAAAAGAAGATAAACAATCCAATCAAAAAATGGGCAAAGGATCTAAATAGACACCTTTCAAAAGAGGACATTCAGAAAGCCAAGAGGCATATGAAAACATGCTCAAAGTCACTAATCATCCGAGAGATGCAAATCAAAACAACAATGAGGTACCATCTCACACCTGTCAGAATGGCCATCATCAACAAATCAACAAACGACAAGTGCTGGAGAGGATGTGGAGAAAAAGGAACACTTGTGCACTGCTGGTGGGAATGCAGACTGGTGCAGCCACTATGGAAGGCAGTATGGAGGTTCCTCAAAAAATTGGAAATGGAACTCCCATTTGACCCTGTGATCCCACTACTAGGAATATATCCCAAGAAACCAGAAACACCAATCAGAAAGGATATATGTAACCAGATGTTCATAGCAGCACAATTCACCATAGCTAAGATCTGGAAACAGCCTAAGTGCCCATCAGTAGATGAATGGATTAGAAAACTGTGGTACATCTACACGATGGAATACTATGCTGCTGTTAAAAAGAAGGAACTCCTACCATTTGCAACATCATGGATGGAACTGGAGAGCATAATGCTAAGTGAAACAAGCCAGTCAATGAAGGAAAAATACCACATGATCTCACTCATTCATGGATAATAAAGACCATTACAAACTTTTGAACAATAATAGATACAGAGGCAGAGCTGCCTCAAACTGATTGTCAAACTGCAGTGGGAAGGCCAGAGAGAGTTGGGGGGCAGGAGGGAGGGGAGTAAGAGATCAACCGAAGGACTTGTATGCATGCATATAAGCATAACTAATGGACATAAGACACTGGGGGGTAAGGGAAGGTAGGGGTTTGTCAAGGGCGGGGGGGGGGGGGGGGGAAAGGACACTTATGTAATACCCTTTGTAATACTTTAAGCGAAAAAATAAAAAAATAAAAAAAAATAAAAAAAAAAAAAGAATGGCAAAAACCTATCTTTTGGTTATAAGTAACCAAAGTGCATTTCTGCTGGCAGGCCATTTTCTAAGTCTTTCTTTCCTCTTCCCGACAGGAGAAAAGAAATTGGTGTTCTCTACTGACTCCTGGTATGAATGCCTGACCATGGAATCGGGTTCTGGCTTTTCTGTAAAATATGCTCAAGATTTAGATAAAATAGAGCATGAAGATTATGTAACCAAAACTACTTAATTCTCTTATTAAGATCCATGGCCTGAACTCTGTGTTTCTAAAGAAAACAAGACCCCACAGCTTAGCACTTGCAGGGAAAAATAAAAAGCTGTGCTTGTTGCTGACTCTACCACCACACTCCCCAGTTCTGTTTCACTGCCACTCACAAACCCATTACAAGCCAGGTGGATTTCTCGAGTGCTATCAGTGAAAATGCCCAGGAATCCAAAGATGCTTTTCATGTTGCTTAAAGCTCTGGGCATTACACTTAAATCTTAGGAAAAGCTATGAACAAAACTCAAGCCTATTTATATGTGGCATTATTCCTTCTGCATCTTCTTACTAAAACACCAAGGATGACAACACCGAAGTCTCCATAGGAGCACCTCTTCTGAGAATACAAAGGGCCATCTAACATATGGAAGGAGAGGACTCTGGGAGGGGTGGAGGCTAGGCAGCAGTCCAGGTACATAAAAAGGTGACCAGTCCCTTTGGAAATGGGACTCAGAGGTCTGCTTGGGACTGGGCCAAAAATAACAGAAAATTATGTTTATATTCAACTAATATTTATCATGTCTTAGTCCATTTTAGCTGCTATAACAAAAATACCATAGACTGAGTGGCTGAAATCCAAGACCAAGGAACCAGCAAGCACATTGAGTGTCTGGTGAGAGCCTGCTTCCTGGTCTGCAGATGTACATCTTCTCACTGTGTCCTCACATGAACAAAAGAATGAAAGAGCTGTCTGGGGTCTCCTATATAAGGGCATTAATCCCATTCATGAAAGCTCTACCCTCATGACCTAATCACCCCCAAAGGCCCAACCTCCAAATACGAGGATTTCAATATATACATTTTGGGGAGACACATTCAGGACTCTGCCATTGATAACCAATTCCTTTGGGCTTTCTAGATCTGGATGCATTCTTTCACCCCTTCTTAGGCAGAGCAGTGAGTGAAATCTGGGGAGTGCCTGGGAAATTCAAATGTGCCATTTGCTAACTGTGAGAAAGTAAAGAAGTTTCTTCATCTTCTTGAACTTCATTCTCTTGCCTGAAAATAAGGATAATAATAACTGCCTGGGAATTCAGTGAAGCCTAAGTGTCCGAGGAAGTCACTATCATAGTTTGTGGCACTCAGGCACTCAATTAAAAAGAAAAAACAACTATTGGATATGTGCTATATTCTAGCAACATCCTACTGCTATGGGGCTGACAGCTGTCAGAATCTGTAACACACTTGAGATGAGTAGGAAGAAGTGTGGCCCAGAAGTGTTAAAAAATAGGGATCATTGCAGTGGAGGATATATCACCTAAATACCCACACAGCACCTTAGTTATCACTCAGCAAGTATTAGTCTTTCTTCTTCAATTACAGCAAATGATTATTGTCAACTCTGACTTTTTAGGGTCACAGAGTGTGATTCAACGGAGCAAAAGACTCATGGGCACACAAAAAGCCTGTCTCTCCTGTGATAATTCAGACCAAAATATGGCCAGTTTCATCTAGGACAGAAAAATAAAAGAAATATACAAAAGAGGCCTCTCTGATCTATATGCTCATCACTTATTTAAATGACATTACCGGTCTGTTTAGAAGCACTGGGGAAGCACAGTAAGGGTCTGATGAGATGGTGGGAGAATGCTTCTGTGGGAAGTGCTAAGCCACAGCGTGGTACGGCGGCAAATAATGGGCACTGGAGACCAGAGACACAGGTTCCTAATCCAGCCCTGCTTTTATTGGTTATACAACTGTAGGTGAGTTCTAACCTTGCCTCGGTTTATCAGTTTCTATCTCTGTAGAATGGGCCATTAATGTATACTTTTCAAGGTTGTAGAGAAAATTAAATAAAATGAGGCCCATCGAACCCCTGTCCAATAAAAATTTATTTTTCCTCCTCTTGAGTTCTTCTAATGGTACAATAGAGGTTTATGCCATGTTATTAATCATTAGCTTATGACGTGCATGATAATGTAGGCTGACAATAATATATGTCTTTTACTTAGGGACAGCTCATATCATCATATAGTAAGTAATTTGTCTAAGAGAATTAAAGGAACTACAGTGCTGGTCACATGGCAGCACTGAATAAGTGTTTGTGGAAACTGGTCAGTTTGCCTCAAAACATTCAGATCTTCCATTTTGTTAGTTCTACGTGGCATCCCTAAAATAAACTGTAGAGCCTCAATATTTGTAAGACACACCTTGTTCAGTGTTCCCCACTTTGAGTTTTTCAACTCTTGGATTTTCCAAGGGATCTGTAGAGGTGAGAATTTTGGGAAGCATGATGTCATTTGTTCCTTCCTTTTATGTGTTCTTCCCTCACTGGGCAGGACAGTGAGTAGAATAATCAGATAGTGGCCTAGGGTCCCAGATCTGCCATTTTTTATCTGTGCAACTGTGCACATGCATCATCTCCTCAAACTGATTATTATTCTGCTCTTCTTCAAACTTACTGAATTGAAACAAAAGGGCTGAATCTATTACTCCAGGGATAATTGTAGTGGTTTCTGCTGCTGATTGTATTCAGTCTGGCAAGACCACTTTTAAGTGTAGGTTAAAAAGCCAGTGAATACAGGTCTTTGAAGTATTCCCTCCAACTCACAAAGGAATATGTCCTTACTAGGGGCCCAGTGCATGAATTCATGCACCTTGAAAGGAACTGTGGGCCATGAGGCTATGATGGGCACCGGGGTGGATCTCAACCCATCCTCCATGCCCCCACCCGGCCCCTCCTGCCACAGCCCCTAGTCCTCTCTCTGCCAGCAGTCTCGCTCCCACATGCTGATGGTACTGGCCCTGCTCACACCTACTGATGGCGTGGAGTGACTGGGGCTGGCGCCAGCAGCAGGTGAGAGTGGGGCATCACTGTCAGTGGGTGCAAGTAGCAGCTGCTGCCCTGATTGCCCCTCAGGAGCAGCCGGAGGTGGAGAAGTCCTCAGGGGCAATCAGGGACAGCAGCCGCCCCTCACACTCACTGACTGCACCGAACGATCAGGATTGGCATCTGCAGCAGGTGCGAGCAGCAGCTCTGGCACTGGCAGCAGGTGCAAGTGCTCAGTGGGACCGTGGCTCATCAGAGCAAAGAATTTTCAGTAACAACCAGAGGTTCACCCGGATGACAGCGACCGGCGCCCCGCCTTGGTCTGGCACCCCCACTCACCTGCTCTACCATCCTGCCATGGCCAATGCCCACCACGTTCCATGAGCGCCTCCCCCTGGTGGTCAGCCCATGTCATAGCGACCGGTTATTCGGTTGTTCCACTGTTAGGTCTATTTGCATATTAGGGTTTTATATATAGAGATAGATTCTCACTAGCTTGCCCAGGCTTCTAAAATCCCCTGCACGAGGTCTGAAGAGATGATACATGTGCTTAGGTCCACAGAGAGATTCATTCTCCGAGGTAAGGCATTGTCCACCTGCCATCCTCTTACTCAATGTCAACAGTCAGTCTCTTGGCTTACGAGTTTCCAAAGCCAAGCAACAGAGGTCTTCCTTCAAGTTTTTGAAGGCAGTGGGCACTTTTTGGTCTACCACAGTTTGGCTACCTTTCTCTCTACCAGAAAATTACTTCTTGCCCATCATAACCACTATTATCAGCCCCTTTCCACTCTGCCCAGTGACTTCTACTTCTTATCCAGAAAGCCCTCCCTACCTTTCTATGTGTTCCCATAACACCTGTTTGTTTTCCAACCATAGTCAATTAATATTCAACAAAATAAATGCTAATTATGACTGTGCATGCCCCATTACACTATAAGCCTCATGGGACCAGGGACACATCAGTCTTATTTCTCCAGTGCCTGCCACAATCCCACTTACCATTTATAGCAGCTACACCCATCAATTTCCATTTTGAAAGTATCTCCCAACCAAATTGCGTATATAAACAAAAATTTATTTTGTTGTTTGTATTAACCAATGACATAAATAAATATATACCAACCTCCCATCAGAACAAATCAGGTTCCTTTGGTTATAAGAAATGGAAACTGTGATTAGGGCAATGTGTTGGCAAGGTACCTAGTAGATCAGATACGGGAGAGCTAAGTCTAGGAACTTAGATCTAGGGGAGGGGAGGAGGTCTTAGAGCTTAGATAACTACTTACAATCTTATTGGGGAGCTGCCTCTGGAAACTATAGCCACCAAGTATTCTCAGTCTTTTTCTCATTCTGCTCAAAATTTAAATTCCAGGATAGGTTGGACCATGATGCCAACCCTGAGCTAGGGCAAGACAGGACACCTTGAGTAACAGTCTCACCAACCATCTTGAGTAACAGTCTCACTAAGCTATATTAAATGGGGGAGAAATAATTTCCCACAAGGAAAACGAATACTATTACTAAAATAGGTACTGGATGATAGATAACCGAAAGTATTCTTACTTTAATAAAATATGCAGTGTTTTCACACTCAGTCAATTAAGTAATAATTGGAAACAAATAAAGTTAACATTTTTGTTAGCCCAAGTAAACTTATGATGGATAATTTTCTTAAAACAAAAACTTATTTTATTGCACTTTAAATTAAGCCTTGAAAAAGAGTAACTCAATAGGATGTAAGCAGAACACAACTCTATTGCTTCCCTTCAGTGTTTGAGCTATTTCTGCCCTGCACCCTCTTAAATAAATTCCTGGCTAGCTCCCATATCTGTGTCAGGCATCCACTGATTAGAAAAAAATTCTCTGGTCACTTTTAGAACCAAGGACAGCCTCCATTCAGTAGCTAAAATTCCTCTCATGTGTAATAATAAAACTATGAACTTCATTGAAAATTCCTGCCTGCACAAATTAGCTTTGCTCCTGACTGGGAACCTACAGGGAGGAGGGTTGGTCCTGTTGACTCTTACCAGTTCCCCTGCCTTTCCCTTCCTCTACCCTACCTGGGCAGCCTACATGTCTGAATCCTTCACGGCTGTAGCTTGAAGGTGGGACTTGGAGCCAAGGGATTAGGGAGAAAGAGAAGCCCTGGAAAAGTTTACTTGGCTGCCACTGCCAAGGTCTGCTCAAGTGTTCTGTGTATATGAGTGAGTCTCTAGCTGACTTCCTCTCATGGACACCTCTTACAAAATACCCACCTGCATGTCTCTTGACTGAAAAGGCAAAGGCTCCCCTCCAACTATCTTCCTAGGACATTCCGATCAGCTTTTGCATTCAGAAGAGCACCTCCAGCTCCTTCCTGGTAGATGCCATCTTGGGTGAGCTGCCCTCGGAGTGGCCTATATTTAGTCTAAAGGGTACCTCTGCATTGCTATCAGCAGAAGCCCAGCATTCTCCCTATAGTGCCACCTCCGTGAAGGGAAATGCCATAGCACATCAACACCTTAACAAAGGACTTATCCTACCATCTTCATCCTCAATCCCTTTTTACACAGGCCCATAGAAACCTCATTTGCAAGTTCTACAAAAGTGATCCAGCATCTCACTTCAGAACATGAAGTTACTTGCCATCTATTCTTTTGCTTTGAGTCTCTGAAATAGTCTCATTTTCAAACTTGATGTATAAACATCTAGTATATTTTTTTAATGTTGATCATGTATCAGGCACTGCTAGTCAGTTGGAATCCAAAAATGAATTAAGTAAACTTTCTGCTCTCTAGAAGGTCTTAAGATGCATTTTGAGGTAGGAAGAAGAAGTACATGTAAAACAAAATATATGGTAACCAAACCTTCTTAATGAGTATGATCTTTAAAAAAACCTAATGGGTCCTTCCCAATCCTTTAAAATCCTTTTAAAATTTAGGGCTGGTTCCTCAAAAGATTAAACATAGAATCACCATATGACCCAGCACTTTCACTCCTAAGTATACACAAAAGACTTGACAGCTTAAACTCAAATAGATGACCTGTGAATACCAATGTTCACAGCAGCTTTATTCACAAGAGCCAGAGAGTAGGAAAAAAAAACAAATGTCCATCAATAGATGAATGTATAAACAAAATGTGATATATATGTACACTGGAATATTATTCGTCATAAAAAAAATGAAATCCTGACACATGCTACAACATAAATGAACCTTGAAGATATTATGGTCAGCGAAATAAGCCAGACACAAAAGGGTAAATATTATTCATAGAGACAGAAAGTAGAATAGTGGTTACCAGGGACTGAAAGGAGGGGGAAAGGGGGAGTTATTGCTTAATGGCTATAGAGTTTCTGTTTGGAATGATAAAAACGTTCTGGAAATAGATACTGGTGATGGTTGCAAACCACTGTAAATATATGATGCCCCAAAATTATACACTTTAAAAAAACTGAAATGGTAAATTTTATGTTACCTTATATTTTACCACAAAATAAATAAATAAATAACAACAAAGAAGATCTGAGCATGAGAAACCACCCTATTTCAGTTGGATTCTAATTTCTCTAAGTATGGAAATTGCTACTATGATGGAATCATTTGGGGTTATTAACTTTTTAGTTACAAATTTACAAATTCTAATAGAAAAAAAATAGGAATGATCCACTCACCAAATTCACCTCAACCTTAAAAGGGGGAGGATGGAAATGAAGTCAGATGACTGAGGCAACATGATTCTTATTCTCAGAAACCACAGCTGTCAGGGAGCTCTTTAATTTATCCATTTATTGACTGTGAACACCAGGGCTAAATGTCTGAGGTGCAACTTCTCATCCAGAAAGTTCGATTACATGGTGTGAAGAAGTCAAGTGAAGCAATGTTCTCTACTGGGGAACCGATTGCACAGGAACTGAGTTTTCAGTGGGTTTTCACAAGTAAGCAGAACTTGGAGAGTGAGACTTAGAGTTGGAAAAACTGAGCATGCCACTGAGCTGCCAACTCGGCTCTGGGGGATTGAGTGGCTGTTTCATTTTTAAGGACATTTCAGGAGACAGTGGATATGAGATCCCGGGAATTTGACTAACCATGAAAGCTGAGGTTTTACCACCTGGATAATGTAGCTGACTGGCAGCTTGGGAGACGTCATTGACACTGAATATTTCACAAGTCTCATTTCAAAACCTAAGTGTGTTAAGGCCATGATTTTGTGAAATGTTGCACCTCCAACTCCTCAGGGCAAAGCCAATTTAGAAGAGGTGGTTATTGGGAGTAAAATGGGCCACAGAGGGGAAGAGAAGTGGAAAACGCAAACTTCTGCCCACCATACAGAATAAGGCTTGCCCCCCAAAAAGCATCTGCAAAGTTTCTAGCAAACATGCCTCATCAGAAACCTCTGCTTTTTGCTGAGTTCTTATGCCCCAAGTCCCCTCTGCTAAACTGCTTTTATCCCAGCTCCCTACTGAAAGATGAAATTCTGAGGAGAGGCTTTCTTCTAAATGAGTAATGTTAACTGTCCTCACCGGAAAGGGGGGCGGGGAGGGAGAGACCACACTGACTAACAGCCTTATCTGCAGAGAGCAGCCTCTCAGGACAGCAGGCAGGCTCCCGTCCCTTTGCAGCGTCAGTGGGGTTTTGCTAGGGACTGGTTCCGCCACCTCCCGCCATGTTAACAGCATTACTCACCAAAACTACTCAGCTTGGAAGTCTCACAGGACCCCTTTTTGCATGTCCCCTTCCTCACGCCTCCTGCTCTATTCTATTCGGGTTCTCCTCTTGTTGTGGCTGCACAAATCTTTTTGGACTGAAAATGGCCTCTATTTTTCTTAACCCTGTTTTCTCTCTCCCTTGGGAATGTGCCCTCTGTGGTGGCTGCAGGGACTGTCTATGCCTCGCCTCCTGTTGGTTGAAAAGAGGCCCAGCCTACAGCAGAGACTTATCTCAGTTTCACCACCTGATTCAGCTGTTAATACCACTTTGGAACACAAGTGTGAAACAAGAGATGATGAATTCCCATTCCTCTGCTTACAACTTATCTCGACCATGTTACTTAACCTCTCTAAGAGTCAATATTCATTTTCTATAAAATCCTATATAATAAAAGGGTAATATGCAAATTGACCAAACAGCAGAATGACCAGTCGCTATGACGTACACTGATCACCAGGGGGCAGATGCTCAATGCAGGAACTGCCCCCTGGTGATCAGTGTGGGACTCAGCCAGAAGCCCAGAAGCCGGGCTCACGGCTGGCAAGCACAGTGGTGGTGGTGGGAGCCTCTTCCACCGCTGTGGAGGCTCTAAGGATGTCCGACTGCCTGCGGGGTTCGGGCCTAAGCCATCAGTTGGACATCCCCCTCAGGGTTCCTGGACTGCGAGAGGTCACAACCCATACATGCAATCACCCTGCCCTGATTGCATGAATCTCATGCACTGGGCCTCTAGTAGGGTAATAAGATATATCCCAAAGGATCACTGAAAGAATTTAATAAAATGATGTGTTAAATGCCAACAACAGATGAATACATAAATGGTAGCTGGAGCTTTTATCAGTCAAGGCCTTTCTATATATTGCTGGCCTTGCCAGTTACTTTATTTTATTTTTGTTGTTTGTGCTTGTTTCTTTGCTTTGCTTTATGTTAATAAATGTTAATACCATCTTATATTCCCACCAGTAATTCCAGTTGCCCCACATTTTTGTCAACATTGGTATTGTCTTTTTATTTTAGCCATTCTAACAGATGTGGTATCTCATTTTGGTGTTAATTTGCATATCATTGATGACTAATGAAGGCAGCCTCTAAGATGGCCTTCACTGTTCCCCACCTCCTCATAGTCACACCTTCATGTAATGGACTGAACTTAATGACTTGCTTCTAATGGTAGACTACTGCAAAACTGATAGGATGTCACTTTTGCAACTAGGTTACAAAAAGACTGTGGCTTCCACCTTGGGCTGCCCCTCTTTCCCCATCTCTGAAAAGCAAGCTGCCATGGAAGATTTTCAGGTATTATCTTTTTATGTATTTTCTCTGTCCACCCTTTTTTTTTTTTTTTCACACACACACCCCTTTCTGGAACTCAGATGAGATATATGTTAGAACTTCTTACTTTAGCTTCCATGTATCTTAACTTCTTTTAAAATATTTTCAGTCTCTTTATTTCTCTCTGCTGCATTCTAGATCATTTCTTCTAATCTGTCTTCCAGTTCATAATTGCCTCTTCAGTTGTGTTTACTCTGCTATGAAACTTTATGTTTTTAATTTTGAGGACTTTAATTTCTAAAGTTCTATTGGTTCTTTTTCATTTTAAAGTTCTTACTCTTTGTGCATGTTTTCAGTCTATTCTGTTATTTCTTTAAACATTCAGCATATTTATTTTCTGTATCTGACCATTCTAACATCTGAAATACTTTTATATCTGCTTGTACTATCTGTTTTGTTTTGTTTCTTTAAAAAATATATTTTATTGATAAAGAGAGAAGAAGGGAGAGGGAGAGAGATAGAAACATCAATGTTGAGAATCATTGATCAGCTTCCTCCTGCACGCCCCCTACTGAGAATCGAGATTGAAAAATTTGGGGCCTGGGCCGCAGTGGCACAGTGGTTGAGCATTGACCTAAGGCTATGAACAAGAAGATCACAGTTCAATTCCTGGTCAGGGCACATGCCCGGGTTGTGGGCTCAATCCCCAGTTGGGGTGTGCAGGAGACAGCCGATCAATTCAATCAATGATTCTCTCTCGTCATTGATGTTTCTCTCTCTCTTTCTCTCTCTCTCTCTCTGTCTCTCCTCTTCTCCCTCTCCCTCTCCCTTCCTCTCTAAAATCAATAAAAATATATTTTAAAAAAAGAAAAATTTTGATTAATTATGTAACTTACTAAGCAACTTTAGCATATTCCCTGACCAGGAATCAAACCCTGACCTCCTGGTTCAGAGGTCAACACTCAACCACTGAGCCACACTAGCAGGGCTGCATTTACTACCTGTTATTCCTGCTAGCTTGCATTTATTGTGCTCTATTTACTTGTTATTTTGTAATTTTTGACTGATTTGTAAATCTTGACTGATTTTCATAGTATATAAAACTTTATCTTTGAGAATTCTTTGAGGCCTGTGTTGAAGATGGTTTCTTCCAGAGAGGATTTCTATTTCTTTTGCCATATTCCTGCAGCACCAATTCATCCTGAAGCCCCTTTCATATCCTCCTGCCTTAAGGTTTGAGGAATCACCACGTATTGTAAATTTTGACAATGAATATTTACAAAGATAAGCTTATAATTTTGAATTCTCAAGAAAGATTTGTTTTGATTGATTCACTTTTCCTTATAGTTTCTTTATAGTCTCCCAACCCCGCCCTTTAACCCGGGTGTGGGTTTATCTCCAATTCATCATTACCCTTGGGACATAGCACGTTCAGTCTCAGCCTTATGCATGGGACCTCTAATTAGACACTCTATGGCTGGGTCCTGGCTTTTATCAAATGTTACTGTCTCCATAAGGCTTTGAAAAAAGCTAATAGCACTATTCACACAACCCGGGACTCACTCTCTGAAATGATCTTAGGGGTTTTGTAGTACAATCATCCCCCCAGAGAAACTTCTTTCCACCATCTAATAAAACACACCAAAATATTGTTCATTTATGATTTAAAATGAATTTCTGCTTCTAATTTTGGTCACATCTTTGATTTGGCCACTTATAATTTTTATGTGCTATTTTTGTACTTTATGGCCCATTGGAAGCTTGTTATATAATATGCACAGTGCATTTATGATCAATTTATAGACACTACTATTTTAATTAATTGAAAAGGTTAATAGTTTGTATATTTGACTTTATGGCACATATTTCGCATACCCATTATTTATTTTATACTGCATTTTTTATCAGAAGTTAACCCCCCAATTATAATATGGCTCTCCTGGGAAAATATAGCTTGCTTTATGACAGTCACTTTATGACAACAATTTCTAGAAATGAATTATGATCTACCTATAAATGTAGCGATTACTTTATGGGTAAGAGAATTAGAACATGTGGCCTGTGTGCTATAATTTGAGAGACAGTGTAAACAACAGCAGAATTTTTATAATTTTCCATGGAAAACTAAGATTTTATGATAATTTGGTAGAGGAGAGGGAATTGGAAGTGAAGCCTTTAAAGAAAAATTATACATTATTAACAGTGATATAAAATTATCTCATCCCACTAACAAAAAAATGCTGAATTTGTTATTTTATAGCAGGCTGTCTGTCTCCTAGGGAATAGCAACATTGGTAATTTTTTTTCATGGGGCAAACATTTTTGGTTAATTATATAACTTACAAAGCAACTTTAGAAAAGGAATAATAATGACTCAGGTATGTATCTATGTTAAAGTAGAGAAGATACAGTCGAGATTCAGCATGTTAGAAAATGTAAAACATGAGTTATCATGGAAAAGGAGGCTACTAATATATGAAAATAAGGAGAATCATCATTTGCTCAAAAGAATTAAGTCAAACATTGACTTAGCATTCAATACCTCCAAAAGTCTTTTGCATCTTTGATTTAGCCATAATCCTAGCAAAGATTTCTGTCACCATTAATGCTAACAAATCACTGAACACCCATAGTTACTTGTTAGGGTTACCCATGTTTTCTTAGTCAGCGTTCAAGCTCTTAACAAGCAGCATCTCCAAGAGTAGGTGGTTATGGAAGATCTATATGCTCCTTGAGAAGCAACCTGGCCTCTGAGAGTGATAACCTTAATCTAATAATATTGGCCACTGGTCATCATCACAACATGAATAAAATCCATTCTGACCATCTAATTACCACTTAATCTCATTATTGTTGCTCACCACATTACTAAAATAAGTCTTATCAGACTTTCTCATTTAAGCCTAATTGAGAGCTAAGTTAACATTATCAATAAGGTGGCCAAGAAGTTTTATCTGCTTTGTTGAGATCATGAGCTGCGCAGTGATGGAGGTATTCAAGAAGGACCTGGAGGACTTCTAGGATCACTTTCAAAACCCTGCTTCTCAATCTTTGAAAGAAGGTGTACATGACAATAAGCCAAAATTGAAGTTGCTCTCCTGACTGAAGAGTACAGGACACAAAGAGCAATCAGAGCTGTGAATTTCCACTTCAAGGGGAAACAAGTTCAGCCTGAAATTGCTGATATCGCCAGTAAAACATTCACCCATATGGTATTAGGGAAAAGCACTGGTCCAAAAGTTGGGAGTTTTAAGTTCAAGTCCCAGCTCTGCCATTAAATAATTGTATGCTCTTAAGCAAGTTTCTTCGCTGTTCTGGGCTGAGTTGGGACCTGATAATCCTTTCCATCCTCAACTTTTTGCCTATTACTTTCCTGTTTAGAGTGAGCCAACCTATTTCACATTTCTCAAGGAGACATTTGTCCACATCAACCTCACCCTCTCAGCTCTCCTAGGTATAGCAGAGAGTGCAAGGATGGTATTAAGAGATATACGACCTGCTTTCACAGACTTTATAATCAACCCATAGATCAGAGGGTTCTTCCCCACAGAGAAGTAAGAATTAACCTGTACAATGTGAAGTATAAATAGTCTAAGGCTCCCTTCCCTAAAATTCAAGGCATACTTTTTAGTCCTTACCTGGATGGACCACGGAGCAGCAGTTTATCCCGTTGACGTCCTCCTCCTCCTTTAAATTGTTTCTATCTCTCTTTTGTCACATTGGACTCTGGGACTCCTGGCTTGTCTGCTACAGCTGGTCTCAGTCCCCTCACTCTCCCCTTCAGGTTTCTTCATGGCCACTCCTCCCATATGCATTAGTGCCAGGGAAGGGGCAGGGGGGAGGTAGTTCCATCCTGGCTTCTCTGTTATTCTCACTCTGCACACTTTCTGAGTGATTGTATCCATAAGGCTTTGATTCTGGCCACAGTCACCAGCACACATACACGATGCCGAAGTCAATGGCCACGGTAGAGCTCTCACCAGGGAACCCTCCACCCGCAGTCTCTGGCCTTGTGGACATCTCCACTTGGGTATCCCACAAACACTTCAAACCCAACTCGCTCAAACTAACGTCTGCAGGTTTAACGTAAACACCTTTGCTGCAAACACTTGGGCTGTATCACTAATTGGCCATCAGGTAATTTTGCTGTAAAAGATGGATGCCAATTTGGTTTACGTTTGACAGATTTAATGTAGTTTGTCAGTGTGGTTTCATTTCTCTGTGGACAAAGTTCTTGCATTACTTCCCTTTTTTTGTTATGCAAATCTTAGTCCTCATGGTGGCCTATACAGTAAGGAGTAGACTGGTGTGAAGCCAGATTGCACACTATCCTAGAAAATGATCACATAGAAATTTGCAAATCTCTTCGGTGAGCACAGTCATTCCTCACACACTTCAAAACCAAAAGTTTACAATATCCCTCTTTTATTTTCTGTTCTTTTATCTTTTACAGCCAGTCAGTTATGCAGTGAAAAGGCCTGAGGCAAATTTGCTTGTGGAAAAAACGTTTACTGTGAAACTACCTACAACTGTTCACATGTGAACTCATTTTGGCCCTTCCCCTACACCAGTGGTTCTCAACCTTGGCTGCACATTAGAATCACCTGGGAATCTTTTTAAAATCCTGATTTCTGGGTCTCATCCTCCGGAAATTCTGCTTCTTTGTTATGGGGTGGGACCACAACATTAGTAACAAAGAAACAGAATTTCCGGAGGATGAGGCCCAGAAATCAGGATTTTAAAAAGATTCTCAGGTGATTCTAATGTGCAGCCAAGGTTGAGAACCACTGCCCTACACACTTATACCAGCTCCTCCTCCAATATGCCCTTTGTTAAAGTGGCAGGATTACCATTAAATACCCCAACTGGAAAGTTCACATTGTCTTTTCCTTCTCCTTCTCTCTCATGCCCATTTCCCATCAGTTATAATCAGTTCGATTTAGCTATCCAGGGAAATTAGAAAATCCTCAGGTAGGCCAGTGTCTCTGAGGAGAAACTTTATGATGCTCTGCTCACCCGAGAGGCCACTGATAAGCTTAACAGTGTGTCAAAGGAAATGTTTTTATTTATTTTTTATTTTTAAAATGTTTTTATTGATTTGAGATAGATAGATAGATAGATAGATTTGTTGTTCCACTTATTTAAGCATTCTTTGATTGATTCTTGTATGTGCCCTGACAGGGATTGAACTCACAACCTTGGCGTTTCAGGATGATGCTGTAACCAGCTGAGCTAGAGCTAAAGGAAATGGTTTAATGGTGGTGTGATCTGTGTATTAGGAAAAAGGATTTGAGTATTCAGATGACTGACATTCGTTGGTAATAAATATTTTAGGATGATGTAGTAACCTGCCATTGAGTATACTCTTCAAAGTCTGCTTTTGAAACATTTGAATTGTATTTTTTGTAAAAATGTGTATTTAATATTAATATTGGCCAATGTGATAAGTTGCTTTCAGAAGTCTTGGGGACAACATCTGTTGCCAGATGATAAGGTATCAGTTTTAATGCCCTAGAGCCCTGATAAGTAGCAAGCAGACAGTCAGCTAGAGTTGCTGGGAAGGTGTGATTGAGGGAGCCCCCTGTCTCCTCCTCCAAAGCCTATTGGAAGCTCACCCAGATTTTCAGAGCCCCTTTGAAGCTCAAACACTTGGCTCACTCACTGCAAGTAGGAAGTTGCATCATCTGATCCTCCAAGACCCTCCTTCCCAGACTACTCGGAGCAAAGATGTCATATAGCAGGGTGATGGCAATAAAATTCATGAAAATGAAACAATACAGTTGGCTACTGAATTGTCTTTACTGTGACTGAAGCCTCATAAAGGGCATTGTAGGTTGAATTGTGTCCCCAAAGAGATATGTTGGAGTCCTAGCCCCTGGTACCTATTAAAGGGACCTTATTTCAAAATAGGTCTTTGCAGATGTAATCAAGTTAAGATGATGTCATACTGGAGGAGAGTGGGTCCTAATCTGATGGTGGGTGTCCTAATTAAAAGACATTTGGACACACAGACACAGGGAAGAATGTCGAGGGAAGGCAGAGAATGGAACAATGTGTCTGCAAGTCAGGCCACCAAGGATGGCCACAGCTGTCAGAAGCTGGGAGGGAAACATGGAACATTCCTCCTGAAAACCTCAGAGGAAGCCTTCATTTCAGACTTCTGGCCTCCAGCACTGTGAGCAAATACATTTCTGCTGTTTGAAGCCACCCACTTCGTGGCCCTTTGTTACAGCAGCCTTAGGAAATGAAAACAATGGGGTACCCCTGCGTGGGACCAAAACAGGAGCCAAAAGGGCGGCCTCCAAAACCTCCACCACGGAGTTAAGTGGCAGCCTAACCAACACACTGTATCTTAAATGGCTCTGAGTCACCCTCGTCTCCCAACGAGGAACCATGGCATCTTGGCTGGATTGCATAATGGTCTCCTAACTCCAGTCTTACACCAAGGGACAGGGGCAACCCTAACAGTAAAAATAGTCACATATCGTGGGAGCTGTGTCCCTGACACTGTCTGAGGCCGTACACAAAGTATGTAAAAGTACAAGCAGAATCCTAATGAGGATCCTAATACCCCTTTAATTTTCACAGCAGTCCTAACTACTTGGGTGCATTTGGGGCATGGGGAGACTGCAGCCCAGGGACATTGAGTAATTGGTGTAAGGTCACACAGCTAGAACTTGAACTCAGGCCTGGCTAATTCATTTACTCTTTACTGGGATACTGGATTGCAGAGGCCAGGTGGGGGACCACAGTCCAGGGCTTGAAGAAGCAGGCAGAGCCCCTAAAAGAGAGGGAGCATGCATCTTGAACATTTTTTAAGCTGGGAAGAGGCATCACCCTTATTTCTCAATGGAGGTGCTGAAATCTGAGATTTGCCTCAGGTCCCAGTGTGAGTCAGAACTTGGACCAGAAATACCACTTTCTACATTTTCTCTTCTCTTCGTCTACCAACCACTGCTTGTTCCTTCTCCGGGCCTCCTGCAGTCTGGGCTGTGAGGAGAGCCTGAGGGATCCCAGGGCCCCAGCCAGCTGCTGATGAGGCAGATCTCCCGGGGTGAACCAAGGCAAAGGCTCGCTTGCTTACACTCGACAGTCAGCATGTTATCAGTAACTTTCCCAAGCGTGCAGTGAGAGTTAGTGTTTATAAAGGGCTTGGTAAGCCTCTGGTCAAAGGCATCAAATGGCATTAATAGAACCCGTCTCACTCGGGCTTGATGGATACGCGTCCCTCTTGCGCAATAGGCGGACTCCTTGCTCCAGATGAATTGAGCTCATTAATTAGGATTCTGCCTGCAGCTTGTTGTGAAAGATGCTCGGTTATTCCTGTAATTAGGACCCTGAGCCAACCCCCAGACTATCTCACTATAAACATATGGGGGGTGGAGGCTGTCTCCTTGAACCGATTGTGCTCATTGTTGCTAAATTCAAACCATTATCTTGCACAGACAGGCAGCCGAGGCTCGAATAAAATAAGAAGATTGCTGATTTCAACAGTGCTTTCTTAGACAATTGGTGTATGAGCACAATAGTGATAAATACATTGCTTAATAGTGCTTCCCTGTTTCCAGACATGAGCTCAATTCTGGACCCGTAACACCTCTATACATCATTTCCACTCAGCAACTAATAGACATTATAAGCAAAACCAAGCTTCTTTACCCATTTGCCATCGCGAAGCTACTTCCACTGGCCAGAAAAATGGCAGCACCTAAGGCAATCCTTCACTAACTGGTTGCACATTAGAAGCCTCTGGGGAGCTTTAAAAAATCCAGATGCCCAGGCCTCAGCTTCAGGAATTTCTGATGCATCAGAGCAACAATATTTGTGCATCTGCGTGTGTGTGTGTGTGTGTGTGTGTGTGCATGCGGGCATACCTTCTGTATGTCCATCTTCCTTGCTTGCTTTTAATTAATAGACTTCATGTTTTAGAGCAGTTTTAGGTTTACAGAAAAACTGAGCAGAGTCCAGAGAGTCCCCCTATATCCAGGCCCATATGCCATATAGAATATATATATATATATATATATACATATATATATATATATATATATATATATATATATATATTTAATGGCTTGAGTGATTCAAATGTGTAGGCAGCAATCATTATAGCTGGAATTCAACAGCCTTTAAAAAATTAATTTCTGATCAAACCACAGCCCAAACTCTTCCAGGTTTTCTCAGTATTTTTCCCTAACGTAACAGCCCAAGGTTGAGAATGTGACTGGCATTCATTCAAACAAAGATGACTAATCACTGTCGTGGTTGGTGCCTTCAGATTGTGTAACAAATGGCCTTATCAGTTATTACAGGTCTTGGAGGGTTCTCTTCCTTGTTGGATTAAAAGGAGTATAAATAGAGATAATAGAAACCCGGGCAATCTAGAACTCTTTGAAATGGTAGGTGACTTGCAGATCTTAAGGAAATTTAACATATTAGTTCTAAAAAGGAGTTATTTTAATATTTTTAACATTAGTAGTCATGCTGGAAAGATAATTAAGAAGAGTGAAGGCAGCAATCCACTTATAGAGAATAGAGAATACAAAGAAATGTTTTACAATACCCAAAGGGGAGCTACACACTTAACCAAGTCTTTTGAGTCCATAATCGTTCATTCATTCATTTACAAAAAATATTTATTGAGCACTTACTACATAGATTTCAGGTTCTAGAAGATGCTGTGCCTAAACAATTTATCCAACAGCCAGTAGAGCTGCTCTTACAGAGTTCATGTTCCGGTGGCACATGTAAACAATAACATGAGCAGAGCCGCTTCGAAACGGAGTGGGAGTTGCATGTCAGAGGAACTGCCTTACATGTCTTATACCTCACATCTTGGAATGTCAAGCACAGGGCAAAATAACCTTTTGACTGGGCCTACGGGACCTTGTTTCCCAAAGAACTGTTTGTAAAGATAATAAGAAGGCGGTTATTATGACTACTGGACTGATTAGTAAAAACATCGTTTAGAGTTGACATTATTATGTTATGTTATCTGCACCAACAGAAATGCCTTCCTTCTATGGGTGTAATTGTTCCCCTTCCCCTTCTCATAAATGCCCATGGCCTGTGTCTCCTATTTGGAACATTCTTTGGGCTTCTACCTGAATTAATAATCCCCTAATAGCTCTTCTTATTAGTCTCAATAAGTGCTTGTTTGCCTATCACTTTGAAATTCCTTTCTTTTGAGGTCAGTACATATTTGTATGTATACTTTCCATTTATCCAAACACTATTGAAATTGTCCAATTAAAAACAGTTGGATATCTTTTGAAATGTGAAATATTATGTAAAGTCTATACATTATTAATATTGACATCAGTTTGGCCTTCCATTTCACTGACATCAAGATACAACAAAAAAATACTGAAATTCACTATGGAACATTCTTAGTTTGACTTTAGAGGAAGTTAATATGCTTTGATATTGGTGTATTGTAACAATTGGATTGTTGAAGTATAAGTCATTAATCATATAAAGTATAGAAAAGCAATGAATTTAAGTTCATTCATAAGGTTAATAGCTTATGGGCCTATTTAAGTTGATAGGCATTTTTAGAATCTTGTTAGAATTATTTATTGAAGGGCACTGATATGTATAAGTTAGTTTACGCTGCATAATAAACTTCCCTAAAATGAAGTAGCTTAAAACAGCCACCATTTTATTTAGCTCACAATTCTGTGGTCAGCTGGGAGTTCCTTGTGGAATGGCTCAGCTGATCTCTGTCGGGCATTCTCATGTGCCATGGTCAACTGATGAGAAGTCCTCACTCCCAAGTCCGGTGGCTGGCAGACTGGTTGGTCTGGAGTCCTCCAGCTGGGATGGCTCATCTCTTCTCCATGTGGCCTCTCATCCTAGGCTAGTCTGGGATGGCCTGGATAGTAGGCTAGCCTGAACTTCTTCGTGTGGATGTCAGGGTTTCAGATATCAGAAAGAGAGAGCAAGTCCCAAATCTCAACTAGTCTGAGATTGTGCACCACTCAAAGCATCTCACGTGGCTATGCCAAGTCAGTGTGAGAGGGTACTGGTGAAAGGCAGAGAAGGAAATTATTGGGGCCATTTGTGTAAACAATTTATCCCTACTTGCCATTTCTGGGTATAGGTTTTTAGGTGATGAATCTCTTATAAAGTGCTATTTTATACAAGAAATTCCCCCTTTGGTCCTAGGCCCCACATACTACACCTCAGCTCTAATTGTTCCCAGTGAATGCAGCCCAGGGATGATGGCTCCTTGTTGCATCACCACCCTTCGTGCAGTTCTGGGGACTCAGGGTGCACACTTCACCCATCCCTGGACTACACTAACCTCCACTGCTGGGGGGCCATGCTTTCTTATCTTAAAGTGGCCTCATACATTTCATATATACCCTTATCTCCAGGGAACCAAACCCCCACATCTTTAAGAGCAGAGAAAGAAGCTTGTCTTTCTACTACTCATGCTGGCAGGTATCACAAAAGTGATGAGACAGAAATTGATCTGCCTAATTTTGGAGGGTGAGAGGTCTGAAAGAAAGATGGGTACCTAACCAAAAAGTTTATATCTAGGGAAGGTCTATGTAGAAGACCTCTATTGCATACTGCTGTGAATACTATTTCCCAGCACTCAAATCCAAACTATGTTCCTCTTCGTTAGCCCAAAACCATGATTGAATTATTGTCAGAACCATTGGTAGGAGATTGAAGACTCGAAATTCATGGGCTGGGTCAAAAAACGGTTCAGGAAAGAGAGACTATACTACCTCCTGAGCGGACTCAGAATGGAGCTATCCCCTTGGAGATGAGAGGAAGTGTAATTAGTAGGAAAAAGCCAGAGGATCCCTTCTATCATCCACATCTCCTTATTTAGAATTTGGTAAAATTTATTTTTAAAATTTTGTTTTGTCTTGTCTTTGTATATTGAGTTTGAATATAATTGCCATGAGTAATTAATTCACTATCCTTATGCAGGAGGTAGTATAGTCTAGTGGTTAGGAGAACAGCTTTCTCTCAGGTCCTCTTCCACCACTTATTACCTATTACCTGTATAACCTTCAATGAGAAACCGAACCAATAGGTATAAATATAGATATAGATATGGATATGGGCACGCACACGCGCACACACACACACACACACACACACACAGGGTGGGCAAAGTTAGGTTTATAGTTATAATACAAATAAATAATACAATAATTAGTAAATAGTGATATACGAATAAACTCTGTGTTTTGCATACTCACAACTGTAAACCTACTTGATAGATATATGAGAGAGTGAAAGAGATTGATTTGAAGAAAGTAATCCATGCAGCTGTGGCAGCTGGCGAGTATGACATCTGTAGGACAGGCCAGCAGGTGGAAATTCTGACAAAAATTAATGTTTCCCTGTTGAGTCTGAGCCCCACAGGACTGCGAGCCCAGGCAGGATTTTTACATTGTGCTCTTGAGGATAATTTCTTCTTCTTTGGGAGGGGACCTCAGTCTTTGCTCTTAAGGCTTCAACTGATTGGATGAGGCCCACCCAAATTATGGAGAGCAAGCTGCTTTACTCAGTTATTGATTTAGATGTTAATTATATCTAAAAAATACCTTCACAGTAACATCTAGACTAATGTTTGACCGAACACCTGGGCACCATAGCCAAGTCAAGTTGACCCACAAAATTAACTATCATGCCATCCATTAAAGGGAAGAAAAATAGTACATATGTCATAAAATAGTGATTCAACGAAGCATACAGAGTAGAGAGAATGGCTCCTAGCATTAATCTTGGGGGTCATTATTCTTACATGCCCTACAATACAGTAAAGGCTGGTCGTCCATGTATATCGGGGTTCTCTGGTTTGGAGAGCAGAAGGTTCGGTGGATTTATGGCAGGTAGGTTGCTTTACTCTTTATAAAACCAGAGTGGGGCGGTGGGGTTAGTTTTAAATTGTTGTTTGCTTTCAAAAGAAAAAGAATTTTAAAAGAGCTCTGATCCTTTAAGACTGAACTATTGCTTTAGAGATCCATCACCTAGCAACAGGAAGATAATACCTTCTCTCCTCCAACAGGTAAACCTCTGGCTTATCTAATTGAAATTTCAGGCTTCCTGCCACACTCCTGAAAAACTATCACTTTGAAGGGATCAAACTATAGAGGCCAAACAAAGCTAGATTTGAATGTGCTACTTTTCAAATGGCAGGCTAATGAGATTTTCATTGGGAGAAGAGATTTGAAGCTTTACAGCTCATAATTTAAGTAGCTTTGTTCCATTTGCATTCACTGAATATCACAAAAGAAAAAAAAGTGTTTGCAGTAAAATTCCCTTTTTGACTCTTGTCTGGGATCAAAGATAAGTCTTAGAAGCAGAAACAAAGTGTAAATTCATAGAAAATAAAGAATTATCTAGACTGTTCACCAGGTTGGGTTATCTTTTATCCTTCCTTCTGTATGCCCTGACCCTATTCATTACAAGTGCTACTCATTCTACTCCTAACATGACTGCTCACTTCATGCTTTTTCATTCCACTTACACGGTCCTTTTCAAGGTTCTAATTGATCTCCCTAACCAGACTATCCCCAATCTTTTCACACAGTTGGTCTGTTTATTCATTTTTAAGACAGAGCTTTTCCTCATTCTACTTTTCTGCTCTAAAGTTTCAATAGCTACAATTGCTTTTTTCCACAAAGTTCGAACTTCTTTGCCTGGCATTTAAGATCTTCTGTGATCTGACCTCAAATTTTCTTAGTAAACTCATTCCCATTCTTTCTATCCACCAATTCTTGCCAAACCCATTTTTTTTTTGTCCTCTCTTTACATGCCCTGTGTCCTTTTAACTCCACACATTTTTATATTAGAACCTCCTCAAATTCCATCCCCTTGAATTCCAGTAATTTGTCTAGGCCCAGGTCAAATGCCACTTCCTTCAAGAAGCCTTTTTGATCCACCCTCCCATCCCCCCACCAAGTAGATTCTCGCCTTTCAGTTACACCTCTGTGGGAATAACTATCACATTTAGAGAGGTCAACAGGACACAAGGGTCAAGAGCACAACTTTGGAGACAGAGAACTGGCTTTGAGTCCCAGCCCTGCTGCTTCCTAGCTGTGTTACCTTTGGACAAATTACTTATCTTCTCTGAGTCATGGCTCATGTTTGTCTTTTTGAAAAATGAGGTAACCAGTGGCTGGATACGTTAAATCATGGAAAGTGCTTACTGAGCACAGAGCCTGGCATGTAGCTGACAGGAAATATTAACTCCTGTTTTTTAAAAAATCACATTTCAACTTTATTGTCGTCCAAATTGCTTCCATCTCCTTTCTCCACTGTAAAATCCTCAGAGGGTAGCATCTGTAGGAATCCCACCCAGCACCACTACTCACAGTCCTGCATGTATTACTACTTGAAAAAAGAATTGTATAATTCAAAGTCACGTTCAGCATGGACTTTCCTGGGCACCTTATCTAAACCCCAGTCACGCTGTATCGCTTCACTGGGCCTTATATGACTCAACACTAACCATCATCTAAAGTTACAGTCCATGCTTACTGTTTTTGTAATCTGGAACATGTTGTCATGTCTATGTTACCTTATGAAAGGTAATACATAAGGGCCATGAGTGGAGTACACACACTGTGTGCTACAGGAATGAAGAGCCGCTGTGGGAGGGGACTGGGACAGGGCTAAGTGCTACTGAGGAGGTGAGATAAAGGGAGGGGAGGACTTATGCCAGAGATGAGAACACAAATGTGCACAGGGCCAAGCAGAGAGCATGAGTGCGTGAGCCTTGTGCAGGATAGAAGCATTCATTCCACGTACCCAGTCTTCATGGCAGCCATGACTCCTCTGCTGCGTAGGAGGGTGGGACCTGTGCTACTGGACCTTCTGATTTTCAAGAAAAGTTACAACTCCAGATATTCGTAAGAAAGAGCTAGATTTTTTAAATATTGGCAATTCACATAAACACCGTTGTGGGTCAGTTTCTGGCTGAACTGAACCGGTGCTTTGCTACGCTGATGCAGGTCAATGAGGTGGGCAACTTGAGAAAAGTTCTCTCTTCTCTCTCATGGAGCCTCTGCATTTCCAGTGACTCTGGGAGTTGGACTGTATGCAGAATATATTTAACCTTGGCTAAATTGATATTAGATATAGTGCATTGACTGCATAATTCCTTGATTTTGAAGAAGAAATCTCAGCTATCCTCCCTCCTCCCCGCCCCCTTGCACATAATTTCGCTGTGTCAACAGTAATTGTCCTGAGCTGCTCCGTGCTGGTGAGAGCTGCTGATGGGGGATTGGCTGTGATTAATTAAACTATTTGCTGAGAGCAAATGGCAGAGCCCTCAATCATGCTTCAAGCCTCTCCGGCAGCCTCAGGAGGAAGTTGTTGTCCATGATTATAAAACCGCTATTGCATTCCTCCCCATTCACTTTTTATCTATTTTTTTAACTGTGGTAAAATATACATAACATTTAGCATTTTAACCCTTTTATGGCATTTGGTACATTCACAATGCTGTGCACCGCGTCACCACTATCCATTCCCAAATCTTTTTCATCATCCCCAATAGGAACCATGTACCCATTAAACAGCAACTCCCCATTCTTCCCTCCTCCCAGTCCCCAGGGACCCCATCTCTTTGAACTTGCCTCTTCTAGATCCCTCATGTGCATGGAATCATATAGTATCTGTCTTCCTGTGTCTGCCTATGTCATTAAGCATAATGCTTTCAAGGTCCGTGTAGTAGCGAATATTCCATTTTAATTTTGTTCCTTTCCCCGTGTTCCTTCACCCCTTTCCCTACTGTGGTGGTTAATACATACAAAGAGAGTAATGCTTTTAGCATAAAAACCACGTATTATACATCATTCAGAGCTTTGATTCTCTTAAAGAGAAAAGAACCTGATTTGTCCCGATCAACGGTTTTCCAACAGTCTGCACTTGAACCCTGGCACCACCATTAACTTCTTGTATGGCTCTAGGAATGTTATTGAACCTTTCTGGTCTGTAGTTTCTGAAAAAACACACTCACATAAATAAAGAGGATGAAAAGCAGGGAGAAGAGAGAGAGCAAAGGGCAGGGACATGAACCAATAGTCCATTGGATTCTCCTGCTGAGCATCTAAACCAGGTCAGTGGCCAAAATCATGTAGAAAAAAAAGAAACAAGTGCAGTTTTTCTTTAATTATCTCTTACAGTCGTTATAGTCCTTCATTCAGCAGGTGTTTAATGAGCATCCACTGTTAATGGGTGCATTTCATTAATGCATATTTTAAGTTTTCCGAAGCATTTTCACAGGCTTCATTATCTTGCTTGATCCCCAGAGTAACTATGCAAGATCAGAGGAATAAGTTCTATCATCCCCATTTTACAGATGAAGAAAGTGAGGTTCAGAGAGCTGAACTCGTCTTCCCCAAGGTTACACAGATAACAAGCTGAAAAGCCTGAGCTTAGATCCAAATCTTACTCTGGTCCAGATGTACCCTCCACCCTCACCCCATGACATCATAGCTCAAAACAATTTCTCTACTTATGCATCCCCAGGAAATGAAATCTGCTTGGTAATGGGCTATCCATCAGGGAAATGGAAAATTTCAAAGAAAGCCAAAACGTTTAGAAAACTATAGAATTCTTAGTCATTGATCTAGACACAAATGGCCCAGCAAACGGGAAGGAATGCAGCACTATTTCTGGTTTGTTTTCTAAGTAAGCAGCGAATCCACTTATCCCCGCACCCAGCTCGGGCACAGTGAATAACGAGGATTCATGGAATGGCTGACAGGACACCTTCTTCCAGTTGCCGGGGTAGGATCTGTAAAAACTTTGCATTACATGGAAGGCCAAGAGGCATGAGGATCTGTCCTGACCACAGAGGAAAACCAAAAAGCAGTTGGTGACCCAGTTAGGCTTAATTGCTTTTAGGCTCCTCTGCCATCTGTGGGTACCAGGAGGTGAGCTCTGTTCTGCGCATTCATTCACACTAATTTTGTGTGGCGTCTCCATTCGCCTGTGTCCCAAACACGAGGGCCTTCAAAAGGCAAAGTCCTATCTCCCACCTCTTGCTCAGTTGTCATTTACTTGTGCCTCCCAGACCTACAACATTTGCTATGCTCCCTTCAGTGCTCAATCGGGCGGATTCGGCCACTGTAGTTAGTGACCAGGTTTGCGTGCTATTGCTGCACAAAGAGATGAATCCTGCTGTAATAACAATTCCCACTTAAAGAGCACTTTGGGCTGAGTGGCCCATGCAAAGCCACATTGTTTAGATGCTGCTTTTCTAAAATCCCCTACTTTATCCCATCGAACTTTGTGGAAGTGATCAGTGGCTCCAGGTACACCCCCTCAACGACCTGGTAGGAGAATGGCCTTGAGGAAGGTTGTGTTGGCAATTTCCTGAACCCCCGTGAGAGAGGTTGCCAAAACCTCCAGTTTAGACCCAAATGGGAGTCAGCATATTAGCCGGAAAAGGCTGGCTGGAGAAAAGTAGAGAACTGGAGAGACCCTTAGAAATCACCATGAAGAGTGACTTTCAAGTCGACTTCTCCCGGTAGAAGTCCTTTGACCAGACAAATATATGCCAACTAATTGAGATGGCCACAGCCTCCCTCAGCATCCCCCCTTCCTCCACTGGTGGCCCCTGGGCTCCCAGGGAACATTCATCGAAAGTTCTCCTGCAGGCCAACTTCCTCACTTTGTCAGGTAAGAAAATGGACATCCGAAGAGGCGAGGTGACCAGGTCAAAGCAAATGACAGGGAACGTGTGCTGTCCTAACAGGTTTCCTCAGTGGAGGTGGGACTTCAAAGGAGGAACAGGGATGACATTCTGGTTCCTCTTCCATCGTTTCGATGTTAGGGCTTTTCTCCTGAGTGGAGACCTTCAGAACATAGTCAGTTTGATTCCTGAGGTTTGTTCCTCTCTGGTTAGCTCCCTCCTGTTAGTGGAGATTAGCATGTTTCCTTTCCCTTGAATGGAGGTTGAAACTATTAGAGACCTTTCAAGGACATGCAGAATCACCTACCACAAAGCCTTCTCTTTCGTGAATCATAAACTAGACCTCCAGGGGACAAAATCCAGTCCTTTGCAGATGGTTGGGGGGTACCTCTCACTTCTGGGTCCCCCCTGTCCTGCATGGGGCTCCTCTCTATCTGCTCCACCCTCACCAGGGACTTCTCTTGTTGTATATATCAAATAAAAAGGCAAGCAGTGTGAACCTAAATGTCAGGATCCAAGAAAACGGGAAGACCAGCTGCTTAAAGAAGCATTTCTGGAAGGCAAGAGTTCTTTTTGACGAATGTTTTTAGACTGATTGCTCACTATCCATCCATCACCAGTCCTTGTTTGCCTAGCAGGTCATTTATATGTGCCCAGAATCCCTGGGTAATGGGCATGCTGTAAAAATAAATGGAATAAATAAATTAGTGCTTGAAGTTCTCAAATAAATCCAGTTGAATTAGACATACCTAAAGTCACTCAGTCTTGAAGAGCAAAGTGGAGACTAATGAAATAAGAAATGGGCTCTTTGTTTAAAAAAAAAAAAAAAGCAAAAAGAGAGAAGAAAAATCACTCAAAAAGCATAAAAAATTTCAAGAAATAAAGGGAATCGTATTTTCATAGTCATTGCTATTTTTGAGGCATTGTCTTTCAACTGCTTTTTTCTGTAGCCTCAATTCACCTTATATTTCCAGAACCATCCACTGACATTTGAATTCACGTCTTTTCAAAAGTAGAGTCAGTGATGGTTACTAGACAATTACTGTGTATACGCCAAGAAAAGATAAGGTTGCACCTCACACAATTACCCTCAGAAAGACAGAAAGAGGGAAGGAGCCCAGATTTTCACATCTTTACTGTCTTTCCTAATATGAAGTTCATATATTTTGAATAACAAGGTTCTACTTCGGTTAGACACCTGAGCTAGAAGCACAAATACACACAGACACACACACACACACACACACGTATACATGTAGTTACCCTTGGTTGAGACCCCACAATATACCGGGCACTGTTCTAAGCCCTTTCTTTGCATTAACTGCTTTAATCCTCACAACAACCCTATAAACCATGTACTATTATTATCATCCCCATTATAATATGAAGAAACTGCTAATTTTAGATTCTTCTAAAGGCCACCTGATAAAATTGTTTTTTAAAGGGAGAAGAGAAAAAATATTACCTAACATTTAAAATGCATTGAACAATTAAGGTAGAGTATATTTAAAGCAGACATTTGCCATCTACCCCTGTATAAGTTTATGTATTCAAGCTGGCCTAATTCACACTACTCTTTTCTAGATCTTACAACTGGGAAGATGAAGCGTGACCTCATAATTTGGATAATTTTCTACTTGGGGATAGCCAGTGATTCCTGAGCACCCACTGTGTATGGAAGACTGCCTTAGCAACTGTTGGGAAAACCAACAATGTATGTCTGGATCTTTCCTTCAATCCAGTCATGATCAAGACTAACACACACACACACACACACACACACACACACACACTCACACACGCTCCCACTCCCACTTACCAGCCCTTCCTCCTCCCAGAGCTGGGACTAAGGTCAGGTGAGTGAGCCTCTCAGAGAGTGAGCACCTCCTAGGTGCCTCATTTGCCTCACCCTAATCCAGGCCCTGTCACCTCCCTCCTAAACACACACCACCTACCACAATTAAATACAACAAAATAGAGCATGGTCATGTTTTTAAATGAACAGACTATGGAGAGTGTACAACATCTGTGGGTGGTCAAAGTGAGAGGGTCGGTGTAGACTCATCAGTGAATTCTGATTAACAAGTAAAGTTGCCAAGCCAGTGAGCCTGGAGCATGAACATTTTGAGGAAGAGGAAATGACTTCTTGCAGGAAGTCAGCTGAACAGGAAGAGCTCATTAAACTTGGCTTGATGGACAGGCAGGAGAAAGCAAACGATTCCCCACAGCAATAGCAAGAATCTAAGGGCAGACAGTGATGAGATCTGCAAAGAAGAGAGCCCCAACCTCCCAGGTATTCCAAAACTGTCAGTGCCTCCAAAGCCTGATGCTACTGAGTTATCTCAGCAGACAAGGCACTCATTCATTCAGCAAATCTTTAAGGAGCATCAAGCATTCCACTGGGTGCTGGGGGTGCATTGGTGAGTGCAAAGCACAGATAGGTCCCAGCCTCACAGGAACAGATCCCAGGCAGGATCAACAAGATTTCCCCCATCAGGGGTCCCTAGTTTGAAATCTCTTATAGGAAGTGTTTCCTCACTTAACCCCACATTCACTAATTCTGTATCTCTTCAAAATTTACATATGCAGTCTATCTTTTTTTTTTTTTTTTAAGCAAAACCCCATTTGCCAGAATTATATAAACTGAAGTCATCCTGAAATTAATAGAGGTCTCTATAAAACAAAAACCTCAAAATATCTTCCTGGGAAAAAGCTAGGAGAGCTGGGCTGAAGCTTCAGGAGGTACAAACATTTTACTTTGGAATGAATGTTACCCTTCCTGGTGATTGGAGGATGAGGCAGTTCGCATGGGATGAAATTGAGACCATTTCTTGGTTGCCCCACATGAAGCTAGGAAAGAGATGTGCTTTGTCCTAAATGGTGGGGATAGTGAAATGTAATTTAATGGGGAACTTACCTGTGTAGTGGGAACTCATGTTTAAAAATACACAAAACTGATGGAGATTCATAGAAGTACAGATAGTTGAGTATATTTGAAAAATTTTAGAGCTTAAAATCATGGCCTGGCAGGCATGGCTTGGTGGTTGAGCATGTATCTATGAACCAGGAGGTCATGGTTCGAGTCCTGGTCAGGGCACATGCCAGGGTTGCAGGCTCGATCCCCAGTAAGGGGTGTGCAGGGGGCAGCCAATCAATGATTCTCTCTCATCATTGATGTTTCTATCTCTCCCTCTCCCTTCCTCTCTAAAATCAATAAAAATATATTTTTTAAATTTCATAAAAGCATGAATGCTTTTTTGCAGTTTACAGAGTTCAGGCATATCTCCAATTCCATATTTTACTAATTCAGTATTTTACTAAATTTTGTAAATTTAGTAAAATACTGAATTTGTACATAACTCTTATTGCACATATGTGTATGCAAATAGTTGAACTCCTACAATTTAGGGGAGGGACACAGATTCATTGTTAGTACTGCTTTGAAGCCTTGAATAATATTTTTTTTTACACTAAGTCTATATAATGGAAAGTCTCATAGATGAGAGAACACTGAAAAAGTTAGACTTTGTTGCTATAACAAGCTCAAATTGTGTCAGACAGTTTTGATCTGCCACAGAGCATTGCTTGCAATGATCATGGTTTTTAATTGCTCTTGCTTCTTAATAGCAAATTATTTTTAGTTTTCCTCATTATTATCAATTTAGCTTCTTGTGGGTTGTTTTTAACCCCACAGTACGTACTAATGAATAGTTAAGAATTTTTAGGCTATAATTTTCCAAAACTACTCTAGTATGTATGTACTGTGCTCAAGTATGAATCATCCACACCGTTATTACTAAAGCAGATGTATACATATATCCCCCTATAATTTGCTAATGTGAGAACATTTTACTAGCAATGCGTGCAGTGCATGGAATTTTAGCATGCAAATTACTTATAATCTACCATCAAGGTAAATCTAACACAAGTATTAAGTTATTTTACATTTGCATGATATTGTTTTAAAATAAAAAAGCAAACATATGAACTAATGATTTAATCTTATTATACACACTAGAGGCCCAGTGCACGGATTCATGCA
Source organism: Myotis yumanensis (assembly GCF_028538775.1). Lineage (NCBI taxonomy): Eukaryota > Metazoa > Chordata > Mammalia > Chiroptera > Vespertilionidae > Myotis > Myotis yumanensis. The sequence continues at coordinate 44,362,306 of NW_027223758.1, forward strand.
CTGGTGGAGTCCCTCAGCCTGCCCTGTGGGGATCAGGCTGAAACCAGCTCTCTGACATCCCCTGAGGGGTCCCCGATTGTGAGAGGGTGATTCTCAGGTGACACACCCCAGAATTGGGCTCCCTCCTCTCTGGTTCTGGGTGCATCACCCGAGAACCGTAGCTAACAAGTCACCGCAGTTTAGCAGCTCCTGCATTGAGCGTCTGCCCCCTAGTGGTCATTGTGCATCATAGCTATAGGTTGGAAGGTCAAATGGTCACTTCGGCTTTTATATATATAGACTATAAGCACTTAATGCATTTCCCCCTAGATTTTGATTATCTGTGATAAGTTAAAAATGTGAATCATTACTCAAGGTCAATATTCCCCAAACTGTGTTCTACCAGATGTTAATAGGTGTTCTACAAATACTGGAATTTTCACTCAGATAAGTCGGAAGAAAGCAATATATATTGTGTTTCCCTTTTAGAGGTTTGCAAGGACCTTTAGCATATTGTAATAGTTAATTGTATGTGTCAACTAGGATAAACCATAATACCTAGATATTTGATCAAACACTAGTCTGGATGTTGCTGTGAAGGTATGTTTTACATGAGATTAACATTTAAATCAGTAGACTCTGAATTAAGTAGAGTGTTCTCCATAATGTGCATGGGCCTATTCAAGCAGCTGAAGATCCTGAAGACTGACCTCCTGAGGAAGAAGGAATTCTGCCTGCAGGCTGTCTTGGAATCAAACTGCAACATCGACTCTTCTCTGGGTCTGCAGCCTAGTGGCCTACTTTGAAGATTTTGTTTACCAGCCTCTACAATTATGTGAGCCAATTCTTTAAAATAAATCTCCATGTAAATGATAGACAGACAGCTATATATATATATATACACACACACACACACACATACATACATAGCTATAGATATATACTATGTTATATTTGTATATATGATTAAAAATATATAGAAATACACTCTATATTAGATCTCATGTATACATATATGGGGGAAGAGATTACACACACATATACATCCTATTGGTTCTGTTTCTCTAGAACGAATACTCGTGTTAAAACTCTGAAAAGTTCTGCAATTTAAAACACTATGTGAACTAAGTATTTTCCCAGTTTATTTAACCACAAAACATTTTTCATACAACCCCTACTAATATCTCAAAAATATAGCTTGGGAAATGCTTTTCTCAAGACTTTACCTTAGACAGAGGCTGATGTGTATCCTTTGTCTGCAACATCAGATTCTAAGTCCACCTGATTCAGAAACTAATAAATATTGGAACAAAAGATTCCACGTGCCTTTTTCCCTGCACAGGGCATAGGCAGAGGAAAATAACCCCGTGTTATGCAAGCACAATGAGCTGCAATGTCCATTGTGGAGCCGGTTTCACACGTTGTGATGCCTGATGAAAATATGTTCCGGTGTAACAGACCCCACACTGTGCTTTTGTAAAACGCTCCTTTGTGGATATTCCTGGGGACTGGAGAGTCATACTGAAATGTCATCCACTGCCACGTAACAGGGCACAAGGCAATGCACGAATGGTTGAAGCCCAACAAGAAAGGCCGACTCTGTCTCCTAAAAGGCCTATGCCTCCTTTGTCTCTTATTGTCCCTTCTGAAATGTGTTTCTTCAAAGGGTCCTCACTGGCCCCAATTTACGCTTCGGGTCTTATCCTAGAAGCCAATTCCTCCAGAAAGCCTTTTCTGACTGCACCCCCACCCTGACCCCACCGGGCAGCCCTTTTCCCTGTTAAATGCATTCACACACCATGTGCCTCTCTCTGCACTGGATGCACACATCATTGATTTTGTAATGCCTGTCTCCCCTACAAGATTGTGAGGCCCACAGGAACAGGGGACATTTCCAACTTCCTGTTTGTCTCAGCAGCCCGAGTGCCTGGAGATCAGTGGGAACTCCACATGAAGGACCAAATGATTGAAGGGAACTTCCCCTTCCCTAATTTTCCTCATTAGTCTATATAAATTATCCTTTCTTTGTTGGGAAATCCGAGTACTTTTCTCTGCACTGATCTCTCTCTAACGATCTTCACTCTTTCAACCTATAAAAAAAAAATCTGTGCCAAGAGTCCATGAAATGTTCATATGTGTGTGTGTGTGTGTGTGTGTGTGTATGTGTGTATATATAGTTGCATTCACACACACATACATCTATACATTCATTCACTCTTGCAAATAATAATAAAAATGATTTACCTAGCATAATAGTGTGAAGAGATGGGGAACTCAGGGGCAGTAAGCACGTGGAATAGGAGAGACCGATTCCAATTACAGCTGTTACCATTTTGCGGGTTCAAGTAAAATCGTGCAAAAGTTTTCAAAACTATAAAAAGAAAAGCAGAGGCTCAGTCTAATTCTAGCATCAGTTTCTCCTCTGGTTGCCCAGGTGCCATTTACCCAGCCCTAGTGCTACACTTCAGAGTGTACACTGAAAATGGGTTTCTCTTACATGAATGATCACCGGAAACAAAAGCAGTAAGAAAAATAATCATTGGCAGATAGACAGGCTTTCATTTCAGAACATTTGGCCAAGTATTTGGAGGGGGGTGTGTATGTAAGGATGACATCCAGTGGGCGCCTGGCTCCACTTTCTCTCTGTGCACCTTCCAACATCCCTTCAGGACCTTCAGGTACTCACTTACTTTGCAGGGAGGGGCCAGAATGGCAAAGATCTTGGAGCTGACACAGGCTCACCCTCTCCTTCCAGCCTTACCCCCAGAGGCAGAAAGCTTGTGCCATCCAAATAGTGTCATCTGAAGTTGCCAAGGTGGATTACCCCCAGACAAGATGTACATGCAGGGTTCTTCCATAACTCCCTCTCCTCTTAGCCTACAGAGAAGTCTCCTCCAATCCAGTCCTGGCGTGGAAGACCCAAGACATGGAGAAGCCAATGCATCACTAGCTGATAGGAAACCTCAAGCATGAGCAAGCAGCTCTCTAATAAGAGTATCCCTCCCCACCCTACTGGTTTGGCTCAGTGGATAGAGCATCAGCCTGCAGACTGAAGGGTCCCAGGTTCGATTCTGGTTAAGGGCATGTACCTTGGTTGCAGGCACATCCCCAGTAGGGAGTGTGTAGGAGGCAGCTGATCGATGTTTCTAACTCTATCCCTCGCCCCTCCTCTGTTAAAATATCAATAAAATATATATTTTTTAAAAGTATCCCTCCCCGGTTCCTGTTCCACTCCCCACCTGGTCCCTGTACTTGGGACCAGGGAAATCTATGCCAGAACTTTCATGCCTTCAAAAAAATCTGGGCTCTCTATCCAAAGCTTCATTTTTGGTATAAGAAATGGGTATTGAATCACAGTAACCTCTCACTTTTTTTAAAAAAAATATTTTATTGATTTTTACAGAGAGGAAGAGAGAGGGATAGAGAGTTAGAAACATCGATGAGAGAGAAACATCGATCAGCTGCTTCCTGCACACATCCTACTGGGGATGTGCCCGCAACCAAGGTACATGGCCTTGACTGGAATCGAACCTGGGACCTTTCATTCCGCCGACACTCTATCCACTGAGCCAAACTAGTTAGGGCCTCTCACTTTTTAAATTGTGGGCACTATTTTTTAACCTGCCAGAGCCAAAGCATGCTTACCCTAGCATCTGTGCATATTTGCTCATTGATAACTCCTTAACTAGGAGTAGGCCACCTGCTAAATTGAAATTCTTTGACATGATCCAGAGTCATTGAAAGACAGGATGCTTTCAGCAAAAACGGCTTTATAAAACACACTGTCCCATTGATGAAAACATTTATTGAAGAATACCTTTCCAGATTCAGAGCCCAGGCAGGGAACACTGTCTCTCATCTCACATGCATAAAATTGTTCTCCACTCAGTATGAGATGGTCCACTTGGAGCCATACACACATAGTATCATTCCTAAAAATGGAAGATAAAGGTAAGGGCCACCAGAAGTCACACACACACACACACACACACACACACACACACACACACACAGTTGCAAAAACATGCCTGGGCATACTCATTACAAATGCATTCTTTGGCTTCTCAGAGAAGCTACTTGAAGGTCACCTCCACTTAAAATCCTTGGCTGGAGAGCTCCTTGTTGCTTTATCACCATAATCTATTAAAATCTAAGAATAGCTGATGATGAAAATTCCAGCCATATTTTTAAATCTCTGTGAGGGGCAGGGGAGAAAAACCAACACATGAGTCTATTTGAAATCATTTTATGAATTTTAATCATAGCAAATGTGTTTTAACAGTAGTCATAAAATCAACATTACCACATATACAAAGGACAAGACACCAGTTTGGCATACAAAAATACCATATATTAAAATCGGGTTCATTGGAAAAACGCAGGACTTGCTAAGACACCATCTACAACAGAGAGAGCAAGCAAGAATGCTTTCGAGACATTCAGATTTATAAACAGCAGCTTGATATCCCCCTTATGAAGTCGATATTTGGCAACATTTGGACAATATTTTCTACACAGCCCAGCAGCTCATTTATCTGTAGGGCGATTCAGCCCTTTAAAAGAAAAGCTCCTAAAATAAATAATCCACATAATTTTAAATGAAACATGTCAAGGACTTGAGTGAACAGCCTCTACGAAGCATTAATCTAGCCATTTGACTGGAGTATTAGTTATCCAGAAGCCTGGGAACCCACCAGTGGAGCCGTAATGGCAGGAACCCCGTGGAGCAGCTGCATGGCTTATGTTGGGAGCTCATAACCACCCATTGCTGAAACCAGCCTCCCACCTGCAACTGTCAAGTGGGGCAAACAGGAACAAGTGGTGGAAGATAAAATATAATAAATGACAACAACCAGATAGAAACCAAATATTCTCAAAAGAGTCTTTCCAACAGTATTAACCTATTCAAGTCAGGATACATCCATAGGTACAGTCATTGCATTCCATGGCTAAGATGTGATTAGAGTTTGTGACTCAGCAACCAACTCTAGAGCAGGCTCTGAAGTTGTCCAGTATGCTGACAATCCCTGTATTCAATTTAAACATCCTGAATTGAATTTGGGAGATCACACTGGAATGACCAATTGTGCTTGACCATTATTCCCAATTGGTGAGTTTCTTTCAGCTGAAATCCACGACGACTAACCTCCAGCTCCTATACAATTTGTTTTGGAGCTATAATCCCACTACAGATTTCCTTCCCTTTTATGCTAGACCAGTGGTCGGCAAACTGCGGCTCGCGAGCCACATGCGGCTCTTTGGCCCCTTGAGTGTGGCCACGAAGTTTCAATCGCACTGTACGTGTGTGCCCGCACGTGGTATTTTGTGGAAGAGCCACACTCAAGGGGCTGCAGTTTGCCGACCACTGTGCTAGACCGATCTGTCCACCTTTTGCTCTAGACCCAAAGCCACATCTCCATCTCTCCCACACAGGAACTACTTCATAGTTGGGTTATCCCTCAGCTAGGAAAACCTGAATAGGAATTATCTGAAGCAAGTGTAAAATACCAGCTAATGCACCCTCCCACAATTTAAACAGAGATGACATGTTAACTCCTTCCCCTTTAAGGGGCATTTGTCTCATCTATTTCCTTCCCCTTACAGTCCAGGCTCCTTCACCACCATCATATCAAACCTTCTACTTCTGGATTCTCAAAAAGCAAATTAAAAATTGAGCACACCTTTGGGAAACTCTTGTTAGAATAGCTCAATATCTCACACCCCAGGGAGGTCACAGAGACTTTCACGTGGGCTGCTAGCCCTACATCCCACAGTGATGAGTTTAGAGTGGTGCTGTAGAACAGGAACAGCTATAGAAAACACTCCCAGAAAACAAATATAATACATGCTGTTGCAAACGTCAAGAGACCCCTCAGTACTTTACCACAAATATTACTGATTGTCCCTAAAAAGATCATAATATGAATAGTATCAAAAACCTTAGACTAGAATAATAAAGTCTAGCTAATGAGATGAGTGTTTTCAAGCACCACTACACCATAAGTGAAATATACATAGTGGGATATCCCAGGCAGTGAATCCTGAAAAAATGAAAAAATAAATAAAGGTCATTGGCTCAACTGGGCAAGGAAACCTGTGCAGAAAAATCAGAGCCACATTCTAAGAGTTCAGGAAAAATGGTGCTCTACCCAAGACCACTTGTGCAAAACCAAACAAGAAGTATTTTTGGAAGACAGAAATTAAATTCCCCACCTGCTTATGGTCTTCAATCATCAACAGATTTCCAATAAAATGTATGCAGAATCCACCCCTTCCTAGATTTGAAAAGTCTCAAGATTTTGGTTATATAGACATTCACAATAGTGGATAGTTTGACATAACGTATGCAGTCAATACAATTTATTAAGATATTGACATCTAAATTCAACATTGTATAACCCACAAATTGGAAACATGACAAACAACATTTTTACTTGATTTTTAACTCGTATTACTGTTAAATTGTGTATCTACATATATATCTATAATTATATATGAATCAATTGTCAGAAAAATCAATGGCTTAAATATTCACTTATTTTTAAGAAGTGTTTCATGTTGAACAAAGTTCAGCAACTAATCATCATCACTTTTGAAGTAGACTACTATTTTCAAAACAGTTACTAAATTATCTTGACTATCTCACTCTTCTTTGGAGTTTGTTTTGGTAAGGATTATTCTGTGGGTGATATTTTACTGAGAATGATGGAAATAGTAAGGAACAGCTCCTTTCTTCTAGGTCAAGGATGACAGAGCAATTGACTGATGACTCGTCTTGTGTGGAAACAAAATGCTGACGGATTAGCAGCAGGATTTTTCTCAGAGAAGAAATTCAAATCTTTTGCATATCACTCCTCCAACAACTTTTGCACCTCTAACTTCCTTGTAAGTCTAACAAAAAGCTATCATTTTGGCAAAAAATAATTTTTAGTAATTTTCAAAAACAAGCTAAAAAAGAACGGTCAATGATCACTGATGAGTTCTTTCGGGGGGAGGGGGGCAGTCAAGGGGGTCCCGATTCAATTCTGCTAATTAGAAGCAAATGCATTTGGTTTACATTATATTCTAAAAACAATTAAAAACAGACTAACCAATTTTGACACAGCATGGGTTTTCAAATAAAGCAATGGGAACTTTTAAAATAAAAATCTAGAGTGGAATACTGTACTATCAGGAAGCGTCTGATCTTTCTATGAATATATATATATATATATATATATATATATATATATATAATCAAACTGAATTTTCTGCTTCCTCTTACTCACTTAAAAAGCAATTTTAGTAACTTCCATGGGTAATGTTTTTAATGTTAAAAAAAAAAGTGTCTTTGTGCCAGGCTGCAAATCTATTCTTTCCATGATAATGAAAATAAAATGCAAGACTAAAACAATGTCAAATCTGACTCTAAAAATAGTACCTATGTTTTAGTCTGGCAAATGAAAAATGATGCCCACATATGCCCACACTACATACAATAACAAACTGGAAGACTTCAAGGGCAAACAAAAACACTCTTTATGAACACTGTGAAACATGCTTGCTCTTACACCTCACACCTTACTCATGTAGCAGTGAAGTCTGTGTAAGATGCTGGAAGTGAAGAGAGATTTCATTAGGCTTTTTTTTCCCCCACAGTAACATTTACTTTTTGGCCATAAGACCCTAAACACATTTTCACAGTTACAGGTCATGCATAACTTGCAAGTCGAATGTTTTACAGCTACTGTGCAACTACTATTTTTGGACAATAAATTCACATGCAGCAAATGATCCCAGAAAAGGGGCTTCATAAAGCACTCTAAGCTTCACTGATCGTGCTTTGACCCAAAGTATCTAAGTAATAACTCCAAAGGGCAATCAATGAATTTTTACTATCATACTTGAGATCATATACTTTTTAAATCCAGAAAGGTTTGTTTTTAGTCAACTGCATGTTACTACTAAACCACAAACTGTCTTAGCCTTACTCTGTTACTCCTAACACTCTGATGCTAGATATCATTGTACAACCATCCAGAATTGTGCTATCCAATGTGCTAGCCACTAACCACATGAGCTACTAAATTTAAATAACTTAAAATTAAATACTAAAACACAAAATCCAGTAACTCAGGAAACTAACCCCATTTCAACTGCCTATAGCCAATGTGGCTAGTGGCTACTGTATTGGACTGCATAGGCTACATAATATTTCCATCATCACAGAAAGTTCTACCGAGCAGTGCCAACCTAGAAGATCCCAAGGGCTGCATCCTCATTGGTTTAACCTTCAAGGGATCCACTATTCGGTCGTGAGCAAGATTAAACTTAATTATATATTTAAAGAAAATACCTTAAAGCTTTCTGATCATAAAGTATGACTGGAACTAAGAAATGATTTGCCTTTTCATCACAACTTATGCCCCAGGTTATTGTACAAAAAAATGTTCCAAAGACAATGCTTTTTGATAGCCTACTTGGCTCTACTTAACATATTAAGCATTCTCTTGCTTAGGTCAAGATCATTAATAAAGGTGAAAATTCATGCTTCTTATAGTTTACTATTTACACAACACTCGTCCTTTACACAGAAGGGAAGGATGGAGGGAAACCAATGGCTTGCAATTTTAAAAATTCAAATGACATAGTTTCTTTTAAACTTCTGTAACCCATCCCCTAAATCAACCTTTCTTTCATTTCCCAGAGAGGTAGATGCTAACTAAAATGAATACCAGTATAGAAAGCTACACACACACACACACACACACACACACACACACACACACACACTTTAAAGCAAGAGTTGAGTTAGTAAAGGGTATTCATCCACCCTGAAGAAGATCATGCACAGCCCATGACAGGCCTAGGAAGAAGTACAAAGTTCTTGTCTCCCTTTTGCTGCAGAATTTCAAGCAGCTCTATCAGTCTGTGGGCCTCAATGGACTCACCTAGAAATGAAGCCACTGGAGGTTGCTTTCAACTCTAACTTTCTGTGCTTTCAGCTGTGACTTTTTCATTGATATGCAACTGTCAATGCTGGCCGATTGTGCCACTGGACTTTGGTCACATGGGGTCGATGAGTTGTTAGTGTTATGGGTTAATGACAGGAGAGGCCAGAGCAATGGGATGCCAAATACCATTAAAACATCAAGTCCATAAAAATTCTATCTGGCAGGCTAAGACATCACACACACACACACACACACACACACACACACACACACACACACCCTAACAAACAGGTGCACAAGTAACTGTAGACAGAATTCATTCAAACAGTGTTTTATATGTCAGTAAGACTCACATAGAAAATTCTGCTTTTGGTTGTTATTGTTATCCTAGGTTGTAAAGTCAAGGTTCTATCACGGAGCTGATTAACTTTGCACTGCTTAACTGCAGCTCTAGCATCGGATTGTTTTTAAGTAAAAGTTACGTGAATGGTAACTTGACTCAATATTTTTACACTAAGAAACACAGGGCGCTGTACTGTCACATACATTAGTGTCTGTATATAACCTACTTAACACATAGAAGTCTATCAAATACTATACTACATGGCCGGTCATTTCTTACTGTACATAAACATACGTAGATATCATTTACAAAATTAATTGGAATATGGCATGGCTTAAAATTGCAAGGGTAAAGTCCATTTGAAATGTAGTGTTCTTAATGCAACATTTCTGTGTTTTTGGTGTTATTTTTTCCCCCCAAAAGGAATAGAAATTGGGTCAGATGTGCATTACAGCAGCCTGGTTTAGTTGGAGAAATTGACACTAACCCAACAGTATATTATGTTACATAATAGAGGATAGCATTCAGCTAATATGATACCTAAATTATTAATACCAAATAAATCCTAGATTTTTGTATAATGCCCAATAGCTTACACAATAAAATGGCATTTTAACCTAATATCTAATTTGAGCTTTCAAATACATTTCCTAAAGGTCTTATGAAAAATTTGAAAGATTTGAAAAGCCCGAGTTCATATTTTTTTATTGAATCCTCACACCAATGAACAGTGTTGGTTCTGGATTCTAGTCATTATATTGTCATTTTATCTCTCCTAATTTCCATCACTTTAATGTGCATATTTTGTGCTGCTTGAAGGTCATAGCTAGCATATAAGTAAATTAAATTGTCTCCATCTTAGAGGGTTATTTCCAGCTTTGCTTTTTGGAGCCAGTCACTGCTTATCTTCCTCTCCCCTATTTTCATGGATTCAATGGAACATAAACATAGATATTTATGAGAGGAGTCCTTGTCACATACCACTTGCTTCAGGAATGTCATAAAGGAAATTAGAAGAGGACTGTAAAGCTCACAGCTATTTCCACACACATACACACACACACACACACACAGCATAGAAATTCGTCATTTCATCTAGCAAATCTTTCTTTGTGAGCATCTACAGACCATTACCCACTTAAGAATTTAGGATGAACTGGTCCATTTAAATTGAGAATGTGAGTTCTAGGTTTACCTCACCACTTTTCTCAATAAAAACACATTTCCAGATATAAGAGATATTCTTACTTATACAACAAAAGGAAACTGGAATTCAGAATGGTTCAACTCTGATGGAACAATAATCTCTTTCAAAAAATAACCATGGACTGTCTATTAAAATGCCAGTCCAGGTTTATCATCGGTTAACAACACTCGTGACTATTACAATATTCCCAAACTGGGAGAAAAGACAGAAGGTTCTGTTACTCTCCATTTGTGCCTCACAACTTGACTGCACAAAAGAGGAGCAGGTGTTGGGAGTGACGAGTGTGTGACTCCTCACTGAGTGGGTCCCAGTGCCCAGGAGGTAGGTGGCACCGTTTCAGACCCTGCACTCATTCATGCCTACTGAGTCTTACTACCAAGATTCTTCTGTAAAGATTCAAAACCCGAGGTAAACCGAATTACACACACATATAAACATACAATATTTACATTTAAAATTCTTATTTTGTGAGATGGCTTGAGAAAAATTGGCATATAATTTTCCTGTGGGATTAGGCATTTCTCATCATTACTCAGTTTATTGCTCCCCTGTTGAGCTTTCCATTTAATAAACACATATCGAGCTCTAATTACAAGGGAAGAAAAATGAAGGAACACGACAAACAAAACACAATACATCGGAAACACTTGTTCAAATAGTTTCTTCAAAAAACGACGGTCTACTTAACTTAGTTTAATTCGGGCGCCATTCAAAAAGTATAAAAAGCCTTAGCAACTAAGTGAAGACTGGGTTTCGCTTGTAAAAGGAAAGAAAACAGCACTGCGCGTCGTCACTGAATTGGTCATGGATTCATTCTCAGGTTGGATTCTACTTGTACACATAGCATCTTGGTTTTAATCTACCACATGTAGAGAAGATCACATCGTATGCACTTGCACAGGTCAACATCTAAGTAGAATATGTCTATCTCATCACGTGACTTTGAAAAATCATAAGTTACAGTCCATTTTATAAATGACTACGAGGATGCATGCAATCGTCTTCGAAGCTGCGCCATCAATGCTCAGAGCGACCCGTCTGGCATCTTGTTGAGACCTCACATTCTGCCCCTCCGTGTCTGTCTTGGGTTAATCAACTGGCAGCCCGGAGGCCAGCGCTCGGCACCAAATGATCAGCGTCGCCCCCATCTTCTCACCCGAGTCCCATCATCAACGCCTGCTCCACCCCGAGTTGGCACCCACCAGTCACGCCCCCGCAGCCCGCTTCAGCCACAGGATATCACAGTGAAGCGCTTGGAAATGCAAGACATGTTGTGGAGCACGATGCCCAGCAGGAAGACCAGGACGCAGGCCACCAAGATCACAGTGCACACCCCCGACCAAGTGGAGCTTTTCACCACGCCCCGCCGGTCTGGCTCCTCCTCCGCTGCCTCCGGGGGAGCCCCGCCTTGCAGAGGCTGCTGCTCCGCAGGGATGGTCACCACAGTGACTGGCTTCTGCTGGCTCCCGGGCAGCAGGCGGCAGCCCATGTTTCCGGGCAGCAGCGCGCGCTCCTTGGAGATGGGAAGGGGCAGCATGTAGCACCCGTTGCTGGGAAGTTTGATGAAGACCGGGGTGTGCTCGGAGGCGTGCGGGATGGCGATAACGGCGAGGACCTCGGGGTCGTCGGGGAGCTGTGACACGGAGAAGCCCGGAGGCAGCTTGGTGATGCCTCGGCACCACGGGCACCTCACGTCCTTCTGGCTCGTCCTCATCTGCTGAAGGCACACCGAGCAGCAGGTGTGTTTGCAATCCAGCAACTTGGGCCTTCGCCGGGGACTGTAATAATTGAAACAGATCTGACATTCCAGCAAGGAATCTTGGGAGAGTGTCTCCATCGTGCACTGGGAACAGGAAGGTCAAGGCCACAGGGAAGAAGCTTGCCCTCAGAGGCCACTGCTCCAGCACCTGCCTTCTCTGAGGCTTCCCAACGTCGTGAGGTGATCGGGGAGCTCACAGGCATCGAGCATGCTCAGGTGTGTTCATTTCTGAAGGAGACAAAAAAAATGCAGACAAGTTAGTTACTTCAAACAAGCTGAGACGGCAGCATATCTGATGGATTTACACCACTGCTCAAAAGTCTTGACACTAGGTCAAACGCTTAAAACTGCCCCACCTGTGAGACCGTAGGATTCCTGTAATGTCCAGTGGCCGGTGAATGGCTTATCACAGACGGCTTGTCATGGCACATACTTTGCTCATTTCTAAAGGCACAGATGCCTCTGGGGTAGATGGGTACACAGTGCCCCCGTATTTCATAAAAGGGGGCGACTGTTTGTTTTGTATATTTCAGTGGACCTGGATTATTCTTCTAATACATCAGAGAAACTCTCTTGCTTCCAATAAGTTTGCAGAATTTTCTGAAAGTAAATTTCTTTCCTTCAATCTTCTGACCTTCTTTCGCTGACTCTCCCCCTCTTGTAGGTACTCATTGCCAAGTGCAGGCAACTTTACAACCCAAGTACTTTGTGTAACTAACTTGCCCCTTTATATGGGTTAGGCCTGTTCCTCTCTCATAGGTCACTGGAATGATGCCAAGAACACACACACAGGCATCTGTTATCTTTTCCACCAAGTCCTTTGAACCAAGGTAATTCTTGTCAATTGGTTCCAAAAGAGACAAAAACAAAACAAGACACAAAGTACAAGACACCACAACCAAAACCACCAGCAGCAATGAACCTTCAGGCAGCCGGGGTCACAAAGGCATACAGGACCATGAATATTTTTCAGGCAGTTCTATTCATTTCGCTCCTACGTAGGCTTGTACCAAGTAAGATGACCACAAGCAAAGACTATTAATGAACTGATCCTAACCAAATATCATATGGTGAAAGGTTGTCAGAAGACTGGCAGGCAGCCTTCACCATAAAAACAGGAGCACAGTGTTAGCCTCCTGGTGTGCACCAGAAGCAGAGTAACTGGGTACCACTTAACTGGGGCTGGAGGAACCCCTTAGTGCTCCAGCGGTGGCGATAAAGGCTGCCCAACTCCATTTCCTACTGAAAGCATTCAAATGTGTCTCTGGATGGAGCCATGATTCTGAAACGAACTACTCAACCACTATTGTAGAAATAATTGCTAGTCCTGGAAGCCCACCCACACACAGAGGCAGGAGCTAATGACATAGAAAAGCTCTTTCATGTTTTTCTTAAAAAGTGAACCTTCTTTTTCTTTTCTTTTTTTAAAATATACTTTTATTGATTTTAGAGAAGAAGGGAGAGGGAGATGGAGATAGAAATATCAATGATGAAAGAGAATCATTGATCAGCTGCCTCCTGCACATCCCCTACTGGGGATCAAGCCTGCAACCCAGGCATGTGTCCTTGACCGGAATCTAACCTGGGACCCTTCAGTCCGCAGGCCGATGCTCTATCCACTGAGCCAAACCAGCTAAGGCGAACCTTCTTTTTCTAACTTCCTCTGTGAAATTAAGAATGCACAGGATGCCACGTGTTAAAGTCAAAATTAAGAAGAAGTTTAAAGTAAAAAATAATCACTGATAAAAATTAACAGTGATGCCCTGGCTGGGTGGCTCAGTTGGTTGGAGCATCATCCTGTACACCAAAATGTGGTGGGTTCGATCCCTGGTCGGGGCATGTATGGAAGGCAATCTCTCCCTCTCTCTCTCTTTCTCTCTCTCTCTCTCTCTCTTTCTCAAAATCAGTAGAAATGTGTCCTCAAGTGAGGATTAAAAAAAAAATTACCAGTGACAATCAAGAGAGCAACATATTTTAAAAATATTTTAGCTGTAGTAAGAGCCCCTACATTACATTATTAAAAGTAAAATATAGCAATATAGCATTCAGAAAGTTCATGTCATAATAAACTATTTATCCATCCACTGATTTAAGAAATGTTTATTGAATAATTAAAATTCACTAAGAGTAGAACTTTAATGTTCTCTCCAAAAGGAAAAACAAAGAATATAAACATGTTAGGTGACATATATGTTAATCAGCTAGATGGGGGGGAATCCTTTCACAATGTATACATTTACCAAATCACCACACTGTTCACTTTAAATATCTTATAGTTGTATTTGTCAATCAATTTGTCACAATAAAGCTGAAAAAATAAAGAAAAGAGTATCTATCATGAACAAATCCAGCTACTATAGGATATGAAGAAGAATCAGCCCCAAATCCAACACTTAAGCAATTTAAAGTTAGGTAAGAATGACTATATATTTTTCTCTTCCTTTCATTTATTCATTAAATTTTCATTGAATATCTACCATGTTTCAAGCATGACGGTATCTGTTTTTGTTCCTTGTAGCTAAGACCTTGTCACTGCCCATAAGAAGCTCCCAGCCTGAAAGGACTCAGCAGTTATAAACACAAAGTAATGTGTGACATACAGGAACTGGGGGAATCAGGACGGCTCAGGGACTAGTCTGGATTATGGAGAGGATTTAGACATGTAAAATCAGAGGACAGGTCCTTTTCAGGTCAGAATCAGCCCGAGCAAAGGAAAGGAGGTAAGCAACCACAGGATTATTTCTATATAGCAGGCGTGACACTGACTAGGGGATTTTTTTCTAACAAGAGTAACTTAAAGATCCCATCTCTAAGAGTTTTCTAGTTTCAGCTCTTACATTGAGGTTTATGATACAGATACCTGTTAAAGAAACAAAGTTCTCAGAACCTGCAAGCACCTTCCCACAGACACAGGCAGGGACAGCAGGTCCTACAGGGAGGGAAGAGATGAGCATAGCCAGGCATATGTCAAGGGCATGTACTTCGATGAGGCCGCTTCCTCACTGGCCAAGCAGGGAGGATGGAGTTGTGGCCTAAGGTCAAGTGAGTTCAGAGTGCACATACTGCCAGGCAGTGAAGGACTCAGCGCCAGTCCCGACTGTCCCTGACTGTCCCTGCTATGCTGTGTGTGACCAGCCCAGAGGCACTTTGGGCTCTCAAAGAACTGCCCTTTCAAACAGATTGGGAGGAATGAGCGTTCCCCTTGGCCCTGCCCCAAGACCTGCCACACCTTTTTTTCCCTCCCCCAACAAAACCAACATGCAATTTTACTCATGAATTTATGTTCCAAGTAATGTTCACTTAATTGCTGTTAAGCTTCCTTCAAATTAGATTATACTACTCAAATTTCCAACTCCATCCAAGTAAGCTCTAACCCTTACCATACCGGCTGAACACAAAAGCAGAACGGTGACACAGCTCCGTGCTCAACCACTCAAGCCACTTTGACAGCAGCCTCTCTGACTATTCACCGATTTGATCTCTATTAAGCCAGTTGGTACTGCATTCCAGTTTACTTTCTGGAGCATAACCAGTAATGATGATGATTAGTTAGGTAAAGAGAAGAACATTTATGAGACTATGGACCGAAGCTAATGATGAATCATTCTTCCTCCCTTTCATCATAAACTCAAAAGATGTGAGTCAATATAGAAGAAAGAGAATGGAAACAAGGGCCACATTAGCTAGAAAAGAAAACTCCAAGTTCATAGTCAAAGACACAAGCACACACCAGTGACTGCTTTAGAAGCCTGTGTTTGGCAAGATGGGATGCCCAAATACTCATTAAATTTAAAAGGAAAGAATACTTTGCTGGAATGTATAAGAACAAATATGCACTGAAATATATTGGAACAATTTTTAAATGTCACCACAATTTATTTTGAAAGATCCTAAAGTAAAGAGCAAAGAGAAAAACAGACCACCAAAAGGGAGGGCATTCTCAAAATAATTATGGCTTACAGGATAGAACTTATAGCTTCATAAAACGGTACTTAGTTTCATATATAATATCAATTGTACCATATGCAGATAACAGGCTTTGACTAATCATTGAACTCAATATTAATACATGCCTTGGTTTTAAAATACTTTAAAAAACGAATGGAGATGTATTTACATGGGGGAGGAGTGATTTGGGGGGAAAACTATCAAAACCCAAAGGGGTCTGTATTGCTGCTACTGTTTGGGGCAATAGATATCTGGCACTTTATAACATTACATATTTTCACAAAATAAAAATTCTTTTAAATACTTTTAATTGATTTTTAGATAGAAACATCAATGTGAGAATAAAACACATATCAGCTGCCTCCTGGATGCCCCCTACCAGGAACTGAGTCCATAACCTGGGTATGTGCCCTGACCAGGAATAAGCCAGCAACCTTTTGGTGCACGGGATGACACCCAACCAACTGAGCCACACCAGCCAGTGCTAAAATTTCTTCTTTAAACAACAACAACAACAACAACAAACTTTGTTATTTTAAGCATCTTTATGAAAGGTGTGAATATGACTTTAGTGACTGGTAAAATCACAAAGGTCTCCAACACTGAATTTTTATAAACTCTATTGCTTTTTGAAGTCCAGGCATGAGGGGGGAACAAAAGCCGATGAAATAAATAATCCAGAGAGTTCTACTCTTATAATCTTTCACTATTATACTCTTTCAAAGACTCTTCATACATCCTGATTTAGGTTTGCAACATGGCATTAATTATGGAGCCTCAGAACTGTTGCAAGAACTGATATTGATTACGCTTGTCTGACCTTGAATTTTTCCATTTGATGATCTAAATGAGGACCTTAAATTCAATGGTTGTGTTGAGAAAAATCTCAGTCAGATATGAAACTAGACACTCTACTATTTTTTCTTATACTGTTGAAACAGCATGTCTTTCTGATGCAGGCCATTTCCTTCATTCTTTGAGAAAATGTAAATATTTGAAATGGGATTAGACAAAATAATTACAATTCCATTTAACTTGGTATTTCAGCTGGCGAGACCACTTAGTTATATTAGACATTAGTAAACACTTGGGTTAGTGGCAAGAAAGGGAATGGCTTGGTAGGATAGATGTCACTGACTTTTGGTCCTCTGGTAGCACAGAGCAATCCGTTCAGGGCACAACTGCCTAATCCATTTAGAGCACAACTGGTGTAACTACTGTCTTTGTGTTAATGGGGAAGGCAGCAAATTCTGACACATCTCAAATGAGAATTCCATTGGCCAGTCTCTAATATTTGCACTGTTTTCTCCTATGAGCATCCTGGCTGGCTGTATTTGATGGTGCAAAGAATCCAGAAAGTGAAAACTGTCCTAAAAGTCTTGAATGACCATGGGGGATGGGGCAGGGGATGGTGACAGTGCTAGAGGCAGACTGGCCCAAGTGGGACAGAGAGATCAATGGTGAAACAGACAGAGAGCAGCAGATGGGTCAGAATGCCAAAGTCAAGGGGACTTGCTACTAAAGGATTGGCCAAGTGGGACATCCACTGGCCTGACAGGCCTGACCACAACGTAGGTGCCATACCTGCCTATCTGCATGTGCTGATTCTGCTCCTGCAAAAATACAGCTAACCAGGCAGCTTAAACAAAACCACAGTCTCCAGAAATGTATTTACTCAGGAGTATTTCATTGAGTCGAGTCAGGAAAAAGGATGAATGAATGACTCATCCACAGTATAGTGATGTGTATTTAAAAATCAAAGAATATTGGAATGAAGACATTTTAAGGAATTAAAGCTAAATTTCAGTATTGTTATGAGTGAAGATAACCACTGGTTTTTTTGTTGGTTTGTTTGTTTTAATATCTATCAGGTAATTATTACTATTAGAGAACAGGAGGTGAGGATTTTAGCTCTATTTCCACCTTCAGGTGTATAGGTGACCTTAAACAAATCAACTCTCTGTGCACCACTGTGTCCTTATCTGTGAGGGCACTGAACTAGGTGATTCCCTAGAGTATCATCTAGTAAAAATAATCTATGACCTAAGTAACTGCTAAACACACTCCTGGGTTTCTGACAGCAAGACAAGAGCTGTCAGGCTGATTGTTCTATACTAATTATACCTGACAGATAATTTATAAGTAATCTCTGTTAATGATCTCAAAATGCATATTGACATGAGCTATTGAGCATCTAAATAAATGGGAGGCAACTTACACTAGAAGCTTCTTCCTTGTGCTTTTGGTTTAATGAATGAGTCCAATTAGCACTAACACCCTAACAAAACCAGCCACAACTTTGATGGTAGCAATAATCAAAAGAATAACTATTTAATGTCTAATCAACAACCTTCTCAGATCAAGTAAGATATGTCCATTACCTAATCTTGCTACTAGGTGAAGGTGGTCCCAACTCTCCTTTGAAAAGAAGCCTGTGTGGCTGCCCAGCTTCTACGGAGGCCAAGGTTAACACGGGCATTAATCAGACACACTGCTTCACCTTCACTTGCTCCGGTCACCCAGTGACAGCGAATAAAAAGTTGTGGACAGTCATGAAAGCAGGGAAGAGATATAAAAGACTGTCAGGGGATCCCCTGGCTCCCTGGAGAGAAGGGATGATAAAAGATACCATCAGACAGACCAACAGGCAGAACAAAGGGAAAATGATCAATTGCCCCAACTCTTCAAATTCTGAGCAGAGCTGAAGGAACTGACAAGTCAGGCAAAGAAGTAAAGTAAAAAAAATAAATAAATAAAAATGCTAAGTTTTCCCAATGGTTGGGCATCTACTAGGGCAAAATACGATGTGGGAGGAAAACCAGTATTTACTGGGACCCCACCATGTGCCGAGCATTGCTCAAGGCACCAGAGACATGATGGCAAACAAATATCTGACCACAAGGAGCCTGGATGTGCAACCTGAAGGAAGATCATGCAAAGGGAACCATCGGGAAGGAGGACAGGCAGACAGAGCACTGAGGGAGACTCTTCTCAGGTGATCAAATATTTTCAATTGACCCTGCAGAGGGCTTAGAACCACTAAGCAAAGCATATTCATTACCTGTTAGAGCCAGAGGGCTTAGAACCACTAAGCAAAGCATAGTCATGACCTGTTAGAGCCAGAAAGGGTATTGGAACCCAAGGAGCTCATTGTTACTTCCACTGCAGAGACACTGGAGAGCAAGAAAGGACACCCACATTTTCTTTATTTGATTAAGCATCACATCTGACCTATGTCAGCACCAACCTGGGCAGCAATGGGGCCCTGAGCCTCAAGATGGTAGCTCAAGGCAGTCTTAAGACAGCCCAACGCGGAGCTGCCCATGAAGTCATTGTTGGCTGGAAGGGTTTGGGAGCCTGAAGTTGTGAGACTCTCCCAGTAGGCAAGCTCCTTGGGGAGCAGGACTCTCTCTGCTGCTATTCTCCCCGGCCCTGCCCTGCTCTCCAAAGGCCCAAACTTCCAATGTAAATATTGAATTTTCATAATACAAACCACACATGTGCAGTCCCCACCACAGATTCTAGCGCAAACTGAAACCTTAAGGCAATTTGCTTTTAAATGTCTTCCTGTTACATTTTACCTATGCCAGGGATCCACAACTTTTCTGTAAAGGGGCAAGCAATAAGAATTTTAGGCTCTTAGGCTTCGCAGATACTCTTTGCCATCAAACTGTGCAAGCAGTCCTAGATAACAGACAACATGTCAGATCAGGCATGGCTACATTCCAATAAAACTGTTTACAAAAACAGGCCGCAGCTTGATTTGGCCAACAGGCCATCATTTGCTGATCCCAGAACTATGTAATTTCTCATCAGCCCTGCCTTTAATCCCCTAAATTCAGTATATTACTCTGGAGACACCAATCCTCCAATTAACGTGTTGCTCTAACATAAATCATCTCACCTGAATTTCCTGTCAAGCTACAGAATGAAAAACATTTTCATAGTTATTTAGAGGAAACTATAGGAAATATCAGCTTTACAGATGCAACGTCTTTTCCGGTGACCTCTTCCAGATAACTGGAGCAAAAAGAGCTGAGCGAAGCACATTAACACGCCATCATTTGCCGGTCCCACCAACAGCAAGTACTAAGACCATTAGTAAGAAATATAGACAGAGTTGCAAACTTTCCTTCACACTTAGAAATACAAATCTAGCCCTAGCTGGTTTGGCTCAGTGGATAGAGTGTTGGCCTGCAGACTGAAGGGTCCCAGGTTCATTTCTGGTTAAAGGAACATACCTTGGTTGCAGGCTCCATCCCTGGCCCTGGTTGGGGCACATGCAGGAGGCAATCAATTGATGTGTAGTTCTCACACTGATGTTTTCCTCTCTCTGTCTCTCCCTCTCCCTTCCACTCTCTAAAAATCAATGGAAAAATATCTTTGAATGAGGATTAACAAAAAGAAAATAAAGGAAAAGAAATACAGATCTATTTCTTCAATGAGCACTGACTCTAGAATTCATTATGACAGCCCCAGATTAAAGGCAACCCTCTGTTGGATGGAACTTCAGAAACCTGATGATCCTCTGAACTTTGGATACCACTCCTGCGTCCATGTGCATAGTTATGGCAGGCCACAAAGCAGCTGAACAAATTTAGATTTGGCAGGTTAATCTCCACTCTACAAGGCAGCCAGCACCTTCTGGTGGCTCCCCTTCATCCAGAAGGGACATTGGGTAAATTCCCCCCACACAGGAAGCATCCCTTCAAAGTGCCTCTGAACATTTTTTTCTTACGACTTCTTCAAATTACCCAGAGAACATTCTATATTAAACACTTGAAAAGAATGGTACATTAAAAACCTGGTAGGTTTTACAGATATTTCCTTAAATAAGTCTATTCAAAAGCCATTCATAAGATCGTTCTCTTTGAGCAGAGTGTTTATTGCTGAAATCTCCCTCCCTCCCCTCAATATCCATGATTCATCGCAGGAGTTGAGCCTCCAACTGAAGTTGCAAAGATTTCCTACAGGCATTGGTACTGAAATTACACGCTGTGGGGAGTCAGCTGTCAGTCTGCTCATTACTTCAGTTTTTTCTCCCTCCCAGCTGCAGTAACTCAATGAGGGTTGATTTTCCATTTAGGCAAGGTAAGAGGTAAAGAAAAAGAGGACAAAAATATTGAACAGTGCTGCAACCAAATGCCACCAGTCATTAATCCATCTTTCTAAACAAATAATAAATCCCAAAGATTTCCCCTCTTGCTTCTATTTAAGTCAACTTTGAGATAAAATTCATCAACAATATAATGCATGTATTTTAAGCACACAGTTCAATGAGTTTTGACAAATGTACATAGCTGTGCAACCACTATGCTAATCAAGCCATTTCCATCACCACAAAAGGTCCCCTAGTGCCTCATTGGTCCATTCTGCCTACCCCAATTGATCCCTCCGCCCATCTACTTTCCATCTTTAAATTTGTTTGTGTATTTAAAACACTACCTATGGGTTCTGGTTTAGGGGGAAATGGTAATATTCAGAGCATACTGTCGCACGGCCTAGGACTGTGATTTTAGAAATAAGGTGTTCAACTTCACCTTCATATTTCCCAGAGAAAACACTAGTATAACAAATCCCACTACGAATGCATTCATTCAAATATGTATTGAGTACAAGGCACTATTCTAGGTTTGGGGGAATCTAAGAAAACGACGGGGCCCTTCCCCTGCAGACAGTCATGCCAATAACTGAAGACACGCGTATGCAAAAGAACAGAGGCCTAGACGAGGCAGAATGAGTGTGAGTAGGAGTGGGGACCAGAGCCTGGAATCTCCAGCAAGTGACTCAAATATCATTCGAGTGATAGCAAAAGCACCTGCCTCATAGGCTGTTCCGAGTAAAGTGCATTAACATATGTGCAGCACCTAGAACAGCACCTGGCTGTTCCTGGAACAATGGGTGAGGTAGGAAAGAGAAGGCCAGTCTGCATGCCACGCAAGGCGGTGGGGTTGGAGCCGTTCTGACTCATCAACCAATGAAGCAGACAGTCCTCCTTCCCTCCACAATCCGAGTCCAGGGAAGAAGCAGGTGAAGAAACAGGTGGAGGGTAAAACATGGCCTCGGGCCTTGTTCCAAAGCAACACTGGAGGGAACAGCAGGGCCCCAAATCTAAAATGGCACTTCCTCCACCTTCTGGTCCCAATGAACAGAGCAGCTGTCCCTGACAGGCCAGGTCACTAGGCGGCCACAGGGGCAGAGAGCAAAACCTGACCCGCAGGAGGACAGATAGGCCTGGGAGGGAGAGGGAAAGGACAGGAGGGGGTTGGGGGAGGAGGAAGGATGCAAAACAGGGTCCTTTCCCTCCTCCTTCCATCCTCAGCAAGGGTACTGAGCAATGAGGCCCTGGGAGAGGGAAGAAGCACTACTTCTTATCTGGTGAGAAACCAAGGAATAGAAGAGGGGCCCCTCTCCTTCCCACTGGGCATGTTTTATTTTTATTTTTTAATATATTTTATTGGTCTTTCACAGAGAGGAAGGGAGAGGGACAGAGTGTCAGAAACATCGATGGGAGAGAAACATCGATCAGCTGCCTCCTGCACACCCCCCACTGGGGATGTGCCCGCAACCAAGGCACATGCCCTTGACCGGAATCGAACCTTCAGTCTGCAGGCCCACGCTCTATCCACTGAGCCAAACCGGCCAGGGCCCCACTGGGCATGTTTTAGACTGAACCCTGTAAGGAGTAGGACCTGTCAATCATACCTGCATTATCAATATCATTTTAAAAATAATTTTAACCATATGAAAGTGTACAATTCAGTGGCAGTAAGTACATTCATCCTGTTGTAAACATCATCACTATTTCCAGAACTTTTTCATCTTCCCAACAGAAACTCTGGGCCCATTAAACACTTAAGTCCCCACTTCCCTCCTCCCCCCAGCCTCCATCCTGCTTTCTGTCTCTATAACTTGCCTACTCTGGGTACCTCCTATCAGTGGGATCAGGTAATAATTGTTCTTTTGTGTCTGGTCCAGTCGCTAAATATGTTTTCAGGATTCATCCATGTTGAAGAATGGATCAGAATGTCATCCTTTTTTATATCTGAGTAATATTCCCATTGTGCATAATTTTTTTAAGCCTCACCCAAGAATGTTTTTATTGGTTTTAGAGAGGAAAGGAGAAAGAGAAACACTGACCGAAACCAAGATGGCAGCACAGGAAAACACCGGAGATTGCTGCCTCGCACAACCACTTCAAAAATACAACTAAAAGACAAAACGGGCATCATCCAGAACCACAGGAAGGCTGGCTGAGTGGAAATCCTACAAATAGAAGGAAAGAGAAAAGCACACTGAAACTCAGAGGAGGTGAGGAAGTAAAGTGCAGAGGTATGGAGGCGCACGCGGAAAGGGGTGGCAACTGAGGACGCGGTTGTCTTTTTCAATCGGGAGGGAGTCACAAGCTCCCGACTGCTCTGAACTCCAGTTCCAGGCGAGTCTCTGGGGACTCAGACTCATACGGGGAGAAACTGGACTGTCTGGCAGCGAGCGGAACTCGAGGGCGGCTTTCTCTCAGAGATGCTTGCAGCAATTACCATGGAACACTGAGACCTGGGGCCTCTCAGGGCAGGGCTGAGGATCAGCCATAGCTGTTTGCTCCGCCCTGTTGATTCCCTGAGACCCCACCCCACCCAAGCTGTGTGCAGAGGCTTTTGCATATGAAAGGCCTGGCCCTTTGCAATCTGAAAATTACCTAACAAACTTCAGCTGGGTCAGAGAGACCCAGAACATCCAAAAGAAGGCCCAAGGCCCCACAGCAGCTTGCATTGCTTCACAGCTGGGCCTCATCTGGGCACCTCCAAACCCCAAACAAAGAAGAGGAATTTGCAGATCTTTCCATAGCTCTCTGCTGGGTAGCCTCAGGAAGAGGCTAAATTAGCACCTCCTTAGAGATCCAAGAGCCAGTGTACCTAGTGGTCAGAGTGGGACCATCCAGATTACAACTCCTCAGATCCATAAGGGACACACTCAGGGGGCAGACGCAGTGAGCACCAAAGCCCCACTGAAGCAAGTCTTGCCCCAGAAGGGTGACTCCAGCACAGAAGTTCTCCCACCGTAGACACAGATGATTCTCACAGCCAATTGGCCTGGAGGTCAATTCCTCCCAGTGATACCTGCAACAATCAAGGCTTAACTACAACAAGACTGTGCACACAGCCCACAAAGGGGTGCACCAAGAGCGTCTACCTCAGGTAATTGGGGAGGCTGAGCCACTGGGCCCTACAGGACACCTAGCAAACAAAGCCACTCTATCAACACAGGGAAGCAGCCAAAATACGAAGACAAAGAAACAGGTCACAAATGACAGAAATGGAGGAAAGCAAACTACTGGATATAGGGTTCAAAACCACACTTCTAAGGTTTTTCAAGAATTTTCTAGAAACCGCCAATAAATTTAGTGAGACCCTCAATAAATCTAGTGAGACCCTCGACGATATGGAAAAGGACCAACTAGAAATTAAGCATACACGGACTGAAATAAAGAATATTATACAGAGATCCAACAGCAGACTAGAGGATCGCAAGAATCAAGTCAAAGATTTGAAATACGAAGAAGCAAAAAACACCCAACCGGAAAAACAAAACAAAAAAAAAGAATCCAAAAATATGAAGATAGTGTAAGGAGCCTCTGGGACAACTTCAAGCAAACCAACATCCGAATTATGAGGGTGCCAGAAGAAGAGAGAGAGCAAGATATTGAAAACCTATTTGAAGAAATAATGACAGGAAACTTCCCCTATCTGGTGAAAGAAATAGACTTACAAGTTCAGGAAGCACAGAGAACCCCAAACAAAAGGAATCCAAAGAGGACCACACCAAGACACATCATAATTAAAATGCCAAGAGCAAAAGACAAAGAGAGAATCTTAAAAGCAGCAAGAGAAAAAAAGTCAATTACCTACAAGGGAGTACCCATACGACTGTCAGCTGATTTCTCAACAGAAACTATGCAGGCCAGAAGGAGTGGCAAGAAATATTCAAAGTGATGAATACCAAGAACCTACAACCAAGATTACTTTACCCAGCAAAGCTATCATTCAGAATTGGAGGTCAGATAAAGAGCTTCACAGATAAGAAAAAGCTAAAGGAGTTCATCACCACCAAACCAATATTATATGAAATGCTGAAAGGTATCCTTTAAGAGGAAGAAGAAGAAAAAGGGAAAGATAAAAATTATGAACAACAAATACATATCTATCAACAAGTGAATCTAAAAATCAAGTGAATAAATAATCTGATGAACAGAATAAACTGGTGAATATAATAGAATCAGGGCATAGAAAGGGAGTGGACTGACAATTCTCGGGGAAAAGGGTGTGGGGGGTGTGGGAAGAGACTGGAAAAAATTGTACACCTATGGATGAGGACAGTGGCGGGTTGGGGGGTAAGGGCAGAGGGTGGGGTGGGAACCGGGTGGAGGAGAGCTATGGGGGGAAAAAGAGGAACAACTGTAATAATCTGAACAATAAAGATTTAATTTTAAAAAAGAGAGAAAGAGAAACATTGATGTGAGAGAAACATCAATCGGTTACCGCCCCCCCCCCTTATAGGCCCCAACTGGGGATCAAACCCACAACCTAGATATGTGCCCTGACCAGGGATCGAACCGGAATCCTTCTGGTGTACAGAACAATGCTCCAACTAACTGAGCCACCAGCCAGGACCCATTGTGCATTATTTTTAAAAGCTCCTCTGGCAGCAGAACAGAGAACAATTAGCAAGGGGTTTGACTGAAAGGGAGGATGGGCAAGGCTGGAATGAAGCATTGGGGATGGAAGGGAGGTGAAGGCAAAGGAGGAATGAGGACTAGATCTCTGGGTTCCTAGTTCAGGCAGCTGGATAGAGGTAGCATGTGTGAGGAGCACTGCTCTGATGCAACTCCGCGAGGGGTCTGAAGGTCACAGCTGGCCAAACACTCCCAACCTTGACACTGTCTATCTCCGGAAGTCCTGACTTACATGTGAAATTTAAATAACTATTGGGAAACTAGCTTTACCACATAATTTTATTTACATGAAGTTATATTTCACCAATCAATTATTACACAACAAAGAAGTAGATATTTTAATCAATAGGCCTTCTAGAAAAAACAGGGGAGAGGAAGAGACTGAGGCACAAATGTTTACAGAATTTTAACAGTGTTCAAATTCTTCACATCTATGAAGTTACAGTGAGACTTGTAAGAGGTTCTGTGGAGCCGTGCTAGAGCCATTTATTAGATCATCCTATTGTCAAATGACACTATCTCCAGACCCACAGCCATTTCTTACCTTGTAAATTCCTTTCTCTCTAGACACTCACTGGCTAGCATCACAGAATCAATGTGGGGAAATGCTAGATTCACCCTCTTTCCCTTTGTTCCTAATTCACTGTGAGTTCCTTCCTCCTCTAAAAACTGACATGTCTTTACAGATTACTGAAGCTGTGTGCAGGGTAGATAGCAGCACATAGTGGGCACTTTTATTCAATGACACCTGGATAAAAGTGCATGCCTGCCACTCACTCTCTTATCACCTCAAGAACAAGAATGTTCAGTCCAAGGAGCCCAAAACTGAAAGGTGAGGCTATGAATGATCCAAATATTTTATTAATCCTCACCCTAGGATATGTTTTGTTTTTTTAAATATATTTTTATTGATTTCAGAGAGGAAGGGAGAAGGAGAGAGAGATAGAAACATCAATGATGAGAAAGAATCATGGATTGGCTGCCTCCTGCACGCCCCACACTGGGGATTGAGCCCACAACCTGGGCATGTGCCCTGACCGGGAATCAAACTGTGACTTCCTGGCTCATAGTTCGACTCTCAACCACTGAGCCAGGATGGCTGGACTTTCTTGATTTTTTTTGAGAGAGAGAGAAAGAGAGAGAGAGAGAGAGAGAGAGAGAGAGAGAGAGAGAGAGAGAAATATCAAACATTGATCAATTGCCTCCCAGAACATGCCCCGACCAGGATCAAATCCAAAACCTGGGTATGTGCCCTGACCAGGAATTGAACCCGCCACCTTTTGGTGTATAGGATGATGCTCCAACCAACTGAGCAACACTGGCCAGGGCTGATCAAAATTTTTATATCCAAGACTATACACAAATATTAAACTGCAAGAGAAAAAAAGTGAGCAATTTAGGAACACAATGCTTACCACTATTCCCACCAAGTTCCCTTGGAGCAAAAAACACTATAAAAATACAATCTTTCTGTCTGATAGAGAGCAATGATTCATTTTATTAAAGAACTTTACATGTAAATGTCTTCTATAAAAAAATAAGTTTTCTTGTTGCATGTTGAAGCTTAAAGGTCTCATCATCAAATAAAAAACAATTTACTCCCAAAACATTTTATTTAGTTATGTAACCTTTTAGAATATAAATACATATTCTAAATATAGCACTTTGGGGATATATGTGTCATGACCTATAAGCATATTTATATATGTAGGCCACATAACATCCAATTCATTTTTTTAACTAAAGGAAACAGATAATTCCTAAGACTTAACCTGGCTTTGTTATGGAGTTATTGTAATTATTCTTCATAATATTAAATACATTTAATTATAGGGGAAGTAAAATATTTGTCATATTTTTAAACAATTGAGAGTCACTTAAACATCAGAATTAATCAGTAATAATCAACACTTAAGGGTAATTTCCACCCATGACAAAAATTATTCTTTTGGTTGTGGTAAAGTCATTCTAAGGTATTTTTTATCTGAATAAGAAGAAAATTCTGTATTGCTATTTACAATATATGAATATTTAATTTTTGTATGGCTATTTAATTTTGTGCTAAGTACACATGTATACACACATTACTTAAAACATACAAATATCTACCTTTATAGTACAGAATGTTTATTTGTCCTAAGCTAGTAGTTTTAGCTAAATAAAGTAATTGATAATTCTTATTTGGTAGAAACTAGTATCCCAATTCAGTAAGGCAAAAATATTTCCCAAATAGCCATGCACTAACCATATTAAAGGAAGCCTGTTTTATCTACCAGTAACTTATTACATTCCAGCTTTCATTTCACCCTTGGGGAAAAATCTCATTAATTTATCTTTCTTAGAATAGTCACAAAATTTCTAAAAAAGAATAAATTACCCAAATGCTGCCTTTGACTTTTTTCTTTGTTTTTTAATACATTTTTATTGATTATAGAGAGGAAGGGAGAGGGAGAGAGAAAGATAGAAACATCAATGATGAGAGAAAATCATTGATCGGCTGCCTCCTGCATGCTCCCTGACCGGAAATCAAACCGTGACCTTCTGGTTCATAGGTCGATGCTCAACCACAAAGCCACACTATCCGGGCTGCCTTTGAATTTAAAACAGTCTGACTTAGCAAGCATGCATTTTGTAAGTAGAAAATAAATTAAAACAGAGTCTTTCAAGCTAGCAAATAAAATTGCTAGGATTTTAGAAACCATGCCCAAGATAGAACCCGCCTGTGCTAGGTCTTGCCTGATAGGAAGAATGTGTTTTCAGCTACCAAATAGAAATTTGCTATTACTGACATTGCTGAGCTTTTGTGGGTCTGTTCTCATTTTGTGAGTACCTATAACAACAAAGCAAATCTATACTAATTCAAAAATTTTATCAAACCAGAAGAAATGGTGAAGCATCTCAGGTCACTGTGCCATCCACTCCTGACTCTATATTTCTACTAAAATTCACTGATATTGTCTCTGGCTGGGTAGCTCAGTTGGTTAGAGTGTTGCCTTGATATGCCAAGGGTTCAATCTTGGGTCAAGACAAAGACAAGAATCAACCAATAAATTCAAAATAGGTGAAACAATAAATTGGTGTCTCCCTCTCTCTCAAATAAATAAAATTTAAAAAAAATAAAATTCACTGATGTTTACCAGCAGAGAAAATAGCCATTCCCTTGCTCTGTGCATATTCTAGCACTTTTCATAGAGACATAGCAAGAATAGGAGTAAAAGAACAAATATAGATTTAAATGAAAATAGATTTTTCACAAAGCACTAACTGATGTAGGTCAAAGAAGATTAAATTGGTTTATTGAGATAGCCAGTCCATTTCAGAATAAAATTCTCTAATGCTCTTAGTTATTGAGTAACTTAAAGCAAGGTCAAATTTAACCTACTTTAAAAGGAGAGAAGAGGTAGCAAAGCCTCAAAGAAATTTAAGTGTACAGTGATTCCCAGTGCTCCACTATGCTATGCCTGTTCTTCAAGCTTTAATTGCTGTGTTTCCCTCTAATGGAATATCAATGAGACCACAGAACCACAGATACACACAAACACAATTTCCTGAGGAAGTGATTGTAGAGCTGACATCACTGAACATGGGGTGTCTGTCTTCTCATCTGTTTGTTTTTCTTTAGCTGAAGGGAAACACTCCTGGGCTCTATCCCAGAGCTGGATTATAATAAGCAGACAAAAAGACAGGAGCATCATGACAACAATTTGAAGAACTTTTCCTTCCTGTCCATCAATCCAGAATGGAGCAATACATCATCAGGTGACCCTTCTCAATTATGGCTACTTTCATAGTCTAATTGCCATTTGCATTAAAAAAAATCAGTTTTATTATGAGATAAAATATCAAATACACTTGGAACATGAACTCCTTTTATTGTGAGTGTGGTTAACAAACCACTACTGCAAAACTGCTCTATTCCACAATCAACCATCCACTATCATTCAATGATTTATTGAGCCTACTATGCACCAGGCACTGGAGCAAATCATGTAGCCTCTGGTTACTTGTCCAACCTTTTTATTGTCATCTCCTGGCTTAAATCCCACACTCCGGCCACTCTGAGTTCTTTGAAAATCTCTAAAAGCAACACAACATGCCTCTCTCACCTCTATGCCTTTGCACACACATCATTCTCTTAGCTTAAAATCCTGTCCTTCCCTTTTTTGACCTGGAAAATTTCAGCCCAAATGTCCAACCCCACTCCAAGAGGTCTTCTCTTACTGCTCTATCCACATGATGGAATAGTTAGGAAGAGGTGGCACAAAAGAATGAAGATGTCTATGAACTGCTTTGGAATGACAACAGGTTGATATGGTTAAGTGAAAAAAAAAGCCAAGTGAAGGAAAGGAGGAAAGTAACAATATATACTTACTTATTTTTACAAAAATAAATACAGAGGACAAACCAATTAAAGTAAATGGTCACCAATAAGAGGGTGGGTGGGAAGAGTGAGGAAGGGCATGGGAGTCAGACCTCTCTCAGCATACCTTGTAGACTTTATGGCTTTTGAGTCATGCAAACAATTTATATATCCAAAGAAAGCAACTAAATCAAAAAAGATGAACAAAATCAAACCCTTAAATCAAATATATACAGAAACAAATGAACCGAATTCAAGTTGACAACATAACCATTCATGTAACGTTTGAACATAAACACTACATTTATTACATTCTTTAACAGCAATAATATCAAAAGCTTCCAAGCAATCTTGAACTTTACTTACTTGGTTTGTTGTTGATACTGTTGCTAATGTAGTAGTAATTCTAAAACTATTTTGTATATACTACTAGAGGCACGATGCACGAAATTCGTGCAAGGAGCTCGACCCTCACAGCTGCAGTGGCTTGCCTCAGCCCCCTGGCTTTGTCTGGAAGGTTGTTTGGATGTCTGGTCTAATTAGCATATTATGCTTTTATTATTATAGATATGCTACAACAAATAAATTGATGTTATTAGGAAACAAGATTTCCTGCTGTGGGAGAAGGAAAATAAAAATACTAGAATGAAGTTGAGAAGGGACTTATTGTGTTGAATTTAAATTGTAACTATCAGATTATAAAAGTGATTATAATAAGAGACATATATTTCTAAGCTTTGCCCACTAAAAAGGCCTAGAAACAATGATAGTCCAGCAATAATGAGCACACTTAGTTCCTAGATCTTGGACACCATTTCTCACTAATATGAACCTGAACTCTTTGGAAATGGCTGATTCCAGGTCTGGGGCAGGGAAAACACAAATGAGCCCCCAATTCGTTCTATAGTACCATCAAGTGAGAATTATGGGGACATGTCAAATGGCCCAGGAGTCAGCTTGAAGTTGCTTGAACTGCAATGGCCAAATTTGGTAACATTTGATCAAAGAAAAGAATGATGGTGCTACGGACTGATGGTGTTATGTATGCCCCCAAATCCGTATGTTGAAGCCCTAACCCACAAAGTGATGGTATCTGAAGATGGGGTTGTTAAGAGACCATTAAGATGAGGTTATGATGGTGAAGCCCTCCCCATGACGGGATCAGTCAATAAATATAAACTTCCAATTCATTCTCTCCCTTCCTCCTCCATCTGCAATCAGAGCTGACCTTTGCTGTGGTCTTCTACAGCTTCAATAAAAATAAGAATTACTCATAGGATATCACCATGTTGCAAAAAATAAATAGCTTCCCCCGTCCCTGAACCATTTGGTAGTTAAGTTGCAGACCTGAGATCTCATTACTCCTGTCTGTTCTAAGTATTTCCTAGATAACTGCAGTAGAATCATTCAAATCAGGACATTAACACTGGTACACTACCATAGACCCCACAGTTCAAATTTCACCAAATGTCCTAACAATGCAAAGGGATAAAATCCAGGGTCACATGTTGCATTCATTTGTCACGTTTCTTTATTCTTCTTCAATCTGAAATAATTCCTTGGTCTTCCCTTGACCTTGGAATAATTCCTTGGTCTTCCCTTATAACCTTGTCAGTTTTGAAGCTTACTGGAAGTTATTTTGTAGACTGTCTCTCAATTTGAGTTTGTCTGATATTTTCTCATAAATAGATTCAGGTTAGACATTTTTCCCCCGTGGGGATAGGGTAGACATTATAGGATGTAATATAATTTTCTCATTACATCCCAGCAAGTGGTTATATTAACTTGATCACTTGTGTCTCCTGAGTTTCTCCACTATAATGGCACCCCCTTTTATATTTAACAAGTATTTTGTGGAGGAATACTCTGAAGATATGTAAATATCTTGTTCCTTATCAAACTTTTTGATCCACTTTTTAGCATGCTTTAAAA
Organism: Myotis yumanensis; assembly: GCF_028538775.1. NCBI lineage: Eukaryota > Metazoa > Chordata > Mammalia > Chiroptera > Vespertilionidae > Myotis > Myotis yumanensis. The sequence continues at coordinate 44,394,497 of NW_027223758.1, forward strand.
TGTCTTGCCTGAATTAATTATAAGAAGATGATTGCCAAATGATGATTTTTAATTCTATCCTTTTTTCTACATTTATTATTTGACAGTCTATGAGAGGTAAAATATCCTCATTTCCTTATTTTATTCATATTAGTATGGACTCATTGATTTCATATTATTCAATGAGTTATGATCCTATCTTTATTTTGATGCTGAAAATGCTCCACATTTGCTTACTGGGAGCTCCTTTGAGCTGGCTCTTGTGTCTTTTTTGAAACGTGCACATCATTCTTTAGCACTTCCTTTGTAGAAAAAAAAAGTTTGGTGCAGAATGGCATTTGGAAACGAAGATTTGGGTCATAAGTGAGTATGCTCATGGCCATGGGGGATCACTACTCTCGGACCCTGTCAGAGGACACAGCTAGGAAATACATAAAACCTCTGAGCTCACTGGAGACATGCAAAGTCTTGTTCCCGTGACACAGATAAGCCTTAGCTTCAGCAAAAGATCCTAGGATCCTGCAACCTGGACTGGTCTGTCTTTTCTTCATAACCCACATCCCCAAGGAGCTGTGCCCTCAAAGCAGGGGTCCTGTCCAGCTTCTTACGGCTCTTCCTCCTCGTCTTACAAAGTCTCATGTTCTGGTCTGGCGGCTCCTGGTTCCATCCGATGTGTCATCCTTGGTCTCTTTCCTGGACATATCTCTGTGTGTTTGCTTCTGATGTCTTGGCTTCATAGGCAGACTTTCCAAGTCCCTGAGTCAGCCCTGCCCTGCATATAGCTCCTCCCCAGTTCCCAGAACCCACCACCCTGGGAACCTCTTTGTCCCAAAGGAGAACACCTCCCTCACACACACACTGAAAAAGAGCACCAAAAAGGATTTACACCTTTAATAATGGAGTCATCTTACCCTACATTAATTTCCAATGGACAAAATGTTTTAGGTCCTGTAGCAGTGACCTGGATCTTTTTAAGTTTGTGGGGTGACATTTTGGTCCCAAGGTCAGTGCCCCTCAGCTAGTCCTGCTTTTCTGAGCTCCTTTCCTTTCTCTACCTCTGACACAACAGTTTGGTTACCCCTCTCTTCTTTACTGATCTGCCCAGTTTCCATCCTCAGGAGCATGTGTCCATCTGGGTAACCTAGAGATGACATATCAATCTTCTGATTCCTACTACCTACTATAGGAGCCTCGTACAGGATATGGAAGTCCCACAGTGTGTGTGGAACAGCCATTCATGGGAAAGGTGGTCAGAAGTCAGCCTCAGACCATATTAGATTCCACCTTCTACTTGTTAGAAAGTCCTACAGGGTTCCATACAGGATGGAGGTTTAATAACATTGTCAGGCTCATGAGCAGTGATTTCTAGTGGGTCCCCATCAAAAGTCATTAAAAAGACCTATAATTTTGGACCACAGAGCTTTCATTTTCCAAGGTGGGAGAAGCATACCACACTGTGATATGACACTAGCTATTCGAGCTCAAAGAACCAATATCCATGAACTAGTTCCTTGTCCATTAATAATAGTTATGAAATGGCATATCCCACAGCTGTCCTGTGCTACAAATCTGATATTCTTTAAGAAAAGCCTAATATGCAAATTGTCCCCTCAACCTGCAGTTTGACCAGGAGTTTGACCAGGGGGCGGGGCCAGCGGGCAGCAGGCGGCCAGGGGAAGGGAGGCACCCCCAGCCGGCAGCTGCTAAGGACCCTACGCGTGCATGAATTTCGTGCACTGGGCCTCTGGTAAATACATAAATGAGTATAAGCTGGGTCTGACATTTTTTGGTGTAGAATAGTGAGGTCTTTCTAACCATCCCTTTTCTAGCCTAATGATTCTTAACTTTGGGGGGTTTCAAACCACTCTGAGAAGGTGGTAGGGTACAGACCCCTCTATCTCTGAGAGGGAAGAGGTACAGAAAAATATAGAGAATTGTGCCTGTAACTTCATTGAGTCCCATCACTGACGCCCCAGGAGAAGAACCTTCACCCCAGCCCACTGCTTCTCCGCTGCAATGTGCCAACAACTGACCAATGCTGCCTTGAGTGGCCAAGTTCTAGAAGAGAGGTCAACATATTTTTTTCTGTACAACATAATATTTTAGGCTTTGTGGGCCATATAGTATCTGTGACAACAATTCAACTCAGCCATATCCAATGCATAAATGAGTGGATGTGCCTGTGTCCCTATAAAACTTTATTTACAAAAACAAAACATGGCCTGGACTTGAGCCCATGACTATACTAGTACACATTACTTCAAAGCCAGAACAAGATACAGAATAGCAAATCACAAAACTAAACTCCATGCTGATTTTCTCTAAGGGTTCATGTTTATTTTTACTGCACATTTATCATATTCACTTTGTTATACACTTAACCAGAAATTCCCATTACTACATTTTTTCCTACTGAACAATTTGTTATGAAAAAGCCATTGTTCCATTTTCCAGTGGACACAATGAGGATCAGAATAATTCCGCATTGTGAACATTTCCTGAAAGACCCTGTGGCCTGTTTTCTAACTCACAGCACAGTTCTATGGATTGACGGCTGACCACCCACCAGACATGAACACAGAACACACTCTCGTGTTCCAAGCGGCTGTTGTGCTTCTGGAGGCCACTGTCATTTCTTTAACAAGCCTGGCAGCTGTCAGACTTAGGCCAACAGTCAGAAGGGCTTTGTTTCCCTGGAGACTTGTTTTCTCAAGAATTAGGATGGCACCAGGCTCATCTTTGCCCTGTCCTTTCCTTCATGTAAGAGGTCAAGTGCTTGACTATCAGGCACCTTTCTGGGTGAGCTTCACGCAGTCACTTCCTGTTTCCCTGACCCATTCTGGCAACTCGCTTCAAACACAATCATCTGACCCCACAGAATGGACGTGGTTTACACAGATTTCCTCCCAACTGTCCTGAACTTTAAAGGTCAGACCTGGCCAGGTGCCTGTTCACCTGCTCTGTGGGAAGAATTTCAGAAAGGCCCTTACCAGCAAGGCACCTTGACAACTGTTTCCGAGTGATTGCGGAAACTATTTTCTTTCCAACTCATGCACATTCTAACAGAAAAGCCAGCTCCAGATAGAAATGACTTAGGCTGATGGTGTGTTTCCAGCCATTTTCAATGGTGTAAGACAAGCCCCCCTCTCCCCCCAAATTAGATATTAACTTTCTTCAGGATTGTTGGCTGTTGTTTTAAAACCTGCAGTAGTACCTAGGTGTCTAAAAAGCACAAGTGTAAAACTCTACAAAACATAAATGACGCTTATTTTGTAGGGAAGCCAAAGTCAAATTCAGGAGCACACGCCTTCTATAAAATCTCATACAACTAGTGGGAAAAGGGCCATGAGTAACAGGATGCTGGAAATCATAAAAACAATTCCCTACTGCCATCCTTCACCATGACAAAGGACAGTCATCGCTCCATCTGGTGTCTGATGGAACAAGATACACTGGCTCTTGTGTTTTTTATGTATTTGTCATTGTTGTTTGTGTCTGAGACGTGTTCGGGATAGTAGGATATTCACACCAGCATTTTTTACCTAGAAGGTAAGCCTCTTTCTCTAAATCATGAGCACAAATAGTCTGACAAATGATTCTTCTTTCATCTACCCAGTAACTCTGCAGGTTATGAGAGAATAGAAGTAATGAGAACACGGGGCTGTAGATCATATGTGCTTAAAACCTGGAACTCCAATGAGGGCAATAAGATGCAATGAAACTTGATTTCCCAAGGGAATGTGCAAAATGCACTTCCACCCTAGTTTTTAAAGGCTCTGATGACCTTTAGATATCTACAATGACCTTGAAAAAAGGCATTTATTCACCTCTTCACCCTAGTGATGTACAATTTATGTAGGGCAAGTAACGAAGAGTTCATTTCACTCATTTTATTCCCTCTGTCCCTCCTGGGGGCTATAAGTGGACACGAGGACAGGAAAATGTTGGTGACACTGTAGGATTTGTATCCTAGCAGAAGACTGGGTTAAGATGATTTTCTTATTCACTGTAGAGGTGACAGTGTTGGCTGTGCTGCGTAAGCAGGGAAATGCCAGGGATCGCAGATTAAACCCGGTTAAACAATGAAGACGCTCAGAGTGCCAGACCTCTCGCCAAGCCCACACGTCGGCTCATGCCAGCTGGGCACACAGTGCATACCATTCAGGCCGCTGCTTAAGCCAACTGGGCCACCTGGGAGCTTTTGTGCTAGAAAGCATCAACCTTTCCTCTATTTAGGTGCTGATGTTTGAACTTTATAGTCAAAAAGATTTCTTCCATTACAACAGGTTTGGAAGATTAGTAAGTACAAATTGGTAGTTACAAAATAGTCACGGGGATGTAAAATTCAGTGTAGGAAATATAGTCAATAATATTACAATAAATATGTATGGGGCCAGGTGGGTACTGGATGTATAGAGGGGAACACTTTCTAAAGTATATGATTGTCATTTAGTACCAAAGAGTAGACGACTTTATCCACCCTAGGCCCACTTCGCCTTCCGCTGCCTACGGCACCGGAGTACTCACTTCTAAACCAACCTCAGCCCGACCTCGGGCCCTTGTTTGTGCTGTTCCTGCTGCTAGGGGCTTCTTCCCCACCTCCTTGGCTTGTCTGGACAAGTCTTGATCTCTAAGTCTTTGGCTTAGAGACCAAGATGGGGTGAATGGTGATCCCAAACAGACCGATGTACGCTTGCAAAACACCTGCTCCTCCCTTATCCTCACATCATTTCCCATGTAATTCCTATTTGATGTTTGCTGGAGTTTAAGCTCCAGAACTTCCTGCCACCTACCAGCACTGAGCACACAGCAGGTGTGCACCACACATTCTGGTAAACTCATCGAAACATTTATGAAAGAATCTTTAAGCAGACAAATATTAGCACTGCTCCCCTCTTCTTCAACAGGAGAAAAGGCAGACAAAGCAATGCATCAACACCTTAGAAGCACTAAAATGCCTGAAAAGATAACTTCACGTAGGCAGGGCGGAGACCATAGTCCTTGAAAATTCACTAATCCAGGCTGGAACTTAACCTCTTCTGACCTTATGCAAGTCACTTAACCTCACTGAGTTTCAGTTTTCTCATATGTTAAGCAAGAACAATCCCGCCTATGTCACAATACCATTTTGAGGATTAAATGGGTAGCTAGTAAGGTATCCAGCTCAATAACCAACATGTAATCGCTGCCGAATAAAACACTGGTATTCTCTTTTCCCTACGAACAGTCTAACTTCACTTTGGGAGCAACTGTGGCATTGTCAACAAGAAAACAGAACTTTCAGAAAGAAAAAAAAAGTGGTGAGAAAGCACAAGAAAAACATACCAGAATAACATTGAAAAGCAAAAAGCTACCTAATAGGACAGCAAAGCTTTAACACACAGCGAATCGGGGCTTTGCTAGATGTTCTATTTCCATGTGCATGAGGTCCACTGTTGTGGGTGACGTGAAACCCTCATTGCACAATACCCCAAAAGGCAGCTTGCCCTCCAAAAGATTTGGTGTCATTATAGTCAGAGCTGGTAAAATGGTGCCAAAGTCTCTTGGCCCTGAATAAATTCCCACAAGTGTCCCTGAATCTGTTAACTATGCAAAGATGGTTTTGCGTCAATGGAAAATGTAGGCGTTGAATATTCTGCCTTGAGGCTTGCTCTCAAAATCACACAGCCATGGTGTAAACATTTTCTTAAAACACACCTCAGAGAAAGCCAGCCACCAAGGCGGTAAAATTGGAAACTTAAAACTATTGTACAAACATAGACAATAGTCGCACATTTGAGATCACGGCTGGTAGACATGTCAAACTTAACATGGAATTCCTGGTCCTCCTCCAAACCACCCCACAGCCTGTTCTTCCCACAGTCCTCCCAGCTTGGTTACTGGCAACTCCCAGGAGCTGAGGCCAAAACCCTCAGCATCACCCATGAATCCTCAGTCTGTCACACCATAGTCCACCTACCCCATTAGCTTCATCTTTTTAAAAATGTCTGGAATCTGACCACTTTTTTGTCTGCCACTGCCCCACACCCTGGTCCAGGCCACTACACCTATCATGGGTAATGACAATATCCTGGTGGCTCCAAATCCCTCCTTGTCCCCCTACAGTCTGCTCTCAGTACTGCAGCCAGAGTGATGTGTAACAACAGAAGTCTATGGGTTCCTTAAACCTACAGTAGACACAGGTATCTCAGGAAGTAAAACCAAAGTTCTCACAGTGGCCCACAGGGCCTTGTACCCCAGGGTTCCCTCTTCCTGCTCACTCCCTTGCTCCCTCCGCTCCAGGCTTGCTCATCTCTTCTCTCAGACATTGATGTGTCTTTCCTCTTCTCCTTCTACAAGTCTGGGCTCAAACATCTGCCTTTCTACAAATTGCAATGCCTCCCAGCATCCCCACTCCCCTTTCTTTGATTATTTTTATCAAGACACATACCATCTTCTAATACCTTATGTAAGTCAACCATTTCATTTTGCTTAGAGTCACCCCTAAGTCCCCAGAACAAGAGTTCCCATGTGTCTGAATCGATGATGCATCCCCAGCATCTAGAACTGTGCCTGGCACATGGTAGCCACTCAATTGCAACACTGCTTCTGGGCTTCCATCACACCAGCCAACAAAAGCCTATGAAGCAGCAGGAAAAACAAGCTCTTACTGCCCTATCCTCCGCCCCCTCCCCATCATATCCCACCACACCAGTTAAAATTCTCTATTTCCCAATATTTATGCAGCACATAGTGCTTCCACAATTTTTCTGACCACTATTAATTACACCATGGATGAACCATTCAATATACTAAAAGAGAAGATTATATGTCATATTTACTAGTAGTCTCCCCTACCATCATTTTCCCCCAGATAAATCTGGAAGTTATTAACAGAAGAGCAAGCAACACCTATATGCTTCACTTTTTCATAAAGTCTGTGCATGGCCTAAGTGGGACACAGCTACATTTTCCTAAGGAGAGTTTGAGATAGGCTAAGAAAGGGGGGATATACAGGTCTGTGCAGGGTTCAGTGTCCTGTCAAGACTCCTCCCAACCTCAGGGCTGAAGAACAAGGGAAAGGAACTGTCACCAGAATTATTAAAAACTCATCACCATGGACCACAGAAGATGGCCACCTAGCAGGAGCTAATAGACAGGAAAGGAAATGGGGCTCCAGCAGGGAGGGAGCGGAGTTGTAGGGGAGGGAAGGAGTGCTCCAACCTCCCCCCTCTTATCTTGTTTCTCCATCTTCTGCCAATGGCCAGACCCAACCTGAAGCCAGAGAGCAAGGGAGCCAGCATAATGCAGCCCAAAAAAAGTCTAGGAAGTTGGGAGAATGATCTAGAAAGATGAGTGGAGAGTGTTCAGCACACTCTTGTTAGCCAACGGAGATCCTGAACTCTTGACCAATCCAGGGAAAAGCATGGAAAGGGATTTTGGATAGGGGTCAGTGAACTTCCCCATTTGCTCACTGTTATCTGTTGACCCTCTAGGATTCAGAAGCCAAGTCTGTATCCGGAAGTCATTAGTGTTGTTAACAGCCCATAATCCAAGTATTAACTCCTTTGTCCTAAGCAACTGGTCTCCAGTATTCAACACACAAAAACTAAGCTGCAATTGCTATGTGGTATGGCCAGCGTTTCCTTTTTAGATAATCTCCATTTCTGATATCTTGGAGTTGACCCTGAGGAATTTCCCTAGACCCATGATCAGTTTTGAGAACTCTGCTCTCTCCTCTAAAGTTATTTTAAAATGTTTAATAAGAGACTAGTCACTGAGCAATTGATAGCAAATTCCTACAAAGCTCCAGGTGTCATGAGCACATACTCCCCTCAAAAGCCAAACAAAGGAAGTATTCGTGGCTGAGTTGAAGTAACCTGCCAAAGTGACCACTGCCAAAGCCTGTGCAGTTTTCTAAAATATATTTTAAAAAGAAGTTCAGAATTTGATCCATAACCTCTGGTTATGTATTACCCAAAACAAAACGGACCTCTCCTTCACCACTTCATTTGAATTGGTGTAGATTGTGCAAGTATGTAGGTTGGGTCTTTGAGGAATGAGTTTGAGGAGCACCCAGCTTCTGGATTAAGTTTACTTTGTGGCCTGAAACACTTTTCAATTTCTCAGCATCTCAGTGTCCATATCTCCTAGATAAATACTCATCCACACCTGTCAGGGACATACTGGAGTGAATGAGCTAATAGATCTCCCCACCTCTTTTAGAGGCTCTTCTCTCCTAAGGCAGAAATACAGTAGTGTGGAAAGCACATCTGAGTCAGACACATTTGGAGTCGAATGGTAGACTTTCCACTAATGAGCCCTTTGAACGTGGACAAGTTATCCAACCTTGTTGTGCCTTCATGCCCCTCATCTGTAAAATGTGAAAACTAAGATAGCATGCCCCTCATCCTTTTGCTGGGTGATAAAATGAGAACATGTGTGTAAAGCCCCCAGGATATTGTCACACATAGAATTAACACTGGAAAACAGAATGCAATCATTGTCACCATGATGATTCTCATTATCATTTTTCCTATGTGGTTCTAAGTAGAACGGTGAAAGCACAAAATTTCTTTGAGCATTCTCTAGAATCATCCTAGCTCCTTAAAGTAATTATCTTTTTTCAGTCTTGAAAAGTAGAGTTGAAAACAACATAAATGGCAATTATAATCACCACCAAACTTAATAGCTCTAATCACTAATAAAACCCAAGTTAGTGAAAAACATGACCAAGCTACATAGACTTGATTAGAACACAAGAAATTCATACCAAAGGAAATCTTGGAAAACAGGCCTTTCATTTTGGTCCATTTTCTATGAAAAAGGTATAAATTCATGAAAGCGAAGTAAACCTGCTTGTGAATGGTACCCAAAAATATAGTTTAAAAAACACATAACTTCATGAACCATAAAATACCAAAAGTGCTTCTTTGAGCTCAGGAATCTATTAAAAGCTTCCTGCAGCTCCTACCCAGCATTCGTACTGTAAGTACCCCACCCTTCCACTGGGAGGTCTGGGAGACCATGCACCCCCGACAGCTGGCAAAGTGCCAGGCATATGCCCAATCCCCATGTTTGCTTTGACAGATGACTGGCATGGCCACACAGATCAGAGACCCATGTCCACTCGCAGGGGACCTCTCAGTGCATCAGCAACACGCCAACCACCTTCCTCTGCCTGGTCCCTAAGACCAGCTACTGATATCCATAGTTATAGAAACAGCATGAGCTTACTCTGGTTGGTGCACATAAACCAATTGAGGTTTTACATTTCAGGTCTATCAGAAACAGACAGGCTTTACTCACCCAAACCCCACCCCCCACCCCTTCACCACATGGTATCAATATTTTAAATCAAATGTTTAAACCATTCAAGTTATTGACAAGAGTGTCTACTTGCATAAAACTTATGGCCATAGTGCAGTTCCTATGAGTAATAAGTGTTCTATTAATATTTATTGAAGAGAGGGAAGGAAGAAGGAAGGAAAAAGAGGAAAAAACATTTACCCAGTCAGGGGTTAGGAAGCAGAAGATCAGGATGCCTTAGCTAATATGTACAACAGTCTTATGAGGAAGTATGTTATTCTCCACTTTACAGATGTGGAAACTGCTAAGTTTACAGGAGGGTAAACAGTTTCCCAAGTGTCCCCCAAAGAGTAAGTTTCAGAGATAATATTTACACTCATGTACTGCCCTACTGTCAGGACACCCAAATTCACCTAGGGCACCTTAAGAAAGCCAAGCACTTAATGTTTCCATTAAGAAGAAAATTAAACCCAACTGATTTAATGACCAGTAAGAAAGCACATACCATCTAGAGGTACTAGAGTCAGTGCCTCTACTTGGTCACTAAGAACTCTAGAAAATAAGGAACCCCCGCCCCGCTATCTGTTTTTATACATAAATATAATAAGCTTATGCTACAGTCTTTCCATCAGTTTTCTAACTTCAACCCAGAATTCCCACTGAAAATACAACAGCAACATCTTCAATTTGTGACTTATAAAAACAATTTTATCTACAATATTTTCCTTGTGATGTCAAAGGCCAGGGTGCTAAGGGCCTAGAGATACCCTCAGTAGCACATTGTAGCTCAAAGCGCCCAAAAACAACAGTGAAGATTTTCAACAGTGGTCCCAAAGTCAAAATGATTATTTTCTCCTCCAGACATATGCCATATGAAAAACAATGTTTATCAAATCTCAAGTCACTCAGCCATTTGAAGAGAAAGCCTCAACGTCTTTCTTTTCTCCTCCCCTTACAATTGCTTTTAAAAACCTTTGGGCAATATAAAAGGAAAAGTGTTTACTTATTGAAACCGTGTTTGCCACCAGGGCACACCAATCTGTGTGCTGAACATCTCAGGAATACTGGCTAATACTTTTGTGTTTCTTGGCGGAAACACACCACAGCTCATAAACTGATATGTTCATAACATTGGAAAATATGACAGTCTTTGGCAGAGCACTTCCCTAAAGACTCAAAGGAACATCTAGACCATCAGACTTCAAAGAGGCTGGATTTAAGTCTTATTAGCAGACACAACACACTGCAGTCACCTGGAGAGCTTAAAAATTACTGATGCTCAGATTCCACCTGCAGAGATTCTGATATACCTGTCCTGGGGTGCAGCCTGGACACTGGACTTTTAAAAGCTCTCCTGGTGACTCTAATGAGCATCCAATGTTGAGATCCACAGGTACAGAGAGTAAGGCACAGACCTGCCTGCTCACTAACAAGTAAATCACAGGTAGTAATGATCATCCACAATTGCACAATTAATAATTATTTCATAAATTCCCAGATACAATCTGTTTCCTGCATAATTAAAAAGTCCTGCTCACTGTTCTCCTGGTCTTCCTAGCATATCTTGGCCACTTTAACTTGGAAATCCAGATGAACATAAAAATTCATTTTAGAAGTACTAACATCTAGGTAGCACTTTGATATTCATAAAAATAAAAACATACATAAATACATAAATACAGTCACATTTAAGCATTCTGAGAACTACGAGGTAGGTAAGTGGATTAGTTTCCTATTAGCTGCTGTAACAAATTATCACAAGCTCAGTGGCTTAACACATGAATTTATTCTTATAGTTCTAGAGCCCAGATGTTGAAAATTAGTCTCCCTGGGCTAAAGTCAAAGTGTGGGCATGGCTGGTTCCTTCTAGGGAATCTGAGGAGAGGAATCTGTTTCTCCCTCTCTTCTTTCTATAAGTCAATTTAAAATCTTAAAAAGAAAAAGTATACATCTGTGGAATGAAAACAAAAGCCCACAGTTGGTTGATTGGTGGCACTGCAACTATAAACAAAGTCTCTCATCTCTCCATCTTGGGCTTGGACAACTGCACCAAAATACATAATTGAATTTCCAATTGACAGCTCTTACAGAGACTATCTTCTTTTATGTCATTGGAAGTGGGTTTCTAAACTAGCAAATTGCACCTGCTGCTCATTTCTTTCATGAAAGTCAAATCACGCTCCGGTTAGCTCTGGATTTCCATCTGCCCACAGGGTGATGAGGGATCGAAGGAACTCAGATCAGTTTAGCATGGACACTGCTGGGGCATAAGTTGCAAGCAAAGAAGAAAGCACAAAGACAATTCAAGTTTGGGAAAGCTGGGAAGGGAAAGGAAGCTGTGGAATGCACAACATTCTCTTTCTCCAGGTTTCTTGGTTTCTGTCATAGTTCTGTTATTTAATAATTGTGTGACGTAGAGCAGGTCACTTAATCACAATGGAAAAATAAAATTCACCAGTTAAAAAACGAAGTGTTTTCAGCCCCAATTGTTATCTCTGTTCCTCAGCAAACACATGCCAATGTCAACATCCAGTTCCATGCACCACAGGTAAATCTGTTTCAGAACAGATCCCTCCCTACGGCTCTGAAGAACCAGCAAGCCACAGACCATGATGCCACAAGTGTCTGAGAGATTCATCACACAAGAAAGTACACGGGGAGGGAAAGCAAGCTCTCAGTTTTAAGAGAGCAACACCAACTGAACTTGCTAAGACACACACACACACACAGTAACTGTCTCCAGGAAAATTTATAACAGCTGATGCCCATACCCTCCAGATTGGAAACAGCCTATTCAGGATTCCATAGGAAACCATCCTCTTGGTGATTTTCCATGGTTCCTTTCTCTCTTCTTCTCCACTGAGGGAACTCTAGAGGGCCGAGGGGTGGTAATTGGAGTCTCTAGTGATCTTCTACAAAGTGGTATATTTTAGCTGGAATAATCGGGAAGTAGTGGGGAAGGCTTTCTACATGAAGGATATTCTAATGTGAGGGTCACACTTCATTGATGACTTGGAGTTTCACATCTCCCTGCTCTACTAGCGCCCGTGGTCGGCAAACTGCGGCTCGCGAGCCACATGCGGCTCTTTGGCCCCTTGAGTGTGGCTCTTCCTAAGCCTTAGGAGTACCCTAATTAAGTTAATAACAATGTACCTACCTATATAGTTTAAGTTTAAAAAATTTGGCTCTCAAAAGAAATTTCAATCGTTGTACTGTTGATATTTGGCTCTGTTGACTAATGAGTTTGCCAACCACTGGCCTAGCCCATCAGCGAGAGGAGAACCTGGTGCTGAATCACAGCCACTTTACCAACAGGGAAAATAAACAGCCACACAAATCTCACCGCCAAGCTGCCTTGCCTGAGTCTGTGTTCAATCTGATGTGAAAATGATGGGGAAGGAACAACAACAACAAAAATCAATGCCACATCAGAAGGCAACTGGTATACCAACAACTCATCGACTGTCCCCAAAACTGTAAACTAACAGCAAATATGGCTTTTAAAGAATGGAAGAATTTGAACAAGAACATTATACTTGAAATAAGATAAGAAGAGGCAGTGCTGTAATATAGTCTGTGGCTCATGTCCATGTCGAATTCATGCTCTGAAGCTATAATTGTATATGATTATAACCAATATTTGTAATGATTCTAAGGGGCAGCAAGAGTCCCTGATATCTAAAAGTAGGCTTTGATCACTAATTCAGAAAAGCAAACCAATGAATTTGGCAAAGGTTTTCAACAAGAATAGCATCATAAGGGAATTCTGGTTCACCAACAGTCGACCACAAGCATGGAATGAAATTAGGATGTTCTACTCCATGTGACTCATTATGGTGGTAATACCATAGCCTCGGAAATAACCTGGCTGAATTACAAGAGAGTACACCTGCTAAGTATTCCTTACTCCATACTTCAATGTGACCCCTTGGTATTTCCCTACATCCAGGGCCCCGAGTTCTTGTCCTGGCTCTGTTGTTAACTCACTGCAGAACCTGGACCAGTCCCTCAAGTTCTCTGGGTCTCAGGAGTTCTCATCAGACTGGACAAATGACCTCCAAGGGCTCCTCCAGTTCTAAATCTAGATATTTCCCAAAGATCCACTAACAAAATGAAACTGGCTGACTTCTACCTGAAATTATAGTCCAATAGTGAGTCAAGTGAAGACAATGAAGCTGATGTTCCAGACTCTTAACAACTAAAAGCTGGAGAACACACACAAGCTGGAGAAGGACATGGTGAAATATACAATGGGTCCCTCTCCTGGGAAAGCCACAAAGCCTGGGGGTCCCAAAAGTTTGTTCCAATGACACCTGAAGGCACTTATACTTCTCTGCCACCTCCTTTTTATGCCACCTCCAGCACTCGGAGCCTCAAGTACAGGCACAGAAGGGATGGGTGATGTGGGGTCATCCTTGGGGTGCAGATTCCCCAGAGCATCATCGGTAGGGCCCTTCTGGCCACCGAGGGTTCAGCACTCAAGTCACTGTGACCCAGGGACGGAGCCGGAAACAGAGTGTCTAGGGGACGTGCTACACCTTCCTCCTGTCCTTATTAGGCCTGGGGAAGGGAGGCAACAGAGCAACCTCTGTCCTCCTGGGGTCTGCAAAATTAGCCACCTAAAATGAAAACTGGATTCACAGAGCTGCTGAGCTCTCTTGGGATTCAGATCCCTGAACAGCTAGTTCCATGAAACAAATGTGCTTGCTTAAGTGGGAGCCCAGAAAAAAAGTGACAGGAAAATTGAGGACTTGCTATAAAACTCATCTTCAAAAAGCCATAATTATCACAATAGTGTCACCTAAACATTATTTACAAACATCCTTCTGCACAATTCCTGCTCTTCGAACAGCCCTCGTCTAGATTATAGTGCTATTACTCCGGGTAACATTTTAAATTAATTAAGTAGTAAAATAAGTAAAACCCAGAATTTTTCAATCAAAACTCAGGAAAGTATATAATTAAAATAGAAGCAGAGGAACAGGCATAAAAGAGAGAGAATCTGGCTTTTTAGCTCTGTGCTGATAATTCCTACTTATCAGTTGTATGATACATCAGTTTTCAAACACTGTCCGAGGAAGAAAGTGTAAACATTTCTCTGGTTCACCAGCAGTTGACCACAAGCATGGAATGAAATTAGGATGTTACCTAACACTGTCTGAGGGAGAAAGTGTAAACATTTTTCTCGTTTGCAGATGAGAAAACTGAGACTTAAACCCAAATCACCAAATTCCTCATTTCAGTGCCTCAAACACTGTGTCCACGTGGTGTTAATTTCTTGGTGAAACAAACGGTTTTTATATCAAAAGCTGTCATATCTTTTGGCTGAGCCTTGCCTTTGAATGCTGAGGTACTCAGAAGACTAGATCTGAATCCTGGCAAAATTGAGCAAATTTTCAACAGCCACATAAACGGAGGTTTCTCTACGAGCAGCAGCAACAGGCAGGAGAATGCCCCTCCCGGTCTGTTATTACTGCAGTTCCCTCCTCAACTACTGCCACTTCTTTCCTATGACCATGCCTTGTGGTTCATGGTCCCGTCTAATCCTACAGGGGCACAAAAGTAGCAAATAATCCCACATTCTGCCTCCATATCTTCCAGGCCCTGACCAGCAATCAAGGCTCTAACTGTGGGCCTTTGTTCATTCTATTTTGGACGGTACCCTATCACAGAACACATATCAGCCTCAGCCCTGTAAATCAATAGTCATTTAAAGTAAGTTTGTCACGGGCATATATAAACACCTACATTCAACAGTGTTTTCCAAAATAATGCATTTGCCCAGGGATTATAAATAATCAGGTAACTCAAACAGCAGCAGCAGCAAAAACAATTCCAGTCGGTGCTGAAGTGGTGGGTATATTTTATTTTGGGACCTTCTCTGCTACTACATGTATGAAGTAAATGAAGCAGGACAATTGCTCTGTCCCAGACATGGTGTGTCCCAACCTGGAGTCAGGCGCCCAGCCTCGTTTTCTTCAACTGGAATTCCTCCCCGCCCCACCCTCACTCCCCTTTCTAGGTCCGGCCCTACCCTCAATGGGGGCATCTAGGCAGTTTGGGTGCAACCCTCTGGGACCCCATCCAAGTCCTCCTTAACCTTCCAGGTCTGAAGCTCAACGGACTCCTGGCTGCCCCTTTCATTCTCCCCCAAGCCACCTGGACCTGCCATCCCTACAACCCTGCACCCTAGAACCAGGAGCCTGTCCCCGAGACACTGCCACCTCTGGAAATATTCACCAATTCTGTCTCCTTCAACATCCTATGGCAACTTGTCAGTCGGAAGGGAGGTTCAGGCTTCCACCATCCTGCAGCTCCTCCACTTTATCTGCAGGTGAAGTCCACCCAGGGCTCCCACCTGGTGCTCCTCCCAGGTGGTCCAGGCCCTGAGACCAGCAGCTCCTCAACAGAGCGTATGCATGTCAGACCTTGCTCTGACCTCAATGTCTCTGTCCAAGCCTGTGTGTTAAACGTTACTATTCCTTCATGGAGAAAGCTGGTGAGTGCCTGTCCTCACCCTCACAACCCGTTTACTTGAGGTCTGCCAGCAGCTTGCACACAGCAACCTATTCATTGCCCTGTGGACATCATGATGCAGCAAATTTCACCACTTTCACAGAGATGAGGAACCTGGAGTCCCTTCTAAGAAGAAATGTGCTGCCGTAGACGGTTTGGCTCAGTGGACTGAGTGTCTGCCTGTGACTGAGGGGTCCTGGGTTCAATTCCAGTCAAGGGCAGGTTCCTGGGTTATAGGCTTGGTCCCAACCATGTGCTGGAGGCAACCAATCAATGTGCCTCTCTCACATTGGTGTTTTTCTCTCTTTCTGTCTCTCCCCCTCCCTTCCACTCTCTCTACACTAAAAATCAGATGAGGATTAACCAAAGAACCCCAAACAAAACAAAAAAAAAGAAGAAATGTGCTTCTGTGCAGTCGGTAAGACTGGGGCAAAGCCAGGACTAAACTCAGGGTCTCCTGGCTTCCTTCTTCCTGAGTGAACTCCATTTGGAAAATGTCTGGGTTTCTTATGCGCCTCAGGTGATGCCAATCACTGAGTGCTGAGGGCAGAGGAGGCACTTTCTCCCCAACGTGGGCCCATCTGATGCCCCTTGGCCTCACCCTGTATTACAGATGAGTGCTGGGGTTCCTGGCAGCCCAGTCACCTGCCTGCACCATTCAGAAGCCACCGCGGACTCGCACGGCCTCACAAAATGGGACAGTAGCATTTGCTCAAATTCCCACCTCAGTACTTCTGATAAAACCAATTGTTTCCAATAAAACTGGAAGGACTTCTGTGCTTCCCAGAGGCACCATCTAAGCTGCTGGGTTTCGAGCTTAGTTGACTGAAGTGAAATCGGCAGCAGAGCAGGAGGGCTGTTTCGGTGCTAATTCAAACTCTGAGTCGCTTCCGAAATGCTAGGTAACTCTCACAGTCCGTGTTCCCAGGGGCTCCACAGTCATTAGAGGCATGATGTCACGGCTGCCGGTTCTGGAAACAGCCAGGGGTCTGCATCCCATCCAGGGTGAGATATGCTGCCTCTGAAGATGGACTAGAAGCTGAGGTGTGGATGGATTCCAAACACCTGGCGTGGGGTGAGGAGTTGTTCTAGGTTGAATGGTGTCTCCCAAACAGGCACTTTAAGTCCTAATTCCAATACCCCAGGACGTGGCCTTGTGGGGAAATAGTGTTGTTGCACATGTAATTAGTTAAGATGAGGTCATACTGGACGGGGGGGGGCGGGGGGTGTGCTTAATCCAACATGACTCATGTGCTTAAGAGAAGAGATGCAGAAGGAGAGAAGGCCATGCGATGAGAGGTGGAGATTGGAGGGCTGCATCTATGAGCTAAGGAACTCGGCAACACCAGAAGCTAGAAGAGACGGGAAAGACTGTTCCCTACAGGTTTCAGTGGGAGTGAGGCCCTGCTGACACCAGGATCTATCCCCCAGAACTATCACACATTTCTGTGCTTTGCAGCCACGTGCTTTGTGGTGCTTTGTTACGCAGCCCTAGGAAATTTATACAAGGGGGAAACGAACAACCAGGTAACCATAATGACCTCTTGATTTAGAAAAAGCACCAAATAGGAAAGAGAAAATACAGGTCTGTGCTCAGGAATGACTTCCACACATGACCACCTGCCTGGTTGGACTGCAGGGAGAAAGACAAGACCCTGAGTCCCTCAGAGGAAACTTTCTTTCCCTAAGAAACTATTTAATTCAGGTTTTAAGTTAGGGAAGAAATGGGGACATGCGGGGGGATTGATTTTTCTTCCTGTCTACATAGAAAGTCCTGCCTCCTCCATCCAGCCTGACCCCCTCCCTTCCTCTCTGACTCCCATGCTTGTAGAAAGGGACTAGCCAGGTGTTTTCATACCCATGATCTCACCCAATCATCACAACCATTTGTATGGCGGGGAGGAGGGCAGGTATTATCATCCCCATTCTACACACAGGGGAAACGGAGGCTCAGAGGAGATGATCATCCTGAAAAGAACTTCAGTTAACAAAGCAAAAGGCTTCTTAAAAAGTTGCAGTGGAGGCGGGGTGGGGTAAAGCCATTATGTTTTAGGATAATTATTATCCTATATAATAAAGGGGTAATAAGCAAATTGACCATCACATCCTCACACAAGATGGCCACCCCCATGTGGTCACAAGATGGCCACCACAAGATGGCCGGCAGGGAGGGCAGTTGTGGGCGAACAGGCCAGCAGGGGAGGGCAGTTGGGGGTGACCAGACCAGCAGGGGATGGCAGTTGGGGATGACCAGGCCTGTAGGGGAGGGCAGTTAGGGGCGAGTGGGCCAGCAGGGGAGGGCATTTGTGCCGACCAGGCCAGCAGGGGAGGGCAGTTGGGGGCGACCAGGCCGGCAGGGGAGGGTAGTTGGGGGCAATCGGGCTGGCAGGGGAGTGGTTAGGGGATGATCAGGCTGGCAGGCAGAAGCAGTTAGGGGCAATCAGGCAGGCAGGTAGGCAGGCAAGCAGTTGGGAACCAGCAGTCCTAGATTATGAGAGGGATGTCCCAGATTGGACAGGGTGCAGGCTAGGCTGAGGGACACCCACCCCCCCCTCCAGTGCACAAATTTCATGCACTGGGCCTCTACTGCAGTAATAATTAAGAAAAATAAAGTATGGTTAAAAAGTAGTTTGTACCCCTGAGAGTGGTTAGAGCATCAGCCCCCATATGGAAGGGTCACGAGTTCAATTCTTGGTCAAGGGCACATATCTGGGTTGCAGGTTCAATCCCCAGCCCTGGTTGGGGTGCGTGCAGGAAACAGCCAATTGATGTGTGTATCTCACATCAATGTTTCTCTCTCTCTCTCTCTCAAAATCAATGGAAAAATATCTTTGGGTGGGGACTAACAAAAAAGAAAAAAAGAAACTTGGGTGGGAAGCTCCGATTCTAATCAGCTGCCTGTTCCACAAATTTCCACTTTCCCTTCTGGAAAATACCCAGTCCTTGGTCACTGAGAAATTTTGACTTTACTTTTCTTGCCCCCAAACCTGCAACCAAGACACTAGGCACATAGACCCCCTGATACCTACCACTAACTACCTTGGGCAATGACACCCTCAAAAAAGATGTTCCACATTTGTCAGTTTGAAAATATTGAACACCACTGAAAAAAACGAAAGGTTTCTTTTTCAGTTTTAAATGCCTACTTTCTTCAAAATGAATTAGTAGTTCTCTAGATTTCATAATGTTAAATTCATTAATGATAACTACAGCTTGAAAATGTGAAAGGAAATTGCTTCTGGGATAAAATTAAATGGGAAACTCTAAGCAGTGATTCATGGCTGTCCCTATCTAAATGACTAATCCATGTGACAAACCTGCTTGGCAGCACAGAAAGGCAACATGATTTCCCCCCATTGCCTTTTTATACTTTGCTGAATTGTTTTGCAGACTGACTAAACCCAAGGCCCCGCTAATCCCCTGCTAGGAATTTAGAACTTAAGAGTACTTGTGGAATTTAGAGTCTCTCTTGCCTCAAAATGGAACATAATGGGCGAAGGCTTTTGTGCCTCAGAAAAGACTTTTTTCAACATTAGTGTTTAAACTCACAGACCAATAGATTTAGAAGGAAACTCATTTTAAATTGAAGGCAAATATCCCCATGATATCTGTCCACATCTCCCCAAAGAAAACTGTGCGAAAGTCTAAAAATGGCCATTTTATTTTAGAGTAGAGGCCCAGTTCACGAATTCGTGCATGGGTGGGGTCCGCCAGCCCGCCCTGATCAGGGCTAATCGGGCTGAGCCAGCCAGGAGGGACCCGTGGGTGGTTGGTGGGCTGGCTCCGCCCCCTGGTTGAACTCCCGGTAGAGGGGACAATTTGCATATTAGCCTTTTATTATATAGGATATTATATAGGATTACAAGGCAGGCTAGCCAACCAACTCCCTGTCTCTCTGTTAGAACAAGTGGGCACTGGAGTAACCCTGTCATCCAAGACAAGCTAATATAATGCACCTAGCCCTGGCTATTCTGCCCCCTAACATTTTTCTTAGATCTATTCCTACAACAATGCTAGGCTAGGGGGAAAGCAGGCAGGGATGCTCCCAGAGCTCAGCAGACTAGTGTCCCAAAGGTTATACCTTGCTGGGAACTGCTGGCCAGACCACAAAAGCCCTGCAAACCAGTTCCCTCGTCTCCAATCTCTCCCTCACTCCTACCACCCTGGAAACTCCTAAATGACAAGTTGGATCCCCGCCAGCCTTCAGGAGGACTGCTCCATGCCAGGGCTTTACATATGGTGACTCCTTTATCCTTGGGACAACTCAAGGAAGGTGGCCCCATTGTCCCCATAATGCAGATCAAGAACTAGCAACAAAAATGTTCAAAATACTTGCTCATATTACAAAGTAACTGGCAGAGCTAAGGCTATCATTCACACTTCCTGCCCAGTTGCCCACATCTTGACCCATCTGGGGATGCCAGGCCAATTGGAAGCTAAGGGGGTGGGGCCCACATGCCCACCAGGGTCTATGGGTCTTTTGGTTATCTTTCCAGCCTCATGTAACCCACACCCTCTTCTCCATCCACAACCCATCTGGCTGTTCCCTCTTTTCCTCCTGGAGGGCTTTGAGATGCTTTGTGATGTTCCCCAACACCCTGCCCTCTCCCCCCACTGCCCAACCCCTGGCGTCCCTTCTCCCACCTAGATGCTCCTGAAGTACCGTTCCCCATGTTCTACTGATACTGGGATGCAGACGTGTGTCCCCTCAAGCCTGCAAGTCAACAGCTCTGGCTGCCTCTGTGTCCCCATGATTTAAAGGTCCATGGTCAGATGACCATCACCTTCGGAACTAATGAGTGTGCTCTGGCAAGTCAGCAGTTAAACAAGCAAAAACCAAACCAACAACGGACTGCAGGGCTCATCCCAAACTGACTCAGTCAGGGATAGGAAGGGTTTGTGTGAACTTTTTAAAAGCTCTGCCTGTCAGGCTAATTTTTTTCCCCACCAAGCATCCAAATGTCACACCCACTGATGGGGAGAACACCCAGATATCTGTTGGCTAGCTAATGGGCTTAGGAAGCAAGCGTGTGAACTCAAGATTACCCATGCATTACAAAGGCAAAGAGATGACAAACCGAATCCACAACTCACACTGCTTTTTATCTGCGTTTCCTGGCAGCAGGAGGGGAGCAAAGAGATATCTGAAAGAAGACTTTTTTTTAACCATCCAGGAATCCAATCCTGACTGTGAACCTGGCATCAAATAAATCCTGATACCAACAGCAATGCAGCACGAAAAGCAAAGAGAACAACTGTAACTCGCAGTAATCATTAAAAATGTAAAATAATGCTTCTACATCCCATAAAACAGTTACAAATGCCCAGGGCATCTGAATTCTCTGGGGAAACCTACAGTGCTCTAAAAAGACACAAAATGCACCAAAAAAACACCACTCCACGGTTATGTAAATTTCACCTGAAACTAATATGCTAGCTAAAATAACATATCAACTGCATTTTGCTCACCTTCTTAGATCTTAATGAGCCCCAGGGGGCCGTCTGGATGCCCTGGAGCCTGCTTCTCACACAAGGTCCAAGGAGGCTCATGGTAAGGAATGGAGCGAGTTTTCCTATCCGTCCCCAATGCTTTCCCCTGTAGCCAGCACAGGCATTCAGAACAAGCTGCTGACAAGAGAGGTTGGCCTTCAAGAGTTGCTGAAGGCTTACTATACATGTCTGTGTTATGTTTAAGGGTGTTCCTCCCAGAAAAAAACACTGAAAAATATTTTCCAATATTTCTTTTTTTCCTCTGTTTATTCAATGTCTCAAAAGCAGCCACACCTGCTCAGTGTCAGCTGAGAGATCCCCGGATGGAGGGAAGTCCAGCCGGTCACCCTCAGCTGACCCGCAGGACCCTGAAAGGCCACGTCAGGTCAGGAGAATCAGTCCCAGCTTTAGAAGCAACTGCAAAGGAATAAAAAGCATAAATCAGTACTCTGCTTTGTAATTACGTGGAGGAAAAATGCAGAGCAGAAAAGTATGCAGGAAAGTCAGGAGTAGACATTACCAAGGCAACCTCATAAAAAGGTCAATAACATCCAGGATTCTTCACGCATGACTTAAAAGTGCACTGATAAGAAATTGCTTATCCTTAAGGTTCTTAGGGTTCCCTCTTTAAGATAAGTATTTATCATTTTTAAGGACAAAGGTCTTTGTCATAAACACCTGAGGTTTTTGGAAAGATTTTTTGAACATTCTAAGGTCTTACAGGTAATATTGTTTGTCCAATGCCTACCCTAGGTTCTCCATTTCTTTGGCAGTGGGACCAGCTAAAGTAAACCCAGTCTTAACCATTTCAATTATCACAAAGTTCTAATTAGTAAAATCCGTGGAAATGGAAAATTTCTATCCACTGCTAACTATACAAGCAACAATACAAAAGCAAAAAATTAGAAAGTTTGTGTAAGCAGATGTGGGCAGGAAACCATGAGAGTAACAGTTAAATTAGTATTCACTGTGCACATTTGTAATTTCTGATATAGACTTATATGCTGAGCTTGTTCATTCTGAATTCAACCCAGGAAGGGTTGACTCAGACTAGGCAACACTATATACCTTGTCAATCATATCCTTCCATTTCTCCCAAACCTCACTCACCCTCTCTTAGAAAGAAATAATTTGAAAATATAAGAATATTATTTTACTGGACACATATTTAACACTAATCCCCTGCTGTCAGAATTCTAGAGACAGGGATGGGGTGGGGAGTGAAAAGCACAGAGGAAGCCTTCGGGGCCAAATTTCATTGCAGACATGACATGCACTCCAAAGAGAAACAGGCTTTACTGCTCAGAGGGTGAGATTTATTATTGCAAATATACATAAGCACAGCATTAAAAAAAAATTCTTCATGTTGCCCTGGCCAGATAGCTCAGTTGGTTAGAGCATCGTCCCTAAACACCCAAGTTGTGTGCAGGTTCAATCCCTGGTCATGAATGCATGTAGAAGTGGAACAACAAATCGATGTTTCTCTCCCTCTCTCACTCTTACTCTTTCTCTCTAAAAATCAATAAATAGCTCTGACCAGGTGGCTCAGTTGTTTTAAGCATCATACCCTGCACCAAAGGGTTGTGGGCACATACCTAGATTGTGGGTTCAATCCCTGATTGGGGAACCTATAGGAGGCAACCAATCAATGTTTCTCTCTCACATCAATGTTTCTCTCTCTCTCTCTCAAATCAATATAAATATGTCCTTGGGTGAGGATTAAAAAATAAAGTAAAATAAATTTTTAAAATTAAAAAAAAAGAAAACTTCATATCATACATATCATCTCCTTGCCTCCCACATAGCTTTTTTTGAACAAATGCTCTCATCTGCTCTGGTTTCCTTTTACCCAAGCAAGAAAAGGTGGAGACCACACCTTCCTTTCAGGTGCCCAGGTCTGTCCCCGCACCCCTTGGTCCTTCACAGCTGGCTTGCTCCCCTTGAGAAAAGACTTCAAATCCCTGCTGACTCCATGGGTCCAAGGTCCAGCCTGGTGTTTGTGTCTTGGCCGAATACGACCCAAGCCCCACTCCATTTAGGTTTTGCTTTAGGACATCACTTTTCTCTCTCTACCTTTTCTTAAGGATGTGGGAAGAAAGAGATCTTTAAGGTTAACCAAGAAAGAAAAAGGATCAATGTCCTATTTTCCTACCAGTGTGTTTATAGACCTCACTTCTTCAATCCAAAATAAGAAAAATGAAGCCAGGTGAGGGACTGGCCCATCCCAGGCAAACAGTCCAGATTACAGTGAGTGCCTGTGTCTTCCTGTGTCCACACCTCCTGCTCTGTTTTTGATGCTGACCTTACTCCTCCTACCGCCTCTGGAGTCCCTGCCACCATCCTTCCCCGAGTCTCAGCAGTGCAGTAATGTTACAACCTGTGCTCTGCTTTTTTATACTCCCGCTCTTTCTGCACTTGCTCCCCGAAGGGGCTGGTACATACCGGACTCAAATGATTAGCTAGCCTTCTAGAATTTAATGAACTAAGATATACATAATATTTTAAAAAGCACTTGACACCTTGCAAGGGCTCCACACACAACCGTGACCATTATTAACCTTCACTGTGACCTTCCAAGATAGGTATTGCTGGTCTCATCTTAAATGAGGTCATTTACTCACAATCAGAAGGCTGATAAATAAGTCACAGAGTAGGGACATAGCCCTCAGCCTACCAAGTGACCACAATTCCTGCTGTTTTCACCCCACAAGGAATGAATCTCTAATGGTGAAACCATGGACACTGCAGGCCCCCAGGGTGAGGTCACATTGGTGTCCTGTGGTGTGCTGCTAACATACTACCAGAAGGAAGGGCTCAGGTGAGCATAGACTGATTCCCGAGCATGACCGGGGTGAGCAGCCTGGCATGTTCTACCCACCTGTGAACTGTAGAATCCTACCTCACATTCAGTCTCAAGGTTTTCCCAACTTTAAAATGGAAACAATTTACTTGGGACATGTAAGCTCCCAATACCTAGATTTGTTCATGGCAAAAGCTAAAACCTCTTGAGAAGAAGACTCCAGAGAGGGACCCTGAAGTAGAGAAGGCAGCAAACCTGGTGATGTGAGTCACTCCCAACACTGGAAATGGAGACTTCACAGAACAGGCTAGCGATTAACAATGTTTTTTAAAAGCTTACTACCAGTTGCCCCAGCCAGTGTGGCTCAGCGGTTGAGTGTCCACCCAGAAACCAAGAGGTCACCAGTTTGATTCCTAGTCAGAGCACATGCCCAAGTTGTGGGCTCCATCCCTGGTGGGAGGCGTACAGCAGGCAGCCAATCAATGATGTTCCTTTCTAATCAATGTTTCTATCTCTCTACCCCTCTCCCTCCCTCTCTAAAAATCAATAAAAACATAATTTAAAAAAAAAAAGAACACTTACTACCAGTGCTGAAAATATCACTAATGGTTTGGTTAAAAACTCTGAATGAACTCTGAGCTGTCTAATTTTTAATCTTTAAAACAGTCCTGAAAACTCATCCATTTCCATTATATATTACAAACCCATAATTAGGCCTTCTTCCTTTCTGGCTTGTCCTACATTTGAAAGCATTCACCATTCTACTAAAGCAACTTCCCTCAGAATAACCTCATCATTCTGTACTTGCACAATTATGCCATGGACATAATCACTGCCATCATGATTTCAGCAGCTATTTGTTGCACTACAATTTCCAGATGAAATTTTGGTGTGGAAACAACACAGCCACAAGAAGATAATTACTCACAACTCTACCATGAATATAGCACAGAGAAAGTGAAATTAAAATGCTAATATTTTTATTATTTCATTTTTAATATCATGTTCATCTTTATATCCAGAAATTAATGACTGGAGACATTTATTGCTAGTATATTTTGTTTCTGATAGCTCATCATCCTCCTCCTCCCCCTCATTTATTGTTAGTATATTTTGTTTCTGATTCCTCCTCCTCCCCCTCCTCCCCCTCCTCCTCCTCCTCCTCTTCTTCTTCTTCTCCCTTTTCTACCTCTTCTCCTGCTACAGTAACTACTTCTGCAAAGTCGGAAAACCCACTGAAGCTCAGCGGGCTCAGTTAAGTGGCTTAGCTGATTGCAGTGCAAGGATTTGATTCCTGTTCAGGGTACATACCTAGGTTGTAGGTTCGATCTTCTGTTAGAGCGTGTATTGGAGGCAACAGATTGATATTTCTCTATCACATCAATGTTTCTCCTACCACCACCACCACCACCCCCGGTTCCTCTCTCTAAAAATTAATAAACACATCCTCGGGTGAGGATAAAAAAAAAGAAAAGAAAAAGAAAACCCGCTGTATTGTAATGGACTGACATAACAAAGCTACCACTGATCAGATTTGGGATTTCTATCGGGTTTGCCCTTGGCAGCATAATCTTGAGCAAGTTCCTAAACTTCTCTGTGCCTCAGTTTGCTCATCTAAAAACTGGGGACAAAAACAGAACTTACTCTTAAATTATTCTGAGAATTAAATTGGGTAACTTAGAGCTTCACAAATGCTCTGGATTTAGTTACTTGCCAAGTCCATATCAGCAATTATCTTTTCAACTTATAAACTCAATTCAAAGATATTCAATATTTAAAATTTTACTCAGGCGTGGATCAGTGGTTGAGCATTGACCTATGAATCAGGAGGTCACAGTTCAATTCCTGGTCATGGCACATGCCCGGGTTTCGGGCTTGATCCCTAGGGTGGGGCATGCAGAAGGCAGCCGATCAATGATTCTCTCTCATCATTTATATTTCTCTCTTTCCCTCTCCCTTCCTCTCTGAAATCAATGTGTGTGTGTGTGTGTGTGTGTGTGTGTGTGTGTATATATATATATATTTAAAAGTCATTTATGAACATCAGTCCACACATTCTCTGAAGGCATAAGAGTTCTTTCTCCAAAACCCAAAGAAAGTAGATTTGTTCTCTGAGAAAATGGAACAGGCCAGCATGCTTGGTATCAGATTCTAACTAATTGGTACTAATTACTAGAGGCTTTTTGAGGTTGACAGAAATGAGATCATATTAGTAAACAAATCTCATGAAAGGAAAATTAGAGCCATTGCACTCCCAAGTATTTTCCAAATCTACCTTAATAAGCAGTTTCATTCTGTTGGTTCACAACCATCCCACGTACCATATTACGTGAATTTTGTCTGATTAATTTTAGAATATTAAAACTAATTTTTAGCTTCTACCACCGTGTTACCCATTTGGTCTCTGAGTACATTTTGGTTCCTGCAAACCTACCCCCAACATCTTACATAAAACCAAAGGCAAAACTCAGGGTAATTTGCCCTAATCCAATCTCCTTGCTGCCACCGTCTCAGAGCATTAACTGACTGAAGAGAAGACTCAATCAAGATAGCCAATATGTCTTTTGAATAGTAGACAAATATAAGCTAAGCCAATGGTGGTAACCAATATATTATACTTCTAACTCATTGAAGGTACAAGAATCCACTCCCAAGATGTTGGGCTT
Organism: Myotis yumanensis; assembly: GCF_028538775.1. Classification (NCBI taxonomy): domain Eukaryota; kingdom Metazoa; phylum Chordata; class Mammalia; order Chiroptera; family Vespertilionidae; genus Myotis; species Myotis yumanensis. The sequence continues at coordinate 44,421,236 of NW_027223758.1, forward strand.
CCCCAAGAGAAAAGAAAAGTTCCTAGTCCTTAACCAACCAGTAGCATGAAGATACCATAGCCCAAATAGTGTGGGGGAATATTAAAAAAGTGGAAGATCACTGTAGTCTCTATGACTGTAGTCTTCTATGACTCTAGTTACAGTCATAGAAGCATGAACAGACTGAACCTCAGAGGGAAGAAAGGAGAGGGTGGATGGGAAGAGATCAACCAATGCACTTGTATGCATAACCCATGGACATGGACAATGGGGTGATGAGGGCCTGGGTGCAAGGGAAGATGGGAGCGGGCTGGAAGAGATTAATGAAGGGAAACGAAGGACCTATGTAATACTTTCAACAATAAAGATTTTTTTAAAAGAATTTAAAAGATATATCTCAACATTCTGAATAAAATGCAATAATATTTTTTAAAAAGTACTAGTTAGAGATATAACAATTCATGACAACATTTACTGGTAAAAAAAAAAAAAAAAAAAAAAAAAAATATATATATATATATATATATATATATATATATATATATATATATATATATCAGGTATCTGGAATGCAAAGATGCATAGAGGCCCCAGCTAGTTTGGCTCAGTGGATAGAGTGTCAGCCTGCAGACTGAAAGGTCCCAGGTTCGATTCCAGCCAGGGGCACGTGCCCAAATTGCGGGCTCGATCCTCAGTAGGGGTGTGCAGGAGGTAGCCAAACAATGATTCTCTCTCATCATTGATGTTTCTCTCTCTCTCCCTTTCCCTCCCTCTCTGAAATCAATAAAAATATATATTTTTTAAAAAAGATGTATAGGGCAGGCACAGCCCTCAAAGGACACACATCTACCACAGGTCAGCAGCTGGCCATCCCCAGGACATACACTAAGATCTGTGAGATGTAGGAGGCAGCCTAGGTCATTGTCAGCTGCAATCATCTAGGATTCAGATAGGATGTGAGTAGGGTATTAACGGAAGAGTTAGGATTTGAACAGAAGGACAGAGGAAGAACGAGAAGGCAAGTATCCTAAAGGAGGCAAGAAGGGGAAGGCAGGCTTGCCTGCAGCACAGCTGGGGCTGATGAGTTAGCAGACAGACCAGATGAGCAGAGGGTCTTCCAACCAGATTCCCAATATCCCACGCAAGGTTCGGAATGGAACATTCTTCACGCATGGTCTGTAAAACATTTTTAAATATTTTAAATCTAGGAAAAATCATAACTAAGTTGGGGATAAGAAATATACACTAAGCCACACCAAAACATGAAGTCACATATCACTCCTAATTTTCAATAAACGCGTGTCCTCTGCTCCAGAAATTAGACTTTTTTCTTTAGGCCTATGTCCTTCCACAGTCAGCTCCCTAGAGGCTCTCTCCCCCACTTGGCAACGTGGTTCAACCTCAGACTCATAATGACCATCTGGATGGGATTACTCTTAAAGGCACAGCTCTGATCCATTTACTAAATGCCATTTCCAAACTGAACTTTTGATTTCTCTGAAATCTGGCCTTTTCGATGCAATTTTATATGTGTTACCATTATCCATCCAGTACTTCAGACTTGAAAACCTGTTTACCTCCCACCTCTCATTTAATCAATCTCTAAAATTCTGCTAATTTTGTCTCTAAAATGTGTCTTTTATTCACACATCCTTTCCATGCCTGTCACCCTCCCCTGGAGTCCAGGTCTTCTCCGTATCTTCTCCGGACCTGGGCTGGTCTCCCCACCTTTGTCCTTTCCTGCTCCAATCCATATCGCCTGCTGCCAAATTAAGTTTCAGAATATACAGCTTCATACCCACATCCTTCCCATCCCCCAAACCACCAATGGCTTCCTGCCAAACAAATCCAAAACCCCTGTTCCCACCAACATTTCTCATCTTTTTCCTATTAGTCCGGCTCACAGCTCTATGGCCCAGTCAGAGTGCATTATTTGTTGTCCAGAAGACAAGATCCACCCGCCCCTACCACCTTGGTACTGCAGGAACGCCACTCCACCTGCCCACATGTCCAGATTACTGCCTTCCCTTCAAGGACATCATCAAATGCTACCTCTTCTATCCAGCCATTCTGAAACCTCGAGCAAGGAGTAACCTTTCCCTCTCTAAACTCCAATAGCACTTCATCCAGAACCACCTGGCATTTGAGTTCCTTATGTACCTGTATTCCTACTCCTACAGGGGTAACCTTCTAAAGGAGCATCTCTGTATGAAAATAACCAAACCAATGTTCTAAGTAAGTTAGCACTTACTTTTTTAAAAAAGAATGTGTGTGTTTTTTTAATTGATTTTTTACAGAAGGGAGAGGGATAGAGAGTTAGAAACATCGATGAGAGAGAAACATCGATCAGCTGCCTCCTGCACACCCACTACTGGGGATGTGCCTTCAACCAAGGTACATGCCCTTGACCGGACTCGAACCTGGGGCCCTTCAGTCCGAAGGCCGACGCTCTATCCACTGAGCCAAACCGGTTAGGGCAGTTAGCACTTTCTTATGAGGAGGCATTATGCCAAGAGTTATGGAAGACATAAGAATATCAGCTGATAGCTACTTTGGAAAATTACGTTCGACCCATGCAAAAGAAATAAGCCCATGTAATAATATTAATAACTTTGTTTAATCATCATATACAGATATTAGCTACTTAAAGTCATCAAAATACAGGACATCTCAGAGAAAGGGAGTCTCTAACAGAAGGAAAAATCTGAGGCAGCATACCACAGTGGCTTCTAGCACAAACTCTGAAGCCATTCAGGCTGGGTTCTAATCTCAGCTCTGACACTCTCTTTGTGACCTTGGGTAAGTCAGTTAGTCTCCCTGTGCTTCAATTTCTTATAAATAAATTAAAGTAGAGATATTAATAGGACTGTGAGAATTATGCACATACTATATGCAAAACACTTAGAGCCTGGCACACAATTAGTGCCATGTGAGTTCGTTAGTCTTATTATCATTGTGAAAATGTTTTCTATGCGGAGAAAAAAAAAACAAACAAACAGGAATCAGATATTTGACAGTTCAGATGCCTAGCCAGATTTTTACTAGAGAGACTTCACCATCTTACAATCGTCAAGTCAGATTTGCTCTATTCCCTGACAAGGATCCTTTGACTGACAGGTAGGATGGGATTCACTGGGGGTGGCTCTTTGTACAAGTGATTGAATGCTGTGAAACCAGAGCAGGCTGCAAGACCACTGAATCAAACACAAAGCTTTTAGCCACTGAGGGCTGGCCCACAAACAGCCATTGTTTGCCATAAACAACCCCACTGTTGTCATCCAGATGGGTGCCAAATGAAGCCCATTGACTTACCCATTTTGGTCAGTGGCTCTGCATAGACACACCACAAATGCAATTAATTGCTGCAAAAGAAATCTAGAACTATGCACTGAATTGAGCCTGATAAGCAAGGTTTTAAGTTGAGCTTTTTAAAGGACACTAATCCACAGCATTCAGTAACACTAAGCATGTATGAGTCCGTTTCAAAGGCCATCACATCATACAGTGATTTATTAGCGGTGTGGGAAACAGCTGTAACTGGAGGGTACCAACATCTGTCATTTTCCCTCAAAATTTTTAGAACACAGACATAAATTGCCACAAATATCTCAACTTGAACTTGCATTGCAGGTACATATTCATACATAGTAAAATGAAAACTTCTAGGACACTTGATGCTTTATTAGTTTTTACTAAAATTACTTATAGTTCATTACTGATATGTCATAATGATTAGAGTGGCAGAATAACAAATTCACATGTATCATCATCTCATTTTCTGATAAAAATAGAAATTATAAGAATTATGGTAATAAGACTGATGCTACCCAAGAACAAAAACTCTGTCTCTTTTTCCAAGGTTGGAATCTCTGTTTTCATTCACTAGTTGGAATACAAACATGGCTGCTTCAGCAAGGTATCTTCATTCCAAGTGTGAGAGGTTAGGCAAGATAGACTGACTGCCAAAATAAACACCCCAAAATCTCATTGGAGTAAGGCAATAATGGTTTGCCTTAATCTCTTCTTAACATTGCATTCCAGAGCAGCTTTGTAAGGGAGGCTCTGCTCCACACCGTCATTCAGGACCCAGGTTCCTTCCACCTTGTGGCTCCATCATACCCTAGGACTTCAGCATTCACCCCTGCAGCTGGCCAGCAGACCAGAAAGAGAGCAAGTGTGGAAAAGGCACCCCATTCCTAACTGCCTCTCATCTTTACATACATCCTATCCTGTCGGTCAGAGCCAGTCCTGTGGCCCATCTAGATGCAGAAAATAGTCTGTACAGTGGTTGTCAACTAGGGGTCATTTTGACTCCTGGGGACATTTGGCAATGTCTGGAGACATCTTTGCTTGCATCTGGTGGGTAGAGTAAGTCCAGGGATGCTATATCCCACAGTGGGCAGGACAGTTTCCCTACAACAACAAAATTATCTGGCCCCAGATGTCAATAATGTTGAAGTTTGGTAAGCATCTAGCTAGTTGCCACAATCGCACAACAATGCTCAGGTCTACCACTATTTTCCACTAACATACACTCAAATTAATCCCAACAAATCCACATTATCAATAGTTTGTTTATTCATTTGTTTCTGTTCATTCATCCAAACTCCTAAACAAAACAAGGTCCCTAAGGACAAAGAATTCACAATGGAGCAGGGGCGCAACCATATTTAGAATTATCATACACAGGCTTAAGTGGGATTACAAAGAACAAATGGAAGGAAAGTTAATTCTGTCTGAGAGGGTTGGGGGAGGACCCATAGGGCAAGTGAAATGAGAGGGAAATCTTGATGAATATAGTTACAACTTCCATGAAGATGTTGTGGGGGTTGTGATTTGGGGTTTTGTGTGTGTGTGTGTGTGTGTGTGTGTGTGTGTGTGTGTTTTGGGGGGGGGGTATTGTGAGGGTGTGACACAGGGAAAGGGAACTGCATGAACAAAGCAAAGACAATATGAAAGGATATGATTTATTCCACTTTCTGATATGGGAGAAAATAGTAACTGGGATAGGAGGGGATTTTTGTTGAAACATGTTTTAATGCTGTTTAATGCTGTATTCACGAATGTTTTCAGCTCCTAGCAGCTGATCGAATATCTCACACCTACATTCTGTAGAATGGTCGGTCCCTCCAGAAACATTTCACACCACCACACTTTGCAGACACTTGTTAGCATAGGGCAAAGCTCAGGTAATAACCAGAAATCTCACTGCAAATTCCCCCAAAAATATTCCATCACCAACTCTTTCAAACAACATGGCCTCAAAATCACATCAAATCGATTAGGTGGTTCACCAAAACCATCCATCTTCCCAAAGACAGGACAGTTTAGAAGTCAAACCTCTTAAATTATGTTACATTGAACCTGTTTAAGTTTTCACCTCTTCCAATTATTAATCCCAGTGGTGAATGTGGGTCCCAGGATGAGGTTAAGAATATGGACTGCCTGGACTCTGGCATATCCCGGCTCTGGCATAAACTCACCTAAGTTTCTAAGCTCAGCTACCTCCCAGATAACAGGCTTAAAGTACTTAGCACTATACTTAAAGCATATAATATCTAAATACTATTATCCTTGTACTACAGTTAGGTCCCCCAACCCCAAAATTATTATAAATTGTGGAATCTAACATAGTTTGGGAAAGAAAATATCTGATCTACTTCCATGTCATTTTGTAGAACATTAAGAACAATTGCAATTTGCTTTGGGCAAGATGTTTTTAATTCCAGAGCCAACATCACAGTGTAAATTAACAGTTGTTCTTGATTTTGAAGCTAAAATTGAATTTTAAAATTGCCATATTCCTACACAAATATTTACCCTTCTTAGTCTCTTTACTTACTCTTCCTCCCTCAAACTGTTGTCTCTCTCTCTCACTCTCTTTCTACTTGTCTTATTTTAACTGTGATCAGCTTTGGGAAAACAACGTGTATTGAGCTGTTAAGTACTATAGATTATATTGAACACACCAGTCACCTAGTACTAAAAAGCCTCATAAAAGGAAGAAATTTGTTTCTTTACAAGTCAGAATCTCAAAGGAGAAGTTAAAATGAGGGAAGTGGACTGCAGAACTCAGAGAGGAGCCAGCATGTTCAGAATCGCTTCCTCCTATGGTGGGGCAAGAATTCCAGCTTGCAGTCCACCAGTCATTTATTTCTAAGATTTTAGTCTAAGTGAAACCCCATTCACCTGTACTGAAAGCAGTAACAGAATCTAATGGTCCTGCCCTTTGCAATAAGTCAGAGGTGAGGAATTAGATGAAAGCTGAGGCAACTAGAACCAGGCTGAATCCTGCTTAGACTTCACAACTGATTGTTACAGCCCTTCTAATTTACAAGGAATTCTAAAAGTTATTCTAAGGAGCATGTTAAAGAGAGGGTTTGCTGCATCTACAGACAGGTTCCACAAATAAGGTGAAATAAGTCTGGAGTAAAACCCGACATGTTCTTTTTAACTTCTTAGTGAAGACATTTTTCTGTAAATGAGCTTCTTTTTTTTTTTTTTTTTTTTTTTAAATATATTTTATTGATTTTTTTTTTTACAGAGAGGAAGGGAGAGGGATAGAGAGTTAGAAACATCGATGAGAGAGAAACATCGACCAGCTGCCTCCTGCACATCTCCTACCGGGGATGTGCCCGCAACCAACGTACATGCCCTTGACCGGAATCGAACCCGGGACCTTTCAGTCCGCAGGCCGACGCTCTATCCACTGAGCCAAACCGGTTTCGGCTGTAAATGAGCTTCTTATTGGGAAGTATGACCACCAAGGGATGCAATTCTCAAATACTTTATTTATTATTTTGTCATAAATCCAAGGTGTGTGAAGGATTAATTTCTGATAGACCTGATTCCAATGTTGGAAAAAATAAGTGAACTACTGACTGCAAAGAAACACTAATTCTTTGAATTGATGTTTTTCATTTTGTGTACAGAAATAAAGGTAATTTATTAAATGAATTCTGTTTGCCTAAAAGATTCCCCTTTTTCTTAGACGAAGTAATAGACCATGAAGAACTCTGGCTTATTGGGAACATCAATGAATATATCTTGGCAGACATAAAGATTTCAGGGAAATCTGACGGAAGGGGTGATGTAGATGTCTAGCAATTGCCTTCAGGTGCTCTGTGGATGGGATTCACAGAACTGGCGACCAGCCAGCTCATGACTGTTGCTGGCAATAGGCTGCAGGTCCAGCCCACACCAACCTAACACCTCCAGATAACCAGTTACACTTCCAAAGAAGAAACAACACAAAGGGTTATTGTTTGAGACATCAGCTAAACACTAGAAAAATGGTGGCTTATCTAAGGGTTTTATCAGTTGCCATTGAGGGGGTGGAATAAACTTTTCTCTGCCCTCCAGGTTCTTCTGGATGGTCTAATAATCAAATAGACATGAAACAAGATTAACAAGAGGAAATAACCAAAACCAGAAAGTCAGAGACACTCCCCCACCCCCCACCCACGAGAGGTTCAGAGGCAGAAAGAGGCAGAAAGGTCTGTAAGACATCCTCAGCTAGGGATGAGGTCATGCACTTTGGGGAGGCTTCAAAAGCTCATTGCAGGATGATCAGAGCAGATGTTTAGTAAATAAAAGTTGCCTGCCACATAGGTGGGTCAAAAAGTCATCTCTTACTATGGCCAAGGTCCTAATTCAAGTTCTTCTAGGTAGTAAAAGGGGAGGGCAGAAGTTTTTTTGAGCCTGAAGCTAAAATTGTCATTAGTTCAAAACAACCCACGCACCATCAATCTCACGAGTTAGAGATTCAGAGAGAAGGAATACCAGCAAATTGGAGTCAGGGCTTCAGCCATCTCCACTCAGTAATATGGCACAGGCCTGGTTCGCTTCCCAGCCCCTCATGGCATGAACAGACTCACTAAGAAATCTCTCCCGTCTCTCTGGGAGGAAAGCACTGGGCACTGTGCTCACAAGCACCCCCATCACAGTCCACACTACGCTCATGTTCATAACATGGGCACATTCCAGAAGCATCCTAGCTGCAAAAGGAAAAGGCAACTTGTCTGCTAGCATCCTGTGGTTCCACCAAGAAGAAAAAAAATAGTCAAGAAGAGCATAGGCTCACACATACATACACTCCAGACATCAGTGCACCGAGGAACCCAGAGCAGATCTAGGTTCATGCATTTTCCTATGAGCTCCCAAAGGGCCTACACTGAAATCCCACAAGCAGCAACCCAGGCGGAACTAAAACCCTGCTCTCCAAGTTATTTCTGAAGAATTGATTACACCATTCCTTCAACAAGTGCCTGCAGTGTACCAAGTCCTGTGCCACACAACCCTACCAAGCACAACAAATACCACTGTTGAAGGGTAATTTCTTAAAGATCCCATTAACTTTACATTTAACTTGTACTGTCTAGCTTTCTTGCCTTTATTAAACAGCTTTCTTCCTTAAAATAATAATAATCCCATTCCAAAAAGCAGATTCATAAATTAGGGGACTGACAAAACCACACTGCCTCCACCTGTCTATCCTGCCCGTTCTCTCCTGCCCCTTCTCGGAGGGTGGCTGTTATGTCTAACGATGTATAACATCCACAAAGCCTGACTCAGGATTCCGAGCAACCACAGGACAAGGACAGGACCCCTAAGTAGAGTGAGCAAACTACCCTGGGTCTTCTGGGATTGTTCTGGTTTTAAAATGTAAAGTCTCACTCTTGCAACTCGGCCACCGACATGCCATCCAGACTGAGGGAGACCGGAAAACTTTGGGGCCACGTGAGCCACGGCCACGGCTGCATCCGCAAGCACTGGAAGCACCTGGGAGGGGGTGTCGAGGTAATGCTGGTAGCCTGCATCATCACAGGATCAACTTCGACAAATATCACCCAGGTTACTTTGGGAAAGTTGGTATGAGGCATTACCACTTGAAGAGGAGCCAGAGCTTCTGCCCAACTGTCAACCTTGATAAACTGTGGACCCTGGTCAGTGAGCAGACACGGGTGAATGTTGCCAAAAGCAAGAGTGGAGTTGCTCCCATCACTGATGTGGTGCGATCAGGCTACTACAAAGTTCTGGGGAAGGGAAAGCTCCCAAAGCAGCCTGTCATTGTGAAGGCCAAGTTCTTCAGCAGAAGAGCTGAGGAGAAGATTAAGGGTGTTGGTGGGGCCTGTGTCCTGGCAGCTTGAAGCTACATGGAGGGGAGTTCATTAAAATGTCCAAGTAATTTAAAATAAATAAAATAAAATAAAATAAAATAAAATAAAATAAAATGTAAAGTCTCTCCACCCAGATATCCTCTTAGTCCTGCACAAACTGAGTCCAGACCCTAGGAAAGGGAGGTCCCTTTCAGGAGGTCCTTGTTTTGCTGGGGAGGAGTGAAGCCACAGGAGAAAAAAGGTGGTATCCTTTGGCTGTGGGCTGTCTCAAAACCAACTCTCTCTGGCTTCCTCCTGAGATGGCCTATCATTTTCAACTCTGGGCCATTTAAACAAAGCTTTACAAAGGCTCTCATGACAATGACACAAAAGAAATTCCTTATAAATGCCAAAGGCTGTAGTTATTTGGATGTGGTCATTTATCTCCATGGCTACTTTAAGAGCTTCTTCCAGACCAAGACTGTTCATCCTGAGATTTCCAGCACAATGACTGGATGGTAGACGCTGAATAAAATGGACTTCAATCACATTTCCATTTATGTAGCACTTGTGATGTATAAGGCAACGCTTTATATGAATGATCTCACTCTTAAATAACTCAACGAGGTTGATTGTCTCCCATTTTATAGATGAAGAAACAAAGGTTCAGTCAGACCATATTCACTCAAGGTCATTATGGCAGAGCTCACATTTGAACCCAAACTCCTCTCACTTGAAAACGTTTTTAGAAGCCCTGGCCTGGCAGTTCGGTTGCAGTGGTTCTCAACCTTCTGGCCCTTTAAATACAGTTCCTCATTTTGTGACCCAACCATAAAATTATTTTCGTTGCTAATTCATAATTGTAATGTTGCTACTGTTATGAATCGTAATGTAAATATCTGATACGCATGATGGTCTTAGGCGACCCCTGTGAAAGGGTTGTTTGACCGCCAAAGGGGTCGCGACCCACAGGTTGAGAACCACTGGGTTAGAGCATCATCCCAATACACCAAGGTTTCAGGTTTAATCCCCTGCAGGTTCAATCCTCAGTCAGGGCACATACAAGAATCAACTAATGAATGCATAAATAAATAGGACAAAAAATCGTTTCTCTCTCTCTCCCTCTCTCTCTCTCTCTCTCTCCCTTCCTTTCTGTAAAAATCAGCATATTTTTAAGTACTCAACTGAATTCAAATCAAGTAATGTGGGCATATATGGCAAGGGAATCAAGAATTGAGAGAGAAAAGTATCAGATTCATTTCTTTTATTCTCTGCCCTTTTACCTTTGCCATTGCCTAAAAAGCAGAAAATCAAATTAATTATGAGTTAAGTTCACATGTTAAGTTACAGCAAGGCAGGTATTTTAGTTAGAATTGTGCAGAATTATGCCTGGAGCCCTAACCGGTTTGGCTCAGTGGATAGAGCGTCGGCCTGTGGACTCAAGGGTCCCAGGTTCGATGCCAGTCAAGGGCATGTACCTTGGCTGCGGGCACATCCCCAGTAGGGGGCGTGCAGGAGGCAGCTGATCAATGTTTCTCGCTCATCGATGTTTCTATCTCTCTATCCCTCTCCCTTCCTCTCTGTAAAAAATCAATAAAATATATATTTTAATAAAAAAAAAAAAGAATTGTGCCTGGCAAACAGTAAGCACTAAATATTTAAGTAAATTTAATAAAAACAATTGTATACCTAAGTCACTGATGTTCAGTGTTCCCAATGCTATTTTATCCACCCCCACATGTGAATAGATGTATTCTGAAGCATCCGTGTGGAGCAGTAATGGATCGACAGATACTTACCACAGTTAAAAATGGCTTTCTACCTGCATGATTGAATTAGCTGGTGCCACATGAAATGACAGGAATCCTTATGTCTCAGGCAACAAAGGGGTAAATTCTCTCAACAAAGTACAGAGCTCTATCCAGTGCTCTCCAACCACTTTTAATCTCATATTAACCTGTAAAGAAGCAATTTGCAAACCTACCCCAGAGCAATACAACTGCAAAAGAATGTCACACTAAATACTTTGTTTGGGGACATTTATCTTAGCTCCATTCACTATTTGTCAAGCTGAGAACATTTTAATGTTAATGTATTCCTGGCCATTTTCTCCAAGCAATAGAGCACATTCCCTCTTTCATAATAATACTATCCATAATGATCAAGCATTCCAAGTGTTAAAGAAGATCTTCTAGTCCTGGCAGGTTTGGCTCAGTGGATACAGCATCCTGGCCTACAGACTGAAGGGTCCCAGGTTTGATTCCCAGTCAAAGGCACAAGCCTGGGTCGCCATCTCGAGCCCCAGTAGGGGGCGTGCTGGAGGCAATGGATCAATGATTCTCTCTCATCATTGCTGTTTCTCTCTCTCTCTCTCTCTCTCTCTCTCCCTCTCCCTTCCTCTCTGAAATCAATAAAAATATATTAAGAAAAAAAAAAGATCTTCTATCAGGTGGGTGATATTCCAAAGAAGTGAGGTAAACCAGGTGTCTGTCACAGAGGCACTTATGGTCACAAGTTAATTAGGAAGATATGTTAGCCAGTTGTAGGCAACTGTTACCCACTGGTGTCAAACCCTAACAGCACAGTCTGCTCCTTGAGATTGTGGGGTGCAAAGTTCTAATACTGCTTGCTTTATGTCACCAAGAGAGTGTTTTCGTTTTGTTGTTGCTTTAGAAGAAGCCAGCTAATTGAAGTTGAAAAACTGACTGTCAATAACAATTCATTTTGTTAGAACGATGAGCCTCATAGAGACCATTCTCCTCCCAACCGTTGGTATGCAGGCTGTAGCCTGGCAGCTCTAATGTGATTCAATTTTTAATCATTATTAATGCAAGTAGGCAAAGCTCTTAAAAATAAGCCTCTCTTAAAAGTTCCTTTAAATCTACAGACCAAAAGTATCTATAATTCCTTTATCACAGTAGGTCAAAATCATTTCTGTATTGTGAATGATTATTTACTGAGCCCTTACTTTGTACAAACATGGGGGGAGGGCGGGTACAAATAGGGTCAAACCTCATCAAGTCTTTATCTTTAAGGATTTTGCAAAGGAACTGAGATCCTGATGGTCCTGGTCTCTACATCTACCAGCTCAAAGAGGGATGTGTAACCCTCACCTCTCCCCCCACTCAGCAATGACTGGAAGAGTCCTTGCTCTGGTGATGTGAGGCTTGATGAGAAAAGACATCCTGAGACATTCAATACCCCTCCCTTTAGCTTGAGTGGGTTTCTGTTCTTTGCAATTAAACAGAAACAAAAAGACACATCGATCTTAGGTGATGATACAAGACAATATATAAGTGCCCTCTGTAAAATGAATGAGTGAATGTTGAATGAAATGAAAGATGGAGGCAACTTTGCCAAAGAACTTTGGAGTGAAGGACTGGTAAGTTCTGAAGTGATAGAGTCAACTTTTTCACACAAGTTAAGAGCGGAATCCACCTTTAAAGATGGGGTATAGGGAGAGGACACTGTAGGCCACAGAATGTTCCAAAATTAAGAAAGAGGCTATGCGATATGTTTTTGAGAAACAGTGGGTTAACCATCCTAGCTAATGGGGTGGTTTAAAATCAGGCAGAGCAAGTCAAGGTTGAAATAGCTTTTAAGAAAAGAATATGAGATTCTCCCCCCTCCCACAACCAACAAACAACAACAAAAACCATAAGCCACTGAAGGTTATTACACAAGGGAACAAACAATTAAAACAGCATACCATTGTAACGGTATTTTGTAACATGAATTGGTAGTGGGAAGCCAGGAGGTGAGGGTACCCACTGTAATAGCCCAGAGAGAAACAAGATTCTGAGTCAGGATGGGGCAGTGGGGGTGGAAATTAAGGGAAAGATGGGAACTGTCACTAGGGAGGGACAGTTAACCCATTCATAAACAGAATATCAATATAATAACAATGCTCCCTATTTCCACAGTGTCTGTCTGTCAAAGCTTTTACCAAAATCTCAATTTGTACAGAAGTACAGTGAAGGGTGTATCCAGTGTGATTATTTGAATTTATAAATGGGAACTAAGCCAGAAAAGTCACATTTCCTGGTAGGTAGGAGTAAGATGGGAGGAGCAGAAAGTAGTGAAGAGCAGAAAGAGAAAAGAGCACAGAATAGGGCATGATTCCACTTTATTCTGACGACTTCGCCTGACTTTGTCCCAAGGTGGCACATCTGCATTTGCCCCACATCTGGCCTAGTCATTTTGGTCCCTTTTTTGCATGAAGGTCTGACATCCCAGGAAGTCCCTGTGATGTTAGAATAACTTTTATCATGCAGGAATGAGTTTAATCTATGCAGGAATAACTTTTATCACTTGCAATGAGTTTAATCTTTGCAGGAATTAACAAATCAATTGGTGAATAAGGAGTCTTTTCCCACTCATCCCCTCCACTCCCAGCACAGCACAAGCAGCCTCCTCCCATGCCCCCTCCACCACCCCCAACCCTGCCCCCCAGATCCACAAGGAATGTCCTCTCAGCCTCAAGCAGCCATACAGGGTCAGGCCAGGAAATCCCAGGCTGAGAAGCACTCAAAGGAAATGCAAGTTGCATATACACAACTTGAGGCCTTCCCCTTTAAATCTGACAATGACCAAGTCAAGCAGAAGTAGAAAATCCTTTAAAACAAGTGCTTATTTTATCCAAATTGTGACTTCTATCATTGAGGCCGACCCCTGGAATAAATACCCAGTGCAGCTCCAGAAGCCATGAGGGAAGGAGCAGGAAAACCGACGCCTTCCTCCCTTCAGGCTCTGTGACCTTGCCCCGGGGAAGCGCCAGGAACCATATTCACTCCACAAGTGTCTACCTGGCCGGTTTCGTTAGGAAATTAAAGTGGTGGGAAGTCAGAGGCCAAACAAAATACAGAAATGTGTTTTGGAGCTTCCCAAATATATTCCAAGATTAGTCCCTCAGGGCTTAATTTTCCCTCTCAGTCTGTCCTCGCTCTCAGCCCAACCCTACACTTGTTCTTGGAGGTCAAGGCTATATCTGGTTCCCCTACTGGTTTCTTGGTTGCTCATCCCCCACTTCAGAAGCTTTTTGGGTGCAACCTTTAGTTACTCAGACTCATGTCCTCTAGTCACTGTAACTTGAGGGCTAACGGTCAGCTCACTCTGTCACCCATCTGTGGAGAACTGTCTTTACGAGATGACTTCAACGAGTTGATTGAGTCAGAAGCAATACTATTCTGTTCAATTCCATGCTTTTGCTAAAAGTACTCATCAAATCCTAAAAATTCTAATCCATGCATGTATTTATCACAACATGAACCAAGATATTTGAGTGACCCGCACTTCCTAAAGCCAAATCTCTCTAAAGCCACCAACTGCTTGATCCAGAGCTCTTTGCAATGCCTGTTTCACCCAACTGTTTGTAGGGAGTGCAGCAAGGAAGGTCTTAAAACTTACCATCATAGTCACCCTGGTTGCTGATGGAAATACGCATGCACCAGAACTCTTGAGTGTCCTATTGGTCCTGTGACCAAAAAAGCTCTCATCCAAATTGCTCTTTCTAAACATCAAAGTGACAAGAGTATGACAAGGCTACCCTACATTCACCCTTGCCTGTTCTAGGTCCCATCTGTTGCCCTAGTCTTTGCTGGATGAGGCCACCCCGTGGTTGATGCTCGGCCCTTTGCCACTTTTTCTACCCTGAGCTATTCCAAACAAACTCAGGAAGTCTTAGACAAGTGGCAGATGGTAAGGGAGGGAAAGTCGGTAGGTAACACCTCTTGGTTACATAATGCTAAGCACCGAACCTCCTAGAATCAACCAGCCTTGGAAATATCTCCTGGCCTCGCAATTCAGAATAAATAACTATGCAGAAAGAAAGAAAATTACAATTTTTTCACTTGATGACCAGTGTACAGTCATATTAGATTGGGGCAGAACTAGATTAAGATACATATCACTCATTCATTCATTCATTTGATTCTTGTGTAATGCCCAGTATCTACAAAGCACTAAGCTGGGCCCAGTAGGCATACACTTCATAAACTTGTCTAGGCCACATCACTTGTGGAAGCTATTAGTGCTGCTCCCTACATCCCGTTCTCCCTTTTCAGTACAAGAAATATTGAATTGTGGCTAAATGGGGTCACAGCACTAGTCCTGGCAGAGGCAATGTAAGTCACTTCTGGGTCAGATCATGTCATGAAAACAAGATCCTCTAGCTTCCTTTCCAGTGCTGCGGGGATCTTGCAAGCACACCCGAGATCACACCTCCATCGATTTGGGTCCCTGAGTGACTACAATGAGCAGGACCTACCTGCTGACCACACTGGACACACACCATAGGAAAGAAACCAGACTCAGTACTCAGCCACTGAGATTTGGAGGTTATTTGTTACTGCAGAATAACCTAACCTATCTTGCTGATACATTACCATTTTAAAGAGAGAGGAACCTGCAAAGCCCCACCCCCTTTCTGTTTTCTAAATCAGATTATTCAGAAAAGCAGACCTTGTTTCAAAATTCAAGTGCAGCAGGGACTGAATAAAACCTTGAAATGCGGAGGGTGCCGACAGGATGGACACATTCAAACCCTGAAAGAGTAAGGAATGAAAACAGAATGACTTTTCAACAGCAGTGAAATCTAACCATTTGTGAGATTCAGCTGAAGAGTTTAAAGGCTATGAAGAAAAGGTCACCTTCTAATAACAGGCCCAGTCACTTACAAAGTAGTGAGCGCCCCAATGAAAGAGGCATTCAAGTAAAGGCTGAATGGTCATATGCCCCCTCCTCAGCAGTCCCCCTCCTCTTACTCTTTCTCACTAGCTACCATTGAACTTAACAAGAATCAGGTCATCCCGGTGAGGTTGAAACAGCCCCCGTGAGGTAGGGACGACCCCAGTCAGGTCGAAACGGCCCCGGCGTGGTAGGGACAGCCCCGGTCAGGTTGAAACGGCCCCCGTGAGGTAGGGACGACCCCAGTCAGGTCGAAACGGCCCCGGCGTGGTAGGGACAACCCCGGTCAGGTTGAAACGGCCCCCGTGAGGTAGGGACGACCCCAGTCAGGTCGAAACGGCCCCGGTGTGGTAGGGACGACCCCGGTGAGGTTGAAACAGCCCCCGTGAGGTAGGGACGACCCCAGTCAGGTCGAAACGGCCCTGGTGTGGTAGGGACGACCCCGGTGAGGTTGAAACGGCCCCCGTGAGGTAGGGACGACCCCGGTGAAGTTGAAACGGCCCTGGTGAGGTTGAGACTACTCCAGTGAGGTTGGGACAAATAAAGGGGACCAGTATGGACTGATGAACAGGTGTAGATACAGAAGCAGAGCAACATTGAACAGAATGTTAAACTACAATGGGGAGCCTGGGGAGGGTTGGGGGGGGGATTAAGAGACCAACTGAAGGACTTATATGCATGCATATAAGATTAACCAATGGACACAAAACACGGGGCGGGGGGGGGCGGGGGGTAGGGGCTGGGGGAATGTCATGGGGGGGAAAAAGGAGACATATGTAATACTCTTTGTAATACTTTAAGAAATAAAAATTATTAAAAAAAAAAAAAAAAAAAAAAAAAGAATCAGGTCATCACTTCTCTATTACCCTGTTAGCTCCCTGAAGGTGGCTCATTTTTATGTCACCACACCACACCCCCACTCCTTGGCCCTTATCACAAGGCCCTTTATCTATTAGGTGCTTGATAAACATCTGCTGAGTGAATTAAATGAATGCTGAAGAAAGAGCTCTGGAGGCAAAGGTTGGTCTAATAACCTCTAGGGCTGCCCCTACCTAAAGCTAAACACACTACTGCAGACATCTGGGGGCGGGGCAGCCTCCACCTAAAAAAGTAAAAATAAAATAAAAATTGAACAGCAATATGACACTTTATTATGATTTATTACTGCACACAATTTAAAGCCACAGTGAAACCTAACACTGTACAATGTTCATCTTTGTTCCTGGATGTGCATTTACATGTGCAGGTAGCTGTTTTCTCATACGGAATTGTGTGTGTGAGGTGTTTATTCTTTCTATTTAAAAAAAAAAAACGCACCACACCCTTTGTTTCTATTGCATTGTTACATTCCCTATTACCACCATCACGTGGTTTTTCTTCTTGCAGGAACACAGCACACACCCTGCATTATTGCTGACATAAAGACTGTCAAAATACCTCTATCCTAACAGCATTACAAATCTGATCTCTCTGACGCCTTGGCCTTTGTTTCCGCTGGGACTGGGTAACTCACCTACTTCTCCCAGTGATTCCTGCATGCTTACAGTAGAAGGATAAATGCCAGTATCACTATATTTTTTAAAGTCACCTTTCAAGACAAAACTACCCTGGAGGTGAAGGACAAATCTTTCAAGTTATTTTATTTTTTTAAGGGTTTGGGGGCGGGGCGGGGGGGAATGGTGAAGAGAGAATCTGCCACAGATACTGTGCTGCTGCCACTGCTGCAGAGCAAGAACACCAGTAACCAGTAGCCTTTGGTCCTCAGCAACCCCTCCTTCCTACAAGACAAACCACGAGTCCATGTCCATAACCATTCTTATCCCCTGCTACTTGTGCAGGTTGCCGGGACTCTGCCCTCTAGGAGAAAATGCCAATGCCAAGGTGTCCTGTGTCTGAAGGTTACGTTTTCATTGAGCTTTTTCAAGATAACCCCAGATCTGGTTAGGTTGCCGTCAAAACAGGACTATCCTTGGAAAGAAAAGAGCAGGCCAGAGTTTTTGGAAAAGAACAAACAACCTAAAGATAAAATGCAGACTGAGAGCCTAATGGTTCACAGCTTTATAAATGGAAACTTAACTGAAGCTCTGTTTTCTGTTCTTTCTGCTCCCCCAACAGCCTTCCCTTCCACCTCCCAGTAACTTGCAGCTGGCAGGGTGATGTTGCAAACACTGTTACAAGGAAGGGATGGAGGAGAAACATCATTTCATAAGAAAGTCACTACATGTGACTGGTGCTCTAACTGAGCACCAGTCCAATCTGTAATCAGCCTTAGGATGATACCTTCTCAACAAACACTATGCCCCACTGAAGCCAAAATATATTACTACAGATAAGAAAGCCAGCATATATCCAAACCCCACATTTAGATACAACTGTGTATTGATTATATCAAAATTCTCATCCAAAGAAACCAGGTGTAATTTACACAACCCCAAACGCACCCTGCCTGCCCTCAATGACTTCTTCAAAAGGAAGGTTTGAAGTCATTGGCGATTTCTTTCCAGCAGCCCCCACTCATCCTCCTCACGGGTAGGAATGGAATGGTGTGATGCAGAAACCACCCCAACGGCCCCGTGCAAAGCACTGTTGGCCCAAATGACCCGGGGACACCCAGGCGGCTACCCAGATTATTGGGGGGAGAGGGGTGGTTACCTGAATCTGTCACCGAGTCTCTTTCACCCCCTTCTGTCTGATGACATCAAGTGGAAATGGTACGCGTTTGGGAGGCAAGAGGCTGACAAGCAGGAAGCACAATTGAGTCTGAGCTTTGTTCAGCCTGCGGTGAAATACATGCAGTAGGGGTTAGATACGCGCAGCAGAGAAAGAAATCCAAGCTTCCCCCAGGCCAGCGGCGGAGGGGTGCACTGAGGCGGTGGGGGACGGCGGTGGAGGTGTGGAGGGCTGACGGGCGGCGAGGGGGCGGAACGCTCCTAATTGTCTCTACAGGATAAATAACCACCTCCCTCCTTCTCCCACCCCCCACCCCCCATTCATCTGCAGTCTCCCCCGCCCCCAAGTTCTCCTCTGGTGGTAGAGCTTCTGCTAGCAACTGTAATCCCTCAAGAACGAAATACGAGAAAGCGGAGGATAACATCTTGGGGCAAATACACACTAGCAAAATCTACTAGGTAAAGCCGGTTACATGGGAATGCGGGGCGCCCAATCACCCGCCCAGACAGACACGCCAGCGCTGCATTAGCGAGCATCCTCCTTTCCTTCACGCCGTCTGCCACCTCATCAAGTCCCTCACTGTGGCCGATTTCTCTACTCTTCCCAAAACCCTGCCACGCTCCCCCCAGCCACCCCACCCCCCCTAGGCGGGATCGGGGGGCGCCGCTTCTCAGGCGGAGTCCCACGAGTCCAGCCTGCTTTGTCCTGTCGCTGCCCTTCCAGGAGCAAGAGCCCCAGGCGCGTGGGTCGGCACAAAAGACCCCCCCACATCTGGCCCGCCACTGCGCCCCCTCCTCCCGGGAGGGGCCATGGGGCCGCAGGCAACTTCTGCGGGTGGGGAAGCCGCTCACCAAGGGGCTCGCGAGGGGACCTACTCGAATGTGTGCGGGGTGGGGGCGCAGCTGGGACGCGCGCGGCGCGGGCGGGAGACGGCTCCTTCGGACCGGAGCTCCAGGGGGCATCCGAGGACTCGGCGGAGCCGCCGACAGCGCCATTCCCCTCCCCAACCCCTCCCCAACCCCAGTCCACAGCCCAACTCCGCCAGCGCTCCCAACAAACGCAACTCCGGGGACCACCTCCCGCGTCCCGGGGCCTCCCCACCGTGCCCCTCGCTCCCCGCCCCGAAACCCCTGCGGCCCCGCCACCTCCATCCACAGGCCAAAAGGTACCCCTCCATGCACCAGGCGGCGGCTCCCCTTTCCCGCTTCCCGCTCCGGGCGAAGCAGCCTTGGGGACGCTGACATCCCCGCGCGCCCCGCTCGCCGCCCCCGACCCAGGAGAGGCAGAGCAGAGGAACAAACCGAAACTCACCGACCTCCCCCGGCGGCGGGCTCGGGCGCTCCCTACAGAGGCGGCGGCGGAGGCAGCATTGCCGGGTGGTCCCGGCGCGCCCGCCACCCGCTCGGCCAGACGCGCGGCGCGGGAGCCCGGCGAGCGCAGGGAGCGCGGCGTCGGCGTCTGCAGCCCCAGCTCCCGCCCCGCCCGCGGGGAAGCGCCCCACCTGCCCGGCCGCCCTCCGCGCTCGCGGCCGGACTCCGCCGCCTGGCGCTGGGCTGCGAGCGGGAGCTTTCGTGTCACCGCCCAGCAAACGCACCGAGCGGGTGGGGGCGGGAGGCCGGGCTCGGCTCCCCGCGGTACCGCCCTCCCCGGCGGCTCCACCTCCTCCAACCCCTCCCCCCTCCTCGTCCGGGACGTCCGTCCGTCTGTCTGTCTGGAATCGCAAACCACCTCCGGGGTGAGGAGCTGCCCACTCCCCCTCGTGCCCTCCCTCGGCCTTGCCCCCATGGGCCCAACCTCAGCGGGGACCTCGACGTGGTCTTTTCCACGCGTGAATGTGGGACCTAAGTTGGAAGCAGGTGTGAAAGGAGGCCGAGCTCAGCCGGCAGGAGGCGGGGCGGGAGGGAGCTGGTGGCCCGCCAGGCCGGCGGGAAGCCGTCTGCAGCTCCGGACCAAGGGACGAGCGAGGGAGGAGTTGCGATCCTCACGTTAACCGAAACTGCCTGGTTCCGTGTCACCTGGCTGACCCTTAAAGTTCACATAGTCCAGCCCTGGCGGGTCCTGCTTTCGTGGACAGAAGGCCTGGATGCATCCCCACCACCTGGCTCCCTTGGATGGGCTAAGAGGAGCGGGGAGGCGCAAGTTTGAGGAATCTGTGGCCGCGCTAACCACTGGGCATCGGGCCCACCCTAATCTCCACCTTAAAACCGAACTCCTACCTTAGGGACGTGCTTAGAATGTCTAGTTCACCCTCCCACCCCCCACCCCAACAACAACAACAAAAAACATCTAAAGCAATGGTCACTTGCTTCTGGCGCTAACTGCAAAATAGGAGAATGGAGGAGGGAGTTCATACTGTCTGGTGCCTTTTTAAAGGGTTTCTTTGCGGAATGAAGACCCAGAACTCTATTCTATGATGGGGAGAGTTAAGCCTTCCAGCAGCACCAGGTTCAGCTGAGAGGTTCCGTAGTCATCCAACAGAGCCGGCTTTATGTCCTCCCCTGTCCACGCGAAAGAACTGCCATCCTGACCTCTCCCCATGGCTCCTGGAAGTGCTTCTGCCAAGATGATGAAAAGGAAACCCAGTAAACCAAAGGGAGCTCTATGTGAGCTCCTAAAAGTCCTAATGCACTCAACTCACCCATCCTTGTCTTGTCTGACAAATAAAACCTTCTAGTAGTACTTCCAAATATGGTATCACCAAGCACATGGAGAAATCAGTCACCCAGAGCCAGATAAAGCCCAAATCTGTCGTCCTCTCCAGGATCTCAGTTACAGCTTCACCGGCTCATCCCTGTGCTTTTGCTCCCTAAAGTTAGCTTCGACTGTATACTTGGCAGGAGTGAAAGTTATATGTGTGTTTTAAAAGCCTTAGTGTATCTTGGAGTAGAAGCCTTCAAGAGTATTTTTGGCCTCAACTTTAGGGCCGAAAAAAAAAAATTTTTTTTTTTTCAATGAGAAACTAATGAGAGTATTGAAAACTGATGTTGGCTGGGAGCTTGGAATCGGACTGTGAGTTATAACCACTCAAGATTTTACTAGGAAAATGTAGCCCAGACATATTATGATTATACAAGAGTGACTTTAAAGACTACTTTTAAGCAACTAATTTCAGGGATCAGTAATGATTTCAAAATGTTTAAACTTTTTTTTCAGCTGCTTTCAAAGCAATTCTCTGGGAGAATTCAAGCATTCAGCATGGTGTGGGGTAAATGCTTCCATCCTTCCTTGGTCATTCATTCCCACTGGCTGGTGTTTTAATTCACATAGCATCATGGGTGTTCTGCCTTCTGTCCAGTCTTGTAAGCTGTCACACAGAGAAGGTTAATTAACTGGGGCAGACTGGGATAAGCCAGTTCTTAAGACTAGTTGGGGGGGGCAGCGCTGGGCCAGGCAGCAACAGTTTGAGGCAGGGGAGGAACAGGCAACAACATGTCGTGGAAACAGATTCATAAGTGAGACAGTTCCAAGAGCAAGGCGGCTGGGCCAGGCAGTGTTCAGAGCTGCAAGCTCAAAGCTTCCAGAATCCCATTCCAGACTGAGGCACTGTCTATGCCTGGGTGAGATAGGATCAAGGCATCGTCCCAGGTCTTGATAAAGTACATTGTCAGGGTGGGGTCCCCACACTGAGGAACAAGATAAGGAGAAGACATTCAGTAATTCACTTAACAAATATTCCTGGAGTTTGGACTATGTATCAGGAACCAGGGTTAGGACACAGAACAAAACAGATTCAAATCCCTACCCTCACAGAACTTACAGTCTAATGGAGGAAGCAAAGAATACACAACATATACACAACATAATAAATAAGTAAAATAAATTGTATTGGAGAGTGAAAAGGGGGAGGGGAGAACAATCAAGCAGAGAAGGGGGTTATGATGTTTCCATTGGAAGAGGGTTGAAATTTTATTATATATATAGGAAGGGAGAGGGAGAGAGAGATAGAAACATCAATGAGAGAGAATCATTGATCGGCTACCTCCTGCACGCCCACACTGGAGATCACGTTAACATTAACAGAAACTGCCTGGTTCCGTGTCACCACAAATACTTTCTGGCTGACCCTTAAAGTTCACATAGTCCAGTCCAGACATATGCCCTGACTGGGAATCAGACTGTGACCTCCTGGTTCACAGGTTGATGCTCAACCACTGAGTCACACCAGCTGGACGCAGATTGAAATTTTAGCTCCATGGTCAAGGAGGTGCCTTCGGAACAGAGAGCTGAAGGTAGTGGGGAATAAGCCCTGTCAGTCAATAGGGAAGACTTCCTGGCAGACCTCGGAGGTATTGTGGGTTCGGTTCCAGACCACCACAATGAAGTGAGTGGTCATCTCTGTTTGGTGGAGGGTCTTGCCTTCAATTTGTAAAAAAAAAAAAAAAAAAAAAAAAAACAACATCTGTGAAGCACAATAAAACCAAATGCAATAAAATGGGAGTATGCCTGTATTTCCCCAATGGCAAAGGTTGAGATGCTGGAAATGGGTCACAAGGTCAGTCAGACCAATAGCATTGATTGATGCTTAGCCTCCTGAGGTTGAATTAAAGCTGCTTAAATCAGGACAGGGCTGAGTTCTTACCTCTGTATTGCAGCGTGGAGCACAAGTACGCGATAAATGTTTATTGAGCTGAGTACTTAAATCTTCCAGGATCTGGGTGAGGCTGAGATAAAGGTGACCCATAATACTCAGGACAACCCTTCAATCCATGATGACCCTTCCACAAAAAAAAAAAAATGTGTTCATCTCTGTCATCACTTTTCCTGACTGTCCTCCTGATTGGGGCAGGAATTATCCTCTCAATTGTACCTAACACACTAAGTGGGAGGGAGAGAACCAAGAAAAGGAGAGAAGGAAGAAGGGAGGGTGAAGAATCAGGACAGAGAAACAAATCCTGCTCTGTGTTTTCTAAAGATCTTAATCCAGCCCAATAATGACAGTGAGTTTTCCGTTTAACATAGTTGAGGTTTACAGATTAAAATTGAATCTTGAAACTGAATTATAGTGATAGCTGCACATTTAAAACAAGTGGGTTTTATGATACATAAATTATACCTCAACAAAGTTGTTTAAAAACATTGAAGCACGCCGAAACCGGTTTGGCCCAGTGGATAGAGCGTCGGCCTGCGGACTGAGAGGTCCCGGGTTCGATTCCGGTCAGGGGCATGTACCTGGGTTGCGGGCACATCCCCGGTGGGGGATGTGCAAGAGGCAGCTGATCGATGTTTCTCTCTCATCGATGTTTCTAACTCTCTCTATCTCTCTCCCTTCCTCTCTGTGAAAAATCAATAAAATATATTTAAAAAAAAAAAAAAAAAACATTGAAGCAGACACCCATGTTGAGGACACTTTTTTTGTTGCTGTTTAATTTTTGGACCACTTTCATGTTGCCATCAATGATCAGACAAAGGGGCATATTTAACCAAATACATTATCAACCTTCCTAATAGATGTTTAACCCAATTGATTTGCATGAAATAGAAAAGTTTGTTTTAGAAAAGTATATTTTGGTTTCTGCCACTTAGCTCCTAAGTCCCTTGGAATTTCCTGGGTGATAGGAGTGTCTTTTTGTGGTTCTAATGGGATGACTCTTGGTGGGCACCTGGATGGGCGCTGGTCATCAGAGAGACCAAGCCATGGTTAGCAGCTTGGGATTTTCAGCCCCACCCCCATTCTCCAGAGAGGGGAGAGGGCTAGAGTGGAGTAAATAATGATTGATCATGCCTACAGGACGAAGCCTCCATAAAAATCCCAAAAACTATGGGGTTCAGAGAGCTGTGTTAGTGAACACATGGAGGTGGGAAGAGAGTGTTGCATTCAGAGAGCACATGGCAGCTCCATGCAGAAAGCAGTAAGCAAACGCTGTTCTTGAGTTCTGTGAGAAAATTAATCAAACCTGAGGAGGATGCCCTGGGAACCTCCGATTTACAAACCTCCAGGTGACAACCTGAATTTGTGCTTGGCAACTCCTGGTGGGGAATAGTCTTGTAGGACTGAGCCCTGAACCTGTGGGATCTGCCACTATGTCCAAGTAAACAGGTTAAATTATCAGACACCCAACTGGTGTTGCAGAGAATCACTTGTGGGAGAAAAAAATCCACACATTTGGTGACCAGAAGTCTCAGAAGGGAAGTGTTTTGTGTGAAAGTAAAGAAGAGAAACATGGGAAGAAGAGTGAATTTTTCTTACTCAATTTGAAAATGTATTTTTCCCTTATGGGATATTTGTCACCTGAAAGTATATATAGTCTTTTTAAAAATCTAAAAGAAAGTCTTCAAGCACAAATAGTCTACGATATTTTACTAATAATGACTGCTAAGTATAGCGTAGTACACATTTCAAAACTGGTTTTTATTTTGGGGCCCTACTTAAGCCAATTCCAATGGACTAATTACTCTGATGCATGAGAGAGGTGCCAAACATGACATATTGTCTAGAACCAGGTACTATCTAAGGACAACAAAGCCTCGTCAGAACAAAATACTGAAGTGTTCTGGGAATCCCAAAGGATTTCGCAGGAGCTATATTCAGATTGCTTTTCTATAGTAGTGATGGTCTGAACAAAGACATCTCTCTTTTACTTTAACCTCACCTTTGGTTTCTATAACAGGCATCCAAAACAGCTGGTGGGAATTATGTGACCATACTCAGGAGTGACAGTCAACATGTTTAACAGGCTGTAGGCTGGGCATCCACAAATCAGTTTGGATGATGACCATGAACAAAATGTGTCCTGGTTGAAGGTCAACTTAGACCAGTGATGGCGAACCTTTTGAGCTCGGCATGTCAGCATTTTGAAAAACCCTAGCTTAACTCTGATGCCGTGTCACATATAGAAATTTTTGATATTTGCAACCATAGTAAAACAAAGATTTATATTTTTGATATTTATTTTATATATTTAAATGCCATTTAACAAAGAAAAATCAACCAAAAAAATGAGTTCACGTGTCACCCCTGACACGCATGTCATAGGTTCGCCATCACTGACTTAGACTATGATGCCACCAGCCTCTGAACACCCTCCTTAACAACAGGTATCTAGTGTTTTCTCATCACATTTTTACCATTTGGGTATACCCACCAGTTAGTTGCTAGTGTCTTTGCTTTAAGGATAGCAGAGGGAAGTCTAATACACTGAACTCTGCTGGAAGCCGATCCACCCTTGCTGCTTGACGCTGTCACTGCAGGGAAGAAACATCTGCACAGCTTATGTTTCAAGGGACCTGGCGTATATGAAATATGTTCGCTCCCCCTCTTAAGCGCTATGTGTTTTAACCAGGACCACCTCCCCGAGAAAGGTTGTTTCCCCAGGTTAGGGGTTAACAGGACTAAGGAAGAGAATAAATCAGTAAATCCCCTAGTGTTACAGAAATACCATGTACTACTTATGAAGAACTTGGACTAAGACTGTTGGCAATAAATTTGGGACTTGTTGGGCCCGCATCTCCAGGGGTCTGCCCACCAGGGAAAGCACCAAAGCCTATACCCCTGGAGACTCACTGACACAGGGCAGTCCCAGGGAAGGCAAGCAGCGAGGCTGGGAGGACATAACCTTTACTGGGTTGGATAAACTCCTTCAGTCACTTCCTTGTAGCCTATCAGTAGAGCAGTGACCTTGGAATAGCGCTTATAATGGAACACAGAGATTAACCTAGACAAGATTAAAATCAACAGAACTAGATAGAGACAAGATTTTTGGCTAAGGTCAGATAAGAAACAAGGAATTGTAGAACGTGACCCAAAACATACCATGATGTAATTATAGAGGCATGCTTATGGGATCAAATAGTATAAATATAGATGTAATAGGACAATAAAGAGAGAACCTCGTTATGATAATCAACTGAACGTTGTCTCCATGTCCTTCCTTCTTCGCAGACTCTGTCCACACCTTTGGGAACCCCTGGACCTGCTGGGGCTGGACCCCAACAGAACTCCATTCCTGCACAATCAATGTGAGATGCTGTTCTCACTGCCTAAAGGACTGGAGTGACTCCATTTGATCAGCCAGGGAAGGATTGGAAGGTATAGCTCCTCTTACCCTTCTGTCCCTCACTTCTATCATCTGTCCTATTCTCCTTCCCACCAGGTACACCTCGCCTTCTGTTCATCCATGTCATTTCTCCTGTTCTCCCTATTTTTCCTTTCCATCAGCTGTCAGGAGCCTGGCATCCACTTAGCTCCTTCCCTTACTTGGCCACTAAACCAAATGCCAATTAATGAAATGGTGCAGATTTGAGGAATAAAAGCAGGAGGAAGTTCCACCACTGTTTTTCAAGATCCAAGTCTAAATTCAATGTTTTGCCCCACTGGGTCCCAGAACCTGGCTCCAGTTCCTCCAGGATCTCAGTACTCCATCCCAAGCTGCAACTTACCCAAGTTGACCTGACACCCCTGTACCTGGCTTCACCCATCCCCCTCACCCCAATGTCTCTGCTCTCAGCCAGGACCAGCCACAATCATTGGAACCAACACCTCTGTTGCTGTCCCTTCTGGATCCAGAGGATCAAGTTAGGGCATCCTCTAGCGGTCAGGAGGAGAAATGGCATCCTCTGGCATCACCCGGTGGTCAGACCCTTGAAGAGGTCAGCACAGGGCAAACAGAGCCTAATAAACTGTTCTCCAGTTCCTGTCTTCCTCTTCTTGCTTCAATGTCTTTCCTCTGCTAGTACTTCCCTCCCTTCCTAGTGGGTAGAGTGTGCTGGGAGGGGAAGTGGAGTAAAGCACATATCTCCCCCTTCAGAGTGTCCACAGCTGTTTGGCATGTTCACATATTATATTATTTTAAAGAATACAAATTGTTCTGCCACAAGGCAAGGGACTTCAGGAGAGAAATTAATAAGTAACAATAATTTTTGTTAGTGAATGGTTATTGAGCCCATGTACCAGATAGGGTAGCTGACCATTACCTACTGTATTTCCATTCATCCTGGCAAGAATTGGAAGTAGTATGATCATCCCCTCTTCATAGACAAGGAAACTGATGCCTAGAAAATTTAAGCACCTTGCCCAACGTGACATAACCAGTAAACAGAGAACAGGAACTTGACCCAGGTCTGCTGAACCCAAAGCATTTCCCCTAAATCCTAGACCAAGATTCTTCCCATGCACCACAAAATCAAGGCAGTTCTGCTTGATTTGACTTAAAACCATCTCAATTGCTCCGAAGTCTCTTCTATGAGAGCTCAAGTTCAGCAAGTGGCTTCCAAGCCTGACACTATGGCTCACAAGTCATTAAAAATGTTAAGACGGTGGCAAGAGCATTAAAGGAAGCATTGGGCCCTTTAGAGGGTGGGGCCCTGTGTGACTCCACAGGTCACATGTCCATGCATCTCCCCATAGCACTAGGCCTATGCTAGGATATGACAGGAACTCAAACATTCACTGGTTGGCTGGCTCTACTTGGGAAATAGAAAGTAAGTTAGAAAAGTAGTTTGAGTTTCTGTCTGAGGTTGTCTAGAGTGGTGAACTTTGTTTGAAAATGAAAAGCAGGGTGGTTTTTGAGCAAAAGTGTGAATTTAAAAAGCTGTTCTGGGTCCTGGCTTGGAGGGTGAGTTGAAGGGCAGAGATCGTGGAAGTGAGGAGAGCAGCTGGAAAGCCATTACCCATGTGCCCAGAAGGTGACTAGAAGTGGAGTAGACTGGTGAGAGTGTGCTCATCATAACAATAGTGCCTGGTTCCATACTGATATCAAGCCTTTTCACACTGCTGTTTCCTTTGCTCCTTCAATAATCCTGCTGGCAAGTGTTATCACATTCTATAGAACTGGAAATTGATTCTCACAAAATGTGAATGATTTCCCAGGTCAGAACAATTAAAAACCAGGTCAGCAGCAGATCCCAATGGACACCATGGTTACACATTAGAATTGCAGGATGAACTTTTAAACAATAAGATGTCTAGGCTCTACCCCAGAGATTCTGATTTAATTGGTCTTGAGTGAGGCCCGAGCAAGGGAGTTTTTTTGTTTGTTTATTGATTTCAGAAAGGAAGGGAGAGGGAGACAGAGATAGAAACATCAATGATGAGAGAGAATCATTGATTGGCTGCCTCCTGCGTGGCCCCTACTAGGGATCAAGTCCACAACCCGGACATGTGCCCTTAACTAGAATCGAACCTGGGATTCTTTAGTCCACAGGCCAATGCTCTATCCACTGAGCAAAACCAGTGAAGGCTTTGTCTTTTTTTCTTTTCTTTTCTTTTCTTTTTTTTTTTTTGGCAAGGGAGTTTTTGAAAGCTCTGCAGAGACTCTAATTGGCAGCCAGTTTGAAGAACCTCTGGAAAACAGCACCAACCAGGCCAATTGGGGGTTGGAGGGAATTTGGCTAAAAACTGGAGATAACGGGAAACATAACTGATGAGACTTGACAAGTGATTGCAGAAAAATACCAATGTGATGACAAAGCTTTTAGCCTGAGGAACTAACTTCAACAACCTCATCTCACCAGTCTCCAATGGATGCTTCACACCTGCAACAGCTACACTCAGAGTTACAACCAAAAGAAAATTGCACTTTGTGATCTATAACAGTCATCATTGATTGGTAGCAAGTGAGTATATGACAAATGTGGGGGGAGGGGCTAACTATAAAGTGGAGACATGGCCACTGCTTCCTCTGGGTTGTCCCCTGGACTTCCTTTCAGTGCCATGAAATTTGTCCTTGGAAACATTCCACGAGAGTTTTCCTTTGGATTCCCACAACTATCCCCAGAGAAGTGAGTGGTCCATAGGAAAGCAACCTGGATGGTGAGGATTCTAATATCATCATTTTGTGACCGAATATCTACATCCTTCTGCAATTCCATCTCTGACCCTGCGTGGGTGATAAGGAAGACCATTTTGCTGCTTAAACTCTGATTCTGTCTACTTGACAAACTGCATTCTCTGCAATGTCTGCTTCAGCTTCACCACAAAACTGTTTTACTAATGTATTTTGCAGGTTCCAAGGGAAACTGAAGCATTAGACCCTACCTGTGACCATTCCACTCCCCTGCTGATCACATCGATTTGTTGTAGGCAGTAAGACAGATGAGCAAGGACCATGAGCCAGGTACAGAAGGTCATCAAGGTGGAAAGCCCCAGGTGCCTAGCAATGGACAATCAATTGTAGGGTGGGACCTCACCCCCAGGGTGACTTTTCCTCCCGCAGCAGTTCACTGGTCATGGAGTTTGGCCCCTGAACTTTCCTCCCTGAGATAACATCTAGGCCTCAGTTGTGTTTCAGCTCCAGGCCCAGAGCAACAAAACCAGCCACAGCTGACATCAGGACCAGCTGCCCTAGTGCCGGTAAATCAATCGTGGAGACCACAACCATGAAAGGACACACCTGGAAAACTGCTGAATAGTCTATTGAGATCTTCCCCTGGGACCTCCCCTAAATCTCCACCCTTAAAACCCTTAGGACAGATGACCCAGTATGCTCTCCCTCCAGGGAGCATGCCAGTGCCTTCTCCCCCACTCCTTCTCCCCTCCCCCCGCACATTATCATTAGCTTCCTCACTCCCAAACTCCAAGGGCTCTTCCTTTACCTCTATAACTTGTTTCCCATGCCCATTTCTTCTAGGAATTACTTTTTCTACCTCTGTAGTTGACCCAATAAATGTTCTCTTACAGTTTGGATCTGGATTTTGAATCCTTTCCTAGCCAGAACCCAAGCACCGAGGTTGCTGAAACTTGGTTTGGTCTGAACCCACTGGTCAGACACCTGGTGCTGTTCCTGCTGCCTACAATAGATTGACTCCAACTGTTGACCATATCCCTGCTGACCACGAGTCCACCAAACTACACATCATTCTTATCTCACAACCCCCCTTGCTGACCTCGACCTGAGTCAGCTGACCCTTGAAAGTTCAGACAGAAAATGAAGATGTAAGTTCATGGTCTGTTTCCCTAGCAACCCTTTCCTTTAACTCTCACTTTTAGGACTCTTGCCTTATTCTTCCTATCTCTGAGCATATCTTCAGTTCATGCTGAAGGCTACATTCTCTGATTTGCAAATCATATCAGAATAAAACTCTCTTTAATTCCTCTGGAGAGTCCTGTGGAATTTGTTTGCAATGATGGCAATGGTAGCAGTGTCATCCTTGAGATTTGAGGCAGTCAGTTAGGAGAATGGCTGGAGGGGAAGGTGAATATAGGAGCCAGAAGTATTTGAGATGCTGGTAACATATCCAAGTGGAAAAGACCAGCAAGCAATTGCAGATGTGAGCCTGGATCACTGACATTATGTCTGGGTTAGATTTTAAAGCAATCCAGGTAGACATTGGTTAAAATGCTAGATGTGAATGAGATCACCAAGAAACTCCATAAAGAAAGGAAAGAGGCTCTGGCTCAGCTGGTTGAGCATGGTCCCATGCACCCAGAGTCGCTGGTTTGATTCCCTGTCAAGGCACTTGTCTGTATTGCAGTAGGGAGAGTGCAAGAGGCATTGATGTTTTTCTCTCTCTCTCCTTTTCTCTCTAAAAAAAAAAATCGATAAAACATTTTTTTTAAAAGAAAGAAAGAGGTCCAAGGACCAAACTATGGTCAACAAATTTGAGAGAGAATAAGCAAAATAGGACATGGCTGAAAAATTCAATATGGAGGGGAATTTAAATAGATTAGCATAGGCTTGAATATGCAATTATCATACCATGTTCAACTCTATGCTAATAAATTTCAAACTCTGGTGATTTTTCTGAAAAATGTAAATTTCCAAAATTGGAACCAGAAATGTAAAATTTACTGTATCAAAAGTAATAAAAATAAGCTGAAAAAACAATTTAAAAAATACTTCCCCAGAAATGTCTCCAGAATGTAATAATTTTACTAATAGTCTTTCAAATTCCCAAGGAATAAAATGTCACATCCTCTCTAATTTGTTCCAGAGCATGTAAAAATGGAAATTACTCCATTAATTTTGTATTCCTTCTCTTCCACCTTCTTTTGCCCCTATCTTCATCATTTATTTATTTTATTGGTCCTTTACACTCAGTTAACTTCATATTCTATCAAACTTGTTGCCTCACAAAAATGGTTTAAAAAGCATTTTTGCTTCTGAGTTTGAATAGGCTGTGAAACATGTTTATAGATAATAAGTAAACAGGAAGGTGTTTCTCTCCTTCTTTTCAGAAACCAAAGTAACCACACAGGGTGGTTTGAACATCAAAATTTCTAACTTTAAGCAGGTCCTGGTGGGTAGTCACGTCCTGAGTCTGCAGGCAAAGGTAAATTTCATGTCACCCTCCTTACATCCCCTGCTTTGATTCTAATGTATAAAATAAGCTACAAAACTGCCATTCCCTGGAGTGTTTTATTCAATCCATTGAGTTTTTGTTTTCTGACCATTGTCATCATTTTGGCTCTAATAAACTTTTATAAGACTTTTTTCTAGGCTGATGTTCTTTCCTCAGCACATTAAAGTTCACACACACACACACACACACACACACACACACACACATTTGCACGCACTCTAGATGTTGGAAGGAAGGTATAACTCAACTTTTTGTTCCTTGGATCCTACCACAGTAACTAGTACATAGTTTACCCTTAATAAATGTTATTTCAAACTAAATCAAATCAAATGGAATTGAATCTACTTAAAACAGGGGTGTAAAGAAAAAGCTATGGGAGCAACAGAGGAAAGCAGTTTCTAACTCTGCCTGGGGGAATTAGGAAAAGTGGAAATAAAATTAACACAAAATGTGTTTTGAAGAGTTATACAAACCATGTTGACAATGCAATTTAATTACATAAAGGAAACATTTATTTAATTTTAATAATAAAGGCTTACACGTTTTTACGCAGCATTTTAATCTTTGAAAAATGCTCCAGGCACTAAATAATTGAATTTTCTAGATTATATTCTTCAAAAATCATCCACATTGATTTAATGCTAACAATGTAGTTAAATGAAAACATAAACAAATTAAAGTAGAGAAGTATTGAGTTCTGAGCACCAAGCTCAAAACGCCTCTCCATCTTCAGACCACCCACTACCCAAGAGGGGGTACCAATGTGGTACCAAGAGGAGACAGATGGCCCTGATTCTGTCTCTGACCAATGAGAAAACCCTTGTCAATGTGAACACCAATGTCACCTTATCATGTGCACAGGGAGATAACCTAAGAAGACACTCAGATCTTCTAAGCCCTAAAGTGTAAAATACTAGTGATACCATTATAATTAGCTAGTTATTAATAACTAGAGGCCCGTTGCACAAAGAGATTCATGCAATAGGCCTTCCCTTCCCCTGGCTGCCGGCACCGGTTTTCCTCCAGCACCCGGGACCCAGGCCTTCGCTCCGGCCTGGAGCCTTCTGTCTTCGCTCCGCCACTTCACGCCTATGTATGCAAATGAACTGCCATCTTTGTTGGGTTAATTTGCATACTCTCCTGATTGGCTGGTGAGTGTAGTGGAGGGATGGTCAATTTACATGTTTGTCTATTATTAGTTAAGATAGGAAAGGAGCAAAAGGGAGGTCAGACATAAGCATGGCCATTTGGGCAGCTTCACCACGAAGCTACAATTTCACACTCTCCAGAGAACCACTGGCCCATTCCCTGCATGTCACTGGAGGAAGGGGAGGTACATGCATGTGCAGTGAAGTTGAGGTGACTAAGGAGGTGCCTGTCAGTCAAACCTGGGAATAGAGATCATTGGCAAGAATGGGCAGGGCCACTACAACGTGTGAAAATTTGGGGATACATAATCCCCCAAACAAAAGATTTCACTCTTTTGGCTGGTGGCTCTCTTAGCTTTCTGGTTCCTTTGGCTTTGCTCCTGCCTATGTTCCTTCCATGGCCATGTAGCCATGTGGACCCCACACACAACGGATTGATGAACTGCAGCAGGGGACACAAGCTAAGCTAGCCTGATGCTGGACTGGACACTGCTCCAATATGGAACAAAAACTCTGGACACTGGCTCTGATCTTAGTCCTTGATGGAACAAAGGGAAATGGGACCTTGGAAATTCAGGGGTATAATTCCACAAAAATAAAACTTTATAATACCTTGTCCTCCCATGCAAGTTTTAGAAGATTCCTTTTCTCTGGATATCACAAGAAGCCTACTCCCACCAGCCACTGACGGGGATGAGGGCTTCTCCCCCGACCATAACAATAGCATCCAAAGGTCAACGTTGGCTATTCTTTCACCATTCACTCTCTATAGTCACTTCTTTCCTAATAAATGAAAGAATCTCTAAGAATTGTGTTGATCTCTGATGAACACTGATCATGTGAAGTGAAACTGCTACCCAGGAATCTACCTGTGCTGTAATATATGTAAAAAAGTGTTTAGTGCTTTTATTGATTTCAGAGAGAGGAAGGGAGAAGGAGAGAGAGATAGAAACATCAATCATGAGAGAGAATCATTGATTTGGCTGCCTACTGCATGACCCCTACTGAGGATCAAGCCACAACCCAGGCATGTGCCCTGACCAGGAATTGGACTATGACCTTCTGGGTCATGGGTTGACACTCAACCACTGAATCACACTGGCTGGGCAAAGGGACATTTCTTGTTGTCACATACTGTGAGTACAGTCGGGCGGGGGGAATCCCTGTAGTCTACCTCTAGCTTATTTAAGAAAGATTAGAAATAGGAAAGAGTAATTAGATAAATTTATCAGGTGTCAGAATGACAGCTTCCTTCCACTCCTGGGCAAAATTGGGAAACCACCAAGACTGAATCATGGCTGGGGAATGGGAGGGGAAGGGCAAGGAAAGCAGGAAGAAGAGTGAAGGAACTAGCCCTTTTGGGCTGTCTCCTGCCTAGGGTGAGGCAGGGGTAGGGAAGAAAGAAGCTCTGGCTTGAATGAGAAAACTTTTGATTTAGATTAGAGGAGACATTTTAACTCTTGAAAGGGAGTCACAGCTTCCTAAGTGAGATGGTTCTCATAACTGAAAGCCACTCACAAACAATGAAACATACTCGTGGTGCCATCACGAGTCAGGGGACTGAGATCTGACAGAGCTGCAAAGGGAAAAATAAGTCACGCCATGTCCTGTTTGTATCCATTGAGATCATCCCATTCACTAAACTGGTTACACAGTCCTAAAACATCACCTCATTTGTCCTAACATGTCCAAAGTAAATGCTACATAGTCGATTCTGTTCACTGTTGTAATGACCCACTTGGCTTAACTACAGGGTATTCCAAATAATTGTGCAAAAATCAAATAAAATAAACAGCCACACTGAAGTTTAACTGAATAGCCAAATATAGCTATCTACAGCTTTAGACTCTGTCTCCCTTTGTGATATAATATAACCCCCAATAAAACAGAATAATGAAATTTAGATCAAGATATCATTAACAGGACATTATGACTTGTCTGGATCATCAAAACCTGGCAGGCATTTGGCATCATTGTTATTTTAAACACTTTTGGTTTTCCACTCAGGAATAGGACAAGGGACTAACCTCAATGATTAAGGATGGAATTTAGCTGGAGAAATTAATTTCAGCTAAGCCACCAAAATGTCACAAGCTGACACTACTTTTTGTAAGGACAAGATGCTTTGTGGCATAATCTAACCCCCACCCCCAGGTTGTTGTAGAAATGGCCTCGATTTTGAATCACTGAGATGCCCAGGTCTCACTGACCACCTGGAAGAAACTGAGACAGCTTCTTTCACTGTGAACTGCTTTCATTTTCACCTGTTGGACAGGTCAGTAATCCTGACAAAATAAAAAACACAATAAAACTGATCAGGAGAATGGCTAGAGAGATTAACTAATAAAATTTGCAATGCTTTATAACTGTATGGTAATGACAGAATCTACAATAATAAAATGGCCCACAATTTAAATTTACAATCCCTACTTACTCCATAAAGCCCTTGCATTTTAGAGGCGAGATTATCTATTCACAAGGCTTCTGCCCAACTCATGTAAGAGGATTCTATTGTAGTTAAACTGGAGATAAAATGAGAGTTTTAATATGATTATAGGTCAATGGTTTTTGAATTGTTAATGTATAAAAGACCCTGGAGGCAAATGCTGAATATATAATTCGTGAAAGACAAAATTAAATAAACAAAAAGCAATTTACAACCTGGAAAACATTTTTAGTTCTCATGGAGTGTTATAACACATGTCCTCTAGCTTCCAACTCAACAGAGCTGAGCTGACACCACAGAAAGGAGGCAAGGAAATTAATTTTGCTTCATGGACTCAGAAGTGAAAGAAAATGGTTTGTGAGAAAGCTTTTCAAAATTGAAAATATGAACCACAGTCATAGACATGATTTCTGAGGGCATGGAAGCTCCTTAATGAGATTCATCCTAGTAATATAATAAGATAAAGAAGATGAGACATAGTGATTTATGTTTATTATACTCTCCCCACTTCCGGAAAGGGTTTGCCATGAATGAGAAAATCCTGGGGAGCAGGAGGGATATTTTCAGTCTGGACCAGGCAGTGTTTTGAACATATCTATAAGGCTGTCCTAGTAAGAATGGTACCTGTGGCAGGTCATACACACAGCTTCCCCTTTTGCAGTTCAAGGATGACCTTGACCCTGGTGACTAACTTCCCTATTTTCTTGACTATTGGCCTTATAGCTGCTCATTTAGGCCATCAGTTTCTCACTCTAAAATGCCCATCTGATAACAGCATGGAGAAGAGAGAGGCGACCCTCCCTCTCAGTGTCACTGCACACACACTGTGGAGATGCTGGGAAGAAATGCACACACCTCTGAGAAACTTTGTTCCCGCCACCCTTCTAGTTACTGGTTTAGAAACAAGAGACATGGATGGGGTGGTTACAAAGCTCAGCAGAAATGGTCATTATAAGCTCTCAGATTCTCTGGCACCAACTGGGTGTCCAACAATTCAGTTTGATTCTGACAATAATTACCGGGAGTTAGCATCAGATTGAGTGGTTGTAAGGGTTCAGTCCTGCAAGACTTCTCACTTCAGATGCCAGTCGCAAATGGGATGCCCAGGTTGCTGTCACTTCTCTGCCACTTGACTAGAGATTTCAGGGTTCCCACACCCCACCCCCTTTCAGGTCCCATAATTTGCTAGAACAACTCACAGCACTCGGGAAACTGTTTACTTACTATTAGAGTTTATTTTAAAGGGTACGAGTGAACACCAGATGAAGAGCTACACAGGGCAAGTCCAGAAGGGCCCCCAATGCAAGAGCCTTTGTCCTTGTGGAGTTGGATGCACCATCCTCCTGGCACATGGATATGTTCACCAACTTGGAAGATCCCTGAACTCCCTGATTTGGGTTTTTTATGAAGTTTTTATTAAGTAGGCATGGTTGATTAAATCATTGGCATTAGTAATGAAACTCAAACTCCAGCCACTCTCTCCTCCTCAGAGGCAAGGGAGTTCCAAACTTCTGATTGGGCTTGGTCTTTCTGGCCACCAGCCCTCATCCTGAAGCTATCCACCGCCCCTACCAAGAGTCATCTCATTAACAAAATCTCAGTGGTTGAAAGGAGCTCATTATAAATAACAAAAAATAAAAAAAATAAAAAATGGCCCAATCACCCCATAACTCAGGAAATTCCAAGGGATTTAGGAGCTCTGTGCTAGGAACCCGGGTCAAAGACCAAATAGCTATTTCTGATTATACTACGTAGGCTCATTTAGCATCCAACCTAAAAGGGCTCTGTGAGATCCTCTAATCCAAACCAACTGTCCCACAGTAAAATCAAATGAGGCCCAATTCTTTTTCACAAGATACAGGTAGCGGTGATTTCAATTTTGTCCCATAAACATTTCCTCTAAGCCACTTGTGGATGTTGGACATTACCGGGCTTAGGAGAGGAAGACCTGGAGTGAGTTCACACCACTGGCTGACATTTACATGGCACATTGAAGAGCACGGTCCCTGCTTTACCCAGTACAATCCCGCTAACTATCCTATGAAGTAGGACCCATTTTGCAGATGTGGAACCTGAGGCTTAGATAAGTTAAGGTCACGTGTTAGTAAGCAGTGGAAATGTTATTTGAATTCAGGTCTGACTCTGGAGTTCTTTCCCCTGTACCACGCTGCCTCCCAGCCGTCATGAGAGAGTGGATGGCTGTGGAACAAACCACAGCTCAGGATTAAGATCACCTGTCTTGATCACAAATAATGAATCAGGCGTGTCTTCAAAACTGATGCCTCTAAGCCCTGGCTGGTGTGGCCCCATTGGTTGGAGTCTCATCCCGTACACCAAAAGGTTGAGGGCTCAATTCCCGGTCAGGGCACATACCCAAGTTTTTGGTTTGATCCCCGTTCGGGGCATGCAGGAGGTAATGGATCAGTTTCTCTTTCACATTGATGTTTCTCTCTCTCGATACCTCTCTCTCTCTCTCTCTCCTTTTTGCTTCCTCTCTCTCTAAAATTAATAAAAGCATATCCTTAGGTGAGGATTTTTTTAAGAGCTGCCTCTGAGACAATAGCTCTCAGGGTGACATCTTTAGCTCTCATGAATGGGCACTTTCAGGTATTCAAGACATCATGGATGCAACCACCCACAAAAAATGCTATTTAATTGAAAAAATATTTTTAAAAAGTAAAGTTTCATTAAAAAAAACCTGTTAATTGTGGGAGCCAGCACGGCCATGGCATACTCATGCCAGCTCAGCCTGGTTCAGTGACCCTAGTGGGGGCTATGAAAGGCTTAGAAAAGACAGACAAGAGAATGAAAGCTGGGTCTCGGTAGGACGCTGTCCCTCATCACCCCCACTCAGGGTCACTGAACCAGGCTGAGCTGGCATGAGTATGCCATGGCCGTGCTGGCTCTCCACAGTTAATTCAGATGCCACTAATTCATAACCAGTGTTACATGAATAGGACCCAGGGTGAATTTTACCTTTGTCAACCCTTTCCTAATAAATTAAGAAATTAATTGTACAGTTGTGTGAGATTCATATTCACTATCAAGTTCCAGAGCATTTTATTATTCTCAATTAAAATTATACAGTGCTGCCCTGACTAGTTTGGCTTAGTGGATAGAGCGTCGGCCTGCAGACTGAAGGGTCCTGGGTTTGATTCCAGTCAAGGGCACATGCCCGGTTATGGGCTCGATTCCCAGTAGGGGGTGTGCAAGAGGCAGCCAGTCAATGATTCTCTCTCATCATTGATGTTTCTATCTCTCTCTCCCTCTCCCTTCCTATCTGAAATCAATAAAAATATCTACACTAACAAAAGAGAAACATGGTAATTAGTGTACGACCGCTACCCTTCCCGTTGGCTAATCAGCATATCCTTATGCAAATTAACTGTCAGCCAAGATGGCGGCCGGCAGCCATGCACTGAAGCGAGCAGGGAGGCTTGTTTGCTCCAGTGACGGTGGACTCCAACGTTCCCCGCCTAACTTGCCGGCCTCTCAGCTGCAACTCTAAGCAACTATGTACTATGTTGCAAATAAGAAGCTAAACAAAACCCCAGAAACCAGCCGGCTGAAAGCCAGCCGGACTAAAACATTGTATCAATGTTTTCAGCAGCGAGGCCTCAGAGCTAAAGCTGGCCCAGAATAAAAAAAAAAGAAGAAGAAGAAAACAAGGAGCAGTTGGAAGCTTCAGTCACTCGCTTCCGGAAAACAGCCCTCAGCCCCTCACCCAGACTGGCCAGGCACCCCAGTGGGGACCCCCACCCTGACCCAGGACACCCTTCAGGGCAAACCAGCCAGCCCCCACCGGTGCACCAGGCCTCTATTCTATATAGAAAAAGGGTAATATGCCTCCTGGCACCGGGATCAGCGTGACAGGGGGCAGTGCCCCAACCCCCTGATCGGCCCTGCTCTGTGAGTGACAGGGGGCAGCGCCCCAACTCCCTGATCAGCCCTGCTCTGTGCGTGACAGGGGGTGGCGCCGCAACCTCCCCATTGACCCTGCCTTGAGTGTGACAGGGGGCGGTGCTCCAACCCCCCAATCGGCCCTACCCTGAGCATGACTGAGGGTGGCATCGCAACCTCCCGATCTGCCCTGCTCTGTGCATGACGGGGCGGCACCCCAACTCCCCAATTGGCCCTGCTCTGAGCCTGACCAGGGGCTGCACTTAGGGATTGGGCGTGCCCTTTGTCATCCGGGAGCAGGCCTAAGCCAGCAGGTCGTTATCTCCCGAGGGGTCCCAGCTGCAAGAGGGCACAGGCTGGGCCTCTAGTTTTTAAAATAATAAAATAAAATTATACAGTGCTATTTTGACTATAATCATCATTATTATTCTGAAGCCATACTTTCAAAACCTAATAGAAAGGTAAAATACAGTTCCTAGTATATGTAATATAGAGTATAGATATTAGAAATATTTATGCAGCAAATATTTGCTTATTTTCCAAAATTTACATAATCACTTTAGCAAGTATACATTAAGGCATACATTTTCTGCATACACAGAAAAATATATGCCTTTGTAGTGTATTCAATATAATCCTGAAAAAGGATGTGGTTTGGATATTTATTTCCTAAGTAATGACATCATTCATAACAAAAAATACAACTTCTAAGACTCCAGTAGCATTGGGATTTAAAAGTTATTTAACAAGAAAGCCTTAGGGAGACCCCAAGGGTTCTTCTAGGTTATGAAATATGTTCAATTGCTTCATAAGTATGAAACAAATAGTCTCCTTTATGGAGTACCTGCTAGACTAAAGAATTGTGTCCTTTATTTTAGGTTTTCATGAGTCTCCAGGCCCATTTTTAGCCTGGTCATGGGCATGTACCTGGGTTGCCACTTTTCAGTGGCACACCTGACATCACTGAATCCTCTTAACAACACAATGATGCATTATCCTCCCCATTTGAAAGATAAGGAAAGAGGTTTGGAGAACTTTAAGAAACTTCCTTACAGTCAATAAACTAGTCAATGCCATAGCTGGGAATCAAATCTGGGAGTGCATACCTCGAGACCCATGCTTTTGCACCACCGTGGTGTGTGGCGGATTGGCCTGTGTACTAAAAGTACACAGGCTGAGCAACACAGCAGCCCCATACTGGATCATGGCGATGCAACCACTGCAAAGAAGCTAAGAGAAATTTAATATGCCACTAAAATGTCAGATAGCAATCTATATATATAAAACCCTAATATGCAAATAGACCAAACAGCAGAACAACCGGACAACCGGTCGCTATGATGTGCGCTGAACACTCTAGGGGGTGTGCACGGAACATGGCGGGCATTGGCAGCAGGCAGCAGAGCGCAGAACATGGCGGTCATCAGCCACGGCGGGATGGTGGAGCAGGTGAGTGGGGGTGCCAGACCAATGTGGGGCACCAGCGGCTGTTATCGGGGTGAGCCTCTGGTGGTTACTGAAAATTTTTTACTCCCACACACCGCCATGGTCCCACCAGATGCTCACACCTGCTGCCAGAGCCGGCCCTGCTCACATCTGCTGCTGGCGACAGCCCCACGTGCACCCACTGCCAGTGCCAGCCCTGCTTGCACCCGCTGCCAGCGCCTGGCGCCTGTCCTGATCGCTCAGTGCCGTCAGTGCATGTGAGTGGTGGCTGCTGGCCCCGATCTCCCCTGAAGGCTTCTCCACTTCCCCCTGCTCCTGAGGAGCAATCAGGGCATCAGCCGCCGCTAGCACCAGCTGAAGGCGCCGGCACCAATCACTCCGGCAGCAGCGGGAGCAGGGCTGCTGGCAGATAGGGGACTGGGGGCCACAGCGGGAGGGGCTGGGCAGGGGTGCAGAGGATGGGCTGAGATCCACCTCTGTGCCCACTGCAGCCTTGTGGCCCACAGTTCCTTTCAAGGTGCATGAATTCATGCACTGGGCCCCTGCTCCAACTATAATAGTTCACCCTCCTACCAAGCATCCCTCTATGTCCATGTGTCCAGGTGCACTAATTATTTCTTAGAATAAACATGTTACATGACTTCGTACACAGCCACTGCCTTGAGGCCTTCTGTGGCCACTCAGAGGATAAAACACTAGCTTTGCCCAGACAGGGCTTACTGGGAAGTTGTGGTAGAAGTTGAAAAGCTTCAGTCCTTGCCTGAAAAAGTCAGATACCTTCCCTGTGGTTTGCAGACTCCAGCCATTTAGTGAATTTAGGACTTTCCTCTTTGTATTTAAAATGTAGCTCAGGCCCTAGCTGGTTTGGCTCACTGGATAGAGCGTTGGACTGCGGACTAAAGGGTCCCAGGTTCGATTCTGGTCAAGGGCATGTATGTTGGTTGCAGGCACATCCCCAGTAGGGGGTGTGCAGGAGGCAGCTGATCGATGATTCTCTCTCATCGATGTTTCTAACTCTCTATCCCTCTCCCTTCCTCTCTGTAAAAAATCAATAAAATATATTAAAAATAATAATAATAAAAATAAATAAATAAAATGTAGCTCAGGAGACTCCGGGCAGCAGACCACTCATTGGACCCTGTGATTTTCTCCTCACTCACCCAAAGGCAAGGGAGCGAAAGCTCGAAAACATAAACCTGAAACAGACCAGCACATTTCCCAAACGTGCGCCAACCAAGAGAAACAGAATTTGGTTTCATGTTCTTCACAGGTAGATTTTAGGGGCAAATGAGTGGTTTCAACAGTCACACAAAGTGAGGAATCGGCAAAAGCAGAGACAGGAGGAATGAAAGTTTGAGTATGCAGAGGGCTGTGAGGTTCATACGGCCAAAGCACTGTGTGTGTGTGTGTGTGTGTGTGTGTCCATCGCGCCCAGGTACACATGCACAGACGTGCACACACACAGTCCCAGGGGCAGGGCTGGCTGATGGTGCTGGGGGGTAAATGGGTGCAGCTGAGGTCTAATGTTTACCACAAAGGCACACAGAACATGTAGTTCAGAAAGGAGCAGCTTGGGGGTGTGGTCTGGGAGGAAGGAGCCCTCCTCCATAAACTAGTCCTGCATTTGACAGACCCAGCCCTGGGGATAAGAGGGAGCCTTTTCTCTCTTAACTGCAGTTTAAATAGAGAGGCTAGAGGCTTTTCCATTGAAGCTAATACTTGCTGCCAATTAACATTACAGCCTTAATTTTAAACCTGATCACTCCCCTCTTCTGCAGCCATCACTAAATATAGAGAAGCCTGACCTAAATATAGAGAAGCTTCACAGCTCTCAGAGCAAGAAAAAAGTGAGGTTTTTTTTTAAATTTTAAATATTCTTCTATTATAAAATTAACTTTGTTTTATGTAGAAAAAGGTTTGCCCCCCTATACATATCCACGTTTCAGAGACTAATTTTGTCCGGCCCAAAGATTACCTCTGGACTAGACGGTGGCAGATGTTTTCAATAAAGGACCAATAGTAAAAATTTTAAAATATGTTTTTAATTGATTTTAGAGAAATAGGAAGGGGAGGGGGAGAGAGAGAGAGAGAGAGAGAGAGAGAGACAATGCCCAGCCAACTGAGCCACACCAGCCAGGAAACTGGTTAACTTCTCGATGGCAACCTCATGAGAGACCCTGAGCCAGACCACCAGCAAAGCCACTGCTGAATTCCTGACCCTCAGAAAACAGGTGAGATCATACACATCTGTGTTTTCTATGTTTGGGGGTAATTTGTCTCCCAGCACAGTAATAGATAACTAATACATAGAGAATGCATGCATGGCCAATTAGTCTTGTTAGATAATCAAAAATTATCAGCTTTTTGCCTGAAACTGGCAGAATTCGTTTTTGTGGTTCATTGTCATGAAATCGCCATTTTCCTCTAATTCTTAATGAAATTGTAAATCATTTATCAATAACTTTCCAATACCATTTCTTGAATTGCAAGTTTTTACCTATCTCACCCCTGCCCGCTCCCCAACCTCAGCCATGTAAAAGCTAAAACTGCCAATAGTTGCACTACCAGGATTTAAATCCCATCAATAGATGCCCGGCCACCTCACCCTAAGAGCTACAGAGCACATTTCTTAACTAGAATGGGGCAGAGCCAGGGGCCGCAGGGTGACGCCTTGTTTTGGTTTGTTTCATTGGTTATCTTTTTTTTTAAATATATTTTATTGATTTTTTACAGAGAGGAAGGGAGAGAGATAGAGAGTTAGAAACATCGATGAGAGAGAAACATCGATCA
Organism: Myotis yumanensis; assembly: GCF_028538775.1. Classification (NCBI taxonomy): domain Eukaryota; kingdom Metazoa; phylum Chordata; class Mammalia; order Chiroptera; family Vespertilionidae; genus Myotis; species Myotis yumanensis. The sequence continues at coordinate 44,464,633 of NW_027223758.1, forward strand.
GCTGCCTCCTGCACATCTCCTACTGGGGATGTGCCTGCAACCCAGGTACATGCCCTTGACCGGAACCGAACCTGGGACCTTTCAGTCCGCAGGCCGACGCTCTATCCACTGAGCCAGACTGGTTTCGGCTGGTTATCTTTTTTATATTTCTCTTCCTAGACCCCTTCCCAAATCTTATATAATAAAAGGCTAATATGCAAAATGTCCCCACAGGAGGGAGTTCGACCGACCGGGAGTTAGATGTGCACTGACCACCAGGGGGCGGCGCAGAACATGGCAGGCATTGGTGATGCAGCGCTGGCAGCGGGCGGCAGTGGAGGTGCTGCTGGCCCTGATGAGAGTGGGACCGTGGCAGGATGGTGGAACAGGTGAGCAGGCGGCGCCAGGCCAAGGCGGGTGCAAGTGGGGGCCCCAATCGCCCTGCCAGTCACCCCACAGATCCACCCTGATCACCAGCCAGGCCTAGGGACCCTTCCTTGTGCATGAATTTCATGCACCAGGCCTCTAGTGATCTTATAACAGCAATATTTGGTTTTGGCCCATTTAAAAAAAAAAATACCTCTCTGTCTTTGGTGCCTTGTGAACAAAACAGCAAGAAACAGCCCAGCCAACTCCCTTGACTCTGGCCACTTAGAGTTTCAGCTGAGAAGTATTTCCACATAAGGCAAGGGTGGCCTGTGCCTTCCAGACTGCTGTGGGAAGTAACAAAACAGTGAATTAGTGGGGGAAAGAGCTGGCCTTTTGTCCTTGATAGCACTTCTCTGACAGCAGCCACTAGGCTTCTCCTTGCGGTGGATTGAATTTACCTTGTTTTCTTTATTCACCAAACAGCTGCTGTTGCAAGTTATTGCTTGCCAGAACTTATTATTCTTATATCCGTTCAAACATCTATGAGTGAGGAAAGGCTGATGGTAGGGAAAGGGTACCTTGCTGCCGTCAAATTATGAGTGAATAAAGAACGCAATTCATACTGACACCAGGATAGAATCAAGGATATTTTTTCCTACAGTTCTGTCAGAACTAGAGAGTGAAACAGAATGCTGGTTGTGGGTATAAATATATATGTTCATGTTCTTAAAAAATATTGTTGGCATGATTTAGAACTTCCAAGTCAATTAGAGTGTAGCTCATCACAGTTATTATGTTGAAATCATCCTTCAAAAAAAAAGAAAACATGTTTTACCTGGTAATAAAAATTCTCAGGGTGAGTCAGGGAGTTCATGAGCATCTCAGGTGCTGATTTTTTACTTCAGATCCTGGACACTCAGCTGCTCAAGAGTCCAGGTGCCACTATATCAGTGCCCAGTTTGAGCCTCTTCCATTTGGGTGCTCATCTGAGGGTCTTTCTTGCCATCTCAATTTACACCTTAAATGGAGATTCTGTAGGCCAAGTCAAATTGGTGCATTTCAATATAAGCATAATCCATGGACACAGACAGTAGAGGGATGAGGGCAAGTGCGGGGGGCGGGAGGGTGGGAATAGCTGGGGAGAGGTCAATGGGGGAAAAAGGAGACATATGTAATACTTTAAACAGTAAAGAATTTAAATTTTAAAAAATAATAATGGCAAAAAAATTGGTGCATTTCAAGGGTTTATTCCAATCTCTTCCATTGTTCTGTGATTATGAGTTAGGTCCAAGATGATTCAGAATCTTGTGCCAATCCTGAAGTTATTCCAAATTGCTTTTTTGAGAAATGAGTACTAGAAAGTCTTGTACACTGTAGGTACTCAATATATGTGTATGGAATCCTGGTATTTATACATGGTATTTTTTTTAACTGAGATAATTCCTATTTTCAATAAACAGTTAGAAGCAAGATGTTCCTGGCATGTGACACAATGACTCAAGGTCTCTTGATAATAGGGAACACTAAGCAGGATTCCTGGAAGGGATGAGTTCTCCCAGCTTTTTTATGATTATGTCATATCCCACTCTTAACAGATTTCTTCAAAGACCCACAGATAGAGTAAACTGGAGCCTTATAGTTCCATGAGGATATACAACTCAGTAGTCTACTCAAGACATGTTGCGGCCCAAGCTATGAGGCCCTGTCATATACACTCATGTATGAGCTCAGGTACTAGTATGATAGTTTGGCCCTAGGAGTATTTCTTTTAATAAAAAGAAGGAAAAAGAGGGGGAGGGAGGAAGAGAAAAATAAGAGAGGAAGAGAGGGACTTTCAACCCCAAATTCAGCATATTCATCTTATCTAATAAACGGGAAACATGCAAATTGACCATACCTCTGCTACACTCACAAGCTATGCCCATAAGCCATGCCCACCAACCAATCAGAGCGACTATATGCAAATTAACCCAACCAAGATGGCGGCTGGCAGCCACGGAGCTGGAGCAAGCAGGAGGCTTGGTTGTCCCAGCGATGGAGGAAGTCAAGCTTCCCGCCTGCCCTGGCTGGCTGTGGCCTCTGGGGTAGCTCAGCAGTTGAGCATCAACCTATGAACCAGGAGGTCACAGACTGATTCCTGGTCAGGGCATATGCCGGGGTTGTGGGCTCAATCCCCATTGTGGGGCATGCAGGAGGCAGCTGATCAATGATTCTCTCTCATTGCTGATATTTCTATCTCCCTCTCTCCCTCTCCCTTCCTCTCTGAAATCAATAAAAAAAATATATATTTAAAAAACATGTCTGCTTTATAGTTATACTCAAAATTTCAAAATACTAACCTAAGTCTTGTAAGCCTCTCACCAGAAATCTTTGCTCCTGATTTACCTATGAAGTCATAGAACCCCACCCAGTCTTGACCTGTGGAAAGAAAACCCATGGGTTTCTGGGTCCCATTCAGTTCACACTGAGAGAACTGCATGGTTTACCTGGTTGTACTAAAATGGGAGGCTCAGCATTACAGTCAGAATCATTTTTTAAAAATCCAAAAACAGGTGTTGGGAGAAGGAAAAGGACTAAAAGTTACTAACAAGTGATTTATTATATTATAGGTTCAGAATGCCTTATTTGAAATCCTTGGAGCCAGATATATTTCAGAGTTCATATTTTCAGGTTTCAGAAAGGTAATTCAGTGTACAGGAGATCTATTATTTAACCCCTCTATCAGGCTGGACCCAGACTCAAATATATTAAATATTCCAGCATCAAAAATGTATCAAATATAAATGCACATAAATATAAAAATAAAGATAATAAATAAGTTTATATGTGTTCAGATCTAATTTTTTCCCCCAAATGGGTGTTCTGTAAACTTATAATAAAATTATGGGTTTTCAGAACTCTGAGAATTTGGGAATTGTGGATAAGAGTCTATGGACTTGTATTTTATTTAATATTTAAAATATTCCTATTTAGTGATCTGCAGCATACATATTAAGTGACAAAAGCAAGGTGAATAAAAGTATGTATATTATAGTATGTACCTTTAATATTTGGGAGGGGGGACAGTATTTCCTTACCATATATATATATAGTTTTAAAATTTGCTTATACTTAAAGGGAAAAAGAGAAGAAGAAAAGGTAAGCCAAAAACTGAAACAATGAAAGCAAGGGGAACAGGATGAAGAAGACCGATAAAAGCTAGCTTTCTCGGGGTATACCTTGACTATAAAGCAAATTTAAATTTTATAAATCCTTAAGGAGCTAAACCAAAATGACGCATGTGAATGGGCTAGAGGAGAACTGAACTATATAGCATAACCACACCGACAGGGATTATTTCAATGACTCTAGGCAGTGGTCGGCAAACTCATTAGTCAGCAGAGCCAAATATCAACAGTACAACGATTGAAATTTCTTTTGAGAGCCAAATTTTTTAAACTTAAACTATATAGGTAGGTACATTGTTATTAACTTAATTAGGGTACTCCTAAGCTGGCCTTAGCTAAAAAACGTTTCATTTTATAATAATAAAGCCACCAACACAAAATAATTACAATTCTTAAATTGATGACAAAAATACCTGTAGGATTTGCAGCTGGTTGGAAAAATACCGGTAACTTTATGCTTCAAGTAGGTACTTTTGTCACACCCGCGCGCGATTTGCGGATGCGACTAGCACTAACCACTGCACAATGAGACTGCTGACTGGCTCACTCAACTTGTGCATGAATCGCGTGCGCCTCCCCCGCGCTGCATATCCTGCGGCCCCGCCTGCCTGTGCCGTGTCTCCCGCCCGACCGACACCCCCACTTCTTCTAACGCCACTTCTTCAAAATAGACTCGCCCAGGCCGAAAACCGACTTCTGTGCATGGCCCACGAAGTTTCAATCGCACTGTACGTGCGCGCCCACACGTGGTATTTTGTGGAAGAGCCACCCTCAAGGGGCCAAAGAGCCGCATGTGGCTCGCGAGCCGCGGTTTGCCGACCACTGCTCTAAAGCATAGAATTTAAATGAACATCCTTTAGTGAAATATAATTAAGGACAAAAAGAACTATTAAAAAATGAAACTGTTTGCCCACCTGGTGTGGCTCATTGGTTGAGTGTCAACCCATGAACCAAGAGGTCACAGTTCAATTCCAGGCAGGGCGCATGCCCAGGTTTCAGGCTCAATCCCCAACAGGGGGGCGTGCAGGAAGCAGCCAATTGCTAATGTTTCTCTCTCATTGATGTTTCTATCTTTCTATCCTTCTCCCTAAAACGCAATAAAAACATATTTTCTTAAAAAAGAAACTGTTTTCAGTTACATTGTTGATGGTAGTGTGGCAATTGTTATTCTGAGACTGTCATCTGTGTATTTTGAGGTAAAGCAAATGAGTAAATATGATGGTTTGAGTTGGGAACCATATTTTCAGCATAGAAAAACGTGATGCAGATGTATTATTGGAAAAGTTAGAGAAAAAACCTTAGTACCTGAATTTGAGTTGGAAGTATCAGTATGAACTCAATAATCCAAGGGAAAGGGAGTATACCTAAGTAAAGAAGAAAAAATGAGAAGGGAAACCAATATTTAAAAAAGAATTAACATGTCAACCAATTATTTATATGTGTATTTCCTTCTTCTCTCCATTGATAAGACTCAGAAGGAATGAGCAGTGAAAAGTGATGACATTATAGTTTCTAAAAGGAACAGGGATTCTTGGAGATACGGTTGATTCCAGGTCTGGAGCAGGAAATGTATAAATAACATAAGCCTGGAACTCTTTCGTCCAAAAAGACACGTCAACCACTGGTTTTCTATCAAAATAAGTCAAGGGCCAACTTGAATAAGTTCCCAGTGGCCAAAATGGGACAATTTCTCACAGCAAGAAAAAGCTGTGAGACATTTACACAATAGAATACTACTCTTACCCTTTGTGACAGCATGCATGGACCTGGAGATTAGTATACTGAGTGAAATAAGCCAGTCAGAGAAAGACAAATACCTTATGATCTCACTTTTATGTAGAATCCAATGAGCAAAATAAACTGACCAACAAAATAGAACCAGAGGCATGGAGCATTAAAACAGACTGGGGGATGTCAGAGAAGAGGGGGTAGGAGGGACTGAATAAAAGAAGTTGAAGAGATTAGCCAAAGAACATATATGTGTAGCCCATGGACACAGACAACAGTGTGGTGAAGGCCAGAGGAGGGATTGGGGCGGGGGGGCGGGGGGGGGGGGGCGGTACACAGGCTGAGAGGAGGGGGGCAAAAAAAGAGGGGAAAAGGGGGACATCTGTAATAATGTCAACAATGAAAATAAATTTTAAAAATAACAACAATGAATTGAAACCAATGAAATGTGTTTAAATCTATGAAACAAACTCACTGGTCACTTTCAGAGGATGCTATTATTAGCATTCAAACCTACAAAGAATTTTTATGAGTTTATTTGAGCCAAACTGTCGACAATTGCAGGGAAGCAGAATCTCAATGGATGGGGATAATGCTCCAGAGAATGGCAGTTTTTCACCTATATTTATACATTACAATCAAAGGAGGAGACATAGGTGGGTTACATGAAATGCACTGGTGATATAGAGAGGTGGGAGAAAGCAAGGCGGGGAAGGGGGAGAACCTCTGGGATTGGATAAAGAGTAAAATGATAGACACATACTTCTTTTACTTAGATGGGTACAGAATAATTAACAGTCAACAATTAACATGATAACAATAACAATGAAGTAATTTGTGGGATCTGTCCTGGCCCTGATGCCATTTGGTTGTGCCCTGAGGGGTCCAGAAAAAAGGGAAGTTACAAGTTACCCTGACATTTCAACAATATGTTATCATAGATGCAAAAAGGCAATAGGCTCGGTTAAGGTAAAGATTGACCTTGTCAGGAAGATACTGGTCTAGGGCATGACTACCCACCGTAACTGCTTTTAGTTAAAGTTTTAATTTCAGAACATCCTTTGTGGTTACTTTAGGTCTTTGAGTTTGCAGGACTGCCATGCAGGCCTTCCCTGAGCTTGTCAAATTAGGGTGTGGCCCCTTTCATCCACACTATCACCAACTTATTATTTTTGAAAACTGGTAAATAAAGGGAAAGAATCAAGATTTACTCTACCTTTTCTATACAATCTAAATCTGGGTTTCCAAATAGTTGATGAGGAGATATTTCTCTGTATAGAAAAAACTACCAAGCTAATAAATAAAGAAGGAATGGTAGAATTAGAATCCCTAATTAAATAATGCAACTAGCCATTGATCATCAGTGGCTGCTAGCATAACAAAAGGAGAGATAATTGGATATTATGTTGTGATAGAAGTCACAAAATAGAATTTGAATGTAATCAAGGCTCCAAATTTCATTATCAATTTATAGCAAATACAGAAGGCAAAGAATGGCATCCTGGGGATGTAATAAGCCTTTGAAAGTCTTGTGTAATGAGTGTGTCTTTTGTGTGTGTGTGTTAATCCTCACCCGGGGATATTTTTCCATTGATTTTTAGAGAGAGTAGAAGGAAGGGGGAGAGACAGAGAGAAAAACATCAATGTGAGAGAGACACATCGATTGGTTGCCTCCAGCACACACTGACCAGGATCAAACCTGCAACCAAGTGGCCAGGATAAAACCTGGGACTCTTCGGTCCTTGGCCTGATGGTCTATTCACTGAGCCAAACTGGCTATGGCTTGAGCATGTCTTTTTATTCTGACTGTCATTTAATTTGCAATAATCTAGAGTGGAGAGTGATGTGTAAAAGTAGGAAAAAAGATAAGAGTGGCTTAAAGTAATAGGTGTTGAAGCAGGGTTGTGAACAACGCAGGGGTTTTATGTATACTGTTTTGTCTAATTGTGAAGTACTCGAAAAATTTTGTAATAAAAATCAGAAACTCCTTTAAAGAGTGTGTTAAATGCTCGCCCCCCTTTTTTAGAAAAGGTAAGTCAATTCAGAAAGGCTAAATAACGTGTCCAATTGCTAATACATGGTGGAGCTAAAATCCACCCCCAGGTGTGTCTGACCACACAAACTCTCTGTCCTTCAAAGTCAAGAGACGCTACCCCTGGAGGCTGTTCCCCCTCTGCTCATCCACAAGAAGATCAGTTCTTCCTCTGACCGCAGGGCACAAGCCAGGAGCAAGTGGGACCCTTGTACCTGTGGCAACAGCAGCCTCGGCTCTGAGGCCTCCTGCTGGCATCCTGTTAGTTGGTTTCTCTGGGTTATACCCTACCCCTGGCCTCCAGCTCTCCCCAGCAGCACAGCCTCCCTGACTTCTAAAAAAATTCCCCTTTATACACCCTGCAGAAAGTACACCAGGAGCTTACTTTCGAGATATTTTTGAAGTTTTCTCTTTTCCAGCAGCTTTCAGTGAAATACGCCCTTGCACTCTCTGAGCATGCACCACATGAAACAATCACTCCACTTTCGCCTGCATTTTGGACTCCAAATGCCAGGTGCTGGTTTGACCCCCTTCCTTATCCATTAGACTTCTCTCTAAATTACGTTAGATTGCTTGCAAAAATCACATCTAATATTAATAATTGTCAAAACAAAAAAATACAATGTCTCCCACTTATATTCAGGGCTTGGAATTGCACAAAGTGCTTTAGAATATGATCCCCATTAATCCTTACAATAGTCATCAAAGGAGGAAGATTTGCCAGCACCAAGGAAGTTCAAAGAGAGATTACGGTGGGCCCAATTAACCTGGGCCTTGACAAAGGATTGACTAGTCTGGACACTAATATGAGTCTTTAAACATCACTTTGTCCTGTCATCTGTGACTCCAGAGATCATCCTCAAAGGGGAAAAAAACAAAACACTACAAATACCAGTAATCTGTTCTCTCCAATGTCCTCCCAACAACCACCATCAAACAGCACAGATAATTCTTTTTCTGAATCCAACATTCTTTACTGAGGATGCATAGAATTTGTTTTCGCATTACAGGATATGTTAAACTGTTTGGGAAAGCCAATATTCAGAGTGCACAAGCCCTCCCTGAATTGTCCCTTCATGGAACAGAATATACAACAAGGAAAATAACTCCCCACCCCTCCCAGTTCTTCTTGCCCTCTCCCCTAAATAGTAGGTGTTTGCTACTAGTTTTCTTTACTCAGACATCAAATTTCCACCTGCACACATGGACTGTAAATGCCCACAAGCCACCATGGGGCAGAGGGAGTGCTGCTCTCTCCTACAAGAATTGCACCGTGTACAGACTAAATTTAGGAAGTCATCAACGGCTTGAAAGGGTTAGGGAGTTCTCAGATTCAATTTCCTCGTTATAGGCTTTCAACTGTTTCCTAGTTCTGGTGCATGAAATCCTGGGCCTGGAGAAAAACATTTGCTATGTGGGTTTCAGAAAGAAAAGCAGGTTTGGGCTTCCAATCACTATTTAAGAGTCAGAGTTCTCCTTCCCCTTTCATCATCGGACAGAGCTGTGATCTTAAATATGTTTAATCCTTCCAGCTAGGCTGTCTTCATTCCTCACCTGACGACAACTATGACAGCACCAGGTGTCACATTCATAAGACCCTCAGCACCTGTCACATTCCCATTTCAAAATTAAAGCATGAGTGAATCTTTGAAAAGTGACATATTTTTCTTTAATTGATGTACAAGTGCTATTCCAAATAATTCACATAATAAATCTATTATTTCTGTATGAGTTCAGTCCCTATACCTTTTAGAGGTTTATCTCTCTTACCTGTACGTGCTCCTGTTCCTGCATTTATCCTTTGAAATGCATCTGTTCCATCTTTCCAGACTAAACCCCACTCCTGACCCATTCTTTGGTTCACACGCCTTAAGCACAAATGTATCTTTAAGCCTCAATCACTTAGTAGCAAGTGGCTTTTGCATATGTTTATTGCTTATATCTCACTAGTTTGGTTAACTAGATTGGAAACTCTCCAAGGCAGGAATTATTGTGTCTATTATTTTATCCTCTATGCAGAGCTTAGCTCTCAATAAATGCACAGTAACTCACAGCAATTAATTATTTGGGTAAATGTCAAATGGTTTGAGATGATGGTTTAATAATAATCACCTGCAGTGATGACAACACTACTAATCTCATCGGAGTCCTTGGCTATCTTCTTCTAGACAGTACTTATGAATTTTGCATAAGATTGCTGTCGTCTTGACATTACTGTTTCATGAGATTTATAATCTTGCAAACCATTTGTCACTGAAACAATGAGGAAGATAAAAGTAATTTCAGTAATACATTGAAAATGTCCTGCTTGTTGATATGTTAGTACAAACATCCTATAAAATGAGGAGAGACATGTTTTGGAAATATTTTAAGTTGGCAACAAGATTGGACATAGAAGGAAGTGCCACCAGGCCCTGTGCAAGCATTTAACTAATTTACAATGAGCCAATTTTCTCAGGATCCAACTGAAGATTGGGACCCAAGAAAGAGCAAGGCCTGCCTACCCTTCCCCCTCAGATTCACTGGGAGACAAGGCTTAAGGCTAGTCACCAGTCAAGAATAACTCCTCCTCAAACAGATTTCATGCTATATGATAATCCATTAGGGCAAGTGAGATATATTAATTTTCAGTACAAAAAAATAGCCAAAACAAGGATGGTGGTGGGGGCTATGCCCCAGCTACAAAAACCTCATCACAGCAGAAACATGATTCATTTATTCATTCGTTCAACAAACATTTATTACCTACCACATGCCAGTCACAACCTTCAATACCTCACAGTCTAGGGGCAGAGATGGGCATAAACACATCACAGGGCCATGGAGCATACACCACAATGCAGGCATTGCACAAAGTTCCAGGGGAGGTACCTTTGCCTCAGCCCAGGCCATACCCCCTAAATCAAGCTTGGAAACTTCAAAAAATGCCTTAACATGAGGTATTTATTTCCCCAGAAGCTTATCCCTACCTCAACCCCACCCCCAAAATGGAGATAAAATTCTATGATTTAGCGTTACCCAAAGCGTACTCATGGACCACTAGTTCTGAAGGAGGATGATGGCAGTTATCTGGAGGAAAAAGAAAAAGGAGAGGGAAATTCCTGGTCACTGAAGTCTGGAAACTGCTGATTTAATTAATGGAGAATTTCATGGATCCCTTGAAATGTTAATGTGAGTTATGAATCACGAGAAGATACGGTATGCAGTAGTTCCCAGAGTTAGCTAAATACAGATTTCTTGTTGTCAATGAACAGTTTTCTCTTTGAACATACTCAGAAATACTGCTCTAAGGTTTTCCCAAGGCCCCTTCATCTCCATGCCCCCTTCCAGAAATAAGACATCGGGCTTCATAGAAGCATGATATAGAGGAGAACATCATGAGAAGGCTGGGTTCTTGGGAAAAGATAATACTGCTCGGAAAGTAGAAGGCAGCAGGAAAAGAGGAAGAAAATCCGAGATGGACTGACTCCATAAAAGAGGCCATAGCATCATCAGCCTAGCTGAGCAGGCTGCGGGGCCATCGCTCATTCACAGGGTCGCCAGGAGTCAGAGCTGACTCAATGTCACAGAACACACACACACAATCAAAACATGTTCGTTGATCTCAGTGACCAAATATTAAGGTCCTACAGAAGGGTATACATTCATTTCAAAGATCGAGAAATGATGATTGGTAGATTTTTTTTTTAAATGACTTCTTCCTAGTTCAGATATGTGTAGCCAAACTACTTTTCCCAGCTCCCAAGAGCAGACTCTACTGCCCTTAGGGTGCCCTACTTTAGGTTTACAAATTGGAACACAAGCTGGGTTTCCTATTTTTCAAGCAGGACTCAGAAATATGTTGATGCGGCTTAAAAAGCACACACCACAACTCAGAGGCTTGGGTGGACTACCTTCAGGGAGGTTAAAGCACCTCTGCAAAACTTGGGGTTGTGGACGTGGGTTCTCACCCTGGCTGCATCTCGGCATCACGTGGGGAGCTTAAATAACCACCCTGCCCCTCCGCCCAAAGTCCAAGCCCGCCCAGGCAAATTAAGTCAGATTCTCTAGAAGTGAAGCCTGATGACTGCACTTTAAAAAAAAAACTTCCTGGGAATCCTTAAGATACAGCCAGGATTGAGAAGCACTGTCCTAAAAGGTCCAGCTGCAAGTCACCACAGCCGGCTGCCACCCTCCCTCATTTTGGGCTCTCAGGGAGTTAGCAATAGTCAGATTGGTCTGTCAGAACATAGTACCACAGACAAACGTATTTTCTCACAGTTGTGGAGGCTGGAAGTCCAAGGTCAAGGTTCTGGAGGGGTTGGTTTCTGCTGAGACCGCTCTCCTAGGCTTGCAGCGGCTGTCTCCTCTCTGTGTCCTCACATCATTCTTCCATGTGAGCATCCCTGGTATCTCTCTGTGCGTCCAAATTTCCACTAGTCACATGGGATTAGGGCCCAACCTAATGGCCTCATCTTAAGTTAATTGCCCTTTTACAAGCCCTGCCTCCACAGATGGTCATATCGGAAGTAATGGAGGTTAGAGTTGCAACATGAGTATTTGGTCAATAACAGGGGTGATAGGAAACCCAAGTCTCCAGGAAACATCATGTCTCATCATATCCACAACACTGACACTTTTTCCTGCACATGACATAACATAATGAGATAAAGCCCCTTGAGATAAACCAAAAATTACAAAGGTACCCTGCCTAGTTATGGCCCCCAAGATAACAAAAACTTGAACATGTCCTATAAACCTTAATTCTCTTTAAAAAAAAAAAAAGGAGGGGGGTTTTATCTTTGTTTTTTATAATAGTGGTGTCTATAGGTATAATATAAACTTTGAGAATATGATGATCATGTGAAAACTATTTTTCTCATCACGAATAGACTAATAAAAACTAAAATAAATCACATAATAATTATAAGTATAATATAAACATAAACCAATATTATAAATGTAAGAATCTTGTTAAGTATTTTTCCACTCAATACTTGTTGTGTTTTTATTTGGCATGTTAATCCTTTTTAAGTCTGATAACCTTGCACTTTAAAAGTGAAAAAAAAAGATGTGTGTAGTTTTTCCCCAGTGTTCTTGCCTCTGAGCCTTCTATTTTTTAAAGATATATTTTTATTGATTTCAAGGAGGAAGAGAGAGATAGGAACATCAGTGATGAGAAAGAATCATGGATTGTCTGCCTACTGCACACCCCCCACTGGGGACTGAGCCCACAACCCAAGCATGTGGCCTTGACTGGAATCGAACCCGGGACCCTTCAGTCAGTAGGCCGACACTCTATCCACTGAGCCAAACTGGCTAGGGCAGTCGCTGACCCTTTTTGCAGCTCTGGAGGCTGCAGTGAGATTGATCTGAGGAAGATGCCTCACCTGCCAGGCTGATGGAACGACTGTACCTGAGAACACACCTACCTCAGGTGCTGTGTGAACCAAACATGCCAGGTTTTGGTTTCCAGATGAATCTCATGCAACAATAGGGCTTTACTACCACTGCCCTTTTTTTCTCTTCCTGACTAGAGTTTTCTGGCTGTTTCTATGTGCATTTCTGGATGAAGTCTGGTTCTAGTCTGTTTTGAGCACGGGCAGTAATTTACTCCCCGTGAATGATGGAAAAGAAGGGGATCTAGGTTTCTGATCTCGGTGAGATGCCAAGTAATAGAGAAGCTGGCTTCCCTGCCTTGTTTGTTTGTTTGTTTGACCTGGGGATTCTGAGCTCTTCTGTTGTTGAAATGTTAGTACAAACGCCCTATAAAATGAAATGTGTTTTAGAAATGTTCGAGCTGGCCACAAGACTTGCTATAGAAAGCAGTGCCATCAGGCCCTGGGCAAGGACGCACCTGACTTACATGAATCAATGTTCTTGGTCCCCAGGTGAAGATTAACAGGGGCCCAAAGAGCCTCTCAGAGGCAGTACGAGGCTCGGGGCAAGTCACCAGCCAAGAATACCTCTCCTTCCATGAGATCCCATCACTCTGGAAAATTTCCTGTGCCTACAGGAAAGGGAAGCAGTCTTTTGAGACTTACAGTGGCTGGGCCTGTGAGCTTCTGTGTTCTGTTTATTTGTTCTCTCTAACTGAGGTTATAAAACTGAAGCTACTAGTTCTTTTTTGTGGGAGAATTTTTTTTTCTTTTTCTATCCTTACAAAAGGAAAATAATTAAGTAGTTTATTTGTCACATTCTCTGTTTGTGGCTACTCCATCTTCTCTCACCTTTCATTTTTTCCTCCCTTCTAAAAAACTTTCATAAATTAATTGCTTATAAAGATCTTTCATTTTGTGTGCACTCTTTGGATAACTAGTTTAGTTAGATCAAAAAAAATTACATTACAAAGTTACATTACAAAGTTAAAGCTTTTTGAATCAAGAAAGTTTTTTAATAAATTTAAAAAGATTTTATTATAAGAATGTAAAACTATTTGTTCAAGTAAAAAATATATAACTAATGTCCTTTAAAAGGTTTTACTCTTGCCCTAGCTAGTTTTGCTCAGTGGATAGAGTGTCAGCCTGTGGATTGAAGGGTCCTGGGTTCGATTCCATCAAGTCAAGGGCACATACCTCCGTTGCAGGCTCGATCCCCAGTCCTGGTTGGGGCGTGTGTGTGTGAGACAATCAATCGATGTGTCTCTCTCACATCAATGTTTCTCTGCTCCCTTCCACTAACCTCCCTTAAAAAAAAAAATCAGTGGAAAAATATCCTCAGGTGAGGATTAACAAAAATAAATAAATAAAAGGGTTTCCTCTTGTTTACTGTTTATAACTCTACATATCATATATACATGTGAAATCCTATATCTATAGGAAGTCCCCATTTTTAAAAATTAAAGTGAAATTCATGTAACATAAAATTAGTCAATTTGAAGTGCATAAGTCAGTGGCAGTTAGGACATTTGCAATGTTGGCAACCACCAATTCTACCTAGTTCCAGAACTAGATGGGGTTTTCATCACCCAAAAGACCTTGTACCTACCCATTAGGCAGTCACTCCCTAGTCGTCCCTTTCCCTAGGCCCAGGCAACCACAGTCTGCTTTCTGTATCTATGGACTTACCTGTTCTGGACATTTCATATAAATGGAATCATATACTATGTGAGGTTACTGATGTTAACACATTGTAGTATATCAGTCTTCCACTCATTTCTACAGCTGAATAGTATTCCATTACACAGATAGATCACATTTTGTTTGTCCATTCATCTGTGATGAACATTTGGGTGTTCCCACCTGGCTACTGTGAATGGTGCTGCTATAAACATTCTTGTACAAGTAGTTGTTGGAATACTTGTTTTCAGTTTTTGGAGTACAGACCCAGGTCATACAGTAATTCTATATTTAACTTTCTCAGGAATAATCAAATTGTTTTCCATAGTGTTTGCACCAATTTACATCCCCATAAATTAACTTTAAGACTTCAAACTAATAGTAAATTGATTAGTATATACCTTGTACACCTGAAAACATTAGTTTTACTATATATTCTTGCCATCATTTAGCAGGTTAGAATAGATGTACAAATGTACTACTTTAAGAATTATTTAAAAGGTGTATTTAATCGTAGAGAGATATGTATGCAAGATGACAGATGTACTTTATTTGTTTTGTTTTAAATAAAAAGTGTCTGGTTGTGCCAGAAAATGAAAGAAGGTGATAGAAGACAATTTGAGGGTATACAAATATAGAAAGAAAAAGTAAAGAGCCTGAGCTTATAGTGAACTTGAAATGAGCAAATAAATATGTTAAACATTTCTACAAGGTTGGCTCAGTGATAATTGATTTTTGATTTATTCATAAGGTGAAAAGAAGTTTGTGCTCCCTTTACTACGAATTGCTACATAGATTATAATAAAAAAGGGTAAAGTAAGAAATTGGGTCTCTTTCTGTTAAAGTAATAAATTGATCCTTGAATATATAGAATGTTCTTAACAAAAAAAGAAAAAAGGGAAGAGTTAAAAGGCATTATTTTTTAAAATATGTTTTTATTGATTTCAGAGAGAGAGAGGGAGAGGGAGAGATAGAAACATTGATGAACGAGAAACATTGATCAGCTTCTTGCACACACCCTATTGGGGATCGAGCCCACAATCCAGGCCTGTGCCCTAATCAGGAATCCAATGGGTGACCTCCTAGTGCATGGGATGATGCTCAACCAATTGAGTCACACTGGCTGGGCAAAAGGTATTGCTTGTCCAGATATCATTGGTTCCCTTTCTTACTAAAATGCTCTATAACTCGTTGTTTTAGTCACACTTTTCATATATATATATATATATATATATATATATATAATTTTTTATTTTTTTATTTTTATTGTTGACATTACTACAGATGTTCCCCATTTTGCTCCCATTTGCCCCCCTCCACCCAGACCCTGTTATCCCCTCTCCATATTGTTGTCTGTGTCCATGGGCTATGCATATATGTTTTTTGGCTATTCTCTTCACCTTTAATCAGTTTAAACAAACGCCTTTAGTTTTAAAATATGGAGGTTGCGCACCAAAAAACTATGAATAAAGAAATGCCCTGGCTATTGGTTGTGGCTCAGTTGGTTGAGCATCGTCCCATGCACCGAGAGGTCACTGGTTCAATTTTCAGGTTGCAGACTTGATCCCCAGTAGGGGGTGTGCAGGAGGTAACTGATCGATGTTTTTCTCTCTCATCAATATTTCTCTCTCTCCCTTTCCATTCCTCTCTCTCTCTAAAATCAATAAAAACATGTATTTTAAAAAAGCAGGTGGCCATATTTGCTTATTTATCCCAATTCAGTGTTTCCTTTCTCTTTTCAACTGAAAAATAAAATTTTCAGATTAAACAACAAAAAAAAAGAGTTTCAAATAATAATTCTTATGTATTGCTGTGTTTCCTTTAAATATTACCTGAAACCACTTCTTATCTTCAGGCATCTATGGCTAATGCTCATACCATGTCCCCTCTGATAACTCTTTTTGATATTCCCTTTCTCAAATTCAGAGCCTAAAATCTAAATTCCAAAACTGTAGAGATATTTACAATACCTACATTATCTGTGGAATTTCCCAGATGTCCACTGGGTATCCCAGATGTCCACTCATGCCCCCTACTGGAGATCTATCCCACAACATGGGCATGTACCCTGATCAGGAATCGAACTGGTAACCTGTTGGTGCACAGGATGATGCTCAATCCACTACGCCACACCAGACAGGCTCCATATAAATACTCTTGCCAATTGATAATGATCAGAAAACATTTTATGGGGTAAATTAAAGACCCTAGAGATCTGACAAAGCCCTCACTGTTGATAAGGTGTTCTTACCTTTAAGATAAGCAATGACAAAATCCTTATAAATTGATTGCTTGTTGTCTCTCAGTAGAGGGTTCTAGTTTTCTGCATTCTGATATCGTTGGTTATTACAATAAATAAACAAGCCCTTGAATCTTGTCCACAAGCATTTTCTGTACACCAACCTAAGGTCCCTGCTACAAGAATAGATGAGAAATTAAGTCCTCTAGAAAAACAACATCCAAAGAATTCAGCAAAGAACTGAAGCAGAGAGCAGTGAAACCATGAGGACTAGACTCAGGGGCACAGGCTTCCCACTGTAAGATGACACCTTCACCACATTCTGTGAGACCCGCAAGTGACCTGGGAATCAGGATTCCCAGGACTTTCCCCTCCAAGAGTAAACAACATCATGGAAATAAACTGAGAAATAAGCTTGAGATCAACAAAACATAACTGAATTCCCTAGAGCTAAATGAATGGAATGAACTGATTTAATTGTGGCTAGTGTTCTATTTTATGGGCACAGGTGAGGAAAACTTTTCTTAATTCAGCTCTGACCTTCAATTTAACAGGTCACACTTGTTACACTGGTATGAAATGCTCTTTCAATAATATATTGTTCCAACTGAACCCTCAGGTTCGGGGGGTGGGGGAAATCCTGTGAAAGAACTTACAGGTAGATTGTAAATTAATAAACCATGAGGGAGAACTTAAGAATAATGATTCTAAAAAATAAAACAATGTCAATAATGGTAAATATTATTCAAAATGCCTTTTCTAAGCTCCTCCACTCCCTGTAACCATGGTATTATTTACATAGGCTCATCAAATGTGTTCTTAAAAAAAAAAAGAATGTGTTCTTTCTCCAACCAGAATACAATTAGATAAGTCTAATCAAACCTATACCAGGATCACACCAGAGATCTCATCTAATTAGGAAAGACAGTCCAAGGACTACGCCTTCACATGGGGAACAAGGCCTTCAGTGTCTTCTCCTGAACAGCTCTCAACCTGCTCTGTGGCTGTGGAACTCCAGCCTCACATGAGGCCTGGGACATTGACAAACAAGGCCCCCCCCCTCCCCAGGGAAAGATGAGACCCTGATACACTGTGATGGTCAATATTATGTCTGAGTCCTAGGGTGCCCAGATCTTTGGTAAACACTATTTCTTGGTGTCTGTGAGGGCGTTTCCAGATGAGACTGGACTGAGTACAGCCGACAGCTCTCTCCCACATGGGTGGGCCTCCTCCAATCCACCGAGGGCCTGGATTTTCCCTTTCCCTGTCTGACTGAGCTGGGACATCAGCCTTCTGCCCTCAGGCATTAGTGCTCCTGGTTCTCAGAACTTCAGACTCCAAAATCATTAGTTTTCTCTGATCTCCATCTTGCAGATCATGGAGCTTACCAGCCTCCATAATCATGTGATCTAATTCCTTATTATCTATCATTCTCTCTCTCTCTCTCTCTCTCTCTCTCTCTCTCGTCTTCTATCTATTTATTACTTATCTATTTAAGCTATCATCTATCCATTATCAATTTCATCTATTACCTACCTATCTATCATCTAACTAACTAGCTAATCTATCACTTACTTATACTCTATCTATCTATCTAATATCTATCTATCTATCTATCTACCTACCTTTGTATCCAGCTCCTATTGGTTGATGCTCCTATTGGTTCTGTTTCTTTGGAGAACCCAGAACAATACTTAGACCCAAAAGTTAAAGGTACTGAGGGAAAAACCTGGTAGAAGTGAATGTGATAATTCTTAGTTCATGACCTCAATGGACAAACTGACAGGGAAAATAAAATACTAAGAAGACATAAAATTTATACCCCTAGGGGCTTTATACAGTCTCCAGATAGAAGTAACTCTTAAGCCTTAATATCATGTTGTTCTGGTTTTTTTTCTTTGAATCTACAAAAGGGTCTTTGCATATTAACCATGACTTACTGCTATGAAAATAAAACTCATCAAATAAAATAAAACATCACTTTAATGATACTGAGTCAGAAAATCACTGAGCACCTTGAGTGTCTGACTCCGCACCTGAGGGGCAGGAACTTGGACAAAGGAGAGACTCTGGAAGCAAAACTGCTACTTTGCTCTCCCTCCATCGTGATTAAGGGTATGAAAGACCACAGTCAGGAAAAGAAAAAAAATTTGCACCCTGAGATAAACCAAAAATAGCAGGGTCACTCTGTCTGTGTCTGGTCCACAAGATAATAAAAGCTTGAGCAATTCCTACAAATCTGAACTCCCTAAACAAATACAGGGGTGGGCAAAAGTAGGTTTAGAGTTATTCATATGGAAAATGTGTAATACAAGAATAAATAATAATATAAGAATAAATTTGGTGTTTTCGGTACTTACAACTGTAAACCTACCTTTGCCACCCCTTTATAATCTTCTGCCTGACCTTCAAAATGCCAATATGGATATGATGATCACAATGTGGCCATGATGATCATGTGAAAAAACGAGTCTCCACCATGAGCAAAAGAATGTGAATTTGACTGACTTGTAATCCTGTGGTTTTCTTCCTTTATTTGGTTCTTTGCTTGGAGGGTCAGTCCTTTTGGAGTCTGAATCCCTTCACCTCTTTGCATAGACCTTCCCTGCAAACCACCTACCTAATAGCTAATTAGCCCTCAACTGAGGTGACTTGTATGTTGTCTTTTTCTCATTATGTTGGGATATATATATTGATTTTAGAGAGAAAGGAAGAGGAGATAGAAACATCAATGATTAGAGAGAATCATTGATCAGCTGCCTCCTGCATGCTCCCTACTGAGGATTGAGTCTACAACCCGGGCATATGCCCTGACTGGCAATCAATGATCTCCTGGTTCACAGGTTGATACTCAACCACTGAGTCACACCAGCCAGGCTCATTTCTTTTTCTAAACGCTTTTGTCTGTTGGTTTATCAAAAACTCGAAGAAAATCGCCACGCTCTACTAACTAGGCACTCCCATGGCTGAGGCCTCCTCTGTGGTTCAGAGCATTTGTTCATGAGGGTGCATGGCCATGTGATCAGGAGGAGGGGCTGCCCGGCTGTTGCCTCCTCCCCTTCCAGAGGCACCAGAGCCACCTGCTGGAGGGAGGCTGCAAAGACAGCACACGGGTCACCTCAGTTGAGGGCTAATTCGCTATTAGGAAGGTGGTTTGCAGCGAAGGTCTATCCAAAAGCAGATCTGTGTGTGTGTTCCCAAATGCAAGGGGACTCTTGGTGCACTTTGCTTAGGGTCGCCACGTATCTCATTGAGCAGCATCCGTAAACTCCGCCCTGTGCAGCCTTCATCCCGTGGCATTCCATAAGATCTTGTCCCAGTTCTGCTCAGGAAGCCTGTGCTAAAACAGAAAAGGGAAAAACCGCGCTGCTATTCTTGGTCAGCTCCATGGCGGGAAGCTTCAGATTCTCTATGAAATGAGAGATTCAATTGCGTGAGGTCACCAGGTCACAGTCTCCCAGAGAACACTGCGCTGTGGAGCCAAACATCCTTCTCAGAGGGGTCCTTAAACTTCAATAGCTGCGGCCAGACCCTGTGAGCACACAATCCCAAAATGAGCCTCTGTGCGCTGTCTGTTACAGAGAAGGCCAGCCTACCTGGGTGCAATTTTAGCCCATCAAAGATGACATTGAACGCTGCCTCCTAAATTTCAATCACAGCCTTAACCACCCTGTGATTTAGCCAATAGCAGCTCTGTGGCTCTTGGGGAACAAAAGGCCACCTCCGCAGGGCTGGAGGAAATGTTTACAGCGCAGCGGGAAGCGGAGCGGCACACGCAGTAAAAAGCAGGCAATGTGAAGCGTTTGCTTCGTTGCTGGTGTGTCACGGGACTGCTGTGTCCCTCGCACCCCACGGTCAGAAATTTGTACACAGAACTTCTTTACAGAATTTACTTATAATGACCACCGTCCTCTTGACACTTAACAGCAACCTCAATAAAAGTGAAGTAAGTACCAAAGGTAGTGGAAAGCTTGTCTTTCAAACGGCTACCAACCAATGCCTCCAACAAGGATGACTCTCAAATACGTAATGTTGAGTGAAAAAGGCAGACGCACAATGTATGTGGTTAAGATTCCATTCATAGGAAGTTCAAGAACAGGCAAAATGAATGTATGGTGACAGAAATCAGGGAGTGGTTGCCTCTGAGAGGCACCATTGACCAGGAGTCCTGGGGTAAAAGAAATAGTTGTTTAGCTCAGCTGGTGTGGCTCAGTAATTGAGTGTCAACCTATGAACCAGGAGGTTACAGTTCAATTCCCAGTCAGGGCACTTGCCCTGGTTGCAGGTTCAATCCTCAGTGGGGGGCATGCAGGAGGCGCTGATCAATGATTCTCATCATTGATGTTTCTCTCTCTCCCTCTCCCTCTCTGAAATCAATAAATATATGTTTTTTTAAAAAGACATGGTTGTTTACACGGGCATATGTATATGCAAAAATTCAAGTTTTACTGTAGGTAACTTTACTGCCTGCTATGGTCTGAATGTTGTGCTCCCTCCAAATTCACAGGTTGAAATCCTAACCCCAGAAAATGATGGTCGTGGGAGGTGGGGCGTTTGAGAGGTGATTAGGTCCTGCGGGTGGGGCTCTCATGAAGGGGATTAGTGCGCTTATAAAAGAGACTCCACGGAAATCCCTTGCCCTTTTACCCTGTGAGGACACATCGAGAAGGGGATGGCTACGAACTCAGAGAGCCTGTACCAGAAAACAACCATGCTCCTGCCTTGTTCTTAAACTTCCCAGCCTCCAGAACTGTCAGCCATAAATTTCTGTTATTTACAAGCTACCCAGTCTGTAGTATTTTTGTTATAGCAGCCTTAATGGATTGAGACACTATATAACTTATGATTCAACTTTTTAATGTTTTTAAAACCCACTAGTTACACACATGAGCTCTAAAGTTGGGGCTAAGAAGACCACTCTCTACTGCTAAGGATGAACGTGGGACCCCATTTCCTGCTCATCCCCTCACTGAACAGCCCAATATGGCCCAATGTCACTTGTTGCCTCTCACAGGAGGGTGGCTGTCCTACTGTTCACATGGCCCATATTTGCCCACTACGGTATAGAAATGCTGGAATACAGCCAAGGTGCATCTTCTCCATATGCTCGCTCAGTCCAACAGTATTTTTTCTCCTTGTGACAAATACTAATATATTGCAGGGTGGTTGCCGTCAAGTTGAAGGGTGTTGTTTGGCATCTCCCTGCACCCCTGTCCCTCTCACCATTTCCATTTAGAAATAAATGCCCAGCCTGGCGCGGTCTGACCTGCAGGCCACTCACTGTTTCTGACTCTGCAGCGGCTCCTGGAGAGTAGCCCACCCACATTGCTGTCTGTTTTATTCAAAGCATTTTCCGTCATTAATCATAATATCCATGTGCTAATTGGTGCCCCAGTCATGAGTCACTGAGCATGATGGGACCTGAAGCAGAATAGGAATGCAAAACCCCAGGGCTGAGTCTGATTCTTAGGAGGAATCAGACCTCAGCTCACATCCCTGGTGCTTCCCCCATCAATCCCACGGCCCCAGGGCAGTGACTCATGGGCTCCGATTAGATTTGTGTTCTCAGTGATTGAGTTTCCATTTATGCATAAATAACATACGAGGATCCTATCAGCCCATTAGGCATTGGGATTGGGATGCTTAAGCAGAAAAGAGATAAATTTGAAGATGTCCTTTGCCAAACATCGAAGCAAAGCTACATTGCAGGAGAAGCCCCATTATGATTTTCACTCTGGTGCAGTGACATTTTTAAAAGCGAGCAGAGTGCCCCACCAGTGTGGCTCAGAGGTTGAGCGTTGAGCTATGAACCAGGAGGTCGAAGTTCAATTCCCTGACAGGGCACATGCCTGGGTTGTGGGCTCGATCGCCACTAGGGGGCGTGCAGGAGGTAACTGATCAATGATCTCTGTCATCATTGATGTTTCAATCTCTCCTTCCCCTTCCTCTCTGAAATCAATTCAAAAAATATATTTAAAAAAATACAATAAGAGGGAGCAGAAAGATTTTTTCCATAAGTTCCCTTCTATTGGCAAGATCCCCTGCAACACCTCTGAGGAAAATAATCATGTTTTGTTTTCACCCCGGATTACAGACCAGCAGCAAAGGAATGCGGCCTCTGCACTCCCCGAGACCAGGCCATAGTCTCCGAAACCTGGGGTGTGCCTTCAGCGTGCTGGCACTGGGCGTGAGTCTCAAGATGATCTTTTCCTCTCCAAATAACTTCCTCATCTGTGCTCGGTCAGGGGTTTTCTCTCCTAAAGCCCCAGGTTTGAATTAAAATCCTAACGGGAAGGAAATGCTACTCATTTTTATCCACTTAAGTATAATGGCTTTCTGTCCATGTTAATTCTGGTCACAGGCTATGCAGGGTCAAGCAAACTAATCTTTATTTCTATCGGAGTTTTATATTTGCAAACATGACTGAGATTTTAGTTTGTTAGTCCTTATCGCACCTTTGCAAGTCAGAGCAGAATTATATTCCCATTTCATAGGTGACAAAAACGGAAGGCAAGGTCACTTAGCAAATGCATGGCCGAAAAAACATTTTAGAACCTTGGGCTTGAATTTCCAATTCATGTCATCATTTCTTAAGTTTTATCAAATACTATAACTTCATCTCCATTATTTCCCTGTCAGCCACCCCGAAGCATCATTGGAATGTCACTCACCAGGTATCCATGGATGCCAGAAGGATGGTGGTCTTACCTGAGGTCCAGGGTTCCTGCATGTTGGTTAAAGTTCCTCGGAGAGAAGCCGCCTGCAGTGGTTCAGCTTGACTAGTTCCATGGTGATCGGTTCTATCTCTGACATTCCAAAGACAGAGGGTCCATTAAATTCAGCCAAGCCCACGAAGGCCCTGTGTATTCGTTCTCCTTCAATGCCACAAGCCAATTCTCCTTACATTAACCCAAGAAAGCATGAGGACTCGTGACACTGACCGTCCCTGCTGTCTGAGGTTAATTATGATAGACATGGGGCGTTTGCTTGGACACACAGGAATATGTATTTCAACTAGAGGGAGCCTGCTGAGTTCCCCCCAAACATCCTCTCATGGCAGCGTTCCACAAAGGCTGCCGGGTGGGAAAATGGTAACATCTTCAGTGGCTTCAAACAGGAACTCGCCCCTCTGAGGAAGGAGGAGCTGACTCCACTCCCCCTGGAGACGGCAATGCCTCCAACAGCCAGGCACCTCTTTCTCTATCTGAGAAGGGCCCACACACTGTTGTGTGGAGAGAGAGACAGAAATTCTATCATCTCAAAAGCAGGCTGGAGAGCTAGTCTGATTCCCAGATCCTTTTTTTAACTTGTCAGTTGGTTCCAAGACATTACCTGCCGCTATTCCGGTGGTTAATCGGGGTGCTTTCTGCTTTACAACAAATGAACTAAAACTCATGAGTCGGTTTCATTTCCTTTAAAGTCTGCTCATCACTAAGAAGCACCAGCCCTCAAGCTCGTTAAAATCAGAGTGTGGGATGCTTATCACCTGGGAGAAGTCAGTTCCCTGTAAGAGAACTCAATTTGCACTCTCCCAGCCCCCAGGGATTTTCCTCATCTCTTCCAAGGAGATTCAGCCAGTCTCCACTCCTCAGCCAGAGGCAGGGGACAGGCAGGATTGTCATTCTTGGACCCATGAGTCTTCGAGGCTGCACATTCTCCCCAGTCTCAGCAGAAGCTGGGCTCCATCCAACTTCCCTGAGGCTGCCTCTTAAACAATTCTCCACATTTGAAAAGTTCATTTTAAAGCAGTTGTTGGAATGCAGACTGCATCCCCACTGTCCACCTCCAAATCAGTACCAGCCCTGGATCCCCAATTGTTATTCTTACAATTAGACAGTGCTGGCCCACTGCCACGTCATGAGAACCATTATGGGGCAGAAAGACAAATAAATATTCAAGCTTTTAGAGACTCTAGTGCTTAGAGGAATTAAATGCAGGCAGGGTTTTGGGCAATTGATACCAGGAGAGAGGTCTTGGTTAGAAATAACCTGCCTAAGGTCAAATGGCTTAACTGGTCAAGATGATCTTCACTCACACCACCTAGAAATATTTACCTTCTCCTGGTCAACATATTGTACAGAAACAATGACCTTGCACATATCCCTGAGGGCCCCAGGGTGAGATTCCATCCACAGCTCACCTGGGTTGGTCCAATGCTTTGTGGTGCCCCTGGGAGGCCTGTGAGAGCCGTGGTCTTCTCGCCTCCCTCCCCACCTGGGAGGCAGTTTCTCTTTACCTCCCAGATTCTGAAGAGGTATGAGGTGTCCTTGCTCACAGCTTCAGAATCAAGCTGCAGACTATCAGTCTGCTTAGCTGCCTTCTCAGATTGGCTCCTCAGCTCCAGGGCATCCACATGCAGACACAAGGGTAAGCACTTGGGATGCAAGGATGGGCAAAGATTGCATGTCTTAATGGACCATATGACTAATTAGTCAAATGTGGAAGACAGACATTAATCACACAGTCACAGACATAAATATAAAATGCAACTGCAGTAAGCAAAAAGGTACATGGTGCCAAGGGGATGTGACCCAGTCAGGGAGATCAGAGAAGCATCCCCTGAGAAAATGAGACTGGAGCTGAGAGCTGAAGATGGCAAAGTCAAAGAGGGCAGCATGTGCCAAGGCCCTGTGGCGGGTGGCAGCAGAGAGGCTGAGGGACTGAAGAAAGCCAGTGTGGTTGGAGTGCAGAGTAAGGACAGCAAGGGTGAGATGAGGCAGGAGAGGTGGGTGAGGAGCAGACTACACAGGGCCTTTGAACCCTCAATAAGAGTTTTGACCATGCTGTAAGAAAAGTGAGAGGACATAAAATTGGGGGCAGTGGAGTGGGGTGCTGGGTAGTGGTGATGTAATTAGATTTGGGTTTCAAGTGGACTGCAGTGTGGAGAATGGACTAGAATGGGGACGAAGAAGGCACAGGAAGGCCAAGTAGGGGGCTGACAGAAGATAGGTTCAAGACTTGGGGAATTTGGTGGAGTGGAGGGAAGGGACATATCTGAGGGCCAGTTAGGAGATAAAATTGGCAGGATGTAACTGAAGCATGCTGGGCAGGTCTGAGCATCTTGGGTGGGGGCCGAAATTAGTAACTGGAGCATGGAGCACTCTGAGCTCTGGGTCAGGAGAGGGACCCGAGTAGCATGCGAAGAGTATAGGAAGAATGGATGTTTCCTGTTTTAGAGTAAGATTGGCTTTGAAAAGATTTCATAATGACTGGATTTTGCCTTTGTTGCTATTTCTACAACCTTCCACTGCCCAATCACTCTTCATTCAGATGGTATCTGCTCTCATTTTTCATGGGCTGTGGATTCTAGAATTAGAAAAAAAACACATGGCCCAAGCTAACACCTTTATTTTCAGTTGAGGTTCAGGGGTGAAAACACAACCCAAGATTGTTGATGTTGTTTTGAATAAACAATAAATTTATTCCGCTAAAGTGTTTCCTATTGAACACTAGTCCCATGAGACACTCTTCAAATGTTAGCTGAAATAAACTTGTCAGACACCATATATTTTTGGATATTCCTGGTGCTTATTAGCATATTGGAGGTTTAGAGAAGTCCTGCAGCAAGGAAACCACTAAATCTAGTTTACCTGAAGTGAACTTTCTTATCCTAGCATGTTCTAAGGTACAGACCTTTGGAAGCCCATCCTCAGACCTATGCTATTATTTCTATATTCCAACTACATTATGGCCTGGAGAAGTTTCTTGGGCCTGTCCTTCTTTTTTGGCATTCTCCCTAGATTCTTAGTCTCCAGGGTCTCAAGCTGCACTCTGGTTCCTACTTCAGAATCCTACCCAGGCTTGTTTCATTCCTTCAAAGTCCTACAGGCTCCACAGCCACCCAATTGCTCTTCACTTGCTTTCAGATCATCAGTCTATTGCTCAGTACAACCAATACCAGCTATAATAGTGGGGAAAAAGCAAGCTTCATGGACTAACTCACACTAACATGTGAATGACTAATAGCTTGTGCTATCTTTCTCCTCCTCCCCCCTCCGCCCCCAAAGACACATCTAATCCCAAACAATCCCTCATCAATGAACCAATACATTTAAGGCATATCAGGGAAAGAGATTTTAGGCTAAAAGAGCCACCATTTAGAGCAGACCAGGTCTGGTACATAATCTCCTCTAAATGATTTCTCCTTTCAAAAATCTTCACTTCATGTACTCTTGAAATCATAGGATCTATACAATTTCCAAGTTTACCCCACTACCGCAGCCATGCCAATCTGTACCAAATAACCACTCATATTCTTCACGGTCATTGTCTGTGGTGAGGACGGCCACAGGAAACAAGGCCTGTTGCAAGATTGCTTTTGAAATCAGGCATTTGTAAACACACCTTTTTGTGATGTTAATTCTATAAAGTCCTTAAGTCCTTACAGAAGGATCAAAATGATATTCATGCAGCCGTTACACGATATAACATCAAAGGCAATATCATCTTGTCTAGAGTCTTTTTTTTTATCAGGGATGAGGCAAGTATTGTCATCATCACCTGTTACTAGTATTTTGATGGCAAGTATCATCTCGTATTGAGCCTCTTCCTCGCTTGCTTCCCTAACACATCCCTGGATCTTTTCACTTTGTTTAGCCTTTATTTTTTCATTCCTTAAGCCTATCATGAATGCGGCCCAATGTAATCAGCTTCTCTAGGTTTCTCAGGGCTTCCTTTAGTCCAGCTGGACTAAAGGAAATCTACACGGTGTTTGCTGAGTGCAGGCTGCACCTTTTGCTGCACGGACTTCTTGGATGTGCTCTTGACATTGGTGGGGCGGGAGGAGGGGGGGTTGCAGGGTGCAATGGTACAGGGCCACAGGCTTAGAAGCACCTTTCCATGCTGAGCCAATGGCCTTACTTCTGGGAAGTGACATTCTTCAACCTCTCTTTGTAGGAAACTCTTCACCACCCAGCAGGTTGTCTGAAGCCCCTATTGGTTTTAGTAAGACTGTTTCCTTCTCTGTATCTTAGACAATATTCCTTAACTTCTCCTTGTTCATGCTGTTCTTTGTGCCTACAAGCTTTTCTGACGTCTCAACCAATGCCCACCTAAGTCTCTCACTGCAGTCTTCCATGCTCTCAAAGTCATGCCCATTGCCTCTAAGATTTTCTTCCTGGGCAGTCAACACACACTCTTTCTCTCTCTCTCTCTCTCTCTCTCTCTCTCACACACACACACACACACACACACACACATCGTCTCAGACCCCACTTTAGGAAAAACTCTTAGAAATATTGCTGGTATCTGGTATAATTCAGTAGAACAAAACGACCTGAAGCCTGCCAGTGTTCCTGGAAACAGAAGATCCTCTTATTGCCAACAGTCTGAAAACTTCAAGTGCTCAGATTTTTTGAGCCACTTTGCCAAACAGCTAAAAATGATGCAAGTCTGTGTCCTTTCAAGTTCTTTATGAAGAACTCGGCCCATGTCCAAATGAACGGGAAAACACCAGCACAACATGGTGAAAAGCATCTGTATTGCTTAGATAGTGAAGGGGTGACCAGGTTAATGAATTCTCCGTATCAGTCATCCACACTGACGATTCTACGGCTCTTCCCCAGAACAGCACTGCCGTAAAGTTCTCCGGGGTTGGCCTCAACAGGACACACAGAACGTCATTAGTTGGTGTCAGATGGGGACTAGACTCAATCAGGGTGATCTCCTTGTAAGATATAAACGCTAATCACTCTGTTGTATACCTGAAACTAATATAATATTGTATGTCAATTGAAACTGAAAAATAAATTACAAACCCACTGTTCTCAAAACTGCCTGGTACTGACACAAGAACAGACATATAGACCAATGGAACAGAACAGAGAACCCAGAAATCGACCCAAGCCATTATGCTCAATTAATATTTGACAAAGGAGGGAAGAGCATACAATGGAATCAAGACAGCCTCTTCAATAAATGGTGTTGGGAAAACTGGACAGATACATGCAAAAAAAAATGAAACTAGAGCACCAACTTACACCATACACAAAAATAAACTCAAAATGGATAAAAGACTTAAACGTAAGATGGGAAACCATAAAAATCTTAGAAGAAGCCATAGGCAGCAAAATAGCAAACATTTGTTGTAGCAATATCTTTACCGATACAGCTCCTAGGACAATGGAAACTAAGGAGAAAATAAACAAATGGGACTACATCAAAATAAAAAGCTTCTGCACAGCAAAAGAAACCATCAACAAAACAACAAGAAAGCTCACTGCATGAGAGAACATATTTGTCAATGTTATTTCTTATAAGGGTTTAATCTCCAAAATTTACAGGGAACTCATACAACTTAACAAAAGGAAGATAAACAATTCAATCAAAAAAATGGGCAAATAACCTAAATAGACACTTTTTGAAAGAGGACGTACAGAAAGCCAAGAGACATATGAAAACATGCTCAAAGTCACTAATCATTCAAGAGATGCAAATCAAAACGACAGTGCGGTACCATCTCACACCTGTCAGAATGGCTATCATCAACAAATTAACAAACGGCAAGTGCTGGCACGGAAGCGGAGAAAAAGGAACCCTCTTGCACTGCTGGTGGGAATGCAGACTGGTGCAACCACTGTGGAGAACAATATGGCGTTTCCTCAAAAAATTAAAAATGGAACTTCCATTTGACCCAGTAATCCCACTTCTAGGAATATATCCCAAGAAAACAGAAACATCAATCAGAAAGGATACATGCATCCCTATGTTCATAGCAGCACAATTCACCATAGCTAAGATTTGGAAACAGCCTAAGTGCCCATCTGCAGATGAGTGGATTAGAAAACTGTGGTACATCTACACAATGGAATACTACGCTGCTATAAAAAAGAAGGAATTCTTACCATTTGCAACAGCATGGATGAAACTGGAGAACATTATGCTAAGCAAAATAAGCCAGTCAGAGAAAGATAAATATCACATGATCTCACTCATTTGTGGAATATAATGAACAACATAAACTGATGAACAAAAATAGAACCAGAGACATAGAAGCATCGGACAGACTGTCCAACCTATGAGGGAAGGTGGGGGGTGACGGGGTAAGAGATCAACCAAAGGACTTGTATGCATGTATATGAGCATAACCAATGGATACAGACAGTAAAGGGGCGAGGGCATGTGCTGGGGGGTGGGAGCGGCCGGGGAGAGGTCAATGCGGGGGGAAAAGGAGACTCATGTAATACTTTAAACAATAAAGAATTTAAATTAAAATAAATAAATAAGTAAAATAAAATAAGCTTTTAACATAATGATGTAACCTCCTTAGCCCATGCTATTTTGAAAAGCATCTTTACAAATGCTCATCCAGTATAACCGAAGCAGTATTGTTGAGTTCATCAATCTGTGCAGTATCGTTGAGTTAATTTACTCACTGGGAACAATCTAATTCCCAAGACTTCCTGGGCCTGCCCCATGCGCTGAATGTAACTGACACTTGCACAAATAGCAGCCAAGGGCCTATGACCTAGTTGGTGCTGTCTGGACTTCAAAGTTACCCAGAGCTTTGGCATCCACCCCAAAAGTAATTTTCCCAAACAAAGACCAAGGAACTTCCCCCAAATGATTGAACTCCAGATGGAAAAATAAATATTAAAAATAAGAAAGGGAAAAAAATGTAGTTCCCACCCCCTAAGAGAATTTCTAAAAATTAGTGCCAAATATTCAGTAAAAACCCAGCAAACAAGAATGTTAGGAAAAGATACAGAAGAGTGTTTATAAGTTCTGTTGAAAGAATGAGAACCCTGAAAAGGCCTCTTTGTACAACTACTTTGCCAATATTTCCTGTAGATTTTATTAGTCTGCCCTTAACACACATGAAAATTAGGAATGAGATGCAGACCTAAATATTTTTTTTCTCCAATTTCTTGTTCTTTGGTGGATGGTGGTGAAATGGACGATGGTCAAAGCCACCTGGAGCCCCCAAGAGGCACTGACAGGTGGCAAAGCTCCAGGGACATCTTGGTTGATCAGCAGTCCACAACACTCACTAATGTATCATCTGACACTGACACACCTGTGTTCCTAGAAAGAGGTACACGGTAATAACAAACAACTTAGAAATGGGTATGCTTCCTGGAAAATGGATAATAATTAACACCTTTGAAGTTGCAAAAAAGGCTGAGCCCATAAAGTGAGGGGCTAAAACTGGAATATTTGTAAACACAGAGATACTGTCTTTCTGATTATAGTTTAATGCCCCTTAGTTGGTGCCCCATCTTTGTGACCTCAATGAGCAGGGGTAAGGTGGGAGCATGTTATTATAGGTGGATGCCATGTGGTGTGAGGAGGAGAATATAGAAATGACTCATAAACTCCCTGAGGGGAAACTATTTTTAGTTAAAAAGGATCTAGCCCAAATGGGACCATTGAGTCTACTGTTCTTTTTAAATTTTTTTTAGGTACAGAAACCCAGCAATTGGCCTCTGGGCAAAGCTAAAGCTAGCCTCCTAATCACTGTTATTTACTTATAATTTTCTACAATTCATTCTGTAGAGAGTCAGTTGACTTGCTAGGCTGCCCTGACAGTAGTATTTCACTACTTCTCTGTGCCGCCTGGATGTCAAACAAACTTGACAGTGATCTACAATCCATGCAGAGCCTGAGAATAGCCAGCAACCCTGGGTTAGAATGGAGATATTAGAATTAGAATGGAGATATCTCCCACAGTATTAGAATGGAGATATCTCCCACAGTATTGGTCGGAGATACTTAGGTAAAATTCACTCTCAGGGAGGAAAGGACATCAATCCCTCTACTAAAAACGGGTGTAGGTAGAAGAATAAGGGGACGAAGGAGCAGAAGCTCTCTCTAGGTGTCTCCAGGTTAAAGGGAAGAACCCCAGAGAGATTATAGGATATAGAAAGGAGTGAGTTAAGGGCAGCCCAGACAATTTTATGTTTCCTCACTACTTTGCCAAGGGCAAATTGACTCTGAATGCCGCAGCCTCCAGAGGACATGGCGCTCTGTAAGCTATGTTCAAGACTCCACTGGCTCTCTCTCCTGGTTGATTGGAGGACATCATTGACAAGTCATCTTCAATTATGTCAGGAGTTTCAGGGACATGTAGAGATAGCAATGGAATTTAGAAGAGACTAAAAGGTAGTGCCTCTTGGGATCCACTCCCAGTTTTGTCACTGACTCATAGAGTAACTTTATTCCTCCCATGGTTATCAGGGCGAGTCTATGAAGATGATACAACACTTGAGATTGGGAGGTCAATCCAGCACCCCTCCTTGCTTGGTATTTAAATTAAATGTAAACTTTCTTAGGATACAAGTAATGAGAAAGGCAGACAGGAAGCATATAAAAACCTAAGAGAAACAAAGTTGAAAAATTTTATGAATTTCCCTCTTCAATTTTTAAAATTTATTGAGGTGAAAATTAATTTCATATTATATGACTTTCACCTCAATAAATTTAAAAGTGAACAATTCAGTGATGTTTAGTACATTCACAATGCTGTACAACCACCTCCTCTACCTGGTTCCAAAGCCCCTTTGCTCCTTTGCCCAAGTTGCAAAAGTCTGCATTCTCTGGGGTTCCCTGGACATGCTGTGATGGTCAGCTTTAAACAGCACACTCCTCACATCCTCAGAAAGGCTCATGCAGGGAAAATGGCTCCCTGACTCAGAACATTATCCACTGGAGAGAGAGGTCGATGAATGAAATTCCTATGGCCTGGGGAGCAGAGTCTCTTCATTTACCCCTCTTGCAAGGAAGCACAAAATCAAGACAGCAAAGAGAGTGCAGACTGGCCCCCCTACAAAAAGAAAATTCATCACTACTTCTATACCCACAAAAGTCCTTCAAATTATACAGAAAATGAAAACAAAACCTCTACCGGTATCATGAACAATGTGACTGTGTGAAGCAGAGATTTAGTGTCAACCTCTGGGTAGTTTGTTTCAGGACACACCTAAAACCTCTCCTTGCCTTTAGAAATCTCATCTGGTGTTGATTATTCCTGATACTATTTCATAAATAGACAACACTTTGCTATTATGTGGGTACTTATTGGAATATAAGCTGCACCTGTCACATTTTTAGAAATCAAAATATTTGATGGGAATACACATTACACATAAACTAGAAGTTTCTGAAGTTAATGCTTTGGCTCTATATTATCTAATCAGACCCTGCATTCAATCTAAAATCGTCCATATCAGCCCTCAGGACCTAGCTCTGATGCCTAGGATGAGCCTAATATATTTGGACCATGGTCACAGATCCTTCTCTCGTCAGTGGTTTTGACATTGATCTAACAGCATTAAAATTATTCTGTTGATGACATTTTCAGTCCTTTGTTGCACTTCCTGATTTTATAAATAATAAATATTGTTAGTGCAATGCATGATAAATGCACTTGTAATATACAGCAGATTTAAAGCCATCAATGTCAGAGTTAAACATTCAAGAGTGGGGTAACTGAATAAACATACAATATTGATGGTTACTCTGAGAACTAAATATTCTATCTCCTTGTGACCACATGGTCAACCTCATTGCTCTTCTCTTCCTCTATATATACCAAATATGATTAAAAATAGGTATCTTGCTTACTATTTTCAATAATAAGTTGCAAAGTTCAGTTTTGATCATTGTGATATGACTACACAGCGGGAGAAGATACTAAATTTTGGAAGTCACAGACTGCATTCATGCCAGAAAAAAAGAAAATTAAAATAGAAGAAGAACCTAAAAACCACCAAAGAAATTGAGGCCTGATGCAGGCTCTTACCTCTGAACCTGTTCAGCATGCCTAGGAGTCCAGTGAGCTCAGGATTCACTGGCTGAGGCTTTTGCATCTGCATCAATTCAGTCCTGTGAACAATGACATCAGTGGTATTTGAGGCCAAAGGTTAGTCACACAACCATTATAAAGATTGGAGCTTTCAATCCAAGATATTTCACCACCATACTCCCATTCTGACATAATGGAGCATACATTTTAGTCTACCTTCCTAGGGATATAAAAAAAAAAAAATGTTGCCTTACTTCTTTTTCTAAATTTAAATTATATAAAACGCTGACTTTCCCATTCTCCTCAGATATTATTCCATTTCTAAAATGATTGAGAATCATTTCCTCCATCTAGTCCATCTCAGGGAATGCAAACCCCTGGGTATCTTACAGGGAGCAGAACACACAGACAGAGACTTTGGGACTTGAGTCTCAGAGTCATCACCAATGAGACATTCAGTGTCTGAAAGAGAAGAGTCCACAAGCCAGATAGCTTTGCTCTTTTTTCTCAAGCAAGGAAATTTAACTCCTGCCTGGCAGCCTGCTCCTAAAGCTGTAACTTCTTAGGGGGCACAAGGAGGTCATTCCCCCGAGGTCTGCCTACAAGGGGGACATGCAGTGATGGATCAGCCTGAGTCACTGCTTGACCTGGGAACAAAAGAATCCCCATCCATTCATAGGGAAGCTCCCTCTTTCCTGCCTTTTTCACCATCCAGGTTTGCACTGTAGGTCCCTCCTCAGTGATCCCAGTAAATCCCATACCCAGTAAGCAGTTACTCTCTAGTCCCTGGCAACCACCAATCTTCATTCTGCATCTACGGCTTTATCTATTCTGGATATTTTGTGTAAGCGGAATCATAAAATAGTGATTCCATTCTCTGTCTGGCTTCTTTCACTTATCATAATGATTTTTGAGTTTTGTCCATGTAGTAGCATGTATCACTATTTTACTTCTTTTTATGGCTGAGTAATATTCCATTGTTTGTATATACCACACTGCTTACACATTCATCTGTTGATGGAAATTTGGGCTATTTCTCTCTTTGTGCTCCCCCTTGAAAAATTCTATGCCCCCCACCCTTCCTCATATACACTCCAGGTGTTAATTACAATAGAACATCCTAGAACCCCTATTCCAACCCTGAGCAGTGTTGTTCTTTTTCATTTTTTTTGTGTGTAATTTTTGTATAATTTAAAAATTATCTCTGACACATGTCCAAATAAGAAGCTCAAATTCTCTATTGCAGATCAGAAAACAGATACGGTAGCAATTTTGACACTGAGAAAAGGTACAGTAGCAATCTTTGACAATGAGAACATGATACAATAGCAATCTTTGATACTAAAAAGATACAATAGCAATCTGACAGTTTCATTGGTAACTGTATCTCAACAATCTGACATTAAAATCTTATGAGCTCTTCTCTCAACACCCAGGGGGAAGGAGGCAAGTGATAGAAGGATTCCATATGCACAGTGTTACATGTTTTCATGGGTCAGAGCATAAGTAGCAAACAGCAGAATCCATTGGTTCTTAAGCCTAAAATCAGCATTTAAATTCTACAAGGATAAAATAAAAGAGATCATTAAAAAAGATATCTAGACCACACTAAAGTGGCTGAAGCCCAGCAAGATTTGAAACAGTGATGTTCAAAGTGAGTTCCAATGCCTACCACACCAGCAGCAGGGTCACCTGGAACCTGTTAAAAATGTATATTCTCAGTCCGCACCCCAAACTGACTGAATCAGAAACACTAGGGGATGGAGCCCAGTCAAAACTGTTGTAGCAATTTCTCCAGGAGATTTGATGCATGCTAACATTTGAGAAGACTGATTTAAAATGAGTGGATGGCTCTTTGATTTGATACCTGGGTTCTTAAAGTAATGATGTGTGATATTTATTCAACTGAAGGACATTCTTTTCATCAGAAGTATTTGAAAAGTAGGCCTATAGAACTTGCCAAAATGATTAATTGTGTTGACTTCTTGTTATCTAGGACTAAGAGTGTTTTCATGAGGATTTTTGGAAAAGCAAATGTAAGCTACACATTGTGAGAAGGAAAGGAGCCAAATAATTTAATGGGGCTAGAAAGGGCTTTTCAGCAGGGACAGCTGCCATTGGAGGGCTGACCAGTAGTATTGCATATTAATTATGGCCATTATGTCTCTGGCCCAGCATTTGTGGGAAGAGAAAGAAGTTCAGAGGTACATATCCTGGGCCAGAGAAAGGGACTTGTTATTGTTCCACTTAAAAAAAAAAATTTATAGCAGGACTTTGTTTTGGCTTTTGTTTACTGTATTGGTTTTATGTTTTATTGATGTGTAGAGAGAGAGGAAGAGAGAAACATCTATGTGAGAGCATACCATTGATTGGCTGCCTCCTGCATTGCCCCTACCAGGGACTCAGCTGCAACCCAGGCATGTGCCCTGACTGGGAATGGAATCGGCAACCCTTTGGTGCACAGGAAGATGACCAACCAATTAAGCCACACCAGCCAAGGCAATGTATTGATTTTAAAAGATATTTTTATAAGTAACATTTTGGAGAAATTTAGAAAAATAAAAAAAAAGGGTAAAGGGCCTCAAAAATAGAAGGAAATTTAGACTTTGGGTGAAAAACACACAATGCAATCTACAGATGATGTATCATAGAATTGTACATTTGAAACCTATATGATTTTATTAACCAGTGTCGCCCCCAATAAATTTAACTTAAAAAATACATTTGCATCATTACCCAGTACACACATGCACGCATATCTGAAACAGAAGTTCTATTAAACAGT
The DNA here is from genome assembly GCF_028538775.1 of Myotis yumanensis. NCBI lineage: Eukaryota > Metazoa > Chordata > Mammalia > Chiroptera > Vespertilionidae > Myotis > Myotis yumanensis. The sequence continues at coordinate 44,500,710 of NW_027223758.1, forward strand.
ACCTCCCCACCCCTCATGCAATGCATTTTGATATATTTCTCTTCCATTCAATTCCATTTCATTATTTTAAAAAGCTGGTTACCACTTAGCTGGCGTGGCTCAGTGGTTGAACATCAACCTATGAACCATGAGGTCACGGTTGGATTCCAAGTTAGGGGTGCATGCCTGGGTTGCAGGTTCCATCCCCAGTGTGGGTGTGCAGGAGGAAGCCAATCAATGATTCTCTCTCATCATTGATGTTACCCTCTCTCTCCCTCTACCTTCCTCTCTGAAATCAATACCAAAAAATTTTAAAATCAAAATAAAAAAATAAAAAGCTGGTCACTCACTAAGTTGCTCCTATGGCCCACTAATTGGTTGTAATTTTCAACTTGAAAAGAACAGGCCTATAGTATTATTTTTTTTCTTTAAACATATTTTTATCGATTTCAGAGAGGAAGTGAGAGGGAGAGAAAGATAGAAACATTAGTGATGAGGGAGAATCATTGATTGGTTGCCTCCTGCACACCCTACACTGGAAATGGATCCCGCAACTCAGGCCTGTGCCCTGACCGGGAATTGAACCGTGACCTCCTGGTTCATAGGTTGACTCCCAACCACTGAGCCATGCTGGCCAGGCTATAATATTCTTTTTAAAACACTGGGAGTTAAGTAGAGTTTTGTGTGCTGGCCTGGGACTCTAACCATCATTTACAACCTTGTCCTGCTGCAAACATGTATTCTTATTTTCAAACAACTGGATTAGAATCCAATTTGGGGAACTCAATCTATCGGTAAGCTGGGGACTGTTAAAGTCTAAACCAGGAACATTTTTATATTAGGAATTCTTTTAGACAAAAACAAGGAAAAGCTGACAGCCTTCCAGAAGTCTTCCCGCAGTAATTCTAATGAACTCATCTGCTTGGAAACAGCTTATCAGGAAGTAGTCAACCTTAGCATTTATGCAACTTCTTCTTCCTTTGAAAAAGGGCTTAATTTGAATTTCCGAAGACAGCACAGAGGCAATTCATTTTCCCCATAACACATGGATTGGAAGTTAATGTGTTTGCTAAAAAATATAATCCAGTAGTGGCCTGAAGGGTTTATGAAATCTACCAGGTTTGCAACTATAGTTCCAGTTCTGTCTTAGGCGAGACCTTTTCCATCCTGACTGGTCCTGCTGGAGAGAACGAGCCAGGCAGTTTGGGAAATGCTTCCCCATCACCCAAGCTTCTTCAAAGCTGCATTCAGGAACTTTCAGAATATCGTTAAAAATAACAGAGACTGGCCTTATTTTTAGGTGCTCTGTTCCCTAAAGCATTTTTACTCTATTTTGTGTAAATTTGAACAATAATCTAATCCAATGAACTCTAAACCATATGTGTATCGGTAGTTAAACTTGGGCTTCTTATAGAGGCCTAGAAATTAATCATTTTATGAAATTATTTCAGAGAGCATTGGGGTTTGAAAGTACATGAGTGTATCTCACCGATTTTCATCACTTTTAAAGTATATCCTATTATCATTTACTGTTTTCTACCCCTCAAAAATAAAAGCTAGATAGCCTTTCAAGATAGTACACAGTGAAATGGTGCAGACTCCCACTTCCGGGCCAGCTGATGGGGACTCCAGGAGGCTCCAAGCAAAGCCCAAGGCCTCTCCTCAAGACCTCTCCTCATATGTCTAAATGTCCCCAAACTATGTTTATCCTATGTCTTCTGTCCTGAACCCCCTTGTGAGAGGGCAGTAAATGTCCTATACATGACATGGGTGGTATAAAGAAAAGATTTCAAGCATCTGAAATCCCCCTTATTCCATCATCAGCCCTTTAGCCTTTCAGACTGTGATCTTGAGCAAGTTTCTTAATCTCCTAGGTAACCTTCAGTTTCCTCATCTGCAAAGTGGAAATCAATGTACCCACACATGATGGGGACCAAGAGAGATCATTTAGCTGATATGTGAGAAATACTTCGTATAGTGTCGGGCACATGGTAAGCTGCTCAAAAAGTACTACTTCTTTTCCTTTCTCTTTATTTTTCTAGAATCTCATTTTAAAAGAAAAATTCAAAAAAATTACTGTTAGGGCTTCCAGTTCAAGATGGAGCACTGGGCACAGGTATTTGCTCTCCCTCCCTTGCTCTGCCCCTTCCACCCACTACCCCTAAGATCCCAAGTAATGGCAGTGAAGGAATAACACCATGACAGCGAAGAGAGCAGGAGCAGGACAACCAGCAGGCACAGTGGAGGAAAGACCAGCTCTGACTGACCACAGCCTCGCCAGGCTCCAGGACCAGAAAGGGAAACAGGCAAACTTGGACTTTAAGGAAAGAGCCTCCTCAAAGAAGTCATGACCTTGAACAAGCCCAAAGGGACAATAATCCTAGTACATGGCATAAGAATAGATGATTGTTTTTTCAACTTTAAGAATCCACTCATGAGAGATTTCAATATAATTACAGAAAAAAAGTTATGTTATCAACCTTGACTTGAGGTTGAATATACATTAAGAGTGGGTGTTTTGTAGCTAGACTGCCTGGATTTAAATCCCAGCAGCTGGATCTTATTGAGATGACTGTTAAGCCAAGACTGGAAGGAGTGTGATGTGTGCAGACCCAGAGGAATGCATTCCAGGCAGTGGGAACAGCAAGGAAACTGAGGCAGGATAAGCCAGGTGCATTTGAGGAACAGGTCTGTCCCTCAATAGAGGAGAGTAATGGGATATGAGGTCAGAGAGCATGCAGTTGTGGCCATGAAATAATAATATCAAAATTCAAAAGGGATAAATGAATAAACAATGATTTTGATAAGTCAAGAAGTAGCATAGTATTTAAAGGTGTCCAAGTAGCTACCAGAAGAAGGAAAGAGAACTGTTCAAAGTGCCTGACTCTAAGAAATTGGCCTGGAGGTAACGACACACTTTATTATTAAATCTTCCGCACAACAACAAAAAACCCATGTGCAAGAAGGAAAAGAGAACATGTGCATTTAATTGTACTTTGATAAAAGGGAAATGAAATTAAAAACTCTCCAAGTGGAAAAAATATGAATTTGTCTACCACAAAAGTGATCATAATGAAATTTGCATGATTTTACGCCCCTGAAGTAATTCAACAGTAAATATGTCCCAAGTGGACTCTTACCTTTGAGATTTTGCATTTCCCTAAAAAAGCCTTTCCATGCTCCTGCTCTTTGCTTGGGAAATGGGTTATGCAAATTAATCAACACTTCTAACTCCATGATTGCCACAGTTTCTGTCCTGAAATACTTGGATTCTCCAATCTCCCAGAAGCCACAGATTGGAGACAGTGCTGCTGACCAGACACCTGCGAAGAAAGGGATAAAGAGGAGCAACTTAAGAGCTGAAGTCTGAGAAGACAGGTCTTTGGACTCACAATGCCTGGGAGACCACAAGAAGGAAAGCAGTGTCTCTGGTTAGCTAGGAGGCACCTTCACACAAACCTGGGACACTCATGCAATCATGAATGCTTCTAGAGCAGGGGTTCTCAACCTGTGGGTCAAGACCCCTTTGGGGGTCAAACGACCCTTTCACAGGGGTCGCCTAAATACATCCTGCATATCAGATATTTACATTAGATTCATAACAATAGCAAAATTACGGTTATGAAGTAGCAACGAAAATAATTTTATGGTTGGGGGTCACTGTATTAAAGGGTCGTGGCATTAGGAAGGTTGAGAACCACTGTTCTAAAGGCTGCTTGTCACATGTGTCACTGCCATTCTTACACAGGATCCACAAAAAGCAGGTGAGTTAATATGCTAACAATTAATCAGAAGCTTGCTTTCAAGTTAACTAGGAGCTAAGCTAGATTTCCCTTTTTTGATTCAAATCTGAAGAATTATTTGCCCAACAAGCAAAGGAAAGATGAATACAACATTCAGAGTTGTACTAGTTAACGAAGATCAGATAGAGATCTGGTTAGAGAAGGAGAAGCAGGTTGATGCAATGATGTTGTCAATGTTCCAGTTCTTAAGTGGTGGGTTCACAGGAGTTTCTATTATTATGCTTCATTATTTACATATACAATATTTTTTGTATGTGTCAGATATTACTAATACTTAAAAAAACATTTTATTGATTTTTAGAAAGAGAGGAAGGGAGAGGGAGAGAGAGAGAAACAGAAATATGAGAGCAAAACATCGATTGGCTGCCTTCTGCATGCCCCTTACCAGGGATTGAACCCACAACCCAGGCATGTGCCCTGACAAGGAATTGAACTGGCAACCTTTCAGTGCACAGGACAACACTCAACCAACCGATCTTCACTGGCTAGGGCACTAATACATTTTTTAAAGAATAAAGTATAAGTTGCTTGAGAGATATCTACTGCATTACCTTGCAACATCATTCCATTTCTTAATAACACCAAGTTATATATTCCTTTTTTACCCATTTTTCAAATTCTACCACATTTTAGTGCTCCAAGAAATCCTGTGTAGAAGTATAACATCAATTCTAATGTTCCCATAAATAAAATAACCCTAAACAAACAAGAAATCCTACGTAGGTTATAGTGGAAGAATGGGGATTAGAATCAAAGCAACTCAAGTTCAATACTTGTGGCCTCTAAAAGTTTCAAATTTCAGCTGTTGATTTTCATTGTTATAGCCATTTCTTTCCTCATTTCACTTGATCACATGCATTGCCTTGATTGTGTCAATAATTATGATGTTCCACAGAGAAGCACCATCATCCTATAACTCTAGTTTGGAGAGTGGTATATACTGTGGTCAGAACCGATCTCACAGAAACAATCATTTCAGACACAAAGAATGCACAACTCCTTTTCCATGACAATGGTAGCTGCTCCCATGCGGGAACCCTAGATCCAGGACCTCAGCATGGGCAGCCCCTGGACCTCAGTTCACCCAGCTAAGAGAGGCCAACATGGATGCTTAGGCTGGCTGACATTCAAAGACATGACTTGAACGTTCAGAGGATCATCAGTGAAAGAAGTCTTGCTAAGTCTAGATGGTGACTTGCACGAATAAGTCTATAATACAATAAAATATGCATTGAAACTCAGGTAGCCACAGTCCTTGTTGTAGGCTGACTCCAAAGTTAGACATCAACAAATGCTCCCAACCTGTGTGTGGAGTCCATTTCTCCCCCTGAATCTGAGCTGGCCCTGTAATTTGCCTTAACCTACAGAATACAGTGGGATTCAACTAGTGATAGCTCTGGGCTTAACCCATAGATGTCTGGTAGCTTCTGCTTTTACTGTCTCGAAACCTTGAGCCTCCAGAAAAAGAGGCCCAGCTACTCAAGTGGATAGACTACATGGGAAGAGGGAGAGAGAAAGAATGGATCTTGGTCAGATTCCAGCTCTGGAGGCTACAAGTCCAAAGTCAAGTGTGTTGGCAGGGCTGGAGTCTTCTGGAGGTTCTGAGGGAGCATCTATTCCTTGCTTCTTCCAGCTTCTCGTGGTTTCCAGAAAACCTCGGTGTTCCCCTGGCTCACAGCCACATCACACCCATCTGTCTCTGTTGTCACACGGCATCCCCCTGTGTGTGTCTACTTGTCCCCTTCTTTTCTCACAAGGACACCAGTAATTTTGGATTAGGGCCCCTCTACTCCAGCATGACCTCATCTTAACTAATTACATCTGCAAAGACCCTTTTCCAAATAACGCCACATTCTGAGGTTCTGGGTAAATGTGAATTTCGGGAGATAATATTTAACCCCGTGCAGAAACCATCTGCACATTCTTACCCTCGTCAAGCCTCCAGACCATGGCAGCTGCCTGGGAGCCTCCAGGAGAGATGAGTGGGACAACCCAAATGACCTTTCCTGCTGCCTGCCCAAATTGCAAAATCAAAACCAAATGAAATGTTGTTTTGAAGCCACTGAATTTTGAGATGGTTTGTTAACGGTAGAGGTAACCAGAACAGTCCTTTTGAAACATTAGAGGTGATTCAACTAATCATTGACATGAATTACTAATAAAATGCTGTTAACATATAAATAAAATGACTAGTAAAGGGATGAAAACATTGAGGTTTTTGGAAAAAGCTATTGTAACTTTCATGAGATGTTCTACACATGATTTCATTACATTGTTTTGCTTCACCCAAGGGTTTCTGAGAGGTGATTTCCTGTTTAAAATGAGAAGGAAAAAGGGGGAGGTGTTCTATGCCTCAAAATGACCACGAATTGCTGAATAACATGGAAGGAATGTGAAATGCACTGAACCAGAGAGGAGAGTTTTGTTTCTTGCGAAGGACTGTGGGTTTTATTATATTTGATAGCCTCTGGGAAGAAAAAGGAAGGGACTTGATTGCTACAGCTGGCATCCTGGTCATAAAGATTAGAAGGTGAACAGACAAAGGTGTGAAAAAAAATGAGATCTGACCCTGACCAGGTGCTCAATAATTCAGCTCTCATCTCGACAAGTTCAAGTTTCCATCTTCTGGAAGCTTTGCATCATTCCAGATGAAGAAAGATATTCTGCCAATTTTCCATAACCACCACCAAAATCTATGCAGGATGGGAAACAGCAAGTGTTAATCCTTTGTGACCCCAGAAGCATCAAGGTCTGTTATAAAACTGTGGAGTAAGAGGCCATAACTCAGGGAAAAAAATTCTCCAAAATAGATGGTGACTATGTCCACTGGGAAAATAATTATAAATCTTCATACAGAGGCAAGGACAGAGTAGACTTAAATTTAAGTAAAAAGATAGGGGTCCTTCCTGGAGACTATTATGCTAAGAGAAATGGGCCAGTTAGAGAAAGACAAATACCATGTGATCTAAGTAGAATCTAAAGAACAAAATAAACTGATGAACAAAATAGGTCCAGAGCTACGGATACATGGAACAGAATAACACACCTTAGTCGAGGAGGAGGGTTGGGGAGTGAGGGGAGGTATAGGAAGAGATTAACCAAAGAACATATATGCATGTATGTATAACCCATGGACACAGACAATAGCTTGGGGAAGGCCTGGGGTGAGGCTGGGGTAGGTGGAGGGGGACAAAAAGGGAGAAAGTGGGAGACTCTGTAATACTGTCAACAATAAAATAAAATTATAAAATAAAAAGCTAGGGGTCCTCTCCACTCAGCAACTCTGAGCATTAGGAAAGCTCCCCGAGCCATTTGGCATTTCAAGTTTCTCATTCAGAAAAGGGGAATAACAATAGCCTAGTTTTTTCAGAAGGTCATTGTGGAAAACATGACATTTTAAATGTGAAAGCACTTTGAACTCTTCAAAAATACATCTCAGAGGGAAGGCAGGGGAGGGTGGGTAGGAAGAGATCAACCAAAGAACTTATATGCATATATGCACAACCCATGGACACAGACAATAGGGTGGTGAAGGCCTGGGGCAGGAATGGGCAGAAAGGGTCAATGGAGGAAAACAGGGGACAACAATAAAGATTAAGAAAAGATACATAACAAAGATGAGGTTTTGTCATTAGTCTTCAACATATATTTAAGCACATTCATGGGGAAAATATTTTCTGGAGTGCCAATGTCAGACAGATACGGCTGATGAAAAGGAATTGCCAAAGAAACATGTGGAACAGTGGTGGTGATGGCAGCCACAACTCATGCTTCCACTTCCCACTTTCAGCCCTGTGCAGGAATCCTAGGATTTTCTATTGCAGGGCATTTCCTTTATCCCTACTCTCGTGGATTTACAATGATAATTACTTGCCATACGTGAGCTTCCAGTTAAAGTCCTCCAGGAAAATCATCCTCCTGGAATCTCCCCACCAGGTTCACCTGTCACCTCCTACTTACTGTCAAGCCAAACACAGACCATTGCCAAGATGAGGCTGGTGTCGGAGCACATGTTTTCTCTTTAAGGTCTGATTACCAGCCAGTTTGGCGTCTTACAAGATGATGAGAAGAGAAAAAACTGAATCTATTCTTGTACACGACCATAAAGTCTCTTGATGTTTGGATTTCCAAGCAAATCTAAAAGAAATTAATGAAGTACTGCTAACTATGAGCAAGACAACTTGCAAAAGTTATGACATACTTTCTAATATTGATAATATTATTCCCCCCATTTATAAATATAATAGTTGAAGGTCAAGTCTTCAATAATTTGCAGTAGAGCCAGAACATGTACCTGGGTGGTTTGACTCCAGAAGTCAAGCTCTTGCTATTACACAGCACCTTGCCGGAAACCTTTATATAAGAAGTGTAGAATTGATGGTGAAGCTTACGTGTTCCTTCCAAACTTGGCTTGTTGGCGGCTATTCTACCACCTGGGTGAGCACACAAGCTGTGGCTTGTCTGTTCTTTTGGTGGAAATTTAGTCAGCCAGGTTTTCCTTCTTTTGCCTGTGATATATATGAGTTATTTTCTCCCCCTGCCCCCTCTTTGGTAACAAAATTCATACTATTAGTCCTTCTCTATTCAATCTAATGATTTCTTCAGTGATGGTTACAATGAAAGTCTACATTCCCAAGTATGACATTTAAGACTCTCCATGAGCTGATCCTCTCCTAATTCCTGTCTCATCTCCCCTCATATCTCCTCATTTGCTTGAAGCACTAGGCAAACAATATTCAGATCACAACTTGTGGGCCCCATGTATTTTCTTACAATGACCTACTATGCAGAATAATGTTCCCATCTAGGATTAGTTCTTGTCACTGTTTCAAAAAATTGTTCATAGAAATTAAACAGTTACCTGGAATAAAAACTTCCTAGGCCAACTAAAACTTTAAGCTGCTTGGCTTTGGGGCAAAAATGCTAACTCAATATAAGAATACTGATCATCTTGCTTGATTATCAGTTCTGAATACCAGTAATGCACAGCTTTTCCCATCAAATTGAGAAGGAAAGTAAGTCTTTTTTTTATTTTTATTTATTTATTTTTTTATTGCTTAAAGTATTACAAAGGGTATTACATATGTGTCCCTTTTTTTCTCCCTGCCCTTGACAATCCCCTGGCCTCCCCTCCCCCCCAGTGTCTTATGTCCATTGGTTATGCTTATATGCATGCATACAAGTCCTTCGGTTGATCTCTTACCCCTCTCCCTCCTGCCCCCCAACCCTCCCCAGCCTTCCCGCTGCAGTTTGACAATCTGTTTGAGGCAACTCTGCCTCTGTATCTATTATTGTTCAAAAGTTTGTAATGGTCTTTATTATCCATGAATGAGTGAGATCATGTGGTATTTTTCCTTCATTGACTGGCTTATTTCACTTAGCATAATGCTCTCCAGCTCCATCCATGCTGTTGCAAATGGTAAGAGTTCCTTCTTTTTTACAGCAGCATAGTATTCCATCGTGTAGATGTACCACTGTTTTCTAATCCATTCATCTACTGATGGGCACTTAGGCTGTTTCCAGATCTTAGCTATGGTGAATTGTGCTGCTATGAACATAGGGGTGCATATATCCTTTCTGATTGGTATTTCTGGTTTCTTGGGATATATTCCTAGAAGTGGGATCACAGGGTCAAATGGGAGTTCCATTTCCAGTTTTTTGAGGAAACTCCATACTGTCTTCCATAGTGGCTGCACCAGTCTGCATTCCCACCAGCAGTGCACGAGTGTTCCTTTTTCTCCACATCCTCTCCAGTACTTGTCGTTTGTTGATTTGTTGATGATAGCCAGTCTGACAGGTGTGAGATGGTACCTCATTGTTGTTTTGATTTGCATCTCTCGAATGATTAGTGACTTTGAGCATGTTTTCATGTCTCCTTGCTTTCTGAATGTCCTCTTTTGAAAGGTGTCTATTTAAGTCCTTTGCCCATTTTTTGATTGGATTGTTTATCTTCCTTTTGTTGAGTTGTATGAGTTCCCTATAAATGTTGGAGATTAAATCCTTATCAGTAATAACATTGGCAAATATGTTCTCCCATGTAGTGGGCTTTCTTGTTGTTTTGTTGATGGTTTCTTTTGCTGTGCAGAAGCTTTTTATTTTGATGTAGTCCCATTTGTTCATTTTCTCTTTAGTTTCAACTGCCCTAGGAGCTGTATCAGTGAAGAAATTGCTTCGGCATATGTCTGAGATTTTGTTGCCTTTGGATTCTTCTAGAATTTTTATGGTTTCCTGTCATACATTTAAGTCCTTTATCCATTTTGAGTTTATTTTTGTGTATGGTGTAAGTTGGTGGTCTAGTTTCATTTTCTTGCATATATCTGTCCAATTTTCCCAACACCACTTATTGAAGAGACTATCTTGGCTCCATTGAATGTTCTTTCCTCCTTTGTCAAATATTAATTGAGCATATTGGTTCGGGCCGATTTCTGGGCTCTCTATTCTATTCCATTGATCTATATGCCTGTTCTTGTGCCAGTACCAGGCAGTTTTGAGAACAGTGGCTTTGTAATGCATCTTGATATCTGGTATTGAGATCCCACCTACTTTGTTCTTTCTCAGGATTGCTGCAGCTATTCGGGGTCTTTTTTTATTCCAGATGAATTTTTGGAGAGTTCGTTCTAGATCTGTGAAGTATGCTGTTGGTATTTTAATGGGAAGTGCGTTGAATTTATAGATTGCTTTGGGTAGGAAAGTAAGTCTTGGTAAATGCAAATTTATTTATAATGATACAAATATTTTTGAAAACAACATGGGATAGGGAAGGGGATAGATCATAAAAGTGCCCCTTGGTGATAGAAAGCTTAGGAACCAAATTGACCCACTGTTGTCTTTATTCTAGCTCACTCTTTCATATTGAAATCCTTCATGTTTTTGACAACTTATATAAAAGCTTCTTCCCCTATGTTATCAGAGAGAAGTAATCTCTCCTTGCTTTTTGATCCTATGGCATGGAGTGTATACTGTTCTTACTTGTGTATTTTCTTGGCTCTAAAATGATATTAATTACAATCTGCCTCATTATTCTATATACCACAGAGGAAGAAAAACACTACCAACTAAATTATGGCATACCAACTTCATTTCAACATGTAAAAAAGTAAAAAGAAAACATGTGTTACAATTTGATGGACATAGTATTATGAGTAGTTTGCATTTCATTTCCCTTGTTAGAATATTAAGAGGGAGCTACTATGACTTGCTCATTTCTATTTCCTCAGGACCTTATCCTATGCCTTACATGTGGTATATATTTAATCTGTGTTTGTTACATGAAATTGTTAGCTTAGAATTGTCCTAAAAGACTCCCAAAGCTGGGTGACACTAAGGCTCTTAGTGAAAATACTTACTCGGTTTCTGCCTTTTGCATACATTTATAGATCAGTCTAGTCTATAAATTCAACGATGAAGAAAGCATGTGATCCTAACAGCCTCCTTGCCTACGTATCAGTTAAAAGTAAACAACTTCACTAAAATATTATTTGTTAGACTCCAGCAAGCCTTTTATTCAGATAACTTGGGGTGCTATACAGAGAATTTCATATTTGCAAACCTTGAACCATTTACTTTTGAAAATTAGGCCAAGGAAGGAAGAGCATAGAGGAGTTAGGGAGAGAAAGAAAAGTCCGTTCAAAACTGGCATCTATTGTCTTTGTCCATGGAAGACGCCATATTCTTAATGAACCAATGGCTGGATCGGTGGATGATGTAGCAGTCAACTATTGCTATACAAATGCTCATAACAAATTACAGCAACACCTCAGTGCCATATAACAATACGTGCGTGCTTATTTGGTTCATATGGTTTGGCTGGGTGTTCTGCTCGCCTGGGCTGGACTTACCCATGTATCTGGAAGTCAGTTGGGAGTCGGCAGGTCTAGGCAGGGCTCAGCTGGGGCAGCTAGACTACAATGGCTCTGCTCCACATGCCCTCATCCTCTTCTGCTGGAAGCTGATCCACCCTTGCTGCTTGACGCTGTCGCTGCAGGGAAGAAACATCTGCACAGCTTATGTTTCAAGGGACCTGGCGTATATGACACATGTTCGCTCCCCCTCTTAAGCGCTATGTGTTTTAACCAGGACCACCTCCCCGAGAAAGGTTGTTTCCCCAGGTTAGGGGTTAACAGGACTAAGGAAGAGAATAAATCAGTAAATCCCCTAGTGTTACAGAAATACCATGTACTACTTATGAAGAACTCGGACTAAGACTGTTGGCAATAAATTTGGGACTTGTTGGGCCCGCATCCCCAGGGGTCTGCCCACCAGGGAAAGCACCAAAGCCTATACCCCTGGAGACCCACTGACACAGGGCAGTCCCAGGGAAGGCAAGCAGCGAGGCTGGGAGGACATAACCTTTACTGGGTAGGATAAACTCCTTCAGTCACTTCTTGTAGCTTATCAGTAGAGCAATAGAATAGTGACCTTGGAATAGCGCTTATAATGGAACACAGAGATTAACCTAGACAAGATTAAAATCAACAGAACTAGATAGAGACAGGATTATGGAAATGAAACTAGGAACTGTAGAAGGTTTCCCGAAATATACCATGATGTAATTATAGAGGCATGCTTATGGGATCAAATAGTAAAAATATAGATGTAATAGAACAATAAAGAGAGAACCCAACCATGCTGATCAACTGAACGCTGCCTCTGTGTCATTCCTTCTTCACCGACTCTGTCCACACCTTTGGGAACCCCTGGACCTGCTGGGGCTGGACCCCAGCACTCTTCCTGGGACCAGAAACACACCAGGCTCCTAGGCTCAGAACTACACACTGCCGCTTTGAGTCTACTGGCCAGAGAAAGTAATAAATGCAAACTAGAGTCAAGAGACAGGAGAATATATCCTCCCTCTTCCAAAGAAGACTTGCAAAGTCACATGGCAAATGGCATAGTTAGAGGAAGGGGTGAGGAACGAGTCAATAATCCGATTCTACCCTGTATACCTGGTAGTGATAATGGCGTCCTACACATAAATACTGATTTATAGTTTACAAAGTATGCTCACAAATATTTTCTCATTTGATTTCACACCAGACCAAAAGGGCAGAGCAGATATAATTATCCTTTACTGACGAAAAAGAGGGAAACTTGGAGAACTTAAGGGACTTGTTCAAGATATATAATGTTAAGTGATTGAGGTGGAATTCAATCAGAATGATCAAGTATATTAAATGTACTATTGAGTGATTCAGCTAGAACTCAAAACCACACAATAGCCCTTTGTGGAAATACAGTAGGCACCTGGTTGGAGTGTTTTCGGAAAAGGGCTAGGTCAGTTCAGAGAAACAACAACATGAGGCTTTATCTTCAGGAACAACCAGCCACACCCAAGGTTTCTGGGAACTATGATCTGGCTGGTTTCTACACGACATACACAAATGAGAATTGCTGCTTGTTTTTATGTAAACACATTAGTTTATGAAGAGATTGGACTAAGAGTACGAAGAAGGATGAGAACCCAAATTGGTGGTGGCACTGAGAAGCCAACAGCATCACACACTGATAAACGGCTTATGGGTTTTCTGTCTTCAACTGATTGGAAAAACAAACAAACTGGTTTGGGGTGATGAACTGTAACATGTTGGAAGTAATTGGTTTAGTAAGGAAAAGGGTGTTAATTTAGAAATATCAATATTGCTACCCTCTTGGGGGATTAGAAAGACACAGAACAACATCAGAGCTGCCCAGTGACGTGGTAGTTCACTGTTTCATTTATCACCACATATGCCTCACAGCCATGCCACTCCAAACAAGGGGGCTTTTGTGTTTCTGCCAGAGAACACTGGACCTTGCTACCACTCACTGCTGTTTATATACAGAGGAAGAAAGCATGAGTCAAGGTCACCGAATGAAGTAAGGGGTGGGGGAGAAAACAGGAACCTAATGGAAGCTCCCAGTGGCCTTCCAATAACCCTCCCAATAATATTTAGTCAGCTTTGCCTTCAGTAGAAACCTTCCTTGAGGCTTCCCCACCCACTCCCACCCACAGTTATTGCTATACTTTTCTTTTGTTGCTTTATGTCAATGGCAATTAATTATTTATTTATGTGACTACAATGCATGTTGCCTCTTACCTAGACTGTAAACCTTAGGAGGGGAGATCAGTAATATTCTGGTTCATCTTCCAGTCCCTTGGACCTAGAACAGTGCTGGCCACGTAATAATCACTCATTGGTCAAATGAGAGATTGATTCCCCTGAACCAATTGTTACCACGTGTACCTCCCTCTAGCACGTTTTCTGTGACCCTGAATGGAGGGGTAGAGGAGAAAGCCTAGGGGGGAACATGCTTTTGATTAACTGTCCATCCCCGATTCCAATGCTTCTTCTTGACAGTAAAACTAAAACCCTTAGCATAATCGATAAGGCACTGGGTGGTCATGCCCCTTACCACCTCTCTTTCCTGTCTCTTGACTTCTCACCACCAAGCTCCAGAGGCACTGTCCTTCATTCTCTTCTTTTGTATTGAATATATTGCAACCCTGCCTGCCCTGGGGCCTTTGCATGCATCACCCCTTCAGCCCTGAACTGTCTGTGCACCCCCATGTCCCCTCTTAAATGACTACTATCCCAGCTGCAAGTCAATCATCACCTCAGGGAAGCCCTTCCTGATTCCCCAGACTAGGTCAGGCATCCACCCATCACAGAATCACAGACTGCTGTTCTCCTTGGTAGCACAAACCACAGCTGTTATTTTTCATTTGTTTGCATGACTATTTAATTACTATGTCCCCCTTGGACTGTACAGTCCATGAGGGAGGAACTGTAATGATTTTTGCTTACCACCTAATATGCAGGATTTTTGCTCACCATCGAACACCCAGTGCTTAGCACTGTGCTTGGGGCTTGGTCAGAACTAAATAAATAGTATTAAGTGGGTCAGTCAATGAAAGACACACACACACACACACACACACTCATGGGCGCGCGCTTTTTTTTTCTTCCTTAGGGATGAGAACTTAGAGGCAATAGATCTGTTTCTAAAAATAAATTTCTATTGGTTATACCAATACATTTGAATTCAAGTGACCTAGGTTTTAGCCAAGAAACAAGTCTCAACCAACTGTCCATAGTTTCTTTGCTGATACATAGCAAGAATTTTAATTCAGCCCAACCAGTGTTGCTCAGTGGTTGAACACTGACCTATGAACCAGGAAGTCATGGTTCAATTCCTGGTCAGGGCACTTGCCCAATTTGCCTGCTCGATCCTCAATAGGGGGTATGCAGGAGGCAGGAGATCAATGATTCTCTCTCATCATTGATGTTTCTCTCTCTCTCTCTCCCTCTCCCTTCCTCTCTTAAATCAAACCAGGTTTCTCAAAAAAATGAAAAGAATTTTAAAATCACCACAGTGTACCCCTGAGGGGTCTTTTGATTTAAAAAAAGAAGATACAGCAATATCTTTTCTCCTTAGTGATAGCTTCAAGGTATCACTTCTTATAGCCAAGCCAATCATTAGTGAGCTTTCTCTTTATAATTCAGACATTTACCACAGTTTATCACTTATATTTTAAACACTCCCCTGCACCCTCCCCCTACATATGGCCACAGCTTGTTTGCAAAGACTGCTGATCATGCTTTCAAACAAAACTGTTCCCATATGCCTGTGATTCATTTCCGCCTTCCTGCCTTGCTTCATTTGTTTTAGAGTTGGAGTTTAATTCTGAAGTGGTTGCTGTGACAGGAAGTGACTGGGGAGAGGAAGATTTAGAAGAGATGGACCACAGAGCTGGGGGATGAATGAGACAGATGTAGCTTATTAAACCCACAGCTGGGGTCAAAGACTGTTAGATAGAAAATGCCCTTTAAAGAATATCAAGTTCCCACTGGATAGGGGAACGGGAAACCCGGAGATGGAGAGAAGGCCTCCCTTTCTGGAATGCGCGAGAGTCCTGTTACTTCCATCACAACCGAAGCCAACATTTGGTTCGGTGGCTCACCAGAGTGACATTTGGAAAAGGGGAAGCATCCTGTCTCCAGAGAATATGAATGAAATCAAGGAATGAGTTCAGTGATTGCTTATTGCAATTCAGTGCATGAGCTTTTAATGGAGTAAAATGTGTGTACATATAAAACTAACTTGGGATGCTGGGTCCATTTATTTTTCAGCAAATATTCTTCAGCATCCATTATGTGCCATAGCCCTTTCTAGCCACTGGGAACACAACAGTGAAAAAAACCTCAGCTATTCCTGTCCTCACAGGGAGGATAGACAATTGAACAGCCAAGCAAGAAAACATATGTCAGAAGTTAATGTGCACCATGGAGGAAGTAGGAAGCGGTGCAGAATTTACCAGGCGACCGGAAAATACACAGCGAGTACCCGGAGATTCAGGAAAAACCCTTTATTTAAAGCAGCGCTGCTGGCTCAGGGGATTCGAAGATCCAAAGCCTGAACAACTTATACGGCGAGATTACTTCTTATATATATTTCTAAATTCTTTGTTTCCTTGCTTCGGGGCTTTTGCAGCCCTACCTAAGTTAGTTAGGACGGGGAAGTAAGATTACAGCTAAAGGCCTGCCCTGGGCAACAGATGACTAGGACATACCAGTGAGTGAGGTTGGAGGGTTGGTATTTTGAAAAGTGTCAAAGAAGGTCTCATCTCTCAGGTGAAGCAATAAGCCATGTGGCTATCTGTCAGGTGAAGGAATAAGCCATGTGGCTATGGGAGGGAGGGGAGAGCAATCAATGCAAGCAGATGGAATAGCAAGTGCAAGGTCCTGAGACAGGACATAGCTAGTATGCTTAAGGAACATCAAGGAAGCTACTGTTACTACAGTGGCATGTCGGAGGTAAAGTCAGACAAGTAAAAAGGTGCCAAATGAAGTAGGCTCTAGAGTCTGAGAATGGTGGGTGTTACTCTATATGGGATGGGAAGCACCTGAAGTGTTTTTGAAAAAGAAGTAATGTGATTTGACTTATATTTTTAAAGGGTTCCTCTGGCTGCAGTGTTGAGACAAGACCTCAGGGAGTGGGGCAAGGCCAGAAGCAGGGAGACGAGTTAGACAGGAGGCTATTGCTGCAATCCAAGCAAGAGACGACGGGGCTCTGAAGCAGGGTTGCTGTAGAGGAAATGGTAAACGTTGTACTGGTTTCCAGGAGCTGCTGTAACAAATACCACAAACTTGGTGCTGAAAGTGTTATCGGTGGGGAGTCCTCTGAGTCCCTACCTGTTGCTGGTAGAAGAGGGCCTCTTGAGGTGCCACAGAAATAAGAATTTCCTGAGGTCCCCACGGGAGGATGAGGAATCATGGAAAGCTTATTGATGAGGCAACATTAAGGGGTTTCCCTTCCAAGGTTCCACCTCCCTCCATCCACCATTAAAAAAGTCCCATTTGTCTTCAGCAGGGCTGGGATTACAGCCACTGCCCAGAGTTTCTGCTCCATGTTTGCACATTCAGTCCAGCATCTGGCTAACTCAGTGTTCCCAGCTAACACAGTCCATTGAGTGTGTGTGTGTGTGTGTGTGTGTGTGTGTGTGTGTGTGAGAGAGAGAGAGAGAGAGAGAGAGAGAGAGAGAGAGAGAGAGAGATAGAGAGAGAGAGGATTCTTTTTCTAGGAGCATAACCAATTAAGCCTTCAGGATTTTTTGGGCTTGCAGTGGCCCTGCCTCCCCCTGCCCCCCAGCCGATGATCTTTGTTTCCCCAGGCTAGACTGATAGGCAAGCACCTTCCCTACATCATCCCCAACTTCACTGCGATGTGCCCATCTTCCCCTTTGTTGGAACCTTTACCCCAGAAAAAGGACAGTTCTGAACAGCCCATGTGAACAAGACCCAGGATGATCAATTCTACAGAAGGTACACATTTAAGCAATCTGAGCCCTCCTGGAATTTCAGAAGCAGGTGAAAAATTTCATGTCTCATTACTACAGACTGCATGGCCCCAAGAACTAACCAATGATTTTATATGGTACCAGCACAAGAGCAGAGAGAAACAACCAAACCTTTCTAGTTGAAGAGGAATCTACTTTTAAAATGTCTATTATTGCTTCAAAACGTACCCAATATACTCTCCTTACATGGAGAACCCCAACAGCCTCCATCGCTCTGGCTCTGTTACTGCCACTGTCCAAAGACATTCCAGAAGGAATTTGCTTTGGAGACTTGACAGGCCCATCAGAAGTTGCCAGAGAAGTAAGAAGGAGGTGACACCCTTGTCATCACAGACCGGTGTGGAGCCATAACTACTGCAAATGTGCAGACAGTGTGGCCTGAGAAGGATTTTCCCTGAGGGATGAGGGACAAGCTTTTAAAAAGACAGTAAGATCATACTTATTTCTATTAAAATGCACTTTCCCCCCAACAGCACATATTACATTTCCAATAGCATCACTTAGTCTGTGCTCCCCAGGCTGTTGCTCCCACGAGTCTACAATCCACAGGGATCCTGCTGAACGGCTGGGAGAGTCAATTCCAACTCTTGCCCCCTGTTTCTACTAATAGAAATGATGGCGATGACAATACCTGACAAGGTGCCGCCTGCCTTTACGGACCTGGTCCTCCTGGGGGTCTCTCTCTGCCAATGGTGACAGCAGAGATTCAAAGCAGCATCAATACAACAAAGGGATTCCACGGGCTTGATTCTCCTCCTAAGGTGTCGCAAGTCTGAAAGCATAAATCAAACCATCCTTGGGCAGGCTTAGACCATCTAGACCATCTGCTCTAAAAGGAAACAGAAAAAATTAAAGGACTTTACAAATATTTTAAAGGAAATGCAATTATTTAGGTGGTAGTAGCAGGCAAAAAATAGCCTTGACAAAGCTTCAGGAATTTTCTGCTTAAAAGTTTCAGAACAAGTTTATACTCTTCCTTGGCTATATCATGATTCTAATTATTCAAACTGAAAAGCATTGTGCAATAAAGGATAAGAATTCTGAGCCATTTTGACAATGGTCTATATGAGAACCTACAAAGTCACTGGAGTTTCCAAAGTAAGTGATGCCACTGTTCCTTGTAGAGCAGGGGTGGGCAAACTTTTTGACTCGAGGGCCACAATGGGTTCTTACACTGGACCGGGCCGGAACAAAAGCATGGATGGAGTGTTTGTGTGAACTAATATAAATTCAAAGTAAACATCATTACATAAAAGGGTACGGTCTTTTTTTTTTTTTTTAGTTTTATTCATTTCAAACAGGCTGCAGGCCGTAGTTTGCCCATGGCTGTTGTAGACAAAGATGGAGAGAAGGCCTCCCTGTGATTCTCTTTTCTTAGCTCCTTAGAATATGGAGCAAACAAGGCCAATGTTTGGGGTTTGCTTCCCAAGTAAGGAAGTTACCCTCAGAAGGAGAAAGGAGAATCACCTTCATTGAAAGCAACATACCCCATTCCCCAAAAAGCAAGTCAATGTGCCTGTCTTTGGGATCAGGAGATGAGCGCCATGGTCTCTCCATGTGCAGACATCACCAACATACAGCTCCAGATGGTGGCCAGAGGCAAAGGCTACGGGGAGGTCAAGCACCACACAGACAGGGACAGCCACTGGTGGGGCCACGTGGGCTGCTGGTGACCTTGCTAAGATCAGTAGACGTGAGCTTTCTACACGTCTTCCTCCCGTGCAGTCACACTTTTGATTGGGACAGGAAAGGGCAGAAAGCAGAAAGGAGGAAGTAGAGGAACGTCCATTCTTCTGATGGCTTTAGACCATTTTTCATTTTTTTCTGACCCTTTTGGGTAAACTGGCCCAGGGAACCCATTGGATCTCCCCTACCCCCCTCTTCTCATGCTCTAACTCCTCTGTCCACCTGCAGAGCCTGAGAGAGTGATTGTAAAGTCAGGGTGGGATCTCTAACCATTGTAGTAGCTCCCTTAATCCAACCTCAGAGGGGACACACAAGGGCTCAATGGAGGGAGCTACAGAAAGAGGGAGGGAGGGAAGGATAGTAAATGCATGGAAGGAAGTGACTTTTCTTGAAGGAAAATGCATTGCTCTGTTGACAGCCAGTTGACCTGGCTCAATCTGCAAAAGTTGAATTTGATGAGGTGGGGAATGGGATGTTGGTACTGGTGACTGCTGCACCTCAAGATATTTTCAAGAGCAAGGCCAGAGCTACAAATTGCCAGTCACAACAGCTGGGGGATGGGAGTAGGGAAGGAACAACTAGGAATGGGGAGAGAGGGCAGAGTCCTTTGCAGGAAAAGGCACTGACCGGCCTTTAGTTAGAGAGCCAATGCAGCAACAGGAGTCACACATCTGCAGTTCACACCAGTGTTCACTGCACTGGGCTGAACACAGGAAGCCAACTCTGTCTCCAAGTCAGCAGTCTCCTGGAGGAGCAGGTCCACCGGGTAAATGACGGGGACCAGGGAGCCCATCACACAAGCTCTCAAATGCAGAGACCCAGGGGACGGCTAACAGGCCCTCACCTCATTATTCTTCCATCTCAGACCCCGGTGAGTTTGGTCAGCCTCCGAGGTGCTGGAAGCATTAGGACAGCAGCTGCTGCCAGCAGACTGACATAAGATAAGATCTTATAAAGCAGAATGTCAGTTAACATTATACAAGACTCACAGCTTAACAAAGGAAGGCTTCACTCCAGGCCCAGGGAATGTTCCTGTGAGAGTGCCAGGCCCTGTCACGGGCCTGCGGTGGCACGTCTAATCTCTGCCAAGTCTGGATCAACACTGGGAGGACTCGTGTGCAGGGCTGCTGTGGGAAAGTTCCTCCGCAGTCTGGACGAGGCCAGGGATGTGGCAGTGGTGGGGAGGGTGGCTCTTCTCAAGCAGGCCCCTCAGGGCAACATTAACGACAACCAGACTTCACACAAGCTTTCAACTTTCTCATTTCAAGTCCTGACACATAGATACCAAAAATATTGAAGGGAAAATAGTAAGGACTTCTTTACTACTTCCAGGAAAATATGGCAAGAATGTTCCAGAAAAGCCAATTCATCAGCAATGGAGACATGAAAGAGTAATTAACTACCTTCAGGTTTATGTGCAAATATTTTTATATTCACAGGGCAAGGTGAATTGAACTAGGGTACTCAAATTCGTGACCTAGAATGATGAGGTTGGCATGCCATTAGCACGTAGCTGATTATTCTGAACATCCATCTCCCCAAGTGCGTGCTTCCTAGAACTGTCATAAGACATTATGGGTCCTGGTCAGGTAACTCAGTTGGTTAGAATGTGTCCCGATACACCGAAGTTTTGCGTTTGATCCTCGGTCAGGGCACAAACAAGAAGCAACCGATGAAAGCATAGATAAGTGGCACAACAAATCAATGCTTGATGTCTCTCTCTCTCTCTCTCAAAATCAATTTTTAAAAAAAGGACTGCTCAAGAAATTATCATAAGTTGGGTAGCTTAAAACAATGGAAATGTATCCTCTCACAGTCCCAGGCCGGAAGTCCTAGGGCAAGGTAGTGGCAGGCCGCGGTCCCTCCAAAGGCTCTAGGGGAGGATCCTTCCTCCTCTTCCAGCTTCTGGTGGCTCCATGCTCCTTGGCTTGTGGCAGCATCACTCCCATGTCTGCCTTCATCATCACATGGCCGTTTCTGTGTTTGTATATTCTCCTCTTCTCTCTCTCATTAGGACACTTGTCATTGGATTTATGACCCACCTGGATAATCCAGGACAACCTCATTTCAAGGCCCTTAACTTAATTATATATGCAATGACCTTTTTTCCAAATAAGGTCACATTCACAGGTTCTGGGGTTAGGATGTGGACATATCTTTTTGGGGGTGTACCATTCAAGCCACTATACTAAGTGTACTCTGGGCATCTAGGTCTTTAAAAAACTTCCAAGTGCTTAAAAACAGACAGCCAATATTCACTTCCTTTCAAAAGGAAGGAAGCACTTCTTTTTGCTTTATGTGCCATTTGGAGACAGCTGACATTATGCCTCAAAATGAATGTTAAAGACTTGGTGCCAGAGTGCCCCATGCCATTTGTATACACGTAGGCAACTTCAAAAGTATATTTCCTAGTTATACCATTTATACTTGGTTACCCGCACACAACTGAGAAGTCTAGTTTTCACATCAGCTGCTTAGGCACAGTAACTACATTTTCAGAAGCAAAAACCCACAAATGCTCTTGTGCTGATTCCAGAATAGAATGTTAGGGGTAAACTATTAATGTGTTTTTGTGGTGGGAATCTTGGGCAAGTTATTTATAATCATCCTGTGTTTCAGTTTCCCCATCTGTAAAATGGTATAATCTCCTTCACAGGTTACAGGGATGAAATAGGTTAATATTTATAAAGCAGAACAATGCCTGGCACAAATTCTAACAGGGCTGCTGAGGATGTACCGAAGGTTCCCACAGGAACGACCAGATGAGAACAGGCATAATTTAGAGAGAGACAGGGAAACTTGCTAGTACATTTTAAAGTTTTCCCACATTGCCGAAACCGGTTTGGCTCAGTGGATAGAGCGTCAGCCTGCGGACTGAGAGGTCCCGGGTTCGATTCCGGTCAAGGGCATGTACCTGGGTTGCGGGCACATCCCCAGTAGGAGATGTGCAGGAGGCGGCTGGTCGATGTTTCTCTCTCATCGATGTTTCTAACTCTCTATCTCTCTCCCTTCCTCTCTGTAAAAAATCAATAAAATATATTTAAAAAAAAAAATAAAGTTTTCCCACATTAAGGGTAAAAATGAAAACAGTTTCCCAGCTCTCAGGAAAACAAGATTCAATTAAGCACACAACAGCCTTTTTCAAAACAGTTTGACAAACTGGGGATTTAAGTGCAAAGTAAGTATATGGGGACATTTCAGAAGTGTTTACCAGTTGGAAGGGAGACTTTGAGGTAGGGTCTGTGGTCAAGCAAGTGGGCATTTTGGGCATACTGCTATCTCAATGCATATACCAAGTTAAATCCCTAAGTACTACCATAAAGACACCTGTTTAACTTTGACCCAATGTTTCTCAAATGTATTCAACCAGAGAACCCTTTCTATTATGTCATCTACTTGGTAAGTTATGGACAGGCTGCAGTTACCTTCCTAAGTCCTTCGGGTGTCCTCCAAGATTGTGTCTCGGTGCATGGGACACAGCATGGCTTTTTTGTGGTTCAATATTTTCCTAACTGGATACACCCACTTAATTCTTACAGCAATTCCTAACTTAAAGAGTGTTATTCGGCAAATGTGTAAGTCTTATTTTGGAAATCTGGTACTCATAGTCAAAATGAAAATGTAAATGCCTTAAACAGAAATACATTTTACTTATCTCTTCTTTATTTTTTCTTTTATTCAATACAAAAATAAGCATTTCAAAACACTTTAAAATATTTGATAAGCTGAGCAACAGAAAAGGCCCATCTGGCAGACGCTGGGGATTCTGAGGGGTCCAGACAGTGCAGCAAGGCAAGCCTGTGGCTGCAGGCGTGAACCCCTGCTTTGTAAACTCACTCTGCCTCAAAACAATATGAAGACAAAGATATATTGTGAAGAGCAAAATAAAGATAAAGCACCGAGCACCTTTTACAATGTTGTAATAAAGTATTCATTAATTCCTCTGAAAATCTGGAAAAAGGAAAAGGCAAAAATGATATAAAAAGAGTTAAGTGTTTACAAAGTCCATTTTCTCTGAGCTGTGGAAAAACTGATTAAAAATCCTTTGAGACAATGAGGAAGTTGGTGGTTCTCTGCCAATGTCACTATCTGCCACTGACACGCCTCAGTGGTCCCCCTAGATTTTACAGTGCAAACCAAGGCATGAGGTCTTACAATGACAAAAATACACCTTTCTTTCCTTTTATACTGTAATGTTTTTGCTGGTATACCATGAAGTACTATCATAAATAAATTATAATTATACTTCATCATAAACAGAAATGAAGAAAGTCCATATTGCCAAACTGATTTTTGAATCTTCTAAATTGTGTTCGTTCACTAACCTGCCAATCTGAAAACTTTATTTGCAGAGGGCCTTGTCATTAATGTGAGTTAGAAATGCTACAACTTAATTCAAAAGCAATTATTTTTTAAAAATGGGACTCAGACCAGTGTAACTTAGTACTAGCCAAAATCTACTGATAGACCACCAACAAAAGGCCAACTCTACAGTGACATGCAAAGGTCCCTTGATGAAAAAGCCAAATAAAAATTACTCTCAAAATATTCTGTCCATAAGAATTAGTTTACAAATAGAAATTTAAATTTAATTAGATGACTTTAGGCCTTTGGGCTAGAATCTCACAAACAGAAAGAGAAGCAATTTTAACTCTGATTCGTATGATATTGTCAGAAAGTTTAACCATGGATTTAAAGAATTCTGTCGAAACAATACATGGTAAGAGCTATGGGGTTAACAAATACTGAATTTATAATTAAAAACAAATCCTTCTATGCACCCCTCCGCAATGGATAACACATGAACACCAAGCATTTTCTACTTTTCTATCTCCAGGAATTCCATGAGAATCCAGAAATAAAAAAGAAAAAAGTGAAGGTCAAACCTGCATCTAGATGGCTGACTTTGAAAAGCCTAGAAACAGCACTAAGATGCTTAAGATAATATTGTTGCATTCTGAAGAAAAATTACAAACACCTGCAAACATTGTTTTCTAGGGAAGCTTTAGTAAATTTAAATAACACATCCTGATAGTTTTCCTGGTGTTACCGTTTAGTAGTTTGAATTATCTGCAAAACCAGTTCTGAGACTTGATAAATATTGATGGTGCCACTTGGAGATTTCGATCAGGTTCAGCCCTTGCACTGGTTCGGGGAGTGATGGGGAGGCCCCCCCAGGAGCGCTTCTCCTCTGCTGATACAGGGAGCCGTAAGGTTGGGGACCAAATGGTTATAGGTGCTCTGAACTGTCAGAAAGAAGAGCTGCCAGCTCAAGGGAAAACATGAACCTGCAGAATGCTTTACTGGGCTTTCCACAGACATAATCACTATTTAAATTTAACACATGCAGAAACTAAAGAAAATGGAAGCTCCTTTATTCCAGACAACCTGTAAGTTCAGAATTCCACGTGTAATTTTCTTTATAGGAGCAGAATGTACCACACATCAAAACCCATCTTCCTTCTGAATCCTTGATAAGCTTTTAATTTCAAAGGAGAATGAGAAACAGGACCCAGATGCGGAAGGATATTTCGGTGACATCATATGAGGTGGCTTTTAGGTTGGCCACGCAGTTTGAGTTTCTTTGTGGTGAGCAGCTGGGCCAGGCCGTTGAGAAATACCAGAACGATGGTCATGCACATGACAATCACGTAGTGGCTGATGCTGTAGAAGAGACAAAGGTGTCAACAGGCAGAGAGAACACATATGAGGAAGAGCATAAGATTCTTCTAAGTAATGATTGTGTACACATAATTACAAAGGATGCCAATGACTTTGAAATAGATATCAAAATGTTAAGAAACAAATCTGTAATAGAAATAGTGATGAACATAAGTAATATTTTGAGATGTCTCCAACAACTGGAGCATGTTATAAAAAAGTCTGACTGGTATTAGCATTGACTGTCTGTGTCTTTGTTACAGACTGAATTTCAGACTGAATTTAGAAACTGGATTTCAAAATCTAGCTTTTAGAAAAATAAAGATAATGTTCCCTAATTCTTGGATCCTCTGAATAATATCCACAAACTCCCCAACATGTCCCTGGTTAAGTATCCTGACACTCCAGAGCACGCCAGTCTACACTCTGACATAAGTTACAGGTACTCTGACAAAACTACCAGCCACAAGAAAAGAAAAATGTTACCCAAACTCAAATTCAGTGAAGTGAAAGTTTTAGTCAAGGAATCTAAACAAAGGAGAAAACAAAAACCCACATCTCTTTATTAATCTCAGCGTCAAAGCTAGTGTCTTCCTGACTTTCAAAAAAAGAATAATGAATACTCTTAAAATTACTCAGTCCCATTTCTTGTCTACCAGCAACAGTCAATTCTCAGTTGTCTTTTAAACACAGAAATTGTACTGCCTACACAGAACATGGCTTGATGATAAATTTAGAAGTATGGGAAGAAATTTAGGATATAGATCTGACAAACATACAATACAGCAGAGCCCTCCCCCGCCCCCGCCCCCCGCACTGATACGTGTGCAGATTGGCACGTTATTTATTTACAGAGCCTACCAGACTTGCATTTAACTATCTACCTTTATAACAGATTCACGTTTCACATCTTCAACAGGAGGGAGATGTTTGGGCAGGCCTATAAGAGGCTGGCTTGAGGGAGGGAGGCCATGCTTTCTCCCCTATCCTGGCCTCTACCCCCAGCAAACAGGTCCCCGGGTGCTGGTGATAGGAGCGCCTTCCAGGAATGGCTCCCAGGTTTAGCCTCAGAGAACTTGTCTTGGCCCAGATGAGTAAAACAGGACGATTACTTTCAGGGACAAGGAGATTAAGGGGAAAAGGGAAAGGAGCCTGACAGGTCTCCCTCCCACCTTTTGATAACTCTACTTCACTAGGTGGATAGCGCCCCAAATGTCAATTGCTGGCCTCAGCCAAACCAGGCAAAGCTTCGCATGCTGTCAGGTGGTTGCCCACAGGCAAGGCACCCCAAGGCCAGGACAGAAGGGTTCCCTACACTGAGCAGATTTTATTTTTATTTTTTGGTGGTGGTATAGCTTGTAAGCAAGAACCTCTGATTGGAAAGCTTTATAGTTTGGTGAGATTGCCTTTGGAAAGACACTGGTTAGGACATTCTCATTTGGAATGTTTCTCTAGGTTCATCTTATAAAATAAATTTGCAGTAGAAAGGAAGAGTTGACTAACTAAAAAACAGAAATTAGAACTAGTTCTGTTAGAAATCGGGGTCTGGTCTAGGGTAGGCTCCTGACCTAAAAAAGAAAACAATAAAATCAGATCCTTAATTGCTAAACAAATATTAACATTATGTAGGATTTCTGAAACTTTTGTTTGTTTTTACTGTAAAATAAACACGTGATAGGATATTGGATTTGTGATCTCTGCCCTAGACTGCCATAGAGACAGGGGTGATGGTCTTTCTTTCTTCCCCCACTGCATCTCTGAGGTCCAATACAAGGTATTGTGGGCCTTTGATTACTATTTATTAAATAAGCTATTAAAGCAAGTAATTTGTGCCCTAGCCCGTTTGGCTCAATGGATAGAGCGTTGGCCTGTGGAATGAAAGGTCCCAGGTTCGATTCCAGTCAAGGGCACATGCCCGGGTTGAAGGCTTGATTCTCAGTAGGGGGTGTGCAGGAGGCAGCCAATCACTGATTCTCTATCATCATTGATGTTTCTATCTCTCTCTCCCTCTCTGAAATCAATAAAAAATATATTTTAAAAAAAGCAAGTAATTTGTAATCAGAGAAACTTCTTTTGTTTTACATTATCCAAGCAGGTTAAATCTGGACTGAAATCAGACTCCCCTAAAATAGAAATCATACACATGTGAACAAAAAGGGGCTACATGCTAACTTGACTAGCTCAAGGAAGGCCTGCATGGCAGCCTTGCAAACTCAGAGACCTAAAGTAACCACAAAGGATGGCCTGAAATTAACTTTTTTTAAACTAAAAAGCCATTTATGGTGGGTAGGCATGTCCTAGACTGGTATCTTCCCTGACGAAGCTCTTAACTGGGCCTGTCTATTCTCTTTTTGCATCTATGATAACATATTGTTGGAATGTCGAAGTAATATTCTTTATTTTGGACCCCTCAAAGCACAGGCAACCCTCTGTGGAGTCCACAAATCCCCTCATTGCTATTGACCTAATTGTTGACTTTAAACTATCCTGCACCAACCTAAGTAAAAGAAGTATGTGTCTATCATTTTACTTTTTATCCAACCCCAGTGTTTCCCCTACTTTGCTTTCTCCCTAATCTATCTCCAAGGGATTTCATGTAGCCCACTTACATTTCCTCTTTTGATTGTAATGTAAAAAACAAGGTGTAAAACTGCCATTTTCCAGAGCATTATCTCAATCTGTTGAGATTCTGCTTCCTGGCATTTGTTAACAGTTTAGCTCAAATAAACTCACAAAAATTTTTTCACAGGTTTGATTGAATGTTTCTTACATTAGCAGAATGCAAACCCATTCCTTGACCATAAACCAAGTTCCACTTTCTCATCAGATCACTCATCTCCTTACAATGGCCTGAAATGACTGACTCCTGGCTCATTTAAGCTAATGTTATTGGCAGGGAACAGTTGTAAAACTCATTATCTTCATGCAATCGAGCCATAAGGCATTCAGCTCCTGATATTTCCCATCTATCAAATCTGTGTCATCTCAGCACAGAGAGTTAAAGGAGTACCAAATTTCAACTTGAAATGAGTTCGCTGTTCCCACTCTCCCCCCATGACTATTTTGACATCATTTAAATCAGTGATTTTCAATGTCATGTATGATGGTAGAGAGAGGGAGTTGGAGGGGCATATGGAGTCACCAGGCAGGCCTTTTCAACCTGTACAGCAGTGATAAAAGGTTGGCTGTATTCTCCCCAGTCAGTGTACAGGGCAGGTCATATCTGCCAGATGTACTGGGTAAGTAAAAGATTGAGAATTATTGATTTTAATAAAGCTTGGTATTCACTTATAAGAGTAGAGATATTTTATGGTACTTAGTAATTACATTTAGGATGATTTTAACATATTATTGAGTACAGTCAGAAATTTTCATTTTATCTAAAGAGAAAAGATATTTTAGCTGTCATTTGTATTTTAATAAGGTATAACAATAGTGAGTGTAGAAAACAAAGTCCAAATCAACACCACTATCAAATGAAACTACAATTCACTCCCTATCAAATACATTTAGAACATAAATTTAAATGTTTTATGAAAATTACCTCAAAGGCATTTTTTCCTCTCTCAGTACGCCATATAAAAGGTTATACTCTGTAAAGTTTATGACCTGCTATGAATGAAGAGACAGTGTGAAAGATCAGAAGAAGAAAATTATAGCTGTCATAGCCCAGCACAGTTTTATGGCCGGGCAGGACATTTTTCACACGGCCGTCAACAGCAGCCCTGGTACCATAGGTTCTCCCCAGACACTGAACTCACAGCCCGTTTCCGTTGATCATATTGACTGCAGTCACCCTTTCAAGAGCCTCAATTTCATTCTGGTAAAATCTGCTCTGAAAATGCATTTGAAACCTATTGGACTACCCCCATAAACAGATATACTGTCTCAAGTCCTCGTACTCTGGCCTTTATTTTTAAAGAAACTATTTATTAACCCAAAACTAATAGCTGAGGAATCTTTCAAACCGACTTGAAAACTGGCTGTGGTCACCACACTGACACTGTAAATATTCCCGATACAAGTGAGACTACGTTAATGGGGGTGGCTAGCTCCCATTCCTCTCCAAAATGCTGGGACACACTCTCGCCATTTCTGTATTTATAAAGCAATACATTAGTAAGGATAGTAGGACAATATTCCACTGCTATGAATAATAGGCATGAAATGGCTGACATTATAAACAGTATCACTGATACAAAGGAACTGGGAAATAAAATCTGTCGCAAAGGGAGGCCAATGTAGGAGTGCAGTTCAGATTACCTGGTTCCCACTAAGGGAACCCCAATAAGCTTAATAATATCTGTAATGTGACAAGAAGCACCTCAGCTTTTCAAACAGACATTCACATAGGAATAATTAGAAAACCAGAACTTAAAAGCAACACTCTCACAAATAAAGAGCAGGAAAAAATAGAATAATGAAGTTTCTAAAAAAATGTTTTTTATTGATTTCAGAGAGGCAGGGAGAGGGAGAGATAGAAACATCAATGATGAGAGAGAACGTTGAACGGTTGCCTCCTGCACACCCCAGACTGGGATCGAGCCTACAGCCCGGGCATGTGGCCTGACTGAGAATCCAACCATGACCTTCTGGTTCATAGGTCGATGCTCAACCACTGAACCACACTGGCCAGGTAGAATAATGAAATTTTGATATGTGAACCCTATTATATAATGCTGCAATTTTGAGTCTTAAAGCATATTTCCCCCCATTAGCAAAGCCTTTCCCTAGCACTCAGATGCTTATGAAGATGCATGAAACACTCTTAACCGTAGACCTGTACCGCATGGCTCATTGCAGCAGTATATGCTATGTCTGTTGTATGGGAAACACAGGGAAAGTTCTAGAATTCTAACTTACGGACAAGAGCAGCAGCAGCAACAGCAGCAAAAACCTCACCTTGCAGCATCAACTGGGACAATCCCTTTGGAAAGTCCATTTCACTAACACAGATTTCATTTTGTTTACCCATCCCTACCCCTTTCACTCTCTACCCTGCCTTCTATAATCACCTTCCTTCATTAAGTGGGCCTCTTTAGGACAGAACAATAAGAAACAGGGAAGACAAAAGCAGGGCTGGGAGAAATTTCAGCGGAATGGCCAGGAAAGTGCATAGGGAATTTGTGCTGGCTAGTCAATGCCTCAGCCTGGTGAGCAGAACTGAGCTCTGGAATCCTCTATTAAATCTGCCTTTGAGAAGTCTCCCAGGGCAAGCACCCCATATAACTTATGGGCTTTAGACCTGTGAAGATGAAGCATTGAGAGTGAGATAAACTGAGGCTTCACATAACTCATTAACTGGCTGTGCCTTTATCACCTTCCCATCCACTTTGGATTTTTAATGTTGTGTCATGAATACACTAGGACAATAAGCATAAACCAGGGCTGTTCCAGGTGAACCCTGACACATGGTCACAGTAGGTGTAGGTCAGCTCCCATAGTAAAAACCCACAAATGTTTCTATAGCAGTTCGTACCCAGTCTAGCATTAATTACATAGTGTTTTAATATGTGTCATAATTCAGTAAAGTACTGACACACGAGTTCACATCATTTTCTCGGGGCTCGTACTGCTGAGAGGGCCATCACAGCTTTCTCAGCCTTCGGGTGCTAATGCTCATGCTGTTTCCCTCAGTTTGAATGATGCTCACGATTTGTTTTATGCCTCCGCAGCCTTGCTTTTTGCTATTATTTCCTCTCTGATGAACACTTTATTCCCACAATAGTTGTATAAAGGAGTGCAAGGAATAGGGCCAGAGGTACCATACAAGTACCAAGAAGAACATCATAGTGGATGTTATGTGCAAGTTTTGCAATGGATCAAAGCCTTGGTTAAAGATGATCAAGCAAACACAGGTAACAAATATAAAAATAGCTAAACTGAACTACCTCAAAATTAAAAACTCCTGTGCATCAAAGGGAACAATTAACAGAGGAAAAAGGCAACCTACAGAATAGGAGAAAATATTTGTAAATCATATATATGATAAGGAGTTAATCTGCAGAATACTAGTATATAAAGAACTCCTACAACTAAACAATAAAAAGCCAAAACCCACTTAAAAATGGGCAAAGAAGTTGAATAGATATTTCCCCAAAGAAGACATACAAATGGCCAACAAGTATATGAAAAATGTTCAACAAGTTTAATTACTAGGGAAATGCAAATCAAAACTACAATGAGCTACACCTCTCACCCATCAGGATGACTATATCAAAACAAAACAAAAATGGAAGCAGGAAAGGTTTGGCAAAGATGTGGAGAAATTGGAACTCTGTGTATTGTTGGTAGGAATGTAAAATGGTATGACTCCTATGAAAAATATTATGGCGGTTTCTCAAAAAATTAAGACTACAACTACTATATGATCCAGCAATCCTACTTCTGGGTACATATATCTGATAGAACTGAAAGTAGAGACTCAAACAGGTAATGCACAACCATGTTCACAGCAGCATTATTCACCATAACCAAAGGGTGGAAGCAACCTAAGTATCCACTGATAAATGAAAGGATAAACAAAATGATCTATATATATTAAACCCTAATATGCAAATAGACCGAACATTGGAACAACAGAACCGGTTGCTATGACGTGTGCTGACCACCAGAGGGCATGTGCGAAACATGGCGGGCGTTGGCCCCAGCAGGATGGTGGAGCAGGTGAGCGGGGGTGCTAGACCAAGGCGGGGCACCGGTCACTGTCATCGGAGTATGCCTCTAGTGGTTACTGAAAATTCTTTGCTCTTACGCACCGCAGTCCCACCCGGGACTCACACCTGCTGACGGCGCAGACCCCGGCTCCGCTCACACCCACTACTGGCACCAGAGTCGCCGCTTGCACCCACTGCTGGTGCCTGGCGCCAGCCCCAGTCGCTTGGTGCCATCAGTGGGTGCAAGCACCGGCTGCTGGCCACGATTGCCCCTCAGGGCTTCTCCACCTCCCCCAGCTCTTGAGGAGTGATTGGGGCTGGCAGCCGCCTCTTGCACCTGCTGCCAGCAACAGCCCCGTTTGCACCCGCTGCCGGTGTCGCCGCTTGCACCCATTGCCAGCGCCAACCCTACTTGCACTCGAAAGCTGGTACCGGAGCTGTCAATCCCACTCTCTGCCGGCGCCCAGCGCCAGTCCCGATCACTCAGCACTTCAGCTGGTGCGAGCAGCAGCTGCAGGCCCCAATTGCTCCTGAGGGCTTCTCCACCTTCCCCTGCTCCTGAGGGGCGCTCGGGGCAGCCACTCAAGCTCACACCCACTGATGGCGCCAGCCCTGCTTACACCCGCTGCTAGCATTGGCCCCAATCGCTTGGCACCATCAGCGGGTGCGAGCGGGGCTGGCACTGTCAGCACGTGGGAGTGGCAGCGGCAGGAGCGGGGCTGACGGCAGACAGGGGACTGGGGGCCATAGCAGGAGGGGCCGATTGGGGGCACAGAGAACGGGCCCAGACCCGCCCCTGTGCCCATCACAGCCTTGCAGTCCACAGTTCCTTTCAAGGTGCACAAATTCGTGTACTGGATCCCTAGTATATACATACAACAGAATGTTTCAGGATTCAAAAAGAAAGAAATCCTGACACATGCTACAACATGGCTGAACCTTGAGAACATTATGCTAAGTGAAAGTAGCCAGTGACACAAGGACAGATATTATGTAATTCCACTTAGATAAGGTACCTAGAACAGCATAATTCATAGAGACAGAAAAGAGAATGGCGGTTGCCTGGGGCTGGGGCAGGGGCAAATAAGGAATTTTAGTTTTGCAAGATAAAGAAGTTCTAGAGGTTGGATGCACAATGTGAGTATACTTAATACTGAAATATACACTTAAAAATGGTTAAGATGGTAAATCTTATGTGCACTCGGGGGGGGGGGGGGGTCCTTCAGCCCGGCCTGTGCCCTCTCGCAGTCTGGGACCCCTTATGACCAATCCCTCTGATTGCCTATCTAATAATAGGCAAACATGGTAATTTACCATACCTCCGCTACGCTTCCCATTGGCTAATCAGGGTGATATGCAAATTAACTGCCAACCAAGATGGCGGCCAGCAGCCATGCAGCTGAAGCGAACATGAGGCATGGTTGCCCCGGCGATGGAGGAAGCCAAGGTTCCCCGCCTGCGTGGCCTGGCTCTGAGCTCCGGATGCAACAATGTTTCAATTATAGAAGCTAAACAAACCCCAGATACCTGCTTTCAGCCAGCCAGGCTTAGAGCTGGAGGGGCAACAAAGTTTCAATTACAGAAGGTAAATAAATCCCAGAATAAAAAAAAAAAGAAAAAAAAGGAGAGACTGGGAGCTTCAGTTGCAGGCTTGGCCTGCCTGAATACAGCCATCAACCCCTCATCCAGGCTGGCCAGGCACCCCAGTGGGGACCCCCCCTGAAGGGGGTGCAGGCAGCCTGAAAACAGCCATCAGCCCCTCATCCAGACTGGCCAGGCACCCCAGTGGGGACCCCCCACCCTGAAGGGGGTGCAGGCAGCCTGAAAACAGCCATCATCCCCTCACCCATGCTGGCCAGGCACCCAAGCGGGACCCCCACCCTGATCCGGGACACCATTCAGGGCAAACTAGCCGGCCTCCACCCGTGCACCAGGCCTCTATCCTATATAGTAAAAGGGTAATATGAAAACTGACCCTAACAGCAGAAAGACTGGGAATGACTGGTCACTATGACACACACTGACCACCAGGGGGCAGACGCTCAATGCAGGAGCTGCCCTCTGGTGGTCTGTGAGCTCCCACATGGAGGAGCTCTGCTCAGCCACAAGGCAGGCTGATGGCTGCCAGTACAGCGGTGGTGGTGGGAGCCTCTCCTACCTCCTCAGCAGCTCTAAGGATGTCCAACTGCAGCTTAGGTCTGCTCCCCGCTGGCAAGTGGACATCCCCTGAGGGCTGCCGGGCTGCCAGAGGAATGTCTGATTGCCAGCTTAGACCCAATCCCCTGGGGAGCAGGCCTCAGCCAGCAGATGGTCATCCCCCGAGGGGTCCCAGACTGTGAGAGGGCACAGGCCGGGCTGAGGGACCCACCGCATATTTTTGTGCACCAGGCCTCTAGTGTGTATATATATATATATATATATATATATATATATATATATATATATACTAGAGGCCCGGTGCACAAAAACTCGTGCACTTGGGGGAGGGGTTCCTCAGCCCTGCCAGTGACTCTCTCAGTCCGGAGGCCCTCAGGGGATATCCAACTGATGGCTTAGACCCAGTCCCCGAGTAGGGTAGGCCTAAGCCGCAGTCTGGCCTCCCTCTGCCGAAGGCGACTGGGTGGGCTGATCAGGGGACAGCGCCGGTGAGCGGCCGGCCCCACCCCCCCATCACCCCTCTGCCACCGCTGGTCAACCACCCCCTCATTGCCATCCCCTCCCTCTGCCCGCTGGCATGCACCTTGGCTGGTCTTGGCGCTGCCTGCTCACTGGCCCCACCCCCCGCCAACCAGTTATTCTGCTGATTTGCATATTATACTTTTATTATATAGAACTAGAGGCCCAGTGCACAAAAATTTGTGCACTCGGGGGGTGGGGGGGTCCCTCAGCCCGGCCTGTGCCCTCTCGCAGTCTGGGACCCCTTAGGGGATGACCACCTGTTGGCTTAGGCCCTCTCCCCAAGGTATTGGGCCTAAGATGGGAATCAGACATCCCTCTGGCAGCCCGGGAGCCCACGGGGGATGTCCACTTGCCAGTGGGTAGCAGGCCTAAGCTGCAGTTGCTTAGGCTGATGAGGAGGTGGGAGAGGTTCCCACCACCACTGCTGTGCTGGCAGCCGTCAGCCTGGCTTGTGGCTGAGCAGAGCTCCCCCTGTGGGAGCGCACTGACCACCAGGGGACAGCTCCTGCATTGAGTGTCTACCCCCTGGTGGTCAGTGTGTGTCATAGTGACCAGTCATTCCCAGTCTTTCTGCTGTTAGGGTCAATTTGCATATTACCCTTTTATTATATAGGATAATTTTTTGGTGTTTTTTGAAAAGAATTTTTGTGAGTTTATTTGACCCAAACATCACCATAATTTTTTAAAAAGAAAAAAAAAATCTATCTAGGAAAATGAGAGTGAAAGTTAGTGAAGGGCCTCCCAGCATAGGAGGTGAAACTGCAGGAAACAGGAAAAAGCCATGCCTGGCAGTACAGAGTGACTTCCAGGGAATGGAAAGAGAACTGAAGACTGACTGTTGAGGCTGTGACACCAGGCACCCATAGGACAACGCTGTAATGACCCTGGCAGCGCTAATTCAGCCAGTGCCTCCACTTCCAGACACAATCCCTTCCCTCCCTCCCCCACCTCACCCTGGAGTAATCTTGTTTAACAAAGGCAGTCAAGATTCCAAACCCCAGGCAATGATTCACTCGTGAAAGTAACATCCAAAATACCAAAGTTCAAGTAGAACGAAAAAATATGGCTCCTCACTTATAGGCCAGTAGAATGTACACTGTTGCTTTGTATGCAAGGGAGTCCAATTTAAGGGTCTCAAAGGATGTTTTCTAGAAATTTCTAGAAAACGTATGGTTTCTGAAATCCAAGTAATTTATCCCACTTCACAAACACACGCATTGGGCTTTTTCACCTCAATAGCTTTGCCCATATCCATTTTGTCTGTCTAAAATACTCTTTGCAAACCTCTGAGTCCACTAATTGAAATTATATCCTCCACTGAAGGCCCAGCTTAAATGCAGACGTTGCACAGCTTTTTCAGTCACTGAAGCCTGAAGTGGCCTTGGCCTCCCTTCAGTATTCACATAGCCCTTACCCGGTGCTGCTTGCATTGTAATTATCATGCTCCGGAGCCTGTGCTAGACCACAATCTCCCTGAATGCAGGGCCAGGTGTCAATCAAATGCTTTCCGGCTGAAACAACCCTCACCCTCACAAGTTATACATTAGGACCCTCCACTCCGAGCTTAAATTCCCCACATCCTGATGAGTGAGTCTCTCTATCCAGCCACAGGGCATCACTAAGCCTCGAGGCTGGCAATTTCATTCACTTTTGGGTCCTTGCCGATGCCTGAGAATACTTTACACATTGTGAGTATCCACTATGTGATGTTTTTTCTGAAGAAACTAGAGGCCTGATGCATGAAATTAGTGCAACAGTAGGCCCTTCCTTCCCCCCACTGCCGGCACCAGCTTCCCTCTGGCACGCAGGACCCGGGCTTCCCTCACAGCCCTGACTTTGTCCAGAAGGTCGTCTAGAAGGACATCTGTCTAATTAGCATATTATGCTTTTATTATTATAGATGATCTATATATTAAATGCATATACAATGTCACATTATTGTGTAATCCTAATCTTTTGGAGCCAGTTTCATCCTCCGTAAAATGGAAATAATTATATTTTCTTTGCATTACTGTCACGAGAATTAATGAAATAATATACCTACAACTCAAAATACACTGGTCAATAAATGACATTTTAATACTAATTATCATACCAATTTGATACCTTCCTCAATAATCCTTAATTTTTCTCAGTTCCTGCTTAACTTGGCTTCTCTCCAGGTGTGAGAAGTGTTTCTGTAGCAAAATAACCCATCCTCCAATTAAAACTGCCAAATAAATTTCACACTGTAAACTGAACAGTTTCATTTTTCTAAAGAGAGATGGAATGATGATGAGAACACAGATTTTGGAGTGATCTCTGAACTCCCAGATTCAGGCTGTGTCCCTGCACCTTCCTGCTGTCCTGTCCTTCTCTCCACACTTAACAGCTGATCACATGTCATCCCAAGAAAACATTTGCTAATATGTTAGTGCCAAGAATTTGAGAAATAGGTCTCACTTCCTGAGGCTTAAAATAACTGTTACTTGCTATGCTTACCTCAAAAATCAATTTGGCATCTTCCATACATACTAAGATATCAATTTACTTTTTCCACTGGACAGTTAAGAATTTCTGTGTGAATATATACTATACCTTGTTCCAATATCAAGCCAGCTGCCATAATCCTTGACCAAGAAGAAAAAATGCTGTAAAATAAAACAAAAGATGGTTTCATGAAAAACAAAGGCTGTTTAGATTTAGTTGGAAAAACAATGTTGTTTTAGGATTATGTGTTTCAGATTTCTGACCCCTCAGAACCACTATATGACTGGAATCAATAAGAATTTGTCTCTTATTTAAATTTTTGCTTTGACTAAAACATGCCATCGTCTAAGAGCCAGAAATAGCATTACCATTCAATCAAATGAATGCAAAAGTGAATTTTGTTAATAACTAGAAATAAAGAAAATCAACTTTTATAGAAGGCATTAAATAATACCAAATACCTCAGTGAAAAGAAGCCATATCATCATATCATCCATCCATCAACCAATATTCACTGACCACCTACTATGTGCTAGTCACTGTGTTAGGTCCTGGAAGTAAATGCTCTTTCAGAGGGTGCATAATCCGGTGAATGATGCAGTCAAGTTACCAAATGTGTGTGTGTGTGTGTGTGTGATGAGTGTGATCACTAGAAAACTCAGGCCATTAAGGGGCACAGAAGAAGGGGAACACACCCTGCCTGGGATATAAGGGGAAGCAGCTCATTAAAAAGTCTAAAAATCTAAGTTAAAGTAAGAGTCAGATGAAAGATGAGATTGGGGAGATGTGAGAAGTATGTTTCTGACAGAGGGAGTAAACTATATAACTGTCAACAGTCCAGATAGAGCTTGGCAGGTCCAAGGTGTGGCTGGGGTAGAGAAAACAGGAGAGACAGGTGAGAGATGATGCCTATGGAGTAAGCAGAAGCTAGACACAAATCACTTTCTAAGTTAAATTAAACAATTTGACTCTTTATATAAAATTTGAAATCAGAGAATTTAAATTCCCTTCTGTTAATCTGTCTTGCCTATTGCCACTTTGTGAGTAAAACTGAAAGCTGATTTACTCTAACGTTATGTGTGGTCAATTTCAGACAGATAGAGGCATACCTCATTTTATTCTACTTCGCCTTATTGTGCTTCACAGATATTGTGTGTGTGTGTGTGATTTTTAAAAATAAATTAAAGACAAGAGAGTCTCCCCCAGCAAAAAGATTATGGCTTACTTTATCGTGATGTTGCTTTATTGAGGTGGTCTGGAACTGAGCCTGAAATATCTGTGAGGTATGCCTGTACTGAAAATCCAGTTCAATACAACACACAAATGCTCTCATCTCAATCAAATGACTAGGAATCTAATGTGAGAAGTTACTGCAATTGCTGTCTCTAATCACTTCTACATAGGATTAGCATAGGAAAGACTTAACCATATCCAAAGAGAGGCCTGTCTCTTGCCCAGCTCCTGAGAGGTGTTTTCTGGGCCCTTGGACTGTCATGCCTGGGCCCTTGGTCACTGAACGGTCATGGAGATGAAAGGTCAGCCATGGGAACAGCATGGACACAAGGCTCTGGTGACAGTGGCTGGCAGTACTCTGTGTACTGCCACACACTGATGCTGAAAGAGGGATGCTGTACTGACTCTCCAGGGAGAGGACGACAGAGCTCTGTGCCTGGACCCTCCTGGCCTCTGCCCTCTGTGTCTCTTCTCTGGGCAGATTGTAATCTGCATCTTTTCCCCGCAATAAATCATAGCTGTGAATATAGCTGTCTTCAGTGAGTCTGTGAGTCCATCTAGTGAATCATCCAACCTGAGGGTACACCCTGGGTTGGGAACCCCTAAACTTGCAGGTAAAATAGGTTCTTTTTGTTAACACACTACGTACAAAAGGCTCACCTACATGCTCCTCACTGACTTCATTTATTAGTGCTACCATTTTGATAACATCTTCCCACTTGAAAAGCTCCACTTACTCTTTCCTTCCACTTCTCCCTCCTCCTTTTCCCTTTCTTTTTCAATCTGAGAAAATAGTTAAATAATCGACATTTCAAGTAGAAAAATAATGTATTGCCTAAACCTAAAGTTAGCTTTTCTGTTAACTTCCTATGGAAGTTCTTTCAGACACAATGCACCATAGAAGACTAGGTATAACATGAGAGATTCAAAAAAAGAAAAAAACAAAACAAAACACAAGAAAAATAAATCAAGAAGACTTTTCAGACTTTAACAAGAGTACTCTTACTGTATAAGTCATATAGAAAGAAATTTATATGTGTACATTATTCCAGCACTTATAACTTAGTATCTAAAGATTCCATGTACAGAAATGAACTCATATTTATCTTGATTAAATTAGCTTCTCAATCTTATTTATAGTGAATATCCAAGAATGTCTTACCAAAGCCATAATGTCTGATATGACGAGAACCATGAGAAAAAGACTGAAGAAAAAAAAAGAAAAATTACACATAATACAACAGGCACATTTTTAAAACACATTAAAATAAAAGTGAGAATAGTCAAATAACCCAATATTCTGTATTTTTGCTTCTGAAAATATTACTTTTGACAAAAGCTCTTTTCATATTAGAAGAATCCTATGTATCCTTTGCTCAGTTTCCTCCAATGGTTACATTTTACCAAAACATAGTACAGTATCACAACCAGGAGACTGACACTGATATTGTCAAGATACAGAATGCTCCCATCACTACACCTCCCTCATGGTCCTCTTTTACAGCCACACCGATCCTCCTCTCACAGAGCCCTGCCTAGCCCCTAACCCCTGGGAACCAATAATGTGTTCCCTGTTTCTTTAACTTTGCCATTTCAAGATGCTGTATAAGTGGAATCATTTATTTTATTAAAAAAAATTTTTTTATTGATTTTTAGAGAGAGTGGGAGAGCGAGAGAAACATCGATGTGAGAGAACATCATCTGGCTGCCTCCCTCATGCACCCCAACCAGGGATGAACCCCCAACTTGGGCATGTGCCCTGATTGGGAATTGAACCGACAACTTTTCAAGTGCACAGGATGGCGCTCCAACCAACTGATCCACACCAGCCAGGGCAAAAGAGAAGATATTTATAAAGCCTCAACTCTGTCACCTTTGCCTCAGTTTTTCCCTTTGTGTTGAGTTTTTCACTGCATTGGTCTCAAGATAGAGTTAATACACACATGTGTATACAGGAGTGAATGTGCACATACACACAAACACAAAAATATACATATGCATACATACACTCATTTTGATGAGCCTTCTATTTCTCACTCCATAATGCCACAGCTCTTTTGATTTAAACATTAATTAAAATCTCTTCTAAAAAATGTACCCATTAATAAATGCAAGAAAGTACCTATTAGTTACCAGTTTTTATTCCATCTAAGTAACTATCTTTTATGTGATATTGACAAGGTTTAAATGCTTTCAATATTAACTTTATGTAAATATCCTGCAAAAATATACAAAATAAAACTAGAAACCAGATTTCTACTATTTTTAAACAGTGGAAAAAATATGTTTCTTTTTTTTATTATGGCACATGCATAATAATATGCTAAGCCCAGTTCTAGCTTAAACTCATCAAGAAGAACATGCAAATTTATTCTAATATTAGTTACTTCTTTCAGCACTGAATATGCTAGTTTGATTCAAGAATAACAGAACTGCTAAAAAGCTTCATATTTATCTCGTGTCTTTCAGTCCAGTGCTGATAAGGCAATTTTATTGGGTAAAAAAGAAAATAATAGAGTTAACAGCTTCTCTTCCAGAGGCTTGATTGCTGAAGACTGATTGCTCCAGAAATTCCCCCAAACTCAGAAAGAGTACTTTCCATTCTGTTTGTCAAATGTGTAAAAATCAAGACTAAGAAACAATGTATATTATTGACATTTAGAAGTTAATTTCAAGCCATGCAAAGTGAAATAATGTTAATAGATTTGTCTAATACATATTTAAGAAATAATCCCCTAAACAGACTGATATCCCTTATTTGTTTTGTAGGCACAGTTATATCTATAACATAGAAGTTATTCACCACAAAAATTTAACATTTATGTTTTACTATTTTGTAAGGAGGCTCTTCATTAACTTTAATGATATTCTAATAACATCTCATTGTTAAGAAAGTGTATTTGTCTACCAGAGGCTCTGATCAACTGATTTCCTCTAATGAAACTGAACTCTAAAAGGGTGAAGTATCTTTTTTTCATTTTTATAATAAACAATCTATGTTAGTGTCTTAACAGTAATCACACCAAATTCCCTCAAATGCTTATCCTCATTTCCAAAAAGGGTACAAATCCAATGTTTCTTAAATATTCACCTTACCTTTTTGATGATAACTGGGTAGTTAATTGAACGGCTTCAAAAGCACACATCACCAGAACAAAGGGGATAAAAATCTGTTTAAAAGAACAAAAAATGATGCCATGAACAGCCGAAGCATATGAAAAGCTTTTTGAAATAAATGTTATTCCTGTTTATAGAAATATTTCAGTTTCTCAAATAACTTTTATCTATATTAGTGTAGAGTGAATGCTGAAATAAAACCATGACACCAATGACACACAGAACAGTGATGAAGCTGATTTTAAAATCTACATCAACAGCATATGCAATATAAAAAATAACAAATATCAACACATTCCAAATAAAATCTATTACAAATTTTTGTTCCACATAACTACTTATATTAAGGACCATGTTCAAATGCTTCGAAGAGGGTGTGAAAGGCACAGAATGGCCAAATCAAATAAACTTTGGAACCTGATAATTGGATTCACTGATCCCTGAACCCATCTGGTTATTTGATATTATAACTCCATAAACATAATTCAGCTGCTTTACCATTGCTTTGGTTGTTTTATGTTAATACTAATTTATTTATGTTTATAAAATTCATATCACTGTAAAAAATTGTAAAACAATGAAAAAGGCGTAATAAAATTTATAGAGGATGAAAATCCATAACCCTGAGCTAACACTGATAATATTTTGAGATGCTGTTTTCCAATGACCAATTTATAAAAAAATATATATTACTTGATATTTTTAAAAAGAGGAGAGTGAGGCGATATGGAAAAGAAATGTTCAAGACTGCCTAAGATTCCTTTTCAAGTGAAGGTTATGTGACTACACGGAGTTCAGGACGACCTTCGCTCCCAGCCACATCCGCAGAGAGAGTCTTCAGGTGCATTACGTAAGTAAAGCTCACTGAATGAGGACAGAGGTTAAAGGTCTAGCATTCTAATGAAAACTTTTGCTTTTATTTATTTACTTTTTAAATTAAAGGCCCACGGTTTTTAAAAGACTGGGAAAAGAACAACTACCATTATAAAAAATGTAA
The DNA here is from genome assembly GCF_028538775.1 of Myotis yumanensis. NCBI lineage: Eukaryota > Metazoa > Chordata > Mammalia > Chiroptera > Vespertilionidae > Myotis > Myotis yumanensis. The sequence goes on from NW_027223758.1 coordinate 44,542,827, forward strand.
ATTAAGATTAAGGAAGCACATGTTCTAAAATAATTCACTAGGGAATGGGGCTCAAGATAATGAACATCTTTTTAACATTTCTTAAAGTTACATTTGTATTAGTGCAGTAACAACAACAAAAATAGGATATTAATCCTATTAAGAGATACATACTTTTAACAATTATTACTTTTGTGATCTGAACAGAAGGCAATCAGATTTTTGGTAGATATTAGTCACTTTATCTAAACAAATATATATATGTATATATATATATAATTGGCCCTCCATATCTACAGAGTCAACCAACTATGAATTGAAAATATTTGGGGAGAAAAATTACATTATTGCTAATATGTACTAGAGGCCTGGTGCACGGATTCATACACCAGTGGGGTCCCTCGGCCTGGCCTGCACCCTCTCACAATCAGGGACCCCTTGGGGGATGGTGGATAGTTGGTTTCAGCCCGATCGCTGCAGGCCCGATCCAGACAGGAGGGAGCCTGATCCTGTGCGTTGAGCATCTGTCCCCTGGTGGTAGTGCATATCATAGCAACCAGTTGACCGGTCATTCGGTTGCTTAGGCTTTTATATATATATATAGATGTAGTTAGGCCTAATAATGGTTGCACTGTACTGAAAATGCATAGACTTTTTTTCTGCCATTATTCACTAAACAAAACATTATAATAACAAATTATATAGCACTTACATTATATTAGCTATTATAAATAATCTAGAGATGATTAAAGTAATCAAGAGGATGTGTGTAGGTTACGTATATGCAAATGCCACACCATATTATATAAGAGACGGAAGCACCCATAGATTTTGGTATCTGCAGGGTGGGTGAGGGGTCCTGGAACCAAACCCTCTCAGATTCCAAGGGAGGACTGTACTAACTATGTAAAATGTGCCAGGCACTATGGTAGAGAGAATAAGACAAGCATAATGACCCTAGAGACGAAGGGAAAGTACACTAGTTAAATTTCACCAAAGAGAATGAACCCCTGATGAGCTGAGAATTATATTGGTATCCTTAGCACCTAGCTGGTGCCTGGCATGTTACTGAATGTAAGCAGTCAATGACATATTTGTTGGATGAATGAATCAATTCTAGGTCATGGATTTGGGAAAAGATTAATATGGTTGACAGTCTTGAGGCTGGGGAACATGGATCCGGGGACCCTTAAATCTTGAGAAGTAAAGTAGTTTTGATCTGTACTGCACTTCCTCACAGGCTTTAATCACCTTTGATAGCACTTCCTGGGACTAACACAGAATTTCTACTTTTTTGAAGTTTAGTGAGTTTAAGAGTGAAGCAAAATGATTAATTATATTTTGGAGTAAAGGCTGGAGGGCCCCACTTCCCATTCTGCAGTGTCTGAGACAGAATCTTCTTTCCATGCTATTTAAATTTGACACAATGACTATATATAACCTTAATGTCACATAATGTTATATAATCTTAATGTTACAATGAGTTCATCATATTAATTAATTAGTACCTTAAGAAAATAAGAAAACTAACCTTCCACAACATCAGGGCTCCCATCATAAAAGGACTAAACACAGTCAGAAAGCAGTAGACAGAGGCAAGATCAAAGCTAAAGAACCAATATAAAGAAAAATTATTTTAGAATTAACACTGTAACTTTAAAAGAATGTCTATTGAAAAGGATGTTTAAATGAATTTTCTAAAAATCTCTACTTACTAAAAACACAAACATACAAGGAACATTATGAAGCCACTAAAATGAATGAGGTATATATCAATCTCCACAATATATCCTTCAGTATAAAAGCAATTACAAAAATTACAATTGTATTACTTTTTGGCTATATATATATACTGTTTTCATTTAAAATTACCTGTTAATAGAAGCTATATTCCCAGTTCCAAAAAATGCTGTCACTAAGAAGAAAACCTAAAAAGAGTTAAGGAAATGCTAAAACAAGACAGAATTCATATAAATTTCTTTTTCATTTAGAAAAGATATGCCTCTTCTACTATGAGGGCAATTTGCTTTCTCATTTGTACACTTGATCATATATTGTTGTAAACGAATATAACATCTGTCTTAGGAAAGAACCAGATTGAACAAGCAGTGTCCTAAGAACAATGAGGCCTGGGAGGTCATCCTCACTTGTCACTAGTAATCTTGGGAAGGTTACTGTTTTCCTCTTCCCTAGCATACACAAATAGGATTATTGTGCCCACAGTTGGCCACTAATGATATTTTCAAAAGGAGAATGTAGATCTAGTGCATGTGATAGTCATTTTCAGCTAAAATACTGTCTCAATTCATAGATGCTTGCTGTGTGGCCATTACACAAATAAATATCATGTTTTAAAATAATTCAATAGAGAATGAGACATGAAAAAAAAAAAGTCAACTATCTTTTTGATATTTCTTAAATTTACATTTGTATTAGTGCTGAAATAAAAAGTACATATTGCCCTGGACAGTATGGCTCAGTTGGTTGGAGCATTATCTCGTGCACACGAAGGTCACATGTTCGAATCCCAGTCAGGGTACATGCCTAGGTTGTAATTCGCTCCCTGGTTGTGGTACATATGAAGGCAGCTGATCCATGTATCTCTTTCACATTGATGTTCCTCTATGGTGACTTGAGCCTTAAATGTACCCATGGATCCATCCATTCAACCAATCAACTAACCGACCAACATTGTCTGGTGTTTATCAGAAGCAGAGCTAGGCACTAAGCCTATAAACATGAATGAAAGAGTCTCCAAGTGATCAGATGGTGACTAAGATTAAGCTGATATATAGAAGTATATGAGAGAAATTTTAAGATAAATAGTGGAAAAATAAATGAGTCACAAATCAGTAAATAGGTGTGATAAAAAGCTTAGGGTTTATTAAAATAAAGACTATTCAGTGGAAGATGAAGCAGTAAATATAGATTGGTGGCATATTAATAAAAATCCTTGGGCTTTACTGTGGAGACAATGAAGAATTAGCAAACATTTTAGGTGAATGATAAAGAAATACCAGTACCAGTGTGCTATCTGGATCAGAGAGAGAAATAATTAGAGGCAGAAGTCCATGTCAGGGACAGGAAAGTCTGAACTGGCACAGTGGAAGTGGAAATGGAGAATGAGGAGAGACAGTGGGACCTCAGAACTGGATAAGGAGCAGTTAAATCTGACAACAAGTTTGATGGCTTGAGTGGTTGAGAGTATGGCAATGCCATTAAATGCAATGAGGCCTGCTAGCGAGCAACTTTGGAAAAGGGTGGGCAGTTGTCAGCCAGTTTGAGACATAGATCTGGTGATGCCTAGCAAAATGTTGGAAATATGGCTTTTGAGGTCAGGAGAGAGGTCAAGACTGGAAAAGTAGATCTGAGTTATATTCACAGAAGTGTCGCTCAAAGCTATGGAAGAGGATGACCTTTTCCAGGTACAGTAAGAGGAGAAGGCTAACAATAGAATCCATAGAAAAACATGGTTCAAGATCAGACAAAGGTAGAATAAGTTTAAGTGAAGGAGAGCAGAGATTATATAAAAAGCTAAGAAGAGATCATATCCTGGAAGTCAAGGGAAAAGAAGAGAGAAGCCCATGCAGTTGAATGGTACAGAGTAATGAAAGAAAACTGAACAGATTAGACTGTGCCATCAGGAAGCCCTGCCAACACTGAGACAACAGCTTCAGCAGACACCTGACACATAGAGCTACAATGTGCCACACACTGCGTGCCAGGCTTGAGGGTACAGTACATAAAGGGGAGGAAATGGTAGCAGCAACTATAGATTTTTCTTTCAAGGAGCTTGGAAGTAAACAGAAAAAACAAAATGAAGCCCTAGCTTGTTTGCCTCAGTAGATAAAGCGCCGGCCTGCGGACTGAAGGGTCCCGGATTCGATTATGATCAAGGGCATATGCCTGGTTGCTGCTCGATCCCCAGTAGGGGGAGTGCAGGAGGCAGCCAATCAATGATTCTCTCTCATCATTGATGTTTCTATCTCTCCCTCTCTCTTTCTCTCTGAATGAATAAAAATATATTTTAAAATAAACACACACAAAAAATGAAGTTATAATTTAGGGGGATGCAGGATTCAAGGAAAGTAGTATTTTACTTGTCTGTGCTGAGTGGAAGGAACCTGCAAAAAGAGAGAAGGCAAGATTGAGTGTGAAAGCAAGAGGTAGAGGAGAGCATGGCACATTTGTTTGCTGGACCTATAAGGTCCAGCCCTGTGCCATGGTAAGTTCAAAGGAAACACCTCCCTATGAATTTCTTGAAGCTGGTCAGCCAGCCTTCTCAAAGTGAGACTTTATTCTGCCATACTGTCTTTCAAACTTTGAATTCTAGTAACTTTCACACAACATTTCCTCTGATGTAATCCAAAAACCTTGTGAGGCAGATTTTACATGAGTATAGTATAGGATATACATAAAAGATGCAAACTAAACTCATAACGCAGTTTCTTCTAGGTGAGAAAATTAGATTGGAGTTGGGAGTTGAGACTAACTTTAGCTGTGAAGTTTTAATTTTTTTTAAAATGTGACATATGTGACAAAATATTAACTGTTGATATGTGGATGGTAGATATACACACATATTTATTTATGCCAGCCTTTATGCTTTTTTATAGTTTCAAAAATTTCTTAACGACGTGAACTATGAGAAAATTATGGTTGAGAGGAGAGTTAAATGCTCTCCAAGGTAATACCATTAATGGTGACAGGCAGGGACACCTTCCACATTCTTACTCCATTAAATGGGGGGTTGCAGCAACTGAAAACAAAAGCCCAAATGAAGGATACAAGGAAAAAGGCCCTACGGATGTCATCCAGACAGAGCTGTCGAAACTGGGTTATATCAGTATTGTAGGAGAAATGGATACTGGTGACCTGGGAGAAATAAGAAACACATGAATGCACAGTAACAGTTCCCTTACTTCTACCCCAACAGGCAAACTGACAGTCTAAGTTACAACGGCTAGAAAGATACCTTGTACTAACAACAACAAAAATCAACAATAAATCTTTTCCTATAGCTTAATTACACCTTAATAAAGTCTGCCAGAAAAATAAAATATGTTGCTAATAATGTACTGAACAGAATTGTAGTATTGCTATATGTGTAATAGAAGTGAGAATTGAGCTTTTTCTTATCCTATATATATGCTTCACTTTTAAATCCCTATATAATTCTTTATTTTTCTAAGACCTGATTTCTCAGTGTCCTGATCTTCTCAAACCCAGGTATGGTATGATATTAAAAAGCATGATAAAATTAAATATCTGTTTCTTTGTTCTTCTCTTAATTCTATTTGTAGAGATATCATTTCTCTTTATAAGAAAAATAAAATATTTTCTATCTTTGGTAAAATAGAAAGTCACTCAATTCCAAGAAGATAGGTGCATTCTTTCTTTTTTTTTTTTCCTTAATCCCTCACACTCCCCAAAAAATCATGAGTAAGTTTAAAGGGAGACTTTCCCTATCCCTCACTCTCCATATAATTGCCAATAAGTTCTTAGGATGCTTTAATACTCTTTCCTAGAAAAAGGAACATCTGCTTTCAGGTAAAAAATAGAACATAAAAAATGACACAATAAACCTCATTTTAAAATTTAATATTACAAATGTTAATATTTAATATTTGCTTATTAGAGTTTTTAGTATTTAATATTAAGGACAGCCTGACCATTTACTCAAATTTGATCAAAATGTATTATTTTAATATTCCAGGACTGAAAGTTAAACAGTAATTATTTAATATACTTCAATAAAGTTTCTTCTTTATTGAAATTAATTATTCTAAATTACCAATTCCTCTCTATAAACTCAAGTGGAACCAGTTAAGAACAGATCAACTATGAAAGAGTTGTTCTGCAATATTCATTTTACCTGACCTCAGTAAAACTATAAATATTCTATCACTAATTTCTCATAATTACCTCAGTTCTAAAATGAAGGCAAGAGACATCAATTTAACACTATACCTCAGGATAATAAAGGTGTCCTTAAAATCTGATTGGCTTTTAGGAAATTCATTGTATACTGTGAGGAACAAATAGTCCAAGATTTGGTCTGAGACCACAATCACTAAGGTGACAGAATAAGCATTTTGGATTAGGATTACTAAAAGGAGAAAAACAAGGCAGGGAACATAAATGACCTTTCCGATCAAATTCATTAACTGATTTGTGACAACATAAATATTCTTCCAGATAAAATAAATTGAAAGAAGAAAAATTAGATGTAAAGATAGAGGAAAATGGGATAACATCCCTCCTCCATTCTTTCACTATGTTTTTCACATTAGTGATTCTCAAATAATCTCTTTAAAAAGTCCATCCTCTATAATGTCTATAAAACAATAATATGTTTTTCTGTTATAAGTAAAAAATTTTCTTACAAGCTGTTTAACTTAATTTTAACTTAATTACTAATGATTTAAATAGCATAAAATTTTAAGTAGAAAGGTTTAATGAAATAACATTGTAACTTCCTTATAGAATAGAGTATTTTAATATTCTCAGATAAATGCAACAATGATTTTGACAATCTACCTTCTGTTTGCAGGAAACACCAGATTGTTGTAGGGTTTCTTGTTCCATATGTATCCAGACAAACATCAAACATGACAACACTAATGGGAAGAGAGCCTCATACCTAAGAGGTAGGTAGGGGTGGGGTGAAAGTGGGAGGGTAGAAATGAAAAGACAAAAACATTAAACAAATTAAAATGCAAATTTATATTGAGAAGTCTTTTTCAAAATTAAAATAATCTTAATATTTCTAAGGTACAATATCACAAAAATTTTAATTTTTCAGAAGAAGTAGAAAAGAAAAGTAACATTTAAATATCAACTCCAACAACATCTGTTTTTGAAATATATTACATCTTGAGATCATGATATGTTTAAAATAGTAGAGATATTTAAAAATAAATTATAAAGTAAATGACAGATATACACACACACAAAAAGAAAATATACAAAGGTAAAAAGACAATTTCCAAGTTGAAATTATTAATACCTGGTATACAGAGAAAAAGAGCAAGACAAATGTTACAAATTTAAAAAAAAAAAAAAGGCTGCCATATAGGAACATAAAACTCTCAAAAACAACAAAAAAGAGCCAATAAGTACACAAAAGTATGTTTGATCTTATTGATAACTGTTGTGGAAATCAAAATAATAGGGAGATACCATATTCACTTATCATATTTACCCAAAATTTAAAAAAGTAATGTTCACAAGAGTGTAATGAAAAAAGAAATAGCACCCTCTCTGTATAGGAATAAAACACTTTTTGGAAGGTAATCTAACACTGTGTATCAAGAGTCTAAAAAATATTCATATGTTCTAACCCAGTATTTTCATCCGGTGTGTCACAGCACTCTGGTGTTATACAAGAATTTTTAAAACATGCAATCCCAAACTATTTCGTCAGAGGCACTGGCCTCTTTTTCCTTAGAGTCTCTGCTATAAATACCATCCATCACTTCAAGAAATTCCCTGAAAACATAATCAGACACATACACTACAATATACATATAAAGATGTTTGTTGTGATACTGTTTACTGAAGGGAAAAACAGAAAACAACCTACTCTCCACAGGTGAGCATGGTACATCTCTAGGCTGGAACACGAGGTGGATAAAGGAGAAATGTTCATGAGATAACCCAGTAATAGAAGCCTTTTCCAATCCTATGCTTTAAATTCTACCACAGATCATAAAACTAAAGCACTGAAGAGTGGGCAGAAGGAACACTTGGGTTTGAGGAAGCACACACGATCGCTTGGTATAGAAGACTGCCGGAGGACGAAGAGATAACATACACATAAGAAAATATCACTAGTTTAACAAGCACAGAAAGTTATAAAAAGCTACACCATTTCTGACCTGTTAAAATAGCATTTGATATTCTTATTTTAAAATAAAAATACCAAATCTTGGGAAGAAAATGATGAAATAGGACCCCTCAAAGGCTGTTGGTGCTATTATAAATTGGCATTGTTCTTAAGTGAAAAGCAAACAAACAACAGTTCATACTCTCTGGCCCACCTATGTTACCGATTTATTTCCTTACAAAAACTATAAACTATGATTAGTTTCTTTTGTAAAATGTAGATGAATAAATATTCCTATGGGACTTTCTTTCTCTCTCTCTTGCTCTTTCTTTCTTTTTTTTGTTAATCCTTAATTGAGGATACTTTTCCATTGAAAAAAAATTTTTGTTTTTAGAGAGAGTGCAAGGGTTGGGGAGAGACACAGAGAAACACTGATGTGAGAGAGACACATCAATTGGTTGCCTCCCACATGTGCCCCTGGCCGGGGATTGAGCCTGCAACTGCGGTACATGCCCTTGATCAAAATTGAACCCAGGACCCTTCAGTCCGTGGGCCGATGCTCTATCCACTGAGTCAAACTGGCTAGGGCTTCATTTCTTTAGATAATCAATATCTTGTATGAAATCTGCATATCTGAATTAATATACTGAAACACCAGTAAAATGTCATCATAGTGTACATAATAAAACCATACTAAATCTGGATCTGCTAGTTTGGTCTCTGCAAATCGAACAGGGTTGAAAGGCATTTAGCTTTCTTTTATAGTGTGCTAAGGGATCATATAAACAAATTTCAGAGGGAAATTTTAACCGACTAAGGAAATTATTTTCAAATACTATAATAGCTTCTATTTGCATAAAAATAATTAAATGTTGATTACAAAATAAATCTTTATTCATAAAATCAAGGATGCATTATAAGTTAGAATTTAAGATTACTGTTACTATCTTTCTTTAAAGTAATAAACTGAATTTTTTAAAATATCCTATAATTCTGACTATTCACTAATATCCATAGAGAACCCTCCAGGTTGCCTTAAAAAGATGACAACATGGACTGTTTTGCAAAACTGATTTGACACTGAAAATGTTCTAAGTGAAATTATTAGACTGTGCTGCTTCAGGTTCTATCTGTGGAATGTTTTTGCAAAGGTAAATGTACTTTCTGATGTTAAAAAATATATTTCTTAATACATTCATTAGTAAGGCCACTCTCACTAGGTGTAAATTTTTACTTTTTAGATTTTCTTAAAATAAATTAAATGTACTTAGGATAATCTGTTTTGGTGTCTTTCGTGAGTATTAAATTGATGATTTAAAACACTATAATGCTTATCCCTAATGTTAGCTACATGGCTAACTCACTCTACATTATGAAGTACCTTCTCACTCAAAATTCAACTTTAATTATACTTTCTTAAGTTCTAATCCAGCAAACCAGATCTATGTTTAGATTTATTTGCAGTTTTTAATCTACTACACATTCCTTTAAATCTGTCTAGTGCTTTAGAACTTGGAGATCCTAAAAAGAAAAGGGCTTATTGATTATGAAGTGACTGTGTAGAATATACACAAGTTTCTGGATCCTGACAAACATTACTTCCTAAGGCAACCTCTGGGTGTAATCTCTTAATGAAAGTTGTGTCACCCCAAACTGGTGGGTTAGAACAGAAATTATTTTATATTCTGATTTTTATCTAGACAAAAAACTGCATATTCCAATTCACATATACATTTATACAATGATAGATTCTGATTATAACTAAATTATTTATTTTACTGGAAGCTCGGTGCACAGATTCATGCACATTGAAAGGAAATTAATTAGAAGAAATATTTTAGAGGCCGGGGAGGAACTGCGGGAGGGCTCCAAGGCATCTCCAACCCATCTCGCCCAGTCCTGATCGGCCAGACCCCAGCAGCAAGCTAACCTACTGGTCGGAGCGTCTGCCTCCTGGTGTCAGTGTGCATCATAGCGACTGGTCGAATAAATGGTTGGACACTTAGCACATTAGGCTTTTATATATAGAAGATAATTTCACCAATAAAGGGAAAAAAGATGAAGAGTTTTAAGGTTTCATTATATTTATCACTCTTGAGTAAGAATATGCTGATAGACTTCCAGCTTTATTTCAGAGTTCAAAGTTCTAAGTCTGAAAGCAAGCCCATCTGAAGATCTTATTAGGTAACTGGTAGAAATGTCTACATTGATTATACGTATTACATCTTCATTGCTGTGCCCAGACCTGTTTGTGCAAAGAGAAATGAAAAGATAGGAGGTGTGGGGGCCTTGGTCAGAGGAAGTCTAACACCCAGTGGATCATCTGCTATATGGGGAATAGAAGAACTCCTGGGATCTAGGTCATTTAGGATGTTAGGGTCTACTATGAGAACATTTCTCTAATTCTGAACTAGGACACCTAAATTTCCCCCAAAATGAACCCAAGTCTTGGACCCAAAATGCCTTTACAAAATCATCTAATGTGGAAAGAATCCATTGACATCACAATGGTAAATCCCTAGGTTTAGTCTAATTGAAACCAGATCCTATATTTGGGCCAAACTATGAGTGGTGGTTATTCGATTTGCCTATATTTGACGTTTGTTATAATGTGCACATTTCTCATCCTCATAAGGATTTAAGTACGGATGAAATAAAATTCAAAAGCAAGTGGAGATTTTTCCTCTTTTAAGTAGATGGGAAGATACATGTCACTGTTTTCACTGAGTTCAAGAGAACGCTTCAGGACCTACCACAAATTAGACTGCTAGTATTTCTTTCTTCTGTAAAAAAATTTCAATCTTAAATAAAAATGCATTCTTTCACTTTTGGGAAAATATTCTAAAAGTCTTCTGAATCAAAAGGACTATTTGGACTGTGATGTATGTAACAGTAAAAATAAAATATTAAATTCAAAGAAGAATGAATAAATCAAAGCCTAAGTTAAAGTACATGAAAGAAATGCAACCAAAACTAAAATTCTTCTCAGTCATTGTTTGAGACTTAAAACACCTCCATAATCAATCGGAATTTTCTAATACTAAAATAAAACATTTTAGCCACTTCAGGAAATAAACAGAAAGACAATAGGTAATACTATGAAAACAGTAAGAAAAAGAAAATTAAAGGTTATGGTTCAAGTCATATAAAGTTCTTATTACAGAAAATACTTGCAACTTATTCCTCAAGATTTATATAACATTGTTCATTTCTAGAGGTTAAATGCTCATAGAGAAATGCCAACATTTAAAACTTGCTACTCTATACAGAGGCAGAGCTGCCTCAAACTGATTGTTGGACTGCAGTGGGAAGACCAGGGAGGGTTGGGGGACTGGAGGGAGGGGAGTAAGAGATCAACCGAAGGACTTGTATGCATCCATATAACCATAACTAATGGACATAAGACACTGGGGGGTAAGGGAGGGCAGGGGCTTGTTAAGGGCGGGGGGGGAAAAAAGGACACTTATGTAATACCCTTTGTAATACTTTTAGCGAAAAATAAAAATTAAAAAAATAAATAAATAAATAAAACTTGCTACTCTAAATGAAAATGTCAAAAAGTTTGTACCCTCTGCTTAGAAGGAGATAGGCTGACATCGATGAGACGAGTATACTAAACAACCGCTCCAAGAGGTTCCTGGGACTCAGCAGGGGCACCACGAAGGAGGAGGCTGCAATGTAACACAGGGGCGTGTCAGCAAGAGGCACATGACATGTGAGTTTAGAAGCACGAAATAATCTATAATTGCATATGACCTTATTGTTTGTGTGACCTTTACAATGAGGCTATATTTGCCCTAATCATTTCAGTGAGAAGTTTGAAACTTCATATTTCTAATTAAAATTATATCTTATTGTTTTAACCAACTTTTGGCTCAGATTTTCTCAATTTATAGTCAGCTTCACTCACTGTAATATTAACCCTTGAATGAATAACTTATGTTCTATAAATAATAAAATATATTATTCAAGATTCAGCAACTCTTCTCCTAATTAGACATTTAGTGCAAAAGACCACTTACTCCCCCTCCTCCTTCAAGTTTTCCCACTGCAAAATATTGAGAGTTGTAGTGTGCTCCTTCAGAAATTATAGAGAGGTGCCAGGACCGGTTTGGCTCAGTGGATAGAGCGTCGGCCTGCGGACTAAAGGTCCCGGGTTCGATTCCGGTCAAGGGCATGTACCTGGGTTGCGGGCACATCCCCCGAGGGAGATGTGCAGGAGGCAGCTGGTCGATGTTTCTCTCCCATCGATGTTTCTAACTATCTATCTCTCTCCCTTCCTCTCTGTAAAAAATCAATAAAATATATTAAAAAAAAAAAAAAGAAATTATAGAGAGGAGAAAGGACTTCACTGTGTATGAGAGAAGTAATCTTTCCCCATAGCATAAGAAAGCAATTACTTCAATGGGAGGACAGATAAAAAGAGAAGGGGAATGGAAATGTACATAACTTTGTAATCCCTCTAGTTAGGATGGCGATATGCCTGGAGTTCAATACTCCAGAGTATGGAGAGAGATGACCTGCGATAGAACCCTGGAAGAAACACTAAGTGTTAACCATGGGACATGTGAGCAGAATTTCCATCTGTCAAGTAGAGATAAAATAAAAAGTTGTGAGGTTTGAATACAATTCACCTGTAAAACACTCCCTGAGCATAGTGTCTTGGATACAGTAGGTGCTTAATAACTGTTAGCTGCTATTGTTATCACTAGTCAATATGTACTGAGTTCAAAGTCAAGTCACTGCAAAATTTAAGACCATGCAAGTTATATTTATAATACTTTTGGACAAATAGCTTCTAATTTTTTTTAGATATGTGGTTCTAATAAGGTTATCATCACCTGATACATATTTTAAGAAGGGAGGATTCTTAAGAGTGCTGAGAGCCTTTTGGTAAATGCAGTAGGAGGGTTAAAGCTAGAAAATCATTTTGAAGCCATCATGACAAAGACTATATGAGGAAAAACTTATGAATTGCATGCTAAATCTAGGGAGAAATTTTGATGACAAGGATATTTAATGGTCTCAGAGTGTCACAGATGCCTTATTATTCATAAGGGAGGGGGAAACCATAAAAGATACTGTTTTCTTCTTCTGGCTGCACTTAGGTTTTTATCAGATATGAATAAATATACAGCCTTATTATCATGTCATAAATAGTCTATCAAGTAATTCTTTTATATATATATATATATTTTATTGATTTTTTACAGAGAGGAAGGGAGAGGGATAGAGAGTTAGAAACATCGATGAGAGAGAAACGTCGATCAGCTGCCTCCTGCACACCCCCTCCTGGGGATGTGCCCGCAACCCAGGTACATGCCCTTGACCGGAATCGAACCTGGGACCCTTGAGTCCACAGGCCAACGCTCTATCCACTGAGCCAAACCGGCTAGGGCAAGTAATTGTTGTTAATACATGAATGTTCATAAAAGTTCTAATTTTCTTTGTCAAATGCCAATAAGCAATAAATAGCTGGTTATTATTATTGTCCTGCAACAAAATTATGTTTTTTAGTAATAATATAGATGCAAATTGACCATTTTAAACTATGATGATGTAAAATTACCTCATGTAGTTTGATTGACCTCTTACCTAATATTATCCAGCTAACCACCTGATTAATAAGAGGAAGTCCTTGTTTCTTAAGTAGGCTATTATGGGTGCTATACACAGCCCACATGGAAAGCACTGTGCTCAGCATCTGAAAACAAATAAAACACATGGAAATAAAGAGAAGGTGGTGAGAGACTAATTTATATAAGAACACTTCACAAAGTGCTTGAATAAGTGGAATCTGGCCAAACTGCTACCAAAATTGGACCAGGTCACCTTCTTGTGGCCAGGCCTGAGTTAGAACTCTTGCACTAAGCAAAGGTCATCCTTGACAAGCATGAGATGAGGCATTTTACACCTGCAAGAGTATTTTGGCATATATTATCACACTCTTTCTACCTAGAAGTATTCATTATTAACCTTGAAGTTCACCTAAATCATGGAAATGCAGAGGGTGAAGTGCATAGAGTTTAGTGTAGGTGGTTGTGTCTCCCACCTCTGGCTCTTACCCATAGTCCTATCCACTTATTCATTCAACACGTACTTGTGGCCTGAGTATTCACTTGTTACTGGGACTATAAGGAGGACAATATTATTCAGGGAATAAACATAAACTAGTTGGTAAACTACAGCTTAGAGGCCTGAGGCCTGTGTTTAGAAATACTATATTATTGGATCACAGTCATTCCCATTCATTTACGTGTTTCCTATAGCTCCCTTTGCACTGTAGAGGTAGAGATGAAAATTTACAACAGACTCTCCATGGCCCTAAAGCCTAAAATCTTCACAATCTGGCTCTTTAGAGAAATGTTTGCTGACACCTGAACTAGTGGACCAATTGCTACTATAAGAAGTTATCAGCTAATTTATGGCTGTGGACAAAGTAAATGCTCTTAGAGATCAGATTAGCATCCTCACCACCAAATCCTAGATCTATATTTAAGTTACTTATATTTTTAGTGAACGAAGAACAACAAAAGTGTTATCAATGAAGCTATGACACAATCCTAGGATCCTTTCAATTCTAAGACATTTTTTTCATTTCAGATACGTAGCTGGAATCAATGAAAAATATGGCAAACAGTTCAGGAATTGATGCAAATTAGTAAAGTTAATGTAAAGAGGAATTTTGTAACAGATTTACCTTATTCTTAGGAAAGACTTATGAATGGATACTAAATCTAGGGAGAAATTTTGATGAGAAAGAATTTCTAACAAAGTCTGTTACAATTTTCACGTGATAGTCTTTGCTCCTCTAGAGTAAGATTCAGAAACATTCACTTCTGCCAAAGTACTCAGTATTACTGGTGAATTCCGTCAAATCTGCTACGGGCTTTAGAGAAAAGCCAGTCAGTGTACTATTTAAAATGAAAGATACACTCCAATGGTTGATAGGAGCCTTGACAAAATGTTTCTTCTCTTATGTGTTCTCTGTTGTTGTTCAAGAATGACATCTTTGAAGGGTTGCATATATTTTTATTTCAGAGTGTTCTTGGAAATCTTTTCCATCATCCCAGCTTTGTTCTGAGTACATTTTTTGAGCAGACTTATATGTTTTTTTTGGTCAGTGTTCTAGATGTATATTTTAATTTTTTTATTGTTTAAAAGGAAAAAAATGTGGTTTTCACTATCTACAAAAATGCTTCATTTTACAGAATGATATTATAATCTCTAATTTTCACAACACTATTAGATATTATCTCTACAGATTAAAAACAGACTAAAGTTCTATTACTGAAAATCACACATGCAGAAAGCAACGTAACTGAAAATTAACTCAATTTTGAAACATCAAGTTCATAGTTCTTTATACCACACCAATGCCACCAACCAAGGTGAAGTTTATTTTCTCCTAGGATGTCCACTGAAGCCTTAAATTGTCTATCCTATATAATAATCCTATCTAATAAAAGAGTAATAAGCAAATTGACCATCACTCCAACACACAGGATGGCCATCCCCAAGTGGACACAAGATGGCCGGCACAAGATGACCAGCTTGGAAGGGCAGTTGGGAGCGACCAGGCCTGAAAGGGAGGGCAGTTGGAGGGGACCAGGCCGGCAGGGAAGGGCAGTTAGGGGCAATAGGGCTGGCAGGGGAGGGAAGTTAGGGGTGACTGGGCCAGCAGGGGAGGGCAGTTGGGGGCGACCAGGCCTGCAGGGGAGCAGTTAGGCGTCGATCAGGCTGGCAGGACAGTGGTTAGGGGGTGATCAGGCTGGCAGGACAGTGGTTAGGGGGTGATCAGGCTGGCAGGCAGAAGCGGTTAGGGGCAATCAGGCAGGCGAGCAGTTGGGAACCAGCAGTCCTGGATTGTGAGAGGGATCCCAGATTGGAGAGGGTGCAGGCTGGGCTGAGGGACACACACCACCCCCGTGCATGAATTTCATGCACCGGGCCTCTAGTTCTTCATATAAGCATGCTCAGAGGCTGCCTTCACTTCAAATGAGGACAAGAATCTCAGTCTAGAGGAGGCCTTTTCAGGTCAACTTTTTGGTCAGTACAGATGCTTCTTATGTCTCCTTAACCTGCTCTCGGGCATCTCTGAGCTGACTTCTGTTGACCTCTTTGTTATTTCACACCTTTTAGAAAATGTATTTCCATGTGATTACTTAAACAGAAAACTCTCTTCTTAGCTGGTAGGTATTGGATAACTTAACCATGATGACATCTTAAGAGCAACGTAATTAAACACAACTGTAAGATACTTTTTGGTATATCATTAGTAATAAGACAGTGTGACAATCTGTAACTAACCTGTAATAGATGTAACAATAGCTTGTCATTTACAAAACTATCTTTTGTTTTTATGAGAGATGTTACAACAAACAGGGACAGCAGAAGGACCAGCAGGCCTGCACCCATTCTGTTTGAAAACACAATTCACAATTTCAAATTTTCTTAAGATGCTGACTGAACACAGAGCATATGAAAATATTAGACATTCTAGTGGTTCTCAACCTTCCTAATGCCGTGACCCTTTAATACAGTTCCTCATGTTGTGGTGACACCCAATCATAAAATTATTTTCGTTGCTACCTCATAACTGTAATTTTGCTACTGTTATGAATTGCAATGTAAATATCTGATAGGCAGGATGTATTTTCATTTTTCTTGACCCACAGGTTGAGAAACACTGTATGGAGAACATCTGAGTCATTTGGTTTAATCAAGATGAAGTAGCAAAATAGATACACATACTTTAAAATTAACACATACTTAAAAATATTGTTTAGTTAACTTTCCCTCAATTAAAAAAGACATACTCTCATCTATTAAAGATTAGGTTAAAATGCTAAAAATATTATTTATACAGAGTTCTAAAGAAAGTAACAAAGATGATTATATAATTAGAAAAGAGAGAAAATGTTACATAAAATAATGATTATTTAGCTTGTCAAGCACATGCATAAATACACACACACACACAGCCAATAGATTACTTGATACTAATTTAAAAGTAAAGTTAAAAGCAAAGGTAACCAATTATTTCATGGATTTATTTAGGACATATAGAAAATAAATAAATATAGTAGTAGCATGGAGAATTCAAGAAAGGTATATAGAATTTTCTAACAGTCAAAGAGATTAAAATGAGAAAGTTGTCAAAGTATAGCTTCATTTCATGGAGATCTGTACATTCAGATTAGAATAGGAATTTAATTTTTTTAAGACTTAAAGTGTGGACATGCTCATAAGCAAAGACAGAGATGACATCAATGGCTTTTAAACCTTTTTGTTTTGGCAAGAGAAGACATTTTCATTGAAAGCTTTTCCAGACTCCCGAGTATACAAAGATACAGAAAGCTTCTGAACTTTTTGGGGGATGGGATGGAAATGGGGGGAGTGGTATTTTAAGTTATCACTGTTTGGTACAATGTCATTCTTGTGAAGGCCCAAAGGCAGCCCAGGGAGCTTCAATGACTCCTAGAGTCATTAATATTTTAACATCTAGTTTGTTTGTGTAATTTTAAACTTATGATCAAGATTAGGTTCATATTTCATAGTGTTAAGAAAAATAATTGTATTGGAAAGAAAGTAAGTTAAAAAATATTGTTCATACACTAGAAAGATATCCGGCTTTCGTCCTACAACAGGCATCAGTGGAAACACTGCCAGGAGCAAACAGAAGAAAATCCAACTCAGTGAGATGCTCTAAAACAAATTTAAAAAAGTTATTTTTAGGCAAATATGGTAGAAAAAACAGTCTTCAATATTTCACAGACTATATGGCTGTGAATCAAAGAGAAAATTCAAAGCCTTATATCTGTTTACAAAGTAATGGAGTTACTGTATGTAAAGTTTCAGTTATGTAATAGGTAGTATATAGGTATAATATGAGTATCCTATCTAATAATAGACAAACATGGTAATTGACCGTACCTTCGCTACGCCTCCTATTGGCTAATCAGCATGATATGCAAATTAACTGCCAACAAAGATGGTGGCTAATTTGCATATACCGGCTGGGAGCAAAGACTGAAGACACTGTAGAAGGAAGCCAAGCAACGGAGACGAGGTAGCGGAGATGGGCGGGAGAGAAGCGGCAGAGATGGGCAGGGTAGGAACCGCAGAGACGGGCGGGGTAGGAGCCGCAGAGACGGGAGCAAAGCCCTATTCTTGCAGGAATCCTCCTGCAACGGGCCTCTAGTTATCTCATAATTCTCACAATAAGCTGGGAGATAGGTTATATTATTCACAGAGTTTCAGATAGGAAACTGACCTCATAAATGTTAAAGTATAAGTAGTATCAACCTATGATTAGTAAATGAAACGGACAGGACTTTAACCTGGGCCTGAAATTTCAAGGCAAGTGCTTCCTTCAATTTACATTATACTGTATATTGATTATATCTGTAAGCCATTTGGCCAGCAATCATAATCAAATGATTGAACCCAGGAGGGAAATGAGCAAAAACACCTTTGTAATTAGATTATGACAAAAATGATCAAGAATCCCATTGAGGAATTTTACTAGTTCTTAGAGGCTGGAAAGAAGATATTTCTATCTTCTTACTATCTCCATAAAAAAGTAGCAAAATGGCCCTCGCTGGTTTGGCTCAGTGGATAGAGCAGGCTGAAGGGTCCCGGATTCCATTCCGGTCAAGGGCACATGCCTGAGTTGTGGGCTTGATCCCCAGTAGGGGGCGTGCAGGAGACAGCCAATCAATGATTCTCTCTCATCATTGATGTATCTATCTCTCTCTCCCTCTCCCTTCCTCTCTGAAATCAATAAAAATATATACAGTATATATAAAAGTATCATTTTAGCCATTTGGTTTGGCTCAGTGGATAGAGCGTCAGCCTATGGACCAAAAGGTCCTGGGTTCCAACCTGGTCAAGAGCATGTACCTCGGTTGCAGGCTCCTCCCTGGCCAGGCCCTGTGTTTCTCTCAGGTTGATATTTATGCCTTTTCCTCGCTCTCTCTCTAAAAAAAAAAAAAAAAAAAAAAAAAAAAAAAAAATGGAAAAATACCCTCAGGTGAGGATTACAAAAAAAAAAGTATCAAAATAGAAATGAGCATATTTCTTGTAGAAGCACATTATAATTCTCTATTCTCTATCTAGTTGAAGGAAGAAACTTAGGAATAATTATATTTTAAAATAATCCATCATGAACATATGCTTCTCCAGAAAAGAATGGAGGTGGCACAGGGCTGGGAGGGAGGTGACAGCTGTGATCTGAGTTCAGAGAGCAATCGACTATCCGCTCCTCTAGGCAGTTCCTCAGCTGCTCCATCATTCAGATACTTGGGGCTAAAGCAATCTAGCAAGCACTTCAAAGAAGGACACAGCTCCTCTGCTCCTTGAGTATTTCAGTCGTCATATGACAGGCTCATTTTGATATGAAAATCTATGCAATCACTGAAACCTTAAAGCAACCTCCATCCTCCAGTCAATAGGACCAGACTTTTCATGTAGAAACATGTTCCACCCTTTTCTTTAAAAATGAACAGTTCCCCAAGTTAAACACATGTCAAACCCAGTAACTACTAACTGTCCAGTGTCAAAAAGAGTACGTATACCTTTGCTCGTGTCCACAGCTGAGTGGTAAATGGCCAACCCGCAAATACAATAAGTCCAGCAGTAAGCATATAGCGGTAGAAAAAACTGAGAACCTAGTAACACGTTCCAAAAAAGAAATAAAAAGTGAGGTCATTTTAAAGCAGTTACATAAATGTGAAAGAGATGACTATGCTGTAATGTGGTAAATTACTTACTAATACTTCAATTCCCAAGGCCAGTGCTAACAGGTATCCAACAAAATGACGCGAGGGGAAGGTCAACAGTGACGTGACAAGGTCTTGAATAACTTGGTATCTGTTTAGCAAGATTTTTTATAAAAAGATTATCTATATTGAATTGAAAATTAGGCCATATTTAGTAAAAAATAAAAACTTTGTACAAAGCTATAAATCAGGAAATATGTAATACACAAATTATTTTAAAATGAAGAGAATCTCTAATAGATTTGTTTCAATGGCTTTACTGACCTAAATCTTTTTTTGAAACCTAGAAGTATTTCAGTAAAAATTGTAATTTCTGGGTTAATTTGATAATGATCACAAAAAATTGCTTGTTTTAAAAAATATTGATGACAATAAATGAGTCTTATTTGATCATAGTTTAACCATACCCATCTATAATAATAAAAGCATAAAATGCTAATTAGACTGGACAGCCGAACGACCTTCTGAATGTCCTTCCAGATGACCTTCAAGACAAAGCCAGGGCTGCAAGGGCCAAGGCAAGCCACCGCAGCTGCGAGGGCCGAGCCCCTTGCACGAATTTCATGCATCGGGCCTCTAGACCAGTGGTCGGCAAACTGCGGCTCGGCAAACCGCGGCTCGTGAGCCACATGTGGCTCTTTGGCCCCTTGAGTGTGGCTCTTCCACAAAATACCACGTGTGGGCGCACACATACAGTGCAATTGAAACTTCGTGGCCCATGCGCAGAAGTTGGTATTTTGTGGAAGAGCCACACTCAAGGGGCCAAAGAGCCACATGTGGCTCACGAGCCTCGGTTTGCCGACCATGGCTCTAGACTATATAATAAAAGCCTAAGCAACCATTATGGTGGAACGACCAGAATGACCGGTTGCTGTGATGCGCACTGACCACCAGGAGGCAGACGCTCAATGCAGGAGCTGCCCCCTGGTGGTCAGTGTGCTCCCACAGGGGGAGTGCCCTCAGCTAGAAGCTGGGTTCACGGCTGGCGAGTGCAGCGATGGTGACGGGAGCCTCTCCCGCCTCCGTGGCAGCACTAAGGAGCAGCGAGCAGATGGGTAGTAAAGAGCGAGGGATCCCAGATTGCAAGAGGGATGTCTGCCTGCCAGCTTAGGCCCCGGCAGGATTGGGCCTAAGCCATCAGGTGGACATCCCCTGAGGGGTCCTGGACTGAGAGAGGGTGCAGGCCAGGCTGAGGGGACCCCCATCCCCTCAAGTGCATGGATTTCGTGCACTGGGCCTCTAGTGTTTATATAATTACAGATATAATATCAGAAATAAAATACAGTGAACCCAAGTGAATAAAAACTGGAAAATAATTTTTAATTCACTGAGGTTAATCTTATTTTGAAATCTCAACTGTCTTAATGAAATAAAGGTAGGTTTTTCTTATCTAGAGTAAATCTTAATTGTACTTTTTACTGAGCTAAATAACCTTTTCCAAACCCATTTTAAGATGTCACTAATTATATAGTAATTATAATTAAATATTAATTCATAGCCATTTAAAATGTATTATATACTTGAGTACTTTTTGATATTTAATTACTGGAAATTTTTTTTAGCATTTGTAGTGCATTATTAAGTAAGTAATTACAAAATGTCAGTATCACTTGATTTATGACCTTTTTGCTGATTTAAAACAAGGGCTACATAATGTTATCAAAACTATTAAGATGCCAAGTAGGAAAAAGAAGGCTAACACCAGGCAAAAGAAGAATGTTTCTTTTGTTCATAACAGTGAATAAGCACAGAAAGACAAGAGATGATTTTATAAAATCATCTGGAAGATTTTTTTCTAGTGTCATTTACTCTTTAAAAATTTTTAGAACAAAAGGTTTTACCCTTACAAAACCCCTTGGGGTTTGGGAGTAAAACAGAATTTTCTGCAAGGTTAAAACCTTTCATTCTAAAAATTTTAAAAGAGTAAATGACACTAGAAAAAAAATCTGAGTTACATATGTATATCCAGCAACCCCATTTCTTTCAAATGAAGTAGTAACAGTACATTCTTTTGTCAGTGTCATTTTGCCTTATATTTTAAAATGTTGACATTTTATTTTTTTTATTTATTTATTTTTTAAATATATTTTATTGATTTTTTACAGCGAGGAAGGGAGAGGGATAGAGAGTTAGAAACATCGATGAGAGAGAAACATCGATCAGCTGCCTCCTGCACATCTCCTACTGGGGATGTGCCCGCAACCCAGGTACATGCCCTTGACCGGAATCGAACCTGGGACCTTTCAGTCTGCAGGCCGACGCTCTATCCACTGAGCCAAACCGGTTTTGGCGAATGTTGACATTTTAAACTTAATTTTTATTGACTATTGACTTAAGATAGAGAGAAAGGGAGAGGGAGAGAGAAACATCCATCGGTTGCCCTCTGTACATGCCTCCGACTGGGGATAAAATGCTCAACCTGGGTATGTGCCCAAATGGGAAACAAACCCGAGACCCTTCAGTGCACAGGACGAACTCCAACCAACTGAGCCACACTGGCCAGGGCTAATTTTTATATTTTCAACATTTTAATATTTTTAATACTAAATGTTTTTAAAGGATGGAAGAGGTGGTCAAAGCGGGAGTTAACAAAAATTAAAACAAGAATACACATTCTGTCAGGACAGACATGCTGGCTAACCCTGAAAATACTCTTATTCTGGGCTCTCATTCCCTGCTCAGCTTGTGGGGTCTGGTTTGTTCTGAGGATGCTTAGATGCCTGATACTAAGTTTAAATTCTAGGTTATTGTGCATATACAGATGTCAACAAACTCTGAGGCCTGTGAACATAAACCAGACTAACGTATTAGTGGTTTTATTTTAAAGGACTTGAAACTTGCCTGAGCTCTGATGTTTTCTACAATATAAGAACCCATTTAAGTATAACTTGTGAGGAGGCATTTTAGAACCACAGCATATGCGAATAATATCCACTAATCTTGTATGCACACTTTAATAGATTTTATTTAATTACAAAGTTTCATTGATCCAGGTTTACTTGATACCTAAGAAAGGAGGGGCAAAATGCATGGGAAAAAAGTGCAAATTTTTTTTATGAAACATGAAGAGACACTAGAAATTGAGATATACAAGACAAGTTCAAAGTATGGGTTACTCCAGGCATAGCACAGTCAACATAGTACAGTCATTTTATTTTTACTCCATATTTTTTTCATAAAAGATACACAAAGAAGGCAACAAGGACAATGCTTCCCTAAGGCAATAAAGATGAAGAAAGAAAGAAAGAAAGGAAGGGAGGGAGGGAGGGAGGGAGGGAGGGAGGGAGAGAGAGAGAGGGAGGGAGGGAGAGAGAGAGAGAGAGAGAGAGAGAGAGACAGAGAGAGAGAGAGAGAGAGAGAGAGAGAGAGAGAGAGAAAGAAAGAAAGAAAGAAAGAAAGAAAGAAAGAAAGAAAGAAAGAAAGAAAGAAAGAAAGAAAAAGAAAGAAAGATAGATAGAAAGAAAGAAAGAAAAGCAGCCCGCCCGCCCTAGCCAGGTAGCTAAGTTGGTTGGAACATTGTCCCAACACGCCAAGGTTGTAGGTTCGATCCCTGATCAGAGCACATAAAAGAATCAACCAATGAATTATAAATAAGTGGAACAACAACACAATATTTCTCTCTCCTCCCTTCCTCTCTAAAATGAATTTTCTTAAAAGGTAATACAAAAAGAATACTTATATGGAACATTTATGCTGTCATAAATGAAGTGAGAGGGTTTGGAGATTTGAGAGTATTATAAATATGGTTGATGACTATGCTACAGAAATCTAATGCATTTTAAATACAGATTTATCTGACAGTGAAGTGAAAAACAAGACAGCAAGATATGTTACTTACTCTCTTAGAACTGCATACCATATAGGCACTGGCAACAAGCAATACACATAATAAGTCCAGGGACAGGCTTGAATCAGCAGAAAAAATGCCATTAAAATGCCAATAGTCACAAAACTACACAGCAGGAGATGGCTTGGTTTCTGAAAATCAAACAAAACATTGAAACACTTCCAAATTCATGCTAACTGATTGATAGGTTTTTAAGAGATTTTATAAAGTGAAGAAAATGTATTTCTTTCAATGGTTTTACAACTAGATGGTTAATCTAAGAAATGCATTTTTCTGTTTTTGGAGAAGCCCAGTACAGAAGAAAAAGCTGGATAGCATGGAATGGGTGCAATAAGGCAATTCTCAGTTTAAAAGTGACTATGTTCCTAATGTTTGTTTGCAAATAAGTCACTCAGAACTCAGACATATTTCTCCTTACTAATAATTTAATAAATGTTGACTGAGTTCTGTGACTAGCTCATAAAAGCCCATTTAATCCACAATAAACTGTGGGACCTAATCTTATTTGGAAAGATGCTCCTATCTATTCAAATTCCAACTTGACATGCTATTCACGCTTCTCTCTCCATTGCCCATCCACAGTGGGTTCATTCAGTCATTTCTCCATTCCAACCACCTGCCAAACAAGGAGTTCCTCAATGTAAAGTCACCATGGATGGCCCCTGGGTGTTATCACTTGCTCACTGTATGACTATGAGTATGAGCAAAGTACAAAACTTTTCCAAGACTTAATTTCACCCCATCTATAAAATGGGAACAATAATTCCATATCTACTTATCAAGGTTGGTAATGCTTAAATAAGATTGTGTAAAGAGCTTAACAAAATGCCCAGTTTGTAAACTCAATCCTCAGTGTGGGCACATGCAAGAGGCAGCTGGTCAATGATTCTCTCTCATCATTGATGTTTCTATCTCTCTCTCCCTCTCCTTTCCTCTTTGAAATCAATAAAAATATATTTAAAAAAATAAATAAAAGACAAGAGTTAGTTAGCTTAGCACAATTTACACAATGTATGAACTCATTATAGTTGCGTTTATTCAGTTTCTTTGCTCAGTCTTGGTGATTTTACACCAACATCTGAACTGTCATGATATTTTCTAAACATACCTTAACTTCTTTACTAACACCTCTGGTAAGGCTGGAATGAGATTTGATAATCAACAAAGAAGCATAAGATGCCCATCCCACAAAACCAAGCAGAACATTGATGCCCAGAAAGAATCTGTCATAAGTGTGATAATAGGTCAATCCTTCCAATGAGAGATGAATCAGCTCCATGCAAAGGAAGACCTAGGGAGAGAGAAAAATGTAACATGCCACATGGGATGAATATAAAACCTAAGTTTCAAAGGAAGAAAAATTACTAAAATCAGAGTAACTATAGACAATCAAAAATAGATTTTAATTGTTCAAGGATCTTCTTGCAAAGTACAAGAAAAATTCTTGAATAAAATGAATTTTTAAATATTGATAAGAAAGAGCACCTTACCAGGTAAATGTGTAGAGATTTAAAATGTTTCATTTTGTAGAAATTATTTTCAGATGACAGGTTAAAGAAAGAAATAAAGGCTCTCTAATATAGGTCCCAAATAATGAACATGCCCACCTGCATATTATTTTTTATTTTCTCATATTAGATTACCAAAATCAGTCATAAAACATCATTAAAATAAGATGAATATTTCAGAGGAGAAAAATAAGCACTAGATATGCATGGTATTACATAGGCAATTTTAGAAACTGAAAATAGAATTCTTTCCTACTTTAAAACTATATGACCATTTAACAAAGAGAAAATTAATGAAAAGCATAGTGTGGTAGGAGCTGGGAGAAGTCAGAGCTTCTATATGAATCAGTAGACTTCTGATAATGTGTTGATAATTCTAAATGTACAAATATATGACATTCTAAAATGCTATGCATAAGTAAGGTGACAGAAACTTGGATTATACGTTTTCATTATAGAAAATAGCAACTGTTCATTTCCAATGCTAACCCCAAAACATCTACCCATAATTCCATCTGAAGTAAGAGAAGTATGTCCAGGGCTAAAGCAGCTACTTAAGAAAGTCAGCCCTTCCTTGAGGATTCAGGAAAGCTCCCTGGCCTGCCCACCTTGCTCTCCATTGCCACATTGTGCCCTTCTCCACACCCAAAGTGGTGATTAGCTATTTATATATACACTAGAGGCCCAGTACACGAATTCATGCACTGGTGGGGTCCCTCGTCCTGGCCTGAGCCCTCTTGCAATCTGAGACCCCTCGGGGGATGTCGGACTGCCAGTTTCGACATCCCCTGAGGGATGTAGTAGTGTGTGAAGAGGCAAATGGCCGGGGAGGAGCCCAAGCCTGGGCTGGGCCAGCCGCTGCACCACTCCTGCTCAGTAGCACTGCCGTGGAGGCAGGAGAGGCTTGTGCTGCTGCAGCTGTACTTGCCAGCCCTGAGCCCAGCATCTGGTGCCCATTGGTCAGCTGAGTGGTGCTCCCTCTGTGGGAGCACACTGACCATAAGGGGGCATCCCACGTTGAGCATCTGCCCCCTGGTGGTCAGTGCGCATCACAGCGACTGGTCTTTTGGTCGTTCAGGCTTTTATATATATATAGAAGGCCTGCATACTTACTGCTTCATCATAATTTTCCTGTTTTATATAAGATCTTGCTTTTCTTAAAATGTCAAGCTGTTTAGAATCAGAAAGCAACCTGCAAGAGAAAAAAAAAGGTTAGGTTTAAAATGTTTCTTCATTTCAATTATATTTTTTCTTTTTCTTTTCATTTCTTGCTTAGATGAAAATTAAAGGATGGTGAAAATTGAGAAAATAAAAAAAGAAAGGAAGACATTAACCTTGAGCTAAATTGTATTATTACAGGTTATCAGAATTCCTCCAAGAAATAGCTTATTGTTAAATTTGGTTTTCAATTGCCAAACTACACTTATAACAGAGATAACACATCATTTTGAAGAAGTGTAATACTCCAGCTAACAAAGAAATTCTAACTAAATGTGCGTAATTAATGGCACAGCAATTTGAGTCCCATCACTCAGCCCCCCAAGAGCTCAGCCTCCCACTGCTCAGCCCCCAGTACTCATGGCAGAAACAACAGACTAGGCAGAGCCATCCCGGTGCTTTGTGCCTGAGTCAAACAGCCCAAGAACTGCCTATCAAAGAGCCCCAGGCACAGCCTAACCAACAATCGAATTTAGTAAACACTTTGAACCTATTTGCCATTCTTTTCCTATACCATATATCTTTTTGTTCCCCTATCTTTTCTCTTTCTATCATTTCCCTGTCCTTATTTTACCACAAGAGAAATATTGCTAATACTGCACAAACTGAAAAAATCTATAGCTAAGACATTAAGTTTATGGAATGTAGAAACTGAGGAAATATAATTAGAACTCAATTACCTTACTGAAATAAATATATTTAAACACAAAATTGAACATATACTGCTTAACTATATCTCCTATACTCCTTAACTGAATACTTTCACATTTAAGAAGTGCAAACAAAGTTATTTAAAGACATATCAGGTTAGATCATAAAACTGATATTTTTCTACTAGTGGCCCCCAGTGCACAAATTTGTGCACATTGAAAGGAAATTAATTAGAAGAAATATTTTAATATCACTATTTGCCCTTTCTCTGTAATAGAAGTGTCAACCAAATTCACAATCAACAATGACAGATTGAAACACATGTGTGTGATTGGTGCAAGAGCTTTATATGTATCGCACATGCGCAAGTCAACTTAGCCTCTTATAGATATAGAATAAACTTGCTTAATTAGACCTGCTTTCTGATTTAGCTAAGATTTTTCCACCCCAGTGAAGCAGCCCAACTTCTCTTTCAGGTAATTGTCAGCAACACAGCAGTAAATATCAACACAAAGCAGATTATTATTGTAGATTATGCAGGGAGAACAAAGGGTAAAATATTTAACTGCAGCAGTGTTTTGACTATATTCTGAGCAGTGAGAAAACCTGAAGTCATTTTCAAGGTCCACCATTTCTTACTTCTCTTCAGTCGGGTCAAGTTTATAAGCTTTCTAAATCCCCGTCTTCCAGAAAATGAAAAGAAAATAGGATTCCACCGAGTCTCCCATCTACCTGCTCCAAGACTTCTGTGGGGATCAAATGAGATGAGGCATGGGAAAACGCTTCACAGACATTTGGTTAAAGTATAAAATGTTTGCACCTGGCTTTAAAGAAAGTCGTGTTCCTGGGCTGAAGAAACTCCAAGAAGGCTAGTCACTAGATAAAGGAAGCCGGGCATTGCTACGTGACGTCATTACCCGGCACCCACAGCCACCGTTTCCAGGCTGGGCTGGGCTGTCGGCTGCATTTTGCACCATGGAGTCTCGGCAGCATCAGCTGTGATTTGGTGGCTGTTGCTCTGGGGTGGTGGTGGGGCCTGTGTCCCACTTGGGAGAAGCTGAGTGTTGTTTTGTGGGCACCAGGTCTGTTGTGCCATTTCTCTGTAAATGGCCAGTGCGCATCACCGCAGCTCCTGCGTTTAGCATCTGCCCCCTGGTGGTCAGTGTGCGTTATAGCAACTGGTTGGACAGTTGGACACTTAGCATATTAGCCTTTTATATATATAGATTTCAATAGCTGCTAAATTAAATATTGGCACTTTCATATGGTGTGCCACAATATGATCACGTATCTTCCTTCTATTTGGTTCTGGTAGTCTCTGAAGAGATAAGATTGAAACTTATAGGAAGCAAAGCTATTGTTTTGGGTTGGGTCACAGACTTCTTTCAGAATCTGAAACTCTGCCTAGAAAATGCATATAATCTGAAATCTTACATATAACTTCTGAAAATTCATAAACCCCAGCTCATTTACAAACCCTCTAGAGATCTCTAGAAACGTGTGTCTACACCCAGGCTCCCAGAACTTTCCACTTAGGGGAACCCCACTGCTGTTTCAGACACCAGGAAAATTCACTGCCCCTGGACTCACTGGAATTTGGAGGAAAAAGGTACCAGGAAGCAGGAACACATGAAAGAAAAGTTACTTCAAAATGTTGCCACAACCTAGTTTTCTGTCATTCAGACACCACACATTTTGGGATATTTTCCTAAAAGTTTTAGAAATGGAATTACTGGGTCAGGGGGCATATGCACTCTTTGAAGGCCCCATATAAGTTGAATTTTCCAAATTCTGACAAAACCCTTCTAATTGCTCTCCCTCTCCTTGATCTGATCCACTTGGCCTCCTGACATACCAAGTGTATCCTCTAACTTACGTGAAATTGATGTGGGCATCTCACTGCCTACTTCATTAGTTCTAAACTGTCTGGACTCCTCATGACCATCTCCTTCTATTCTACTTAATTTCCCATTATCCCAAATGTACACCCTCAGCTATAAAGTGGTTAAACATTTCATTCGTCACCAATCTTGTATTAACATCTGAGTTCTTGTTCATAAAGATCCTCCCTTTTCTGCTTTCAATAGTCCAACCATCAGCATCCTTTATGATCCACTCCAAACCTCACTTCACACCATTAGCACTTTAGTGTGACCTAATGAGCAAATTATTTCTCTTCAATTAAATTTTAACCTCCGTGTGGGCCATTAATTATTTACATTAATATCCACAATAATACTTAGCAAAGTGCTAAGCACATAAAATGAATCAATAAATCTCAATTGATTAAAATGCTATCAAAATATTGCAGACCTAAAAAAGGAAGAGAAATAAGAGAGTAATATACAGTGTTCTTCTTAAAACACCTAATGATTTGCTAAATTAAAGGATAAAAAGAAAGTTGGTCTAGAACAAAATTACTTCAGAGTCCTAAAAAGAATGAGAGAAAAAAAATTTTAAAAGGGAAATATTTATGTTACATTAATGAATTCTATTACATTGTATTATATATGAAGTACTTAGGTAAAGCAACCAGGGTCGAGCTAATTTGTATTTCTCCTAAATGGACTATTTATAAACCTTGGGACATATCAAAGGTTAGGAATATGTGTGGAATTCATCAATATGTTCTCTACCAACCTCACTGCTGCATTATGACATTAAAGATTCTTTGCCAAAACTGGTTTGGCTCAGTGGATAGAGTGTCGGCCTGCGGACTGAAGGGTCCCAGGTTCGATTCCGGTCAAGGGCATGTACCTGGGTTGTGGGCACATCCCCAGTGGGAGATGTGCAGGAGGCAGCTGATCGATGTTTCTCTCATCATCGATGTTTCTAACTATCTCTCTCCCTTCCTCTCTGTAAAAAATCAATAAAAAAAAAAAAAGATTCTTAGGAAAAACTTGTCCCCCAATATAATTTTCTTTTCATTTTCCGTAAGTTGAGAAGGGGTGCAAAATTGTCTACGGCCATACCACCCTGAACGCGCCCGATCTCGTCTGATCTCGGAAGCTAAGCAGGGTCGGGCCTGGTTAGTACTTGGATGGGGAGAAGGGGTGCAAAATAAATCTTGGTATTGTATATTTTAAACATAAGAAAGTTTTGTGAAAAATGTAAAGTCCAGAACATAAGGTACAATCTATTAACATGTATGTAAAAAGACAAAACAAGTAACAGCAGCAGCATTAGGGGGGTTGGCAGGGGATTGATTCCAAGTGGATCAGAGGAATATCATCTATAAATTAAAATGAATAAAGGAATCTGCATGTGTCAGCATGGATAAATCTTGAAAATCATAATGGGAAAAAGAACTGTAAAAAATTGGTAGATTTCTAAAATAGGGATTCAATTATATTACATCATTTTATATCTTAAGAAAAAAGAAGATCTAAAGAAACATGGTAAAATGTTACCATTTGTTAAACATGGATTATAGGTACAAAGATTTTTGTTATATTCTCCATTTTCATCAGCATGTTTGAAGTACTTCAAAATTAAAATTTAAAATGTTAGCACCCTGGCAGTGTTGCTAAGTGGTTAGAGTGTCGGGCCATGCACTGAAGGGTTTCGGGTTCGATTCCCGGTCAAGGGCACATACCTGGGTTGCGGGTTCACGCCCCGCCCCTGGTCGGGGTGTGTACATGAGGCAACCAGTCGATGTGTCTTTCTCACATCCATGTCACTCTCTCTCTCTCTCTCTCTCTCTGTCTCTCTCTGTCTCTCTCTCTCTGCAAAGCAATGGAAAAAATAATCTCAGGTGAGGATTAAAAAAAATAAAAATAGGATTATCAAAAATCTTATCATTGATTATTTAGGATGAACTACTGTTTGGAGAACAAATCTCCTTAAATGCTGCCCTTTAAAGTATTATACCTTTTTATTAAGATTTTTATTACAAAAATAATTGTTGCATGTACATATGATATTTTAAAGACACCTAGTAAGATCCAGTACATTTCTTTTTATAATATCTTATATTAAAGAAAAATATTTCAAGAAGATAAAGACAGAGAAAGCAGGATAAAAAAATTATTTCTAGAATAATCTGCATTCTTTAAAATGACTAATAATGTAGAATCATGTTACTTTTTGTGTCATTACTGAGTAAATGAATTTTTTTTCTATGTATGTATGTATGTATGTACGTATGTGATGTGTAAAAATTACCTTTTAAAGTTTTAGGGCATTTTTAAGACAGAAAACTATATTTCTAGCAAATAATTAGTATGTAGGATGGATGAAGTTGTAAAAAGTTTGACATTAAAACCAGTATTTAAATTTGGTCTATGGGAGAAACTTTTAATCATGATAGCCTAAAAGAAACAAATACATTAAAAAGAATCAAAGTATTTTTTGCCATTTTAGTAGAAAATACATTTAAATACTGTGTTAAAATTTAAGTTCTCTGAATTTACATAGTGAGTTTTAAATAAAAGATAACATGTTTTTGCTTCTATTGGCAAGGTACAATAATCTCCTTCTCATTTTCACTTTTTCCTAAAATATTTAAGAGACTTTTATTGTTCTTTCTTAACTTCAGGGATTTTTTCTTTTAAAGCTTTTCTTATCTTTCTTTGACCTCTATGGTATGCACTTCAAATATAAAGTGTTTTCCTCATTTTTAAAGTGCTTTCACATGGAAGCAAACCTTTCATGCTTCTTCCAGTCATGTAGCTCCACCTGCTGGCCAATCCTTGGCATAACACTGGGATCCACTGGACCCAATTTTAGTTTTGAGTTTCTTTTTTCAACAGTTCTATATGTCTATTTCATTATTTTATTCTTTCTCACGGGTCTTTAAAATATCAAAAATAAAATGTACTTACTTTTTAAGGAATAGGGTAAAACAGGATATACAATTACCGTATGGATCCATTGGACCCTTTTACAAGTCTAAGATATGTTATAGGATTTTAGCAGTCTTAATTTTCCTTTTTGTTGAAACATTTGCTATTTTATCACCCTAGAAATTATTATATTATTCATCAAGTATTAATGCTGGAAAAGACTAAGTAAGACAATGGAGGAATGGTGAACAGATATCATTAAACTAAAATACAGTGATGCTAGTGAAATGGATCACATAAGTAAGATCTCAAGAGTATGAATTTTCAGATCTCCTCCTTCTCTCTTCCCCTTCTCCTCCCAAGGAAAAGAAAAAGAAAAAAGAGAGTATGAATTTTCAGATATCAATATCCTAAATTTTCTCAAACTTATGAATCAGTGACTAAACAATATGTTTATAAGAATAAAAAAAAAGATGGTTCTTATTCAATAGGAAAGGACCTCATCACACAATTGTTTGTAACAGGAACCTACCTAAGTAAGCTATCTGTTTGCAAAAAGAATATATGATGCCCTGGCCAGTGTGTTCAGGGGTCAGTGTCTGCCCAAGCACCCAGCCCTGGTTGGGTATGTGCTCCAGGGAGGTGACCAGTTGATGTGTCAAGCTCTCTCTTTCCTCTCCCACTCCCCCTCTGTCCCTCCTTTCCACTCTCTCTCTAAAAGAAAAAGAAAAAAGGAAAAAATATCCTCGGGTGAGGATTAACAACAAAAAAAAGGATGTGTGGCACAGTATTCTTTCATCTTTTATGATATTTATGTGCCAATATTTACGTGATATAGTTTCTAAGTGGACAATGCTGACATTAGGTGCATAGATAATAGTAACTAGAAGAAAACAGATTGTGTAGAAATAAAGAAAATCACTAGACCAGAGAAAAATAAAGAGTCCATTGTACTCAGATGGTAAATGGTGATAACTGTTTTTCCTGGTATATAGAGCTTATGTAATAGAGAAAAAAAAGGATACTACACAAGAGTGGAAATAAAATATCCAGGAAAAAAGTAGTAAGAAATGTATATTGTGGGAGAAACTAAAATTTTTCTTAAGGACATAACAGAAGATATAAATAAATAGATGTTGGATGGTAATGTTCAATATTGTAAAAGTTGTAATTCCCTCCAAATTACTTCTGAAATATTGTATACTGTAATAACCAAAGAATTCTTTATATAACTTATGATGCTAAAATTTATACGAAAAAATTATTTTATGATTCATGCCAATGATTCAAATAGTTATTGTTTCTTTTAAAAATGTTTTATCAAAGCAATATATTCATATAATTTATAAAAATAAAAAATAGTACAGGAGGGCATGACAACCAATAAATCCCTGTCCAACCTTCTCATCTCTCAAGTCCCCAAATTAGACACACACACTTTTGAAAGGTCTGTTTTTAGTTATTTTGGTAGCTACCTCCATTTTTCTCAGTAATATGCTTTTATTTTTTTAAATCCTCACCTGAGGCTATATTTGTGTTGTTAAAAATTGATTTGAGAGAGAGAAACATTGATTGGTTGTCTCCTGTATGCATCCTGACCGGGGATCGAACCATTTTGATGCAGGGGATGATGCTCCAACCAACCAAGCCACCCGGCCAAGGCCTTAATAATATGCTTTTATTACTATTTCTTGATTTGATGACCTGAGATACTTTTTATTGACTCTCCATTGACTAGCTGTTCCTACTGTCTCCTCCCCCTTCAACATGGTCATATTACTATTTTTGCCTCCTCTATTGGCTACAGTGATCACTTTATTTATTTTTGTTGATTTCAGAGAGGAAGGAAGAGGGAGAGATAGAAATATCAATGATGAGAGAGAATCATTGATCTGCTGCCTCTTGCACACCCCCTACTGGGGATCGAGCCTGCAACCGGGCACATGCTCTTGACTGGAATCGAACCCAGGACCCTTCAGTCCACAAGCCGACACTCTATCCACTGAGCAAAACCAGGTAGGGTTATGCTGGTCACTTTAATAATCTGTCTTATTCTCTAACCTACTGCCTGGCTCTCCAAATTCTATTTTATGAAGACAACAGAATCACTACCATTCTATTTACATTTCTTTCCCCTTCAGCCTTCCAACTTGTAACTCTGTACATTGTCAAGGTTAGTAACATTTGCATTCTATTCTGTAATCTTAAGTCTTCCTTACTTTGTCTAAGGTTTGACTTTAAAAACTGAAAACCAATATTTACATTATGATTATTTAAATACTGTTCACTGAGTAGCAAACTATAATTAGATTTCCTTGATCCATGTGCCAATGTTCAAATGACTTCCCTTTCTGATACTCTGCAACTGTTCAGTCATGTCACATCTTAGGTTGCTTCATAATTAAAGCACGCTTCCTTGTACACTTTGAAATGTACACCCTGAAGTTTCCAATTGTCATTATTTTGGAGGATGAAGAAATGTATTCCTTCTGTGTAAGTCACTGTGTTTCCCCTAGCTCCTTATTCAATCCATATATTACTTAAAATCCATTTCACTTCCTATTCTAATCTGGAGGACTTGCCTCCCATTTGGACTGTTCTTGTACAGTTTAGCATTCCCTAAATTTTTAGTTGCATTACCCCTTTAAAAAAAGCATTCTGTACTCTTTCTCATTTTGCAAAGTTTATGCTGATTTTTATTTTATGGATACAATAGTGAATCAGATATTGCTGAGGATTTTAATATTTATAAGTTCTTTTCTGTTCCTTAAATAATCTATTTCCTCAAGAGTCTACTCTTGCCCTAGCCGGTTTGGCTTAATGGATAGAGCATCAGCCCTCGGACTGAAGGGTCCCTGGTTCGATTCCGGTCAAGGGCACGTACCTCATACCTCGATTGCAGGCTCAATTCCCGGTCCCAGGTCCCCCAGGTCAGGGCATATGTGGGAGGCAACCAATCAATGTGTCTCTCTCACATCCACGTTTCCCTCCCTCTGTTTCTCTCCCTTCCTTCCACTTTCTCTAAAAAGCAATGGAAAAATATCCTCGGGTGAGGATTAACAACAACAAAAAAAGTCTATTATTCATATTATCTTAGGTTTTTCTGGTTATATGGCAGGCTTTCAACAAATGGCGATTTTCAAGTCTACAGGCAGAGCCAGTAACTTTGCTCTAGGGCGGGTGAGCCAGTGAGCGGGAATCAGCTATCCTACTGAGCCTAGAAATGACACAAAGCAAGCAGTGGCTCTGTAGGCAGATGTTTAGCATAAAAGCAGAGCAAGTGCATGGTGAGTCAGCAAGCTGAGTAAAAGAAGGCGGGTAGTGTGCACTTGAACCTCTTAGAGAAGTGTGTTTCCCTGACCATTTTTTCTAAAGTGGCTGGGCTAAAGTAACTCTGTTATTCTCAG
This sequence comes from Myotis yumanensis, assembly GCF_028538775.1. Classification (NCBI taxonomy): domain Eukaryota; kingdom Metazoa; phylum Chordata; class Mammalia; order Chiroptera; family Vespertilionidae; genus Myotis; species Myotis yumanensis. The sequence continues at coordinate 44,577,832 of NW_027223758.1, forward strand.
TTCAATGTCTTACGTATTTTCTTCATACCAGAAATTGATAATATATTTCTTGTTCATTAATTTATTTTGTTATGGTCTGACTATACCACTACATTATAAATAAACAGATGCATATGATACATATATATGATATAATATGAGGCAAATTCTAAGAGATAAAGACTTGGCTTTATAAGCATATGTAATACTCATAATCAGGGACATTCCTCAAAGGTAAATCTACTTTTGATATATATTTTAAAAAATAAGGGTAATTAATTGCATATGATCATAACTTGCAAGTCATGATTATGCTTTGTTTTTGTCACCTTCCCCCACCCCCTCCTCGCACACACAGTCAGGCATACAGTCACATTGTTCACAGGGCAATGCAATATTGAAGCATTTCTAGTTTATAAATACCATACTCATGCTACATAAGTTGTTAAATATAATTCCAGTAAGTCATTCAATCATATCCCTAACACCCATATTTCAAACAATTTCTGTTTATTTTGGTCAAGAGCAAAATTTTTCCAATTATATGCAAATCCCTGTTAATTGAAAACGAACTTCAAGGAGGTTGAACAAACCTGCCCAAGCCAGTACTACAAAGCCAGATTTATGACTCAACTATCACCATTCCTGGTTCAAGGAAAATATGTCTTTCTTGGATCTAAGATAGCAAAATCTGCTGCCCACTAAAGTCTGCTCTCCTCTTTGCCACCAATAGTTGTCAATGTTTCCCAGAATTGCATCATTGGCCTTTTCTTGTCACTTTCTACCTTCTGCCTAAAGCTCCTACATGTATAACAGTTTCCACCACCATCTTTATGCTGATGGCTCCAAAATCTTCACAATCAACTCTCATTTCTATCTTGAGATGCACGTCCCTATTTCATTGATGTCTTCAATTTTAAATTGAACATTCATCCCTGCCTCTCAAACCAGCTCTTCTTTCTTCCTATAAACCAAAATGGTACCAGTACCTTCCCAGTCAGCCAAGCCAAGAGTCCCCCTACCTTCCCAGTCAAGCATAGTTGAATTTATCTCCTTATTTCCCATATCTCTCTGCACCCTCTACCAGTCATACAAAAATATTTAGTTACCATCTGGCTCATTACTTACAAAAACAATAGATGAGACTTTCATTTTGGAGTTTGCACTAATGTGCACAAAAACCACAAGGTTTCTAAGTAATTTATTCTGTCAGCATTTAAACTCGTTGAAAAATTCTTTCCTATAAGCTAATTAATATACTTACTTAAATGGTGTAAACAAAAATGGTAAAGTAACTTCTTTTTTCTGAGTCATTTTCACCTGGGAACCAAGTATGAAAATATTTTATTTTATTATAAATGAGAAAAAATTAACTAATTTCATTTTGAAATATAAACATCTATTAAAATGGGTCTTCAGGGATGATTAACTACTTTGAAGATAAATAGAATTTTGTGTTACTATATTATTTCATAAATATTTTAAAAAATTTATTATCATTCTATCACAATAAACTGAGAATTAAGAATATCAAATCTGCCGAAACCGGTTTGGCTCAGTGGATAGAGCGTCGGCCTGCAGACTGAAAGGTCCCAGGTTCGATTCCGGTCAAGGGCATGTACCTGGGTTGCGGGCACATCCCCAGTAGGAGATGTGCAAGAGGCAGCTGATCGATGTTTCTCTCTCATCGATGTTTCTAACTCTCTATCTCTCTCCTTTCCTCTCTGTAAAAAAAAAAATCAATAAAATATATTTAAAAAAAAAGAATATCAAATCTGCAAAAGAACATTCAGTAATGTATTCTACTTGAACTCTTAGAAAACAATAAGCCAAGCTGCACTAACTGTTTTAAGAATAACAGAAAGTTTCAATTAAACAGTGAAGTTCTTAATGAATATAATAATGTACAGGAATGACTGGAAATGTTACAATCACTAATGCTACTTCGATGGGGGCAAATTCCAATTAATAAAGACTTGGTTTGTAGTCTTTATAAGCATATGTAATAATCTTACAATTAGAGACCCCTTAAAGGTAGTTCTACACTCTCATACTCATTCATGGATGCTGCATCTCAGAAATGTGAAACTCTGATGCTAGACAAATACATAAAATCCAAAGATAATAACTTATAGAAAATCATTTCTTAAAACACAATTCAAATCTCTTCAGTTAATATATTCAATTTAGGAATTGTAGCAGTGTCCATTTTTTGTGTGTGTCTTACTTTACCTTGAATTGTTCAAGAATCTGTTTTGCATTTGTATACATGCTCTCTGCTTTGAAGGCATCAGTGTTGTTAAGATAATTCACAGGAAGGATTCCCTATAAATAATAAATACTGGTTTAATATTAGTATTAACAAAGCTCAGGCAATTCTTATAAAACAAAATAAACTTACAAAGGAAGCAATGAAGACAAAACATATGAACAAATAAGTTACTGGAATAATAAAACAAAAAAAAATCTTCTTTAAACCATAACTGAAAAGTGTTCGATTATTTTTCTTGCAAAGTAATAATAAATACAGCAAAAGAGATGAATTCAGTAAGTTCAATAAAACCTAACATTTATGAAAAAATTACTATGTGGTAGGCAGTGAATTAAGTGCTTTGCACATGCAAAATACCCCTATGGAAAAAGAAAATAAAGACATAGTAAGAAGTATGAGAGTATATTGTGCATATAAGAGTAAGGATTACTTTGTGAAGCTTTTGTTTCACTTACCCAAAATACACACACACACACACACACACACACACACACACACACACGACGCTAGAACTCACATTACTCAGCATTCTAAATTAGATTTGTTGTTTGTTTTTTGGCTTTTCGGATCCACTTCCCATTCTTAGCAGTATTACCATTCTATGTGGAGAGATCTCCCCCATTGGATACAGTGTAATGGGTCTCCAATGGGGCTCTGCCTCCCTCACTGAAGGGTAGACTCATAACCCAGGCTAGATGACTCAAATAGTTTTAACTCGAAGGTCAAGGAACAAAAGTATGACAGGGGTAATGCTAGTCTACCCCAGTGTAGACTCTGGCTTGGTTCTTTCTTCCAATTCTCCAGAGCTCTCTTGGTTCCTATTCATTTCCAAGCCTGGTCTTTGAATACCCCTTTGGATCAACAAAGCACCAATATCTTTTAAATACATTTCCTTTAAATGGATTCAGTCTCCATTGCTTGCAAACAAAAAGTATTTATCTGTTTTCATCACTTAAAACTAAGTTACAAATATAGGCCCTGGCCAGGTAGATCAGTTGGTTAGAGCATCATCTCAATATGCCAAGTTTGTGGGTTCGATCCCCAGTCAGGGCACATACAAAAATCAACCAATAAATGCATAAATAAGTGGAACAACAAATCAATGTGTGTGTGTCTCTCTCTTTCTTGCAAATCAATAAATAAAATACTCTTTTAAAACCCTAAATTACAAATATAAGTTTGTAAACATTTTAAGAAAATAAAAATTATAAAGAAATGTCATTAGGCTCATATTCCATGTTGTAGAAAAGATATTACATATTTAGGAAGAAATAGGAAAATACAGTTTAAATGTAATCAAAGATTATTCAGAAACATATAGAAAGTAAATTTTACTGTACAATGTATTTTTTTATTCTGAGAGTTGTTAAGAAAATTTTGTCCCTTACCACTGAATTGAGAGGAAAAGGAACTCCAATAAGAGAAGCCATCAATGGTGCAACATCAGCCTACAAACAGAAAAAGTTCAATTTTAAGAAGTCTACAAACATCAACAAGAAAAATAATTTAAGGCAACTATTCTGTAATATAATCTGCATGTTTGTTATAATCTGTTATCTTCAAACATTTAATACACATTAGATACCGATCTCTAAAAATGTCATTTGTTAGAAGTACATGACTTCATGAAAAAATAAATTATAAAAGAAACCATTAAGAGCTCCAAATGTTAAACATATTAAGCAAAAAGTTACTTACCCTAGTAGCTAGAAATTGACCACTTTATGTAATAGATTTTCAGTATTATGAAAGGCTGCCTTAATTAGACAAAAAATAAATAGCAATAGTAGACTTTCACTGGAGAAGTATATATATGAACTAAAGAAGGAATGTATCAGAAGGAGGTTTGGCCGACCAAAAGTCCAAAAAAACACACAAAACAAACAAACCACACCGAAAAACAAATAAACCAGATAAAAGGTTCTTTAGACAACACCACCACCCCAAAAAAACAAAAAAACAAAAACAAACCCATACCATTTTGGATAGCTCCCTTTCAAGTCGTTTCCCAGAAGTTGTTCATGCTTTCTATCTCCATCTTCTTACCTCCCCATCACTCCTGAGCCCACTCTATTAATCCTTATAATTTTTTAGGCAGTAAAGTGCTTAGGTGTCAGAATGCCCAATTTCAAATCCTTGCTTGTAATCTCTGAGACTGTGGGCAAGTCATTTAACCTCTCTGATGCCTGTTTTCTTATCAGTTAAAAAATAAATGTTAGTTTCTCCCTTACAGAGTTGCAGCATGATTAAATGAGATTAAATTTATGAAGTACCTGGCACAAAATAATCCTGCAATAACTGGTGGCTACACACGCTGTGGAGATTATTATAATTAATGGACCTCTCAGCAGCACTGTGTAGACCACTGCCTTCTTGGCCTCGGTACCACACTCAGCTGAGTGTCTTCCATCTCACTGTAGCTCATTTCTCTAGTCCCCTATTTAAAGTAGGAGTTTGGTCCCAGGTTCTCAATCCTTCTCACTTTTTACCACCTGGACTCTCTTTACTAAGTACCACCCCACGTAAAACAGGCAAACTGCAATGGCCTCCCAATCGCCTTCTCCCCTTCCCCCGGAATCCACCGCAGGCCTCCTCTCATCTGTTCTCCATGCTGCAGCCTGAAAAATCCTCACAAAGAAGCAGATCATGTCACTCTCTAGGATTCAAACACTTCATGGGCTTTCCCAAACCACAGAAAGCAAAAGCATGAATACGGGTGGACTACTGTACATCAGTTCTATGCTCTCATGGCTTCACAGGCCTCTTTTGTAGTACTTACCACAGCTGTAAGTTTATACTTATTTGTATAATAATTTGATTAGTATCTGCTTTTACTTACCATTATATCCCTGACACACTGTTTAATAATGTTTGCACAATGTTTAAACAATAGTGCAGACACATAACAATGTTGATGGAAGTAATGAATAGAGAAATTCTCATCTAATGTAGACCTGAAGTAGGATTACTAAGAGCAATAGTTGAACCTATATTCAGTTTTTTATTATAACCCAGCCTGGATATAAGAAAAACATGTTCTTGTTCTATGGTCTTCAAGTTATCCTATCCCTTTGACAGTTATTTTTATTGCAAATGAATAAACTGCTATCCTGATTGTAAATATTTTCATTTATTTGGGTAATAAATGACCATCCGGATAGAAGAGAGCATTCTTAATATGCTGAAGAACAGGCTTCTGTAACCACAGGCCTGAAAAGGAGATCCTAGACCAGTGATGGCGAAACTATGACATTCGTGTCAGAAGTGACACGCGAACTCATTTTTTTGGTTGATTTTTCTTTGTTAAATGGCATTTAAATATATAAAATAAATATCAAAAATATAAGTTTTTGTTTTACTATGGTTGCAAATATCAAAAAATTTCTATATGTGACACGGCACCAGAGTTAAGTTAGGGTTTTTCAAAATGTTGACACGCTGAGCTCAAAAGGTTCGCCCTCACTATCTAGAGTAGACCTTGGTTTATCCACCACAGTAAGGAATGTCAGCTTGAGAGCAGACCTGGAGAAGGTCAGATCTTCCTGCCACTTTGGAGGCCATGTATCAGTGATGCCATGCTTCTACAAACAGCAAAGATGGCTATGTACATAGCATATATTCAACAATGAAAATTCTGTACTTCCCATTTACAGATTATGTTACTAATCTAAAATATGTATTAATAAAAAAGAAACGGTAACTGGCGTACTACAGGAAAGAAACCTATAATGAGGTTTTATTAGATTTATGCTCAAAGCAACTAAGCAAGGCAACCATGAAATCACAGAAATTTAACAGGCATGCAATTTCAATTTACATATACTTCTTTAATTAGCCAGTATAACTTGGAGGGAGTCTTCTCCTTTTAGTTTTACTTGAGGCTTTTTATATTTTGTCAAAAGAAAGATTAGTTGGGTTAAAATATTTGCACTGAAAGGACTTCCCTTGGTAATTGAAATGTTTTGAAAGATCATTTATTATCATTATTTTTAATACATGGTTTTTCAGGGGCTCTTTTTGGTCTAACCTTCTTATAGAAGATAAAGTAAATCTGAACATGATTAAGTTGAGATGAATACCTGATTGATATCTTGCCTCTTCCAGGACTCCAATTTCCATCCTGAAAAACAGACACCATTAGACACAAAAGCTGATGTTCAAATGAAAAAAAGAATGGATCATTTCATTATTATGAGTAGTCAATGCTTGATGAAAAACGAAAGTATTAGAAAAGTCTATTTTAAGGCAGCATGAACCAAAAGGATGCTTAAAAAGGCAGAGCTGTATATTTTTAAAATGAGAATTTTAAAAGAAAAACTGAAAAGTAAACATTTGGTATTTCCTGTGATAATTTATTAAACTTCATATGGAGATAACTGTTTCAAAATTTCAAAAGGCTAAGGAAGGAACGATGGAACTAAAAGGCACAATGATAACAACTGTTAGCATGCCTACAACGAATTACAATCCTGTTCCAGGAGGTTATTAAGGCATTGGTAGTCCATTAGTCAATCTAAGTTTACCTTTTTTTCTGTAATGGCAGTTGCTTGTAAAATACTTAAAATTGTAGCTATCATGTGCCATTAATCCCAAATTTTAAAATAGTATAATAAGTTACTGTTAAAACTGCCTTCAAAGATAACCTTATCCCTCTATCTTTCTATGTGTAAATTCAGAAATTTCAATAAGCAGTAACCAAAATGATTATGAGACTATGTCTTGATTTAATGGCATTACGATATACATATTACCAAAAGGGTTCTAAGATATTTTTATGATGAAATTTCCTTTAATAAGCTAATAAAGTTTAAAATATGTTCCTTCTTCTACTAGTCAGCTACTAAAACTTCACACTAATCACCTGATGAAGAAAAAAAGAATATTCCTTGTCTCTGTAAGTTATGATACTTAATAGTCATATAAGAAAAACTACATTTTTTTCTGTAATGATTCTTGAAGTCTGCAATTCTAAAACATTAATTCACTGAGAAATCAAATGCCAAAGTATTGTTCTATCTCCTAAATACAAACATACTATTTAACCTAGCTTCTATTTAGACTCAATCTAACACAGTTACCACAGAGCACAGGATATAAAATAACGCAACTGCACTGAAAAACAGTTTGGCATTCTGCAAAACACTAAACATAGAGTTTCATATGACCCATTTATTCCATTTCTATGTATCCAGCCAAAAGAAATTAAAACACATGTCCACACAAAAACTTTCACACAAATCTTTATGGCAGCATTATCATAAAAGTCAAAAATGTGAAAGCAACCCAAATGTCCGGAAGATGACTGTGTAAATAAAATATGATACATACAGCAACAGAATATTATTCATCTATACAAAATATACTACAGATACATGCTATAACATAGATGAACCTTGAAAACATTATGCCATGTGGAAGAAACCAGGCGCAAAAAAACCATTTAGTGAATGATTCCATTTATATGAAATATCCAGAATAGGCAAATCCACAGATACAAAATAGATTAATGGTTGCCAGGTGATGGAGAAGAGGGAGAAAGAAGGAGTGACAGCTAATGGAGTTTTCTTGGGGGGAAGTTTATGAAATATTTTATAATTAGATAGTAGAGGTGATTGCATGATCTTGTTAATAAACTCAAAAGAATACATTGTACAACTTTAAAATGTGAATTTTATGGTATGAGAATGATATCTCAATAAAAAAATAAATTAAAAAAAGAAAGAAAGCATCTAAGGAAATTTAATATACAAATAAAAAAGAGTTTTCCATGGTAAAAATACCTGCACACAGCTTGAGTCTGAAACCCTGGAGAAGGTTTTAAAAACAAAACTTATAGGTCTTACCCAGTCTCATGGAATCAAAATGTCTAGTTACAAAGTCTGGAAATCTGTATTTAAAAAAAAAATCTATATATTCAACAAAATAGAGCTTTGGATGAGTTGATACAACTAATCCAAAGTAAGACATTTGAGAGCAATTTGTTTTGTCCAATTAGTAAAAACTTTGGAACTCTGAATAAAACCTTACCTGACAAAATAAGCAGAGCTCCAGGAAAAAGGCATTCCTTTTCTTCATGGATTGAGAAGTAAAGGAGGTTTGGGCAACACAGAGGGACTTCAAAAGTACTAGAAACAGGGTACTGTTTCACAACAGTACCAGTTGTGAAAGACCAATTATGATACGTGATTTATCTGATTGACAGTCTGCAAATTAGATTTGACTCAAGGTTTAATCTACATGCCAGTATAAATAAGGCATATGGAAAAAAGGCAATAGTATAATTTGTACTTAAACTTTCATAAGGCAAATGACTAAGACTGTGTATTTCAAGCTGAATATTGTAAACCAAATAATATGAACATACAAAAGTAATACATAGAAATAGTAGAAGCACAAGATCAAAAAGAAAACTACAACTTGAAAGTGATTTTAAAAAATTAAACTTTGGTTTTATTTTAAAATGTCCTATTTATAAAAACAATAAAGATTCATTTTTATACCTTTCAAAAGCACATCATTAAACTGTTGATCTGATACTTTTTGGGGATACTTGATTCCAGCTCCCCAAGCAACGAAAGGAGTAAAGGTCTCTGAAGGATGACCAGCCCCATGGGAACCTACAAAGAGGACATAAGACCAGTATATATGGACTTATACCTAAATATTTATTTTTTAACTACTTAAAGTTAATCCATCTATAGTTAATTTTAGTCACCACACTCCCAAATGCTTGCAACTAACTCTGTATAACAATTAGTTTTAAAATATTCTCACAGCAAGTCAGAGCATCAATAACAAAAAGGCATAAACAAATGAACAAACTAAAAAGGGCAGAATGTCTGTTGAGTGATTCTGGTTGAAAGAAGAATATAACAGTAAGGCTTGGAGGAGATGCCACTAGAGTGGCTCCGAAGGCAGAAAGAACAGGGAAAGCTCTGCCTTTGGGGAGTCACGAGCCAGGTTTGGGGCAGGTAGCTGAGACCAGAGCTATTCTCAAGAGCATGGCAAAGTCTCTAGATATTTTTCTTCCAGGCTACTCTGGCTGGTGCAGCCAAAAGCCCTTTATAAAGTGGAACCAGCTCACAAGAATTCCATATTGTGATTTGGGGACCTGAACATTCTTTGCCTCATTTTGTTCTCTGTGCACACACTGTGTTTGCCTTGGGAATCTCATAGGGAGGACAGGATCATGTAGAGTGGATTTTCAGTAGTCCAAAGTCCCTCAGTAGTACCACCTTAACCTCGCCACCTACGCCATCATGTACAGTTAATCCTATAGTACTTTTTATTTTCTCCTCCCTACTTTCCTCTAATTTCTCATTTTGAGAATATATTACTTCTATAGTTAGAAGATGCTTTATATAAATTCAGAACTTTTTACACTTAAATTTTAAGCATACATTTATTTGCTAGACACTTTGCACACATTAAGACATGTAATCCTCAACATTATATCTGCAAGCTCCATTTACCACCATTTTAATCATAGAATATAAGTTAATTAAAGACAGACTAACCCCAGTCTGTCATTCCATGGTCAGAGGTAAAGAGAAATGCCGTTTTCTCATCATTTCCATAAAAATCTTTAAGCAGGGACACAATTTCTTTAACTCCCTCGTCAACTAGTTTAATATTGTCCTTATATTCCCTGTTTAAAAAGACACAAAAGAAGAAATTAAATTACATTAATTTGGAAAAATCAAATTTATTTAACATGAACTCATGACATTCAAAGTTAGTAACCCCTGAAATACTTTAGATTTCATCTTTAACAGTTTAAAATCAGAACTCTTCAGATTGTTAAAAATAATGTTTTCTCTGTTTAAAGAAGCAAAAGAATATGAAATACTGCTCAGAAATGATTTAAGAGGAGGGTACTGATTAGCAAATACATTGTAATGAATGCTTTTAAGTTTCAAATGCAATAATGATGCTTTTCAAGTTCATGTATCTCATAATGCAAACTATACTGTCCTTGTCACAACAGGTAAGCATAACTGTTTCAAGTGTAGAATTTTTCCTTAGACTGTGGTATAAAATGTTATAATGTATTATAAAATGATGTCCTACCATTTCAAATATGTTTTGAACAAATTATACTTAAGCTTCCATACATGTACACTTAAAAATGGCTAGGCTGGCAAGGCTGCTTGAACAGGCTGGTTTGGTACGAACTATCAGTTAAAACAGTGCAGCAGGTGAAAAAAGGGGATCATAAGGTATTCAATTATGGACAGCTAACCAATAGGCTTTACAGTTAGACTAATCTAAACCAAATTTGAAATAAAGCATAAAAATATATCATGGGGCCTGGCTGGTTTGGCTCAATGGATAAAGCGTTGGCCTTCGGACTAAGGGGTCCCAGGTTTGATTCCAGTCAGGGGCACATGCCCGGGTTGCAGGCTCCATTCCCAGTAGGGGGTGTGCAGGAGGCAGCCAACCAATGATTCTCTCTCATCACTGATGTTTCTATCTATCTCCCTCTCCCTTCCTCTCTGAAATAAATAAAAATATATTAAAAAATAATAACAACATGGAATTTTCCTCTTTCTTATGGTCTACAAAGTGAAAAAAATATTTGCTGTTCTAGATAAGGAGTGCAACTGAAATATAGTATACAAAACTTTATACAATTATTTGCTAGCTATAATACTGATTAAATGGAGTACATAAGGAATAGCTAATTACATCTTTTTGTGATATAAATATTAACTCCATAAAAATGCTTTGATTTCAAGATTTACTGAATTTCTAAAATACATATTTTTTTTTTCTGCCTTGATACATGAAGAATACAGGATATATTTTACTTATATTAATGTGCAGTCTGGCCACAGCACATGTGATTTTAGCTTCTATAGTATATCAATCTATAGCTCATATAATTGAGAATTTATTCTATGTTAGAGTTATTTAAAATATATCTGTTGTGATAATCACAAAAAAATTATACTACTTTAAAAGTTCAAACAAAATGGTTGTTACCCACAAAAACAAGAAATTAAACACAGCATTAAAATTACCTTGATGTGGGTCGGTGAGCATGTCCGTTTGTATCTATTCCTAATAGATGTAAGAAAAAAACTACTTTCTCTTCATTTAGTTTAGAAAACAAAGATTGGTTGTTTCTGGCAGCATGAAAGAATTCCTATATGTAACAAATCAGTTAAAAATTTTAGTTCATTTATTTTATTTATAAAATAATTCTGATAAAAACATTTAATTAAATTTATACATAATTATAAAATTATCTTATTTTGTTTACATTTGTCCTCAGGCCTACCACTACAAGGTCCTTTCTGTCATTTTAGGCATCTATGTTCAAACAGGAAATAAGCTATTTTTTTGTGGCCAAGAAAAGGTTATAGAAAGGAGATGTGATTTCATAAAAATCTCATAATATTGAATAAAATATAGAATCTAGGTGGGTAGCTCAGTTGGTTGGAGTGTCATCCCAATATGCCAAGGTTGCGGGTTCAATCCCAGTCAGGACACATACAAGAAGCAACCAATGAATGCATAAACAAGTGGAACAACAAATTGATGTCTCTCTCTCTCTCAAATCAATAAATAAGAAGTACATAGAAGACTGAAGAAATATTTTGACAAGAGCCAAAAATAAAACAGTACTAGTGGCCTTAAGGGAACACAGAAGAGGGTTATTATGTAAATGGAATGGGAAGTGAGGTGAAGCAAAGAGAAGTCAGGGAAAACCTAATAGAAGAGATGATGTATTAAACTGAGTTTTAAAACGCAAAAAGATTCAATGTGAATGAACTTAATTCCTGTGAAGTAAATATAAAGACAAATGAAAACACATATTTAGAAACACATATTTATAAACAAATGAACAAAAATAACTACATTATGAAGTCCACAATGTCAGTTCAAAAGACATCACTCGTAAAAAGAAGAAGCATTAGGGATAAATCAATGAAAGCTTCATACAACAAATAAATTATGTTATAATTTGAGGATGAGAAACAATGGATTAGTCGAAAGGAGAGAGCCGATAGTCACCATTTCCCACAATTTTTGATGAATTTTAATTGGATTCCTGGTGAAACTGTGATAACTGTCCCTATCAAATAGTCAAAAAACTCTTATTCCTTACAAAAACGCATAAACATTTTATTATGATTAATTTGCTAATTTGGTTTTACTTATCTAATTTTTCTTTAAAGTAAAATTATTTTTAAAGTAAAAATTTTTTAAAAACATCTACTTCATCTATAATAATAAAAGGGTAATTGCTAATTAGACCGGACATCCTTAGGGACGAAGCTGGGGCCGGAGGGAAGCCGTCCAGGTCCCAGGTGCCTGGCGGCGGCCAGAGAAGGGAAGCTCAGGTCCTGGGTGCCTGCTGCCTACCGGTGGCCAGAGGGAAGCAGGTCTCAGCAGCCGGGGAAGGAAGGCCCACTCTTGCACAAATTTTCATGCATCGGGCCTCTAGTGTTATTATAATAGCATTACATTTAAACAGCATTTTTCAAGAGGCTCCCACACATCTCATAGGCTGCCACACTGTAAGAAACTGGTTAAGGTTTACACCTCAGATGATTCAGCAGAGTAGGAATAAAATATAAGTTAACTGAATTCCAATGTAGGGCTCATTTTACTATCTGAAACACGTAGTTTAAAAAGGTTATCTTTTTAAAATTATTTTTTAAACTTCTATTAACTGATTATTGTAGAATGTTTAATTTCTTAGAATCCAGTCTTTTAAAAATAGTGTACTATAATATAAAACTTTTACGTTCACACAAATACAAGATGTATTTACTGACAAATCTGTTTCTAGTAATTTAGGTAGAAATATGTGTCTTGTACATTAACCACTCAATAACACGCTATTTATTTACACACCTTAATATTATCAAAGACCCATGTATCCAGTTTTGTTACATCCTTGGCACCAAAATCCTCACTGTCAGCATTATAACTATGTGTAAAAACATGGTTTCCTGTAGCACCTGAAAAAAAAAATTGGGGGAAATTTTTTTAAACCATTTTTTAAACTGTTAGAAATATGGAGTAGTCATTTAAAGATTTTTGTGAGTAACTAGAATTTTTCACAAAGCATTTTAGATTATGATGGGAAAGAGAAAGATGGGAGGAATAATTAACATTTATTTTATGTACCATGGACCATGCTTTGTACTTTAATACATGCTGTTACTTTGTTCTCACAAGATATTCCAATTTTACAGATACACTACATGTAAGTTAACTTACTTGCCAAAGTGACAACACTAATAGACAAAAATAAACACCAAAGTTTGTCTCCCTATAAGGATTAAATTATTCAAAATATTTTTTGGTTAGAATGTTATACTTTAAAATAGATGAATTCACTTAGTCTACAAAACTACCCAAAGCAAGAAGAAAATGCAAATAGTCACTTTTCTTATTTAAAGATTATGTGTATATTTCTCAATATTGGGGAATAGACATTGCTTATAGGCAAACAGCTTGACAGGGTAAACAAATATATTAATGTTATACATTTGCAATATCTTATAAAGAATCCAATCAACTTAATGAGTTTCTCAGTTAGATAGGCTCTTACAGATTAGAAGGAAGAGATAAAACAAAGTAATGACAATCTCTTACAATGTCAGTTTAGTCCCATTGACACGAGTTATTCCACTGCTCAGCCATTCTAATTCCCACATCCTAAGTAAAAATCTGAGTTGGTTTGTTGGTTACTATAAGAAAGGGAACATTGCCATTGGACTGTCTCCAATTCAGGCATTGGCCCTATCTATCAACTGTAGCCAGAAGTAGGAAGGCAAGTTAAATAAGCCACCTGTCCTCCCCAAAGCTAAACTACTGTCCAAAGAAGCGACTATAAAAATGGCAAGCAGTTTGAGGTTTTTCGGCCTGCCTTACATAATAATGTTCTATGAATGTCATACATAAAATTCTGAATTATGTATTTTGCTTTCAAGACATAATAATCTTCAATTATTTCAACTAATATAATTACACCCGTGACTAAGTATAAGTTACAAAACGTTTTCATTAAGTGAAATGACCATTCTGCTCCCACTAAAAGGCATTAAATGACATAAAATTGAAAAAAATCCAGTGATTTTAAAAAGTAATATAAATTGTGTAATCAAGGATGTTCTAATACTTGCAGATTCGTACACAGAAAAAAATACAAAACTAATCCAAATGGCAAGATCTTGAATATATCAAAACAGGAATCATAAACATAAATGTTAATGTTTAAATCTTTATGTGACTACCAATTTCTTTAAAAAATTTTTTTTTACCAACTTCTTAGTAATTCATCAATGTAAAATGAACCAGACATCAGCATCAGCATCATGAGGAGTTATATGGTAAGCACTTTGCTAAATGTTTCACATGAATTATCTAATTTAATCCTAAAAACAAACTTGTGACATAAAAAATCATATATACAAAAATGCATACTGAAGTTCAGAGACGTTATCTAACTTGTCCAAGATTATAAAGTTATTGAATGTTAGAGCCATATGTCATTCCACTGAATTCAAGAGTATATAAGTGGCAAGCAGTTTGAGGTTTTTTGGCCTGCCCAATTATATGATGTGCCAGTATTTCAACTAAGAAGAAAAAAATCAAATTGACATGTTTGTCCATTGCAACACACATCCCTATTTCAGAACTGTTAAATATGTTAAAACATGTGTCTCAAAATCAAGAAAATATTGATAGTATAAAAAAATTACTATACTAATTTATTAATCTATTTACTATCTAAGAAAATATAATCAATGTCTCTTACCTTTGGCAAACATACTCAAGATATCTGGGCTTCCCCAGCTCCATGTGTACTTGCTTTGATTAAGAAGAGAATCAAATTCCACAGGGTTTTCCTTCCATCCTTCAGGTAATTGAGAAAAAAAAAGCAAGTAACAACAAAACAATATACACATGGTGAGGTATTAGTATAGCCCCTAAAGAACTATCCTTTAAATAATAACAATGAGAATTAATCGCACAACAAATGCAAAAGTAATAATAGATTCTGTTAAATTTCTTAAAGCTTACAATAGGTAATTTACTTCTTACTAAAGTACAGGATTATTTTGAACCTTTGAGAGTTAATTTCTAGGAAAACCATAGATCCACCCAATCACATTATTTTAATAGCACAGGATGATATAATACTAAAGCTTAATTCTTGATTCAATACCAGTATGTGTTTAGCTGAGGCCTATTAAAATATTTGTCAAAAGTATCTCAAAACATCCTTCACCTTGTGTCATGATTCAGAGCTAAAGAAGCAATATTTACTCAATAAATTTTTCACAGGATGAAATTGTCTAAATAGACAATACCTTTGGCAACTGCACTAACATCTTCATAAAATCCAGCTATCAGGGCTACATGACCCGGCCGTGATTCAGTTGGCACACGTGTATGAGATATCCCCCAGCTGCCTTCGTGCATTATGATATTCCTAAAAGATATTACAGATGAATAGTTAACATAGACATAATTAAGTGCTCTGTTAAGACTTTGGAAAAATAAGATTATTATAGAAGGAGTCAAAACAAAAAACGTCAGTCAAAATTTAGGAAGGAAAAAATCCTAATCCCAGGTGAGCCCAGTCCTAGCCCTTCTACCAGTGGATTCAGTAGCATAAGTGAGCCCAGGTACATGAACAAAGACCCACCCAACCACTGTATAGAATCATTAGACAAAATATACCAGTGTTGTTTTAAGCCACAAAGTATTGAAATGATTTTTAAATAATAAATAACTGATATACACAATAATATTCTCTCAATGTTAAATTTTATTAGGTGTGATGATGGTATTGTGGTTATGTAAGAGAAAGTGCTTGTTCTTAAAACATACATACTGAAGTATTTAGGGATGAAGTGTCATAGTATCTTTTCACAAATTTTTATTCTTTTTAAAATTATTCAATTACAGTTGACACTTGGTATTATTTTATGTTAGTTTCAGGTGTAGTGGTTAGGAATTTATATAATCTACCAAATCACCCACCTGATGAGTCTAGTACCCACCTGGCACCATACATAGTTATTACAACACTATTGATTATATTTTTAACTTCTTTAATTATATAACAAAAACTGACTTAAACAGAAAGAGAAAAGCATAAAGAAATTTGGATACCTCTGTTTAAAAACATTTTGATCAGTTCAGATCATACTTTTTCCAGAGATGTCTTTGTTCAGTTGACATGCTTACCTAATAAATGGTGCTCTAGGATTTCCCTTTTCATCAAATTCATAAAGTGCATCTGCCCGCAGCCCATCAGCAACAATGAGCACTAGTCTCCTTGCTGGAGGAGGCAATGGCGTAAACTGAGGAGCCATCCCATGAACCAAAGGAGATGTAAAATAAATGTCAAAGATGGAGGCGAAGAACACAAAATGTACGAGCAATCCCACAATAAAGAAGAGCAGCATATCTTCAAGAAAAGCTGAAAGAAGGAACAAAATTAAATCTGGGTAAACCTTAATGGAATTACATATTTTCACATATCTTGATGACAACATATATTTTAAAACATTACATAACTCAACTTCATTTTTGGTGGTAACAATAAACATTATTTAATAATGAGATGATACTGAAATAAAATATATAGTAAAGTACACTCAAGCAAAAAGAAAAGATTCAAGTAGAATAAGCAATTAACTCCAATAAACAATTTACAATAAAATTAAATGTATATTAAGCTCATAAAAACTAATATAGAATCAAAAAACAAAGAAAGAACTAAATGAGTCCTAAATTGAGTTACGTATGGTTTAGTCAAACCAAATCCTGTATAAAATAGAAAATATAACTCATGGTGCTCATATGACAGCCATTGATATTCTTAGAATTTTAACGTCATCTAAATGTGTGTAGACTTTTTCGACTTTTGCTTATCAGCTCAGCAGACTTCTAACTTCTCTTGATTATCACCAAGTTAAGCAGACAACATATATTTTTGTCCAGTTAGCTAAATTATAGGGGGGAAAAGTAGTTAAATTTTATCTGTGCTTCAGAAAATTTGCACTCACTAAGGGAATACTCTATTTTAGTTCCCTGAACACCAAAACAAGCAAGCAGAAGGATACACTCATTCAATCAATAAAAATGTTCTGTGCATGCCCTAACCAGTTTGGCTCAGTGGATAGAGGGTCAGCCTGCGGACTGAAGGGTCCTGGGTTCGATTCCGGTCAAGGGCATGTACTTTGGTTGTGGGCACATCCCCAGTAGGGGGTGTGCAGGAGGCAGCTGGTTGATGTTTCTCTCTCATCGATGTTTCTAACTCTCTATCCCTCTCTTTTCCTCTCTGCAAAAAATCAATAAAATTATATATTTAAAAAAATGTTCTTTGTACATATTATGTGCATAACTGTGTGCAGGGGTATTACAGAGAACACTAAGAAGACACAGTCACAGGTCTGATACTAAACAATGTGCAATGAAACATTTAAATAATACTGTTAAGACAGTATGCCATTAACTGCAAAGAGCAAACTATCCATGATGTCTGTTTCAAGGCAGCATTTTTCCTAGTCGATTAAGACTTTGCTTCTAGGTGTATCCTCTGGCTCAAATAAATTTTTATAAAAATTCTCTATAGGATTGTATGCTCTTACATTGACAGTTCATAATGAAATACTATGCAGCACTGAAAATGAATTAAACCACATTTATGATAAGGGTACATTTCACAAATAAAGGCTTAATAAAAAAAATTTTTTTTAAGGCACTGACTGTTCCTTTCTTCCTAATACCACCAAACTTCTTGAAAATACTGAATACAATCTCTTTTTACCTAATCATCTAATTCTCAAACAACTTAAATTGAGTCTTTGTTTCCATTACATCAGAGAGAAAGATTTTACTAAGGTAGTGAATACTGCAAAATCCAATGGCTATTTTTTCAGTTGTCTTTCATGGCTTATCCATTCCATTTGTCTTTATTAGCTATGCCTTCTTTTAAAAATAGCTCTCATTTCTTGGCTTCTTTGAACATTACTTCTTTGGTTTTCCTGCTATATCTTTGACCAGTGTAGAATGGGCTCTATCTGGTCAGTGAATTTTGGAGTTACTCAAAACTTGGTTGTAGGCCCTTTTCTCTCCTCACTCTATACTTTCTGTTTAGGCATTTTTCATCATACCCTGGCTTCAGTTAACACCTATATACAAAAGTCTCAACAAAGTATAACTCCAAATCCATATATATAACTCCAACCTTGACACATCCACTTGGATATTTCAAAGAAATGCAAACTGAGTATGTTTAAAACTACACCCATGATATAACTACCACCCTTCCCAACCACCCCACTCCACTGCCCACCCCACTCCCCACCAGGCCATGAGCCTTGTTTAGGTAGGAAGCCTCCAAACTCCCTAGTGTTAGTCTCAGGGGATGGCACCACCATTCACCCAGATATGTAAATCAGAGAACTAACAGTTATTCTTTATACACTATTCTTCTGCTGTGTAGCCATATATTATTTTTTTGTTTTGCTTTTTTCAAAATGCAAACCTGAACATCTCACCCCTTATATAAAAACCTTCAGTGCCTTCTATCCAGATCAAGACTGAAATCCTTAATATGACTAACAAGGTCTTACCTGGACTGGCCTCTGCCTCTCTTTCTAGCCTTGTCCCATAGCACCTTCCCTTGCTTTATGGCACCTCGCCACACTGGCCTTTTTTTTTTTTTTTTTTTTTAACATATTTTATTGATTTTTTTACAGAGAGGAAGGGAGAGAGATAGAGAGTTAGAAACATCGATGAGAGAGAAACACCGATCAGCTGCCTCCTGCACATCTCCCACTGGGGAAGTGCCCGCAACCCAGGTACATGCCCTTGACCGGAATCGAACCTGGGACCTTTCAGTCCGCAGGCCGACGCTCTATCCACTGAGCCAAACCGGTTTCGGCCACACTGGCCTTTTTTAATTTCCTTACATACTACCCCCATGTTTCCTACTGCTGTAAGATCTTCATGGGTACAATTCCTCCTCACAGAATGCCATTTCCACCCTACCCTCCATCCTCTCATCCCATTGTCTCATAGCATCTGCTTGTACTTTCAAGCATCACTTCTTCCAGGATTATGCAATCCAAATCAGAAACTAAAACCTTTACTTTAGTTTATAGTTACATAGCTAAGTCTTTGACTATTTGGATTACTGTCTATCACTTATCCATAATTTTGTCATAGCAAGATAGGGCTGCTCCAGCACTCATCACAGTCCTAGGCACTTAGCAAGGACTCAAATGTTTACCAAATAAATTATTTAGAATTATCACTTATAAGGTACATGTAATACGCACTATTGCCACTAGAGGCTACCTTGCTTCTCTTTTTATGCCTCCAGAACATAACACAAAAACTGTAAAGATTCAGGATACATAAAAAAGAAAAAACACACAAATTTTATGCTTAAGTCACTTATTATACATAAAATTGCAGTGATTCCAAAATACCATCTTTCACATACTACTTATGTTATTATGTCCCAACACATGTATATTAAGCAATATTAAGTAATATTGTTAATACTATCTTCAAACAGAATCATATTTTATTCAGTTTTACTGAAAAAGGCTCAATCATTTAGACACCTTTCAAAATAAGTGAATAACTTAAATTTTAAAGGACACATATCCATGTACCAATAAAAATTTATGTTGGTGGAAAACTTACTACACACTAAAAAACAATAAAATGTTAGATATCTCTAAAACTTTAAGTCAACCGCAACTTGCATTTAAAATTTTACTTATGGTTATCTTAAGACTATTAAAGCCAAAATAAATTTTTTACACACAAAAAAGATTGAAGTGCTTGGGGAAAAAAAGCAATCTGTCACATTTTCATCACTAAAATACAAACTTCAATGATTATTCTGATTACTCAATGAAACACTAGCTATACAGACCTACATTAATGTAAATCTTGCTAAGTAAAAATATTCCCAATATATTACTAATAAACTATTGTTAAGTAGAGACAGCAATTATTAATATTTTAAATTGATAAATAAACTTCTATATTGTAGAAAAGCAAGGTACTTACATAGAAGACTGGCCAGTTGATTTGTTATGAGTGTGGAAGATCACATAAACAAGTCCATGATTATAGGTTATAAAGTAGAATCAGGAAACTACATTTTTACAGGAAGCCAATCATGAAGAAATTCTACATCCAACTTCTTACAACTCTCTGCGGAAACAAAATCTATGTTCAACCTATATTTTAGAAGTCAGACCCTAAATTAAAGCTATGTCCTTTGGGCCCTACTGTTTTTTCCAGTTAATATTTGTTTTATTTTAAAAACCTGTCGAATATTTTCAACATATACTAATATTACATTAATTGATAACCAACTATAATAACATTTATGGTATACCAAGTACCAGGCATTGTGACAGCACATTCCTAATCCTGTGTACTTTCATTATCCCCTTGACAAATAGATGAGTGTGAGATGAGAGAAGTAAAGTAACTTTTTTAAGGTCTCACAGCAAATTATTGGTACAACTGGGATACGAACTTTGGGCTCTTCATCTGATAAGAACAATCCTCTTCAAGGACCTTAAGTGGAGGAAATTTCTAAAATTCCCAATTAGAGAGGTGGAAACATTGTATATAAACTATTCATTTCTAATCATGTCCTTCCCATGCCATTCCTAATCCCCCCATGACTCCATTCCAGAAATTGGTTCCATTTTCAATCTTTCTGGCAAACTCAGTTACAATAAGGATTAGTAATCCTTTTTGTCAGGAAATACGTAACCAGCCATAGCAGCAGCCGTGAGCAAACCACGGCCCGCGGGCCAGATCGGGCCCGTTTGAAATGAATAAAACTAAAAAAAAAAAAAAGACCGTACCCTTTTATGTAATGATGTTTACTTTGAATTTATATTAGTTCACACAAACACTCCATCCATGCTTTTGTTCCGGCCCTCCGGTCCAGTTTAAGAACCCATTGTGGCCCTCGAGTCAAAAAGTTTGCCCACCCCTGCGCCTAGCTGGTTTTGCTCAGTGGATAGAGCGTCAGCCTGCTGATAGAAGGGTTGCAGTTGGATTCCGAGGCACATACCTTGGTTGCAGGCTCGATCATGTCCCGGACATGGTTGGAGCGCCTGTGGGAAGCAACCAAACGATGTCTCTCTCTCACATCGATGTTTCTCTCTCTCTGTCTCTCTCCCTTCCTTCCACTCTCTCTAAAAATCAATGGAAAAATATCCTTACAAAAAAATATATTTGTAACAGGATACAGCATTAGTTATTTTTTTAAAATATATTTTATTGATTTTTTACAGAGAGTAAGGGAGAGAGACAGAGAGTCAGAAACACCGATGAGAGAGAAACATCGATCAGCTGTCTCCAGCACACCCCCCACTGGGGATGTGCCCGCAACCCAGGCACATGCGCTTGACCTGAATCGAACCCGGGACCCTTCAGTCCGCAGGCCGAAGCTCTATCCACTGAGCCAAACCAGTTTCGGCGTATTAGTTATTTTTAATACTATTTTCCTAAAATGAGATTTTTTTTTCTGAGTTTTTCTTCAATATATGTCTCAGAAAAATATTTAGGATTTGAACATTAGGACCTAATGTTCTATTTTTTAAAAATTCCAAAAAACTTCTGGCAAACAAAACAAAACAAAACAAAAAAAGATTCATTCAAATTAAAATTTTAGTTTACTGCGCCTGGGTAAACTGAAATTAAAGCCTACATTTAACTGTTGGCATCCCTTTACATGTAAACCAATAACCTGGCCTAAGGTTACATACGAATGCTCTATTTTAATTTTTCCACAGAACTAAAGGAGATCCTTTACTGCTTGGATATAATATGTAACTTATCTGATAACATAATTACTGCTACCTATTTACTTTGGTCCTTAAAGGAAGCTATACAGAAAGAAAGGAAATCTTAAACCTGCAAAAGGAGCAATTTATGTGTGAAGAAAGTAGAAGCTCTTAGGAATAGCACTCTAATACTGTTGACTAGAAACTAATATCCCCTTTACCACCTCAAACTGTAATCAAGGACTGATATAAAAGACAAACGTTGGACTTCCAAATTTAGTATGCTTCCTTTATGTGCTAACCTTTGATAAAATCAAAGCTGTCTAAAGCTTCTAAGTTTTAAAATAATTAAGTTTCACTGTCAATACCTGAACTCCAGCCTAAATGGACAAGGTGCAAGGCATAGTGAAAGAAGAATGGCTTCGGACGTGAAGGTAACTGATTTTAGTTCCCTTGAATATTTATGAGTGGAGTTGACTAGACCAGGTCAATGCACGTTTCTAGGCTTAAATGTGCTTATTTTTCTACTTGATGGGACTGAATGTGATATTCTAAAGGGTCCCCTGTTGAGCAAATTATGTATTACGTTCTAAGTGTTTATTGAGCCCCTAACGACCGCTTGTTATACAAGTCGAGGCTATCAGGATATTCACAGATCCTAGCAAATCCTTTTTCTATTTACTCTCCGCACTTGCCATGCCCCTCCGCCCCCCTCCACCTTCGCTGTCGTTTTATAGCCTAACTTGAGGGCGAGAAGGCGCTCCCTAGAAGTGCACGAAGCCGGGGCTGTTGCCAGGCCTCCAGGGTAAGCAGGCACATGGCTGGGAAGGGAAGTATGAGAAAAGAAGCCAAATTCTAACTACTGCCCTGGGGACCCGCTACACATGCAGGGAAAATGCCACCAATTAGCGGGAACCAGAAAGAAAAAGTGAAGCGAGCTAAAGAGGCAGCGACCTGCGGGCGTGGGACCAGTTTCGGTGCCACCGCACCTCTGTGCACTGGTCCCCGGATTTTACCTGGGGCTTATCCCGGTCAAGCCTGATCCGGGAGTGAGGCCACCTCAGCGCGAAGGCAGGACTCCACTCTTGGCAGAGTTCTCTGCCCACTGAAAGGATTGCCAAAAGAACGTTCCTAAGTCGCCGTCATAACGCATCTCCACCACGGAACGCCCCCAGACACCTACCTGGTCAGCAACAGTTCTCGCGATAATTCTAAGACCAGTCCTCCGTAACCCCGCCTCCTCCCTATTCCTCTAGCCAATCAAACAGGAGTGGGGGCGGGGTTTTGCATTTGAGTCAAGAGCGGCTTTGCTGGCGGGTTCTGTGAACCTACGGGGCTGGGGTGGGGCGGGCGCAGGACGGGGCGGGGAGAAGGGGAGGGCGGAACGCGCTCTATTTCTCGCGAGACTGGAGACCAGGAAGACGCCTGCAAAGCCGGGCTGCTGGTGCAGCCGCGGTAGAGGTAGTGGGTGTTGCTGCCTCTGGACCTTCTGCCTCTGAGCGTACGCCTGGTCTCCAGGTGGAGAGGCGGGCTGTGGCGGTCCGCAGTGCCCGCTGAGGCGGAGGGGGAATTCAGGCTGCGGCCTGTCAGAGCCAGTCAGGGAGGTGCCCACACGCCTGACAGGATAAGATGGCGGCGATGGTGCCTGGAGGTGGTGGCAGTGGTAGTGGCGGCGTGAATCCATTTCTCAGTGATTCAGACGAGGATGACGACGAGGTAGCGACGACCGAGGAGCGGCGGGCAGGACTTCGGCTGGGTTCCGGGGGCGACCTAGATCCTGGCTCTGCGGACTCGCTATCGCCCCAGGATCCCGTGGCCTTAGGGAGCAGTGCACGGCCAGTGCTCCCTGGGGAGGCGGCGGCTGCGGTGGCACTGGGGGGCAGTGGGGAGCACCCGGCCCGATTGTCAATTGATGCGATCGCAGCTCAGCTGTTGCGCGATCAATACTTGCTGACCGCCCTGGAGCTGCACACCGAGCTGTTAGAGAGCGGCCGCGAGCTGCCTCGGCTGCGCGACTACTTCTCCAATCCCGGCAACTTCGAGAGACAGAGTGGGACCCCGCCGGGGATGGGGGCGCCAGGGATCCCTGGAGCCGTCGGCATTGGAGGCGCCGGAGGTCGGGAGCCAAGCATGACGTCGGGCGGGGGACAGCTCAGTAAGTGAAAGCAGCCTGTCTCGCCCGCAGGGTTGTTAGGGCTGTGGGGGAGGGTGTTTCTGGGCGGATACTGAATATTATGGACATTTTAGACAGTTGCAGGGGGTTGGGGTCTTTTGCGGTGACTTCTCCCCCCGCCTGCCTTCATCCCTTGGCTGAACTTGCACTGGCTCCTGGCTCCCTAGTTGGTGCCTGTATCTATAAAAATATCCAGCGTTTCTAGTTCACTGGCTATTACAGGACTCCAGACGTCTCCCTTGCAAACTGGCTTATCGCTTTAATCATTTTTCCCTTCTCTCCAATTTCCTGAATCGCCATTACCAGGAAATAGTGTTTCTTAAACTGTTCGCTGTAATTTGACCGAAAGTCAAGAGCAAGAAAAGAATAGGAAATATTGTTGCTCTGTCTCCACTAAAGACCCTTTGTCTTTGGGATGACTTTCTCATTCCAAAAAAAAAAAAAAGATGGGGTTTTCAACTGCATGAAATAGGTTCTCTTTCAATATACACAATTTAATTCAATTGCTATGCCCTTAATTTCAGTAGTTTCCAAAATGACAGGAAATCTAATGAGCAAGGTAGGCAAATTCAATCTGCAGTCTATCCTAGTCCCATCACACCGAAGCTTTTTTAAGCTGCATAAGTTAGAAATTTACTTTCTTACTTGTTAAAATCATTTTTAACAGCACAGAGTAATCATTTACCCCATTCATCATATACTATATTTTTAATTGAATTTATTGGAGTTACATTAGTTAATAAAAGTATATAGGTTTCAGGGGTACAATTCTATAATATTGTGTGTACACCACTCCAAGTCATGTCTTTTTCCATTACCACTTACTAGGTGTACCACTTAATAATGCGGATTTTATCATCAAAGAAAACATGATAACTTCAAGAGAAACATAAAAAATGCTTTATTCAAAGTAATGTCCATCGCTAGCTACACATTTCCCCTCTTTAGGTAATTTGTAAATACTGTCCCAATAGAACTTTTCTTGTTTTGAGGCAAACCATTCAGCGACCCAGTTTTCCACTTCTTCGTACGTTTTGAAATGCTGCTTAGGAAGTGCGAGTGCCATGGATTGGAACAAGTGGTAATCTGAAGGAGCAAGGTCTGGTGAATACAGCGGGTGGGTTAATACTTCCCAGGCAAGAGCTTTTAACTGGTTTTGAAGTGTGTGATGGTGCGTCATCATGAAGCAAAATTACTTTGCCGTGTCTTCTGGCATATTCTGGTCGTTTCACGATCAAAGCGTGATTTAAATTGATTATTTGTTGTCAGTAGCAATCAATATTAACAGTTTCACCTGGTTTTAGAAGCTCATAATACACCTTCCTGATCCCACCAAGCACGGAGCATTGTCTTCTTTCCGAAGCAGTTTGGCCTTGCAGTCAATGTTGATGGTTGACCTGGATCAACCTATGATTTTGTGCGTTTGGGATTCTCAGAATAAATCCACTTTTCATCGCCAATCACAAATCGATGCAAAAAAGACGTTCTTTCATGCTGTTGAAGCAACATTTTACTGATGACTTTTCGGTTTTCCATTTGTCTCATTCAGTTGATGTGGCACCCATTTTCCTTCCTTTAAAATCTTTCCCATTGCTTGTGAACGATCAGAAATTGTTTGCTGAGCAATGTTTAATCTTTCTGCAAGTTGTTTTTGAGTTTGACACGCATCTTCATTCAATAATGCTTGTAATTGTTGGTCTTCAAACTTTTTCAGTTGACCTGGACGTTCTTTGTCTTTCACGTCGAAATCATCACTTTTAAAGCGTTTAAACCAGTGTTCACAAGTATCTTGAGATGGAGCATGTTCACCATAAGCTTCCCGAAGTATACGATAAATTTTTCTTCAAAATAAAGTAATGAATTAAAACTTTCTGCAAATGTTCTTTTTTTTGGCACAAAATATGACATTTTTAAGTGTAAAAATGTCTATGATGTTAACACCTTCAGCACATTTGACATGAAGTTTTGAAGCTTGTCAATACAACAAAATAGCATACATATCAAATCGCATATATATCAACATATGGTGTAACTCCATCTATTGAAAAAAATCTACATTATTAACTGGTACACCTAGTATTCCTCCCTTTATTCTCTCTTACCAGCCCCCATACCTCCTTTCCCTCTGGTAATCACCATACTGTTGTCATTCTATTAGGGTTGGGGGTTTTTTTCTTTAGTTTTTTTGTTTTTCACTTAATCTCTTCATCTTTTTCACCCAGCTCCCCTCCCCACCCCCTCTGACAGTTGTCAGTCTGCTCCCCATGAGTCTGTTTCTATTTTATTAGTTTATTTTATTCATTAGATTCCACATGTAAGAGAAATCATATGGTACTTGTTGTCTTTCTTTGAATGGCTTATTTCTTTTTTTATTAATTTTTAAAAATTGATTTCAGAGAGAGAAAGGGAGAGGGAGAGAGACAGAGAAACATCAATGTGAAAGAGAAACTTCACTCCTGAATACACCCCAACCAGGGATTGAACCCGAAACCTGGGCATGTTCCCTGACCTGGAAAGAAACAGGTAACCTTTCAGTGCATAGAGCAATGCTCAACCAATAGAGCCACATAGGCCAGGGCTGAATGGCTTATTTCACTTAGCATAATACTCTCCAGGTTCATCCATGCTGTCACAACGGATAAGATTTCCTTTTTTTTTTGTTTTTTTAAATGTTTAGAAAATTTTTATTTTCAGGAAGTGCTTTGCACAGAAATATCTGTTATGAGATTTTTAATAAATAGCACCACAGAGAGGCAAGACAAAAACAATAATATCTGGGGAATATTAGACTTAGTATTCTAAAGAGAATAAAGGACTAAACAAACAGCTGAAAGAATTAGATAAAAAAGAATGTAACAGGACACAAGCGCAATGTGTACTGTTTGTGCAGCCCTAAGACTCGGTATCTATAAGGCCTATATTATTTGTTAGCAGCTGATTTACATTGTTCCATCTCAATAACTCCATGAGTGGCAGCAATCTGAAAATACCATTCCTTTGGGATATTTTAATAAGGCACAGGAGTGTAAAAACACTGGGGTTTGCAATTATATCTGATTTGTCCCAGACACTTAGACTTCAGAGTTCCTTGTTTTTTATGGCCAAGTGTTACTCCATTGTGTAAACATCCCACAGCTTTTTTTATCCACTTATCTGCTGATGGACACTTAGGCTGCTTTCAGATCTTAGCTAATGTAAATAACGCTGCAGTGAACATAGGGGTGCAAATATTCTTTCAAATTATTGTTTTTGGTTTCTTGGGATATATTCCCAGAAGTGGAATCACTGGGTCATAAGACAGTTCCATTTTTAATTTTTTGGGCTAACTCCATACTGCTTTCCACAGGGCTTGCACCAATCTACACTCCCACCAACAGTGCATGAGCGTTCCCTTTAATCCACATCCTCACCAACACTTGTTTGTTGATTTATTGATGATAACCATTTTGGCAGGTGTGAGGTGATATCTTATTGTGATTTTAATTTACATTTCTCTGACGATTAGTGACACTGAACATCTTTTCATATGTCTATTGGCCATCTCTATGTCTTTTTTGGAGAAGTTTCTGTTCATGTCCTTTGCCCATTTTTAATTGGATTGTTTGTTTTTTGGTATCAAAGTTTATAAGTTATTTACAAATTTTGGATATTAACCTCTTATCAGATATGTAATTGACAAATATGTTCTCCCAATCAGTGGATTGTCTTCATTTTGTTGATGGTTTCCTTTGCTGTGCTAAAACCTTTCAGTTTGGCCCTGGCTGGTGTGGCTCAGTTAGTTGGAGCATAGGCCCATGTACCAAAAGATGGCGGGTTCGATTTCTGGTCAGGGTACGATGGGAATTCATACAGGAAGCAACTGATCAATGTTTCTCTCTCACATTGATGTTTCTCCCTCTCCCTCTCTCCCTCGCTTCTTCTCTCTAAATAAAAAAATAAAAAAATCAATAAAATTTATTAAACTTTTTAGTTTGATGTAGTCTCATTTATTTTTTCTTTTGTTTACCTTGTAGTATCTTAGCCAGAGGAATGCTGGTTTCACTTGAAGGAATGAGCTTTAATAAAAATAGGACTTATTTTCTTAGGATGAGCCTAGTTTTTTGTACGGTAGAGACAGTAGACGGTCACATGGGGAAAACAGGTAACTTCTACTTTTCAGTGATGGATTTCTTTTAGGCAAGGCATTTACCATGCCTTTAAATTTTTATAAGGCAACTAATTTACCAGGAGGCAGTCACTTATGTTTAAATGTGATAATTTCACTTGTGAGTCTACAATCTTTTTGTCATCTTCCTCCATTTTTAAAATGTTCTGTTTCATGATACTACCTACCCTTTCTCAGAGCTCTCAAAGAGTACATATCTCATTGTGCTCAGTGTTCCTTTTCTAGTATCACCAGTGCTAAAATGTTATAATTACAATCTTTTAAAAGTTCCCTTCTCTTTCACTTTACAAAGTAGTTCCTGCCTGTTAGATTGGAATTGGGTTTAGTGCTGCCCCTGGTTTCTGGGAGAGAAAATATCAACAGAATATTTATCTGTTGTATAACTGTCATTTTTCTTGCCTATGCCTTTTCCGAACTTTTAAAATTATTATTAATTCTTGTAGAAATTTATTCAGATATGTTCACTGCCTAGTACAGTAGTTTGAATATAGTTGGTGTTCAGTATTTTACATTGATTAATATATTTCTTAATTGTGTGATCAGTTAAGGACTGTAGGGATCCAGAAGATGTATGATGCATGTTCGTGATGGAGAGGCAAAACTAACATATGAAAGAACTATAGAATAGTCTTCTGTGCTACAGATTATAGTGTAAACAATCAGATATAGATAAATCATTATCAATTATGGTACTGAAATGGCCCTTGTGGAGAAAGTAATGTTTAAATTTGACCCTCAAAGATGTTAAATTTTGACCAAATAGTGACTTTATTATTTGGCCAAATTTAGACTTTTTATCCTGAGTGAGGAAAGGAAAAGGAAATGAGTTAAAGAAAATATTTATTTTATATTTTTCCTTGTTTAAAGCGTCTTCTGGGAACATGTTTACCATTATCGGGCTCTCCACTTAATGAAGTGTTTCCATTTGGGTAGCTCTAAAAATGCTGATTGATGTTTTAAGCCATTGTGGTACTTTGGCTAAAAGGAAGCAAGATAGGGGTATTAATCAGGGAAAGCAGACCTCTGTCAAAAATTAAAATTACACTTTCTGGTTTTCAAACAAGAAAGTTAGAGGTGATGTTCAGAATGTATGCTTGTTTGTTTTTTAAAAACCTTGGTTGAACGAGAACCTTTCAGAAATTGGTGTAATTTTCATTTTGTTTACTAGTATTTTTAGGTCTGAAGCTAAATTTGGTGAATTTGTTTTTTTGTTTTGTTTTTTTAATGGCTTTTAACAGTGTCTCCTCCCATGGTTGTATGATAATCAACTGCAAAAGAATATTTAGCATGGTCTAAAAATACACTGTTAAATCTAAATTACAAATATCAATTGAGAAAGGGCTGGTGGGGGCAAAAGTAGGTTTACAATTGTGAGTAAAGGAAACAGTTTATTCATGTATTATTATTTATTAATTATTGTGTTATTCATACGAACAGCCATAAATCTACTTTTGCCCCACCCTTACATTAACAGCCTATATTTTTCTTATAGGTAGTTGTTTTTACTGGCTTCACCCAATAAGTACCGTGAGAGTTAATGATGAATTATGGTTTCTAAATTATTGATACTAAAAACATACTTGTTAATATATAAATAGTGTCTTGCTATTTGGCCATATTTTGGATGCAGTGCCTCTTTGATAGACTTTTTTGGAGTTTGTATAAATTTTGGATTGATCTACTTCATTTAACTCCCTTATCATATGAGTATTTGCTTTAGAATCGCAATTTTTTGAGATATAATTAACGAATAATATTGTATTAGTTTTAGATATCTATATATATAAAAGCCTAATATGCAAAGTGTCCCTTTGGGAGTACGACTGACCAGGAGTTCGATTGCTCACTATGATGTGCGCTGACCACCAGGGGGTGGTGCGGAACGAAGGAAGGCCCTGGCTGGCAGCCAGGGAATGGAGGCCCCGGCCGGCAGCTGACAGATGGCAGCCACTAGGGACCCTACCTGTGCACCAATTTCGTGTACTGGGCCTCTAGTATAACATAATGATTGATATGTGTATATTGTGAAATTATTACTACAAGTATAATTAATGTTCATCACCACACATTGCTGTATTAAATTATATTGGGTATTCTGATTGCCTTTGAGGAGAGAAACATTAGGGACATGAATGTGTTATTTCTTTTTAAATTTTGAAATTTATATGAAAAATGTTAACAGTTCGTATTGGGTGGTGGTTATATGGTGTTGTCCTTTGCACTTTTCTTTTTAAAAAGCACTTAAAACAGTATGAACAGTGCTTTGCAAAATGTGCATATGATTAATTATGGCAAAACAAGGAAATTTTGTAATGGAAATTGACTACAGTTCCACCGTTAATTGGCACCTAATCCTATAATCTGTGCAGTGTGGACAGAGTTTGGTGTTTGGGATACATGAAATACCATCTTGTCTCTGATATATGAACACAAAGATTATATTTTGCATAATAACTTATTTCTACATCTGTGTCTGACTTGTGTTCTACATTTTCTGTTACCTTATATTGAATATTAGTATCTTATATATCATCTATTAAGTAAATTTGCAAAAAAAAAAACAGTATTAAAAAATGTCATTCTTTGCTGACAAACTAAATGATTACATATGTACCAGTTTATTCCCAATTTCCTGTTGTAAACTTGAGGATCAGTTCTGTTTGGAATAAGTTAATAATTCTTAGTATAATCTTGACACAAATTTCTTTTAGGATATATTTACCATGTTTTAAGTGAACAAAACTACTTTATACCAATAGTTTTTTTGTTGTTGTTGCATTGTATTTGTATCTTGTAAGTATTCTGTATTTGTGTATGGAAGTAGGATTACCGCTAGAAAAGGACCTACAAAAGTCAAAAGTTTCTAATTTTTCTAGTCATGAGTACAGCTCCTTATTATAAGCATTCTTTTACCGTCATGGTAAGGATTTAATTTTGTGGGTTTTTTTCCTTCAGGGATAGATATGTAAGGATGGTTGACCAAAGAATGTAAGGTGGAATGATGAAATTTATGAATGTTAAAATCTCTAGTCACATTTTATCATTGTTCTTAAAGATCAACATTTGCATTTTGTACCCTTTAATAAGTTACAATAGTAACAATACTGATTTTTGTTTACTAATCCTTTAAATAAGATGACCAAAGGTAGCCTGTATTGATAGGTGATTTATGAATCTATGTTCTCACTGGACCCTTCAATTTCCCTTTTCATTTCTATAATTTGTTATAGACATGCTTGTTTGTATTGAAACACTTGAACCAAGATTTATTAAAATGCCATTTTAAGTAAAGGCATTAAAAATTGAAAACAACCTAAATGTTCAATAGTAAGGGATTAATTAGTTTAAATATATAATCTACATATACTGATCTGGAATGATCAAGTTATAAATTGAATAAATTAGGATGCAGCCAATATGTATATGTTTTCATTTATGTATAAAAAAGGGAGAAATTTGCATATGCCTGGCATGTTTTGAAAGGATACATACAGCAGAGCCTAAACAATGATCATTGCTGCAGAGGAGGATTGGTGGTTGGGAGATGTGCACAGGGACTTACTTTTTATTTGTAGGTCCTTTTATATTTTACCACATGTCATCTCTTAAATGGCAAGACTGGGATTCCAACCCAGATCACTGACTTCAAAGTCTGCACTCTCTCCATTATACCACAACTACTGTCTTATGTCAACTTTGAGACACAGGCTCAGTAAAAAGTTCTCAGATCATTTTAGTACAAGTGGACATTCCCCAAGGGATGTATCACTGCCAGCTTAGGCACAATCCCCCGGGGAGCAGGCCTAAGCCAGCAGGTGGACATCCCCTGAGGGGTCCCAGACTGCGAGAGGGCACAGGCTGGGCTGAGGGACCCCCTAGTGCACAAATTTTTGTGCACCGGACCTCTAGTTTTAGTATATAATCAGGCAAAATATTTTAGTAATTCATTCAGAGTACATATATCTTATTAACTCAGTCAGAATAGTCAGTCATCTTAATGCAGAAGGCTAGTCAAGTAGTACAAAATTGATTGTTTAAAAAATAAAGTGATGCCAGTCAGGGAGCGTAAAGAAGCCAACTCATTGATGTTTCATCAATGTTTCTCTCTGTCTCTCTTTCTGTTTCTCTCTCTCTAAGGATATTGCCTCTCGCCATGTCCTTGGGTGAGGATTAAAAAAAATAATAATAATAATTAATAAACTGTAGCAACACACTAAGGCGAGGTGAATAATCTGCCTAAAGCATCAGTTAGTGTCAATAAGGTGTCTATACTGCACAGCACTCAACATTATCCAAATCAGGAAATGCACATACTACATGTGATTGTAGGATCAACTAGCTTCAAATTAGAGCCAAATATAGTCACCAGTTCTTCTGATTGAAATAGTTTTACAAGCCTGAATTAGTTTGCCATTCAAGTAGGGGGATCACCTTAGGGGCAAACCTGCCCCCAAATTCATCTCACAATAGCAGTGAGGATTCAGGCATCTAACAAATCATTATTTTTCTTATGTATAAGTTTAAGGCATTGCTCTCTTTTTTTATCTTGAAGCTTTGCTGCATGGTTACATCTAAGTTTCTAGTCTAATCGTGGAGCATGACTAAGTCTCAAGGAGGAGACCACACAGTGCAATCAGGGGTGTAGCCTTCTTCCAGATTTTCCTACCTATTATTTCAGAAATTCCCAGCAGTCAGAAATGATGTTCATATGTTTTTGAAACCAGCTGGTCCTGTTGTAGATGGATAGGTTGCTCAAAGTAGTGACATCATATTTTCTGTTATTTCTTTTTTCTTTTTTTTTTTTTTTAAATATATTTTATTGATTTTTTACAGAGAGGAAGGGAGAGGGATAGAGAGTTAGAAACATCGATGGGAGAGAAGCATCGATCAGCTGCCTCCTGCACACTCCCTACTGGGTATGTGCCCGCAACCAAGGTACATGCCCTTGACCGGAATCGAACCCGGGACCCTTCAGTCCGCAGGCCGACGCTCTATCCACTGAGCCAAACCAGTCAGGGCTTTTCTGTTATTTCTAACCATTTATCAGGTTCTATGCTTGAGTGCTGCCTTAGTTCAAGCCTTTAGCTCCCATCTGGACCATCAGTTTTAGACTTATAACAGTGCATTTAATCTTCATTCTTATTTTTACTTGATTTTAGAAGCTATTTGTTCCTGTCACTCCAACTGAAACCTTTTAAAGTTGCTTCCTCCTGTTCAATTGCTTCCTACTTGCACAACTGTGAATAGTCTTCTTTCTTTTATTACTGTGAAATGCAGATGGTAGTGACCCCTCTTACGGGAGTTATCTGCAAAAAGTGGCACAAAATAGTGGTCAAAAATGTTAAGTATCATAACTATTGTTATTAATAATCCTCCTCTTTATCTGACAACTATTCATATGGTAAAATCATCTAGCATTATAGAAATTTAAGTGAATGGTTTGTCAATAAATTTGTGTTTAAATCTCTTCCTAAGTTTAAATCTTTTGGCTTTAAAGTTGAACTCATTGTGGAATCTTGTGACAAAGAAAAGATGGACTGCGAACTGAGAGACTAGAATTCTACTCCTAACTTGCTCACAGATTAACCTTTAACATAAAGTGATCTGATTGAATCATTATTATCTGTGTGCATGACTTAATTCCAGTGGTTTATAAGTTCATTTGAGGCAAGGACTTTTATCTTTCTACTCCCCACCGTGGGTTAGTAGGTATTTGTAGAATTCATGAATACATAGCTCAGTTTTGCTCATCTGTAAAGATGAGAGTGTTGAAATATCTCTAAGATTACTTCTCACTCTCAAGTATTTTAAATACAGGATCAGTGAAATGAGCCCAATCATCAGAAAAGAATTGAGGATCAGAAAATATAAATGTGATTTTTGCCATTGACAGATCTCTAAGATTCAATTTTAAATGGGTAGCATTAAAATGCTTATACACAACCTCAGGTTTTAAAGTAAGGTAAATTTATTATCTTTATTTTTTTATTGTCTAAAGTGTTACATATGTCTCCTTTTTCCCCAATTGACACACCCACCCCTCACCCCCTCCCAGCTATTCCCAGCCCGGGCAAGCCCCTACCACCCCAGTGTCTGTGTCCATTGGTTATGCTAATATGCATGCATGCAAGTCCTTTGTTTGCTCTCTAACCACCCCCCTCCACTACCATTTGTCTCTGGATCTATTCTTGTTCATAAAATCATGTTGATCATTATATCCCATATATGAGTGAGATTTATTATCTTTATTATTGATTAAACTTATATACTATACATTTCTTTATTATTTACCATGACGTAGGTTTTTTTTAGGCATGATTCAATAAATGACCTTTACTGAAAGAATTAGAATATAAAAGTTAATTCCTTAATACTATATTTCTTCCTATTCTTTAGTTGTGAATTGAGTACTTTCAAGACTTTAATTATAAAATTCACTATTATAAAATATTGAATTTTTTGGAGAAAAGATATCAAAACACATACAAAGAAATTCAAACAGCCCTAGCCAGTGGCTTAGTTGGTTGGAGTGTTGTTTCATATACCAAAGGATGGCAGGTTTGATTGTAGGTTGCGGTTCAATCCCCACTGGAGACAACTGATGGATTTTTTTTTTTAAATCTCTCTCTTACTCTCTCCCTCCCTCCCTCCCTATCTCTCTAAAAAAAAATCAGTGAAAACATATCCTTGGTGAGGGTTGAATTTAAAAAATATTCAAACAGTATAGAGTGTGTAATGAAAAACTTTAATTTTACTTCTCAATTAGTATTAATAACTTATTGTATACATTTACAAAAACATATAAAGCACATATAAGCATATACAACAAACCTACATGGACTTTTATATCCACATCTTTAAAAAATTATTTTTTAATATTTTACTGTACCTTTCTGTCAGTAATCTGGTACACAGTAATTCAACAGATGTTTTAATTGAATTAACCAATGCTCTTTATTAGTCAGCAGCTGGTCAGTCTTCCTGATACATTTAATTTTTAAAGTGCTATTTAGTTTCCATAAAAGATACCTTTTCAAGCATCTGAAACTAATTTTTTAAATGATATAAAATTTCATTCTGTCATCAGTACTAAAGTATTAAGTGTAGATATGAATAAGACTACTTACATGCATGATTTATAAAGTCAGTCCACATGACTTATAGTCACACTGTATAATCCATTTAGTTTTCAGACTTAGTAAAACTTACATACAGGTTTTACCGGTTTGTGGATTATGATGAAAGTCCCTGATCATTCAGTTTCTGAGTTATAAAGTAAATTATTATTAAGAAGTTATACAATCCTGGAATTTGAAGAAATGCTGATACAGTTCATGTTAGAATATGTAGCTTCTTTCTTTTTTTAATAAATATATTTTATTGATTTCAGAGAGTAAGGGAGAGGGATAGAAACATCAATGATGAGAGAGAATCATTAATTGGCTGCCTCCTACATGCCTCACACAGGGCCGGGGGCGGGGATCATCAAGCCCGAACCCCCATAGGTCCATGCTCAAGCACTAAGCCACACTGGCTGGGCTGTAGCTTCTTTCTTAATAAAAGAGGTTAATTTTTCCAGACTCTTCTTTTATATTAGAGTATTTGGAAGGGCATTTGCTTGCCCTGAAAAAAAAATGTGGCTACATCTAAAGAAGCATACTTATCTTAGAGCTATAATATTACCTTATATAACTCTTAAATTCAAAGTACTTTTTATTTACAAAATCTGTTATTTGTGTTGGTGCAATAAAAGTTTAAATTACTTTCTTCATAAATAATTATTTTCCTGACATGGTGGAATACATTTTAATGAATTACGACATGAATTTTATGACATCATAGTTATTGTTATTTAAAAAGTATTGTGGCTTTTTTTTCTTGGAAAATAGAAAGTATTGGGGCTTGGAACTATAAAAAATATTTAGAATATATTTTTCAGTGGCCATATTAATGCTGTGTTTTAATAAAATTAAACTGTGTTTGCTTTCCTCAAGGAATTTTCCTATTGCATAGGTGGTTTCTTTCAGAGTATAATGGAGGGATAATGTATGGTGATCAGCTAGGCTCTAACCTGTACCTTTATGTCTGATTAAAAATATTAAAAAGAGGAAGAGAAAGAAATACTTAGAAAACTAACATTAGATGGATACTTCACATCATAAAAAATATTTATCTGAAAGCAGCCAACTTCAGTACTTAACATTCCATGAACATCAGGACTAACTAAAACAGTGAGGTGTGGCATTACAAAACCAGAATATTGGTTGATGTAAGTTCATCCTATTTGATGTACATGTTTAAATATACAGGTTAGAGACATCAGAATAAACTAATGAGTAGCTAAGACACGTGACTAAGAGCATAGAGTATGGTATGAAAGTAGAGTTTCTGGTTAGGTCAGTAATGGCCAGATAAAGTAATATATCCAGAAAGTCAAGATGTTAGATACATGGTCAAAGAATGTGAATAGAAAATTCACACACATACCCCCAAAAGGTAGATGGCCAATATGTTTTTTAAAGAAAGTGCAAGTTCACTAGGGATCAAAGAGATGCCTACGTAATTAAGATATAATTGTATAGTATGTTAAGTTGGTGCGTTTTAAAATACTGATTGACAACGGCTATTATATGGTGCTGATGAAACTCAGATTGCTATGTATACTTATTCTGGAAATCAGTTTAAGCAGTATGTATCAAGGATTCGTGCACTGGTGAGGGGCGTGGACTACGGGGATTGGGCCACTGTGGGAGCACTGCTCATCCCAGTCTGCTGAGTGGTTGTGGACCTGCCCTCTGAGCAGCTGCCCCCTAGTCTGGCATCTTCTGTGGAGCCAGAGAACTCGCCTCTCCAGGGGACCCAGTCAGGGCCCGGCCCAGGAACAATAGCACTGAGAGGCGGCCGAGTAGGCCTCAGTCCTGCGGAGCCTGACACGACTCTGCCTCCCAACCTCCATGGTCAGCTCTGCGAGCCCCGCTGTGGCGCTGCGTGGCCTGCGGGCATCCGGAGGAGGTGGCAGGGAGCGAGGAGGAGGAGCCTGGGGTTGGCAAGGAGGCGACTATCGCAGACCAGTTTCCTGCCTGTCAGCCTGGGGTTCGCAGCAGTTGTAGCTGCTCATCCCGGTCAGCCAAGCAGCGCTCCCACTGTGGTAGCGCATTGACCACCAGGAGGCAGCTCCTGCACTGAGCGTCTGCCCCTGGTGGTCAGTGTGTATCATAGCGACTGGCCGACCGGTTGTTCTGGTCATTCTGTCGCTGGGCTTTTATTATATAGGATTAGTGGCCCAATGCATGAAATTTGTGCACGGGGGGGGGGGGGGGGGAGTCCCCCTCAGCCCAGCCTTCACGCTCTCCAATTGAGGATCCCTTGGGGGACATCCCTCTTGCAATCTGGGACCACTGGCTACTAACCACTCTCTTGCCTGCCTGATCGCCGCTAATTGCCTGATCGCCCCTAACCTCTCTGCCTGCCTGCCTGATCACCCCTAACTGCCCTACCCTGCAAGCCTGATCTCACCCCTAACTGCTCTCCCCTGCCAGCCTGATCACCCCTAACTGCCCTCCCCTACCAGCCTGATCTTGCCCCCAACTGCTCTCCCCTGCCGGCGTGATCTCACCCCCAACTGCCCTCCCCTGCTGGCCTGATCTCGCCCCCAACTGTCCTCCCCTGCCAGCCTGGTTGCCCCCAACTACCCAACCCCTGCCAGCCTCATCTCACCCCCAACTTCCCTCCCTTGCCGGCCTTATCTCCCCTAACTGCCTCTGCCTCGGCCCCCATGACCATGGCTTTGTCCAGAAGGAAGTCAGACGTCTGGAAGATAGCCGGTCGACCTGGTCTAATTAGCATATTACCCTTTTATTATTATAAATAGCCTTAATGATATGTCAACTTTTCACTATATAAGCTTCATTTTTAAAAAGCAAGATACATATTATATGTATTCTATTTTTGTAAAAATATATATACATACTTAGACATGGTCAAAAAAGTTCAAAAAAGAATATCTGAAAATTCTGGGGAAAACCTTAGTGATATCTGATCTTATCCCCAATTTTAGTGGGATTGGGATATTTATTTTGTTTTCTATGTACCTTTATTTTTATAACTAGAGGCCCGGTGCACGAAATTTGTCCACAGGGACGGCGGGGGGGGGGGGGATCCCCTCAACCCAGCCTGCACCCTCTCCAATCTGGGACCCCTCGGGGGATGTCCATCTCACAATACGGGACTGCTGGCTTCTAACTGCTCACCTGCCTGCAGATCTGGTTGCCCCCATCTAACCCCCTGCTGGCCTGGTCACCCCCAACAGCCCCCTCCCGCTGGCCTGGTCACCCCTAACTGCCCCCCCACCAGCCCGGTTGCCCCCCCGGTTCCTCCCCCCCCCCCCCCCCCCCGCTGGTCTGGTCACCCCTAACTGCCCCCCCCACCAGCCCGGTTGCCCCCCCGGTTCCTCCCCCCCCCCCCCCCCCCCCGCTGGTCTGGTCACTCCTAACTGTCCCCCCACTGACCTGGTTGCCTTCAACTGCCCCCTCCTTGCCAGCCTGGTCGCCCCCAACTGCCCCCCCCCGCCAGTCTGGTCGCCCCCCACCGCCAGCCTGGATGCCCCCAACTGCCCCCCCCTCCACCAGCCTGGTCGCCCCTACTGTCCCTCCTGCCAGCCTAGTTGCCCCCAATTGCCCCCCTCTGCCGGCCTGGTCGCCCCTAACTGCCTCCCCCTGCTGGCCTAGTCTCCCCTCACTGCCCCACCTGCTGGCCTGGTCACCCCCAACTGCCCCCCCTGCTAACCTGGTCACCCCATGCAGCCTGCTGTTCAGTCGTTTGGTCGTCCCTCACTAAACCCCCTGCCAGCCGGATCGCCCCATGCAGCCTGGTTTTCAGTCGTTTGGTTGTCCCTCACTAACCCCCCTGCCAGCCTTGTCGCCCCATGCAGCCTGCTGTTCTGTCATCCATCCAGTTGTTTCAGTCGTGACGGCCCCTGGCTTTTTATATATTAGGATAATTTATAATATGTATATTTATGTAACTAGTGGGGAAAGCTCTTGTTTATGGTGGTGTGGTACAAAACATTGGAGTAAAGTAGTTAGATTAATTTTTTTTTGAAGAGCTGAAAATTTTAGGTACTTTGTATATAGTGATATAGGGACTCCATTTTATAATAGATCATATTAGTTATTTCCAAGCAGGTATAGTTACAGGTCAGTGGTTTATTCCAGCCTGTCATATTTTTCACCTATTTAAAAGATGTCTAAATCAAAAGCCTTATAAAGTTTATCTACTATATTTTGAAATTTATTTCCTTTTTTAAAATATTGATTTGAGAGAGAGAGAAAAGGGCCTTTGTGAAAAATATTTAGGAAACTGATTAACTTTATTTTGCCTTCATTTTGGAAGGATATTTTTGTTAAATATGAAATTTCAGTTGCCATTTTTCTAAACGTACTCTAAAGATGTTTCTTCTTTTATTAATAACTTTATTTAAACAATTTTAAAAGTTACCTATTCAGTGTTTGTTTTCAGTATATTTATAGAGTTGTACAACCACCACCTAATCCAGTGGTCGGCAAACTGCGGCCCCTTGAGTGTGGCTCTTCCACAAAATACCACGTGCGGGCGCGCACGTACAGTGCAATTGAAACTTCGTGGCCACACTCAAGGGGCCAAAGAGCCGCATGTGGCTCGCGAGCCGCAGTTTGCCGACCACTGACCTAATCAAATTTAGATTATATTCATCACCCCCCAAAAAAAGTCTCTCAGCCATTACCAAATATCCTATTCATCCCCACTCTCCAGTCCTAGGGAACTACCAATCTTCTTTCTTCCTCTATATATTTGCCAATTTTGTACATTTCTTATGGATGAAGTAATACAGGATGTGGTTCTTCTGTAACTGGCTTCTTTCATTTAGGATAATATTTTCTAGCTCCATCCATGTTGTATCATGTATCAATATTTCAGTCCTTTTTATTGCTGAATAATATTCAATTATATGGATTTACATACTACATTTTATTTCTCCATTAGGTAATAGACATTTGGTTATTTCCACTTTTTTGCTTTTATGAATAATGCTGCTATGAACAATTGTGTACAAGATTTTGTGTGGACACATGTTTTTATTTCTCTTGGATGAAAGAGGAATTGCTAGGTCATGTGGTAACTCTTATGTTTAGCCTTTTGAAGAATTGCCAAACTGTTTTCTAAAGTGGCTGCACCATTTTCATCCCCAGAAGCAATATATGAGGGTTCCAGTTTCTATGGATACTGGCCAACACTTTCTTGTATTTTTATTAAAGTAAGGTATAATTCAAATGCCATGTAATTCATGTACAAAAAAATCACCATTAAAGTATGTAATTCAGTAGTTTTTAATGTATTTAAAAACTTGCACAATCATCATCACTATATTCCAGAACATTTTCAGCACCCCTAAAAGAAAGCCTATACACATTAGTAGTCACTGCCCATTCTCCTCTATCACTAGCCTCTGGCAACTACTCATCTATTTATGTTTCTATAGGTTTGCCTATTCTAGACATTTCATATGAATGGATTGGTACAATATATGGCCTTATGTGTCTGGTTTCTTTCACTTAGCATTTTTTCAAGGTTTATGTTTTAGCACATATGAGTACTTCATTTCTTTTTGATGGCCGAATAATATTACATTGCATGGATATACTACATTTTATTCATTCATGCGTTGATGGACATCTGGTTCGTTTGTTATTGTGAATACAGTCATGCGCTACATAATGTTTCAGTCAAGGACAGATCACATATACATAGTGGTCCAATAAGATTATAATGGAGTTGAAAATTCTTATCACCTGGTGACACCATACTGTCATAACTTAAAAGTTCATTACTCA
This sequence comes from Myotis yumanensis, assembly GCF_028538775.1. Taxonomy (NCBI): domain Eukaryota; kingdom Metazoa; phylum Chordata; class Mammalia; order Chiroptera; family Vespertilionidae; genus Myotis; species Myotis yumanensis. Next base: position 44,619,098 of record NW_027223758.1, read on the forward strand.
TGTGTTTCTGGTGATGCTGGTATAAACAAACCTACTATGCTGCCATTTATATAAAAGTGTAGTATGTGTAATTATGTACAGCACATGATACGTAATAATGATAATAAATGGCTATTACTGGTTTATGTACTACTTTTTATCATTATTTTAAAGTATTTCTACTTATGAATGAAAATTTGTTGTAAAACAGTGTACCATGTTACACCAGCAACAGTCTTATACATCCCATGTTTACTATGTCTCTTGATCATTTTTTCTTATACTGAATTTAATGTCATTTTGTTTTGTATGGTAACATGATGTACAGGCTTATAGTCTGGGCGCAGTTACCATCTAGGTTTGTATAAGTATGCTCTGATGTTTGCAAAAGGATGAAATTGCCTAATGACACATTTTTTCAGATCTAGAATTTCCACTGGAAATTTTTTATAGTCTGTCTTTCTGCTAAGATTTCCTCTCCTTTCGTTCATTGTACACTTGCATTTACTTCACTGAGCGTAATTATAATAGCTATTTTAAAATGTTAGTCTACTAATTCTAACATCTGGATTATTTTGGGATTGGTCCCTGTTGATAGTGTTTTCTCTTGAGGCTGAGTCACATTTACTAGTTCTTGTGTATTAAGAAATTTTGGACTGTGTGGTGGACAATGTGTGTTATTGTTGTGGAGACAGGATTCCGCCCTATTTTTTCAACCTTTATATTTTTTTAATAAGAAATTATCTAGTCAGACTCAATCTGCAACTCTTGGGCAGCAGTCCAAAAATTTTATTTCTTCTTTTTTTCGCTTTAGGTTGGTTGGTTGCATTATGCCCTGCATGTGCATTATTCAGGAGTTAGCCAGAGATTTGGGCAGGGAAACGAGTTTGTTTAATTGGTGTGGGCATTTTTACCTTAGTTTATTGCTTTAATAGAATTCCTAGATCTTAGAATCATAGTTTTATTAACTAGAAATTATTGTAAATAATTGATTGCTATTACCTTATTTTGATAATTAAATAAAAATTTGTTAAATTCTTTTATTTTTCTCTTTATTACAGATAGAGCTGGGAGCATCAGTACCCTTGATTCTTTAGATTTTGCAAGATATTCAGATGATGGTAACAGGGAAACAGATGAGAGAGTGGCAGGTGAGTAAGATTGTAAAGACAGATTTGGATTCTTTGGCATTCCTGAAATAATAAAATGACTTGAGGAATTCTTTTTCTTCTTCAGTTTGGTATGTTAATATAATTATATAGTTATGCAAAATTATTTTATTATCTTATTGGCTCCAGGAAACATCTCAACCTGTAACTTCCCCTTCCACTGTTGCTGTGAGTGTCTGATTGTGCAATTTGCTGAGTTCTTATAACCAACAGTTTACAATCATGTAGTTATGAAACTGATGTAAAACAGCTTTAAGTTAGCCATAGTTTAATACAAAGTTAGTTGGACCTTGGCCTTTCTCATTCCTTTGATCCTCCAAACCAGGGCTGATATTCAGGTGTTATATGCCAGTACAATTCTAATGATTGTTCACATTGGTTGTAATACTTTCATGTAGGTTGTTTAATACATTTTGTCTTGAGTTCCCCAGGTATTCCCCATCACAGCATCTCTCCAGAAACTTCTCCTGAATTCCTATGATTCTGAAAAGAAAGGGTTAATGCTTGGTACAGCAGGGGCCTTCAGGACCTTGCCCAGTCCAAGAAGAAGACCAACAACATTCTTTCTGGTTGCTTGGTTACTCATTCTAGTCTCCTTCCCCTCCCCTCCCTCCAACAAGTTCTGCCTTCTAAGCATCACCACTGGATCTGTATAGACTTCAGAAGACCAGTTTGTATCTGTGTTCTGCCCACCTCAAGTGAGGCCAGTTGTATTCTGCTGGGGATCCACACTGGAATTACCAGTGTAGCAGCACTGGCTCTTTAAGTGTCAAATGGCTGGTACCTTTTTGGTGCCTCAAGGCTGTGGCTATCTGTCATTGAAATCATTCTTGAGTGCCTTGTAGGAATTGTAGTTTTCATAGGACATTGGTGGGGATAGCAGACAGATATCAGTTAAATATTTTGATCTTCATCATATTGGTGGGCACTCCTGCAGCAAGAGGGATGCCACATGGGACAGATGGAGCCTGTGGAGGCAATATAAAGTCAGGAACACCCATAATGCAGATTCTTCTCTTGACCAACTGTTGAATTTTTCTTCCATTTACTGGGACAATTTTGTTAAAACCTACCAAATGTTTCCCATCTTGGTCTTCTATAATAATAAAAGTATAATATGCTAATTAGACCAGATGTCCTTCTGGATGACCTTCTGGATGAAGCCGGGTCTGCGAGGGAAGCCCTGGTGCCTAACGGCAGCCAGAGGGAAGCACGGGTCCCGGGTGCCTGTTGTCGGCTGGAAGGAAGCCCAGGTCCCGGGTGCTGGCAGCTGGGGGAAGGAAGGCCGACTCTTGCATGAATTTCATGCATCAGGCCTCTAGTTATAATAATAAAAGTGATTGTTAATTTTTATATACCACTCCATTCTAAACACTGTGCAAAATATATGTTAAACCATTAAGTTATAGAATTATCATCCTCCTCCCAAGGAAACTTCAGTGGCAGAGCTAGGATTCAAATGCAGATAGCCCAGCAACAGAGCCCACAATTTACTGTATCTTATGCTACCTCTTAGCATGAAGGATGAGATTTGACCTGATTAAAAATGACATTCAAATATATGATTTTTATTCATTGCTTGAAAATGAAGATATTGAATATTTCAAAATATCATCTATAGTAATAAAAGCGTAATATGCTAATTAGACCTGACAGCTGAATGACCTTCTGGACATCCTTCCAGGTGACCTTCCGGACGAGCCGGGGCTGCGAGGGCTGAGCCCCTTGCACGAATTTCGTGCATTGGGCCTCTCGTAGTATTATAGAGTTAAAAATGATGTAACTTTTTTGGGTTCAGAAAATAAGAGAAGATTCAGCAGTATAAGCAATAGCAATACCATTTGAATGGGGATGTCAGTGGAAGAGTGTAGTGTGGCTCTCTGTATCAAATCATGATTTGTCATTAGCATTATGAATTTTTGTTTGTTAACCCTTACCCGAGGATATTTTTCCATTGATTTTTTTAGAGAGAGTGGAAGGGAGGGGGTGAGACCAAGAAAGATAAACATTGATGTGAGAGAGACACATCCATTGGTTGCCTCCTGCAAGTGCCCTGTCCAGGGCCAGGGATCGAGCCTGCAACCAAGGTACAAGCCCTTGACCAGAATCAAACCTAGGACCCTTCAGTCTGCGGGTCAACACTCTATCCACTGAGCCAAACTGGTTAGTATTATTAATTGACAAATGTATCAAAACTGTAAATCTAGCCCTAGCAGGTGTGGCTCAGTGTAGACCAAAGAGTCCCAGGTTTGATTCCAGTCAAGGGCATGTACCTCGGTTGCAGGCTCCTCCTCGGCCCGAGCCCTCACCAGGCTTCATGCAGGAGGCAACCAATCGATGTGTTTCTCTCACATTGATGTTTCTCTCTGTCTTTCCTTCTCTCTTCCACTCTCCCTAAAAAAAAAATCAATGGAAATATATCCTCGGATGAGGATTAACAAACAAACAAGCACCAACAAAACTCCAGCAAATGTCATCTGTAATAACTAAGAATTAGCAAATCAAATGGATATTATTTGAATAGTTTTAAGACTAATTTATCCTACTAATTAATTCATTTTAAGTAGCATTCTGTTACATATAACTATATAGTAAATATTTGATATTATGTATTTTATTATATAGTAAATATTAAACACATGGTATTTTAGTTTATCAAGAGTAACCGGATATATCTAATTTTGTTTATTGTATTATTGTTCAAATGGTTCCATATTAAAAAATAACTTCTACCCAGAAATTGGCGATATAATTCTTTTCTCTTTTTTTTGCATTTAAACGTTATTGATTTAAAAGAAAACTTTATGATCAAGCAAACTAAAAATGAAATGTTTACCTCTTAAATTTTCACCTTATATGTGGTAGTTTTCACCTTATATTTTCAATCTAAGGATTATACCAGTCTCTTACATTGGGAAAGTAAAGTAATTTTTGATTATTATATGACTAATATGTAAGTAAATGCTGTCTTTCTTCTTCACTGGAAGAGGAAAGAAAAACCTGTCATTCTCAGAGAATAGCTTTCAGACTTTTAGTGCTTTTGTACTATAGCCTGTTATTGAATCAAATGTGTGATATGTGTGTGAAACTTTACAAAATGTTTTAATTAATAGCAATTTTCATTTTCATAAAGATTTTTGACTCTTAGCTAACCATTGGTAGCAACTTAAAAGCTTATATCAAAAGACTAGTAATCTAAAAAGGTAATTATCCTGCTGTCTGTCATTAGATCACATGTAAACCTCACTGAGAAAGAAAACAAAAAAGTCTTTTTTTTTCCTATACCAGTCTTTGGCAGAAGGAGGTTATAGATAACACAGGTATTGAGTCCATTGGCCTCCCACACAAATGTAGGGTCTGCTCCAACTTTAATCAGGTATTACTGTTTATCAGACAGGTTTATCAGACAGTAGATAGATACTATATTTGTTTCTAGCATCATTCTCACCATCATTTTCCTAAATTTAAAAATCTGATTTTTTTCCCCCAAATCTGTTATAGGTGTGCCTTCAAAAAGGAAGCAGTGAACACCTGCTTATATGTTTATTGAGCACCTGCTCTGTGTACCTCTTAAATTTTCAAGTTTTCTTAAAAATGCAGCAAGGGAAATTTATAGTTTAAATATTGGGATTGCCAGTTTTTATTTTAAGCATTTTGAGCATCTGTTATGTGTTCAGACTGTTAAGCACTAGAAATAGAAATATGAAATGCATAATACCTGCCCTCAAGGAATGTGTAACTGAAACATGCCTATATCTCTAATGCAGATAAATGTTCAGTGCTTTGGCAACAGTGAAAAGGACCTGTGAACTGTAGAACCAATAATATTCTTGTCTCAGGTTCACAGGATCCATCTTTTAGCATCAGAGTCTCTGACTTTATTTGTTCTCATATCTCTACCTGTTACTATATTACTCTCTAGTTCACACCTTAACTTTTATGTTGGGATCTAGAGTACTACAAAATCTGTGCTTTCTGATTTGTACGAAAGACACTCCTAATGCTGGTAAGATCAGTAATGTTTCAGGTTTATTACATATGGCATTAAGTATTAGCATATTCATTTATTCAAAAAATATTTGAGTGCTTACTCTGTATTCAAGATATTATGCTGTTCTGTGAACAACAATCATATGAAGCCTTTATAAAGCTTAAATAACCTATTAGACATTCTAAAATAACATTCAGATTTTTGCTTGTGGGATAACCTGACCGTGTTCCCTGGGTAAGAAGCAGCATCGGTAGCCCTCTCATTTCTTAGCTATTGGCCTGCAATATATATATATCCAGCTTCATCAGGATTAAATAAGCCTGTTTGTCTTTTATTATATATTTCTCCCCCACTACAGATATTTGTACTTCCTTTTAGAAGTACTTTTTGTTTTTCTTATTTTGAACCTTACTTAAGTCTTACTTATGATTTTTTATGATTTAAAAATGGGATAGATTCTCCAACAAGACTTTAAAGGCAACAAGCCTTTAATATCATTGTAGGGTATCGTAATTTATATGGCAAATCATAAAGGTCTGAACTAGGATAGCTGCAGAGACAACTAAGATGAATGATTATTTAGGGGGTTATTCAAGGATTGGAATCAATATGACTTGGACATTTAATTAATGTGGGAGTAAGCACAAGGGCTAAGTGAAGAGTAACCTCCAGGTATCCTCTTTGAACAGCTGGGTAGATAGTGGTACTGTTAATGGAGAGAGACTGAAGGAGGAGAAGGGAGAACAGATTTGAGAAGGAGATGGTGAAATTCATTTAGATAGGATTGAATTAAAAACTTATGAAACATTCAAATGGGCATATCCAGGTGATAATTAGGTAGATCTTTATCTTGGGGAAAGGTTGAAAGGTTTCTAAATCTTCTGGGATTGTGATAGTTAAACCGTAAGCATGAATACCATCTCAGTGGAGTATAAAAGGGCCAAGGATGACACCTGGAGAAACACCAACTTTGAGATGAGTGATAGAGGAATCTGCATAAGAGAACTTGGGCAGGAGGAACAGTAATGGAAATAAATTTTTTTTAAGGCTTGGGGAAGGGGATTCTCCCCGCCATCCCCCAATTTTGATGAGTGTAGAAAACTAAATATCTATAAACTGGAGATTGCATCTTGCTTCATTTAATTTATTTCTCACATCTACCAAGTCATGCCTAAATAGTACTATGCCTTTCTTAATTCTCTAAACCCAGAAAGGTGCTGCTGGTACTGTCAGGATTTTAATATTGTTTTAGGGAATATATTTTTATTCTAACTCATAGTCGAAAGAAAGTTTTTCCTAGAAATGCTCATGTGATAATAAAGTATTAAAGATGGGGAAGTGGTATTTTATTATAGAGTCAAATCACTTTATATTAAGAAAGTTGCAAGTTGCTTGACTCAACCCTATTGATTTGAACTCTTCAATACTGAATAGGAATGAGAGTAAAAAAATACTTGACTAACCAATGTTGCGAAAATAATATTTTGAGTTTTGTGCCAAAATGGACTAAGACTAGCAAATATTTCAAGATCATATTAGTGGTATATTTAGTTGGGGCATCAAAGGATTGATTTTTTTTTTCTGCTTTGAAATTTAATACTTTGCCTTTGGTGTTTCCACAATCACTTGTACATCTCCCAAGTTATGAGAGCATGATCTTTTAGCATTTAAATACCTCCGATTATCAGGATTATCCAACCCTAGTTGGAAAATAACTGTTCTAACTAATCTTGAGTTGCTTATACTGACTTAATCATTAATATTTTGGTAAGATTGTAATATGCATTATTAGAGTATACATACATCTTTTCAGTTATTACTTTAATTCCAATAAAATTGCATTCAGCAGTGTTGGGCTATTATAGGGTTGTGATGGTGGAATGAGCAGATTGTTCGTTGGTTCCTACGGTGTTCTTTAAAAACATACACATCCTCATACATACAATTCCTTTTATAAAGAATTATATTTGAAAAATTCTTGAAGGTTGTTTGGTTCAGTGTATCTGTTTACATGATAATTTTGAGCTTTAAGCTAATGTTTTTTAAATAGACAAATTCATATATGTATATAGCTGTTTAGACCTTTCTTGTTAAACTTTCTCATGTAGCTGTAGTTAATTTATGATACTGTGCCTTTATAGAGATGTGCTATAACTTCAAAGATATGCCTCTGTCTTTTAAAATTTATAGCGTATACTAAGAAACATGCAGCAGAGTGAATTCATTTTGATAAGCACTATCTTTACAAAGCATTGGTAACTTTTAATGGCATTTGGCAGTGTATATATAGATGTGCATAAAAATCTAAATTCTTGCCGTCTGACATGGGTTTTTATGGCTTTCTGTGCCTTGATCATTAAGTGTTTTGCTTTTGGTCACCTAAACTTTCACCAGTTGAATTTGAGTTTTTCACAGTTTGTGTTCTAACCATTATTTTTTTCATTTATTTCGTTTCATATTTCTGTCTCTGGTGCAAGGCATTCCTGATCTGCAATTGTTCTGTAATATATCTTAAAATTGTGTTACTGAAAGCATAATAATATGTACACTCATTTTACTTTTACTTAAGTATTTTTAAATCAAAATCAATTACTTAAGAGTTTGAAATTTAAAAAAAAAAAAAGTAAACCTATTCTGTACTTAACCTTACACACTAAATGTGTGCAGTCTAACTTTAAACACAAACTCTAAGAGTTTCCAGAAGTGTAAGTTTTAGGGGAAATATTTTAACTTCATGGCACAGAAGTGTTTGCACATCAGCATTGCCGATTACCAAATGAGAAATAGTACATACATGTCATCTGTTTTTAGTTGTGTTTTCATGTTGCAGTGAAATTCTGTGCATCAAAATAATTGGCCTCATGTACTAGATGTGATTCAGTTACATCTTAAGTTTTTAATGAAAATTTGCAAACTGAGTGAATCCTGATTTTTCCATATATTTTTATAGCTTTGTTGTCTCTGGTAGCATCTCATTTGCCATATTATTTTTTCTGTTTATTAGTCAATTTGGAAAAAATTGCATATTTAAATTTGCTAGCTTTTATGCAGAACTATTTACATACTATAGTTTCTTAATATTTAGTTGTGACAAAGATGACTTAATTTTTCTAGAGGTTTACTTTACTGAAATGACTTTATTTATATTTTGAGCAGTGTTCATATGTTTTAAAGAAAATTACCAGTTAATACATAGTTAAATCTTGTTCGTGATGAAACATTTTAAAGAGCTTATTAAAATGTTTCCTCAGCATTAATGTTTATCTTATAATCAAGCTCTGGTAAAAGGAGAAATTTTTGAGTTTCACTAGTACCTCTTAACATAAACAAATACCTATTTTAGGAGTTATCAGAAACTTTGAAAACTCTAATTTTAGTTAGTATCCTTAGATAGCTACATTTTTAGAATTGTACACAATCTTTTACCTTAGAATAACCTTAATTAAAATTAAAAGACAAACTATTTACACCCTTTGGCTGAAAATGAAACCTAAAATAAACCCTTAGAAAATTTTTTTAAGATATATATTTAACATACCTAAACATTTTTGTAAAATACATACACTTACTTGTGTGTAGAAAAATTTATATGCTTCCCAACAAAATATTTATTCCTTCAACATCTTAATGAAGTGATACATTCACTAACATTTTTTTATATTGACTTAAAACATTATTCTAGATAATGCATTAAAGATATCTTTTTTAGTCCTAGCCGGTTTGGCTCAGTGGCTAGGCTAGAGCATCGGCCTGCAGACCATAGGGTCCTGGGTTCGAGTCCAGTCAAGGACATGTACCTCGGTTGTATGCTCCTCCCCGCCCCAGTCCTGGTCCAGACGCATGCAGGAGGTGCTAAATGTTGTCTAATGGTCAAAGAACAGGTTATTATTGATAAACACTACCATTAGAGAGAGTGGGAGAGAGATAGAGAGATAGAAAAATCAATGAAAGAGAAACATCGGTCATTTGTCAGCTGTCTCCTGCACGCCCCCAACTGGAGATCAAGCCTGCAACCCGGTCATGTTCCTTGACCTGGAATCGAACTGGTGACCTTTGGTTCATGGGTCGATGCTCAGTCACTGAGCCACACCAGCCAGGCCCTTTTTCTTTTTAATTCTGAGGTTTTCCTTAAGTATATTTGCTTGGACTTCATCTAATTTTTATCTTTTCCCCTAAAATTATATAATCTGAGAACATTTCATTGCATTTTCTTACCTAGACTGACAGAAGCACCCACATTACTAATATTTTTATTTACTAGATGAGATTATGCCATAGGTTTTATTTTTAAATAGAGCCATTCCTTGTCAGACAGCTAGAACATTTTATCAGTAGTCCCCTGAATTCTAAAACTATGGAAAACATTCACCAGTTTGCTTGCTAATCAACTCTGCTGCATGCGTTCACAAGTTTCATAAAGATTGCATGCTTTCTGTTTTCAATACAAATTGTATTTTTTTTTCATACCCATCTTTGCTTTTTATTTTTTTTATTTTTGTTTCCCTTTCCTTGGTTGGATGCCTGTGTGTGTTTATTCCAAATCCCTGTCCAGTCCTGGAGTTTGAACTACGGAAAGCCAAGGAGACCATTCAGGCCCTCCGAGCCAACCTGACAAAGGCTGCAGGTGGTGTACATAAAATTTTTTGCGACTTTTCCTTTTTTTGACAATGTAGAAGTAGCTGAGATATTTCCAAATGTAAAATAGTAAAGTATTATTTATATTTTCTTCCACCAGAACATGAAGTTCCTTTACAGGAACGAAAAAATTACAAATCAAGTCCTGAAATTCAGGTGGGTGAATGACAGCTCTAAAAGTATCATCCACATAAAATGGTAGCACAAATATTGAAGGAGGAAAACTTAATGGTATTTTATCTTATTTTGCCTCCAGGAGCCAATCAAACCTCTTGAAAAGAGAGCTCTAAACTTCTTAGTCAATGAATTTTTATTGAAGAATAACTACAAGCTTACATCTATAACCTTTTCAGATGAAAATGATGATCAGGTACAGTTATTTTTTTAACAGTGAATTATTTTCTTTTTAACTTAAAATGTATTCTTCTCTTTTATTTCTTTAATTTGTTTGTTATACATATAGTAAACTTCTAAAGGTTAGTTACCAAACACAACATTTCCTTGCCTACCCAGTCTAGTATTCTATTTGACCTATAGATTTCTTCTTTTTATACAAAAGACATCATTCTTTCCAGGTAACTTTTAACAACTTATAAGTAGAAAATATAATCTACTCATATTTGCATGTATTTATAGAGTGTGCTAGGTTATTTTTCCCTTTATACTTTTTTTTAGTAGTACAAGTTAATGTATACTTATAAAAACCTCTTTAATAGCTCTATAATAACTAAGATGGTAAGTAGATAACAGCAGTTATAAGAATATTTTGAATGAGAGTGTGAATATAAATAGTATCTGTTTGAATAGGAACCACATTTATTTATTTATTTGTTTGTTTGTTTGTTTATTTATTTATTTATTTAAATCTTTATTGTTGAAAGTATTACATATGTCCCCTTTTTCCCCCTAGAATAGGAACCAATTTTAGAACCTCATTTTTTCCTTATAAAATCTTGTAAGCAAAGCTTTTTTAATGTTATCTCTCAACTGTAATATTTTGACTTCTTAGTGCTAATAAATTAGTTTGAATCTTACACCTTAGGAAAATAAATACCAAAGAATTTACTTTACAGAAATCAGGAGGCCATCATTTAAAATTAGGTGTATTCCATTAGTCTGTAAAATATCCTGTGGATCATTTAACAAAAATAGACATTCTCAAAGGGAGTTAGCAGATTTCCCTCAGTTATTCTACATAACATTTCTATGAAATATTATACAACAATTCTACATAACATTTTACCACATCAAATCCAACAATATATAAAAAAAATGGTTAATACATCATGACCAAAGGGGTTATCCAAAAAATGTAAGGTTGATTTAATATCCAAAAATCCGTCACTATGATTCACTACATGAAGAAAGGAGAAGAGAAGACAATTATATAGTCATCTTAGAACATGCAGAAAAAGCATTTGACACAAACATCTGGTCCCCCTAAAAACTTTAAAGAAATTAGGAATAGAAAGGAATTTCCTCAACCTCATAAAAGACATTTATGGAAAAGCTGTCACTAACATCATACTTAAATGGAGAAACATGAGGGAAAAAGCAAAGATAACTGCTTTCACTACTTCTGTTGAGCATTATACTGAAGATTCTAGCCAATAGAAGGCAAGACAAAGAAATGAAAGGCACACATTTTGGAAAGGAATGTAAAGAAAACAGAATAGTATTTGCCTAGGAACAGGGCGGGTATGAGGAATAAGAGGTAAGGATTGAAAAGGTGTCCAAGAAAACTTTGGGAGTGAACAAGTTCATTTTCTTGATTGTGGTGATCTATTCAGGGGTGTATATATGTCAAAATTTAGCAAATAGTACATTTTAAATTAGCTTGTGGATTTTTTTAACTTGTGCAGTTCATTGTATGTTAATAATACCTCAGTAAAGTTTTTTTGTGTGTTTTTTTTTTTAAGAAAGGCAATGGTAGTGTTTATCAATACCTGTTCTTTGACCATTAGGCAACATTTAGTACTAATTTCAATTGAACTGAAACTAGTGCTATCTAAAGCCCTCACTCCCCATACTCTGGCAAAATGTATGACTTTTTATCCTATTTTCTTTTCTATCATTATCCTGTTAATGGCACCTGGAATTATCTCTTGTCTCCCTGACTAGGCTATAAGCTCCTTGATGTTAAAATAATCTCTTGTTCATCTCTGTATTTGCATATATAACACACTCAACAAATATTTATTGACTAGAGGCCCGGTGCATGAAATTCATGCATGGTGGTGGTGGGGGGGTCCCCTCAGCCCAGCCTGCACCCTCTCCAATCCAGGACCCCTCGGGGGATGTCCGACTGCTGGTTTAGGCCCGATCCCGGAGGTTGGGCCTAAACCAGCAGTCGAACATCCCTCTCACAATCCTGGACCGCTGACTCCTAATCGCTCACCTGCCTGTCTGCCTGGTTTCCCCTAACTGTCCCCCAACCGGCCTGGTCACCCCTTATTGCCCACCTTGCCGGCCTGGTCACCCCCAACTGCACCCCCCCCCCCCCACTGGCCTGGTTGCCCCTAACTGCCCCCCCCCGCCGGCCTAGTCGCCTCTTACTGCTCCCCCTGCTGGCCTAGTCACCCCCAGCTGCTCCCCCTGCTGGCCTGGTCCCCCCACAACTGCCCCCTACCAGCCTGATCACCCCCAATTGTCCCCTCTGCTGGCCTGGTTGCCCCCAAATGCCCCCCCTGCCAGCCTGGTCACCCCTCACATCCCCCCTGCCAGCCCGGTTGCCCCACACAGCCTGCTTGTTCAGTCGTTTGGTTGTCCCTCACTAACCCCCCTGCCAGCCTGGTCCTAGGCAGCCATCTTGTGAGGGTGTGGGGGTTAATTTGCATATTACCTCTTTATTATATAGGCTAGTTTTCTCATATTTTTATCTGCATACAATCATTGTCATACTGCTCTTTGCTTCCCTCCTGCGAGTTCTTTAGTTTATGACTGGTTTACTTCCTTTTCTATTGTGTTCTTTGAAACTTTTATTTAATCATAAATAAACTTTGTATATTTTCAGCTTCTCAGAATGTCATTTTTGCCTTCAATAAAACTTGTCTGCTCACTGAGGACGCTGTTTCCTCTATTTTCCATGTAGATAATGGCACATTTCACAATCTAATACCTAATGCTCCCTGGCTCCTGGTAACATGGCTCTATCCTCCACTGTAGGAAATTGCCATGCTCCACTGCCACACTCCAGACCTTGTCAGGGTCTTACTCACACTACATCTGTTTTTACACCTTATTATCACTTCCCTAATCTCTCCCTGTTTTTCATATCAGACCTCTCTCTTGCCGTCTGCTTTTCCTTTCTTGCTAACTCTAAATTTATAAGCACTCTCAGCTTTTTTTAGCTTATTTGCTGCCTTCCTCCTCACATTATCTTTTGCCTATTCATTATAATCTATACTAATAAAAGGGTGATATGCTAATTAGGGCAGATGTCTTCCAGACGTCCATTCGGACAAAGCCACAGCAGCTGCAAGGTCTGGGGCTCACGTCAGCCATGGGCTCAGGCAGATGCAAGGCCTGGGGCTCAGGCAGCAATGAGCCTGGCCACTGCGAGGCCCGGAGCTCAGGCCTTGCAGCCGCCGAGGCCAGTGGCAACAGCAGCAGGGTGATGGGGGCGGTGCCTTCTCCTGATCAGCCTCGTTGCCTCCCACAGAGGAGCGGGCCTAAGCCATCAGTAGGACATCCCCTGAGGGCTCCCAGACTGTGAGAGGATGCAGGCCAGGCTGAGGAACCCCTCCCCCTGCCTCCAGTGCAGTGCACAAATTTTCATGCACTGGGCCTTTAGTCATATATAAACAAAAGGGCTTGCATCTTCCTGGACATATCTGCTTCCTTCAGAGCTTTGTGTTTTTGCTTATTCTTCCTCTTATCTCTGAAATAATTAGTTCCCCTCTGCTTTCATTGCCATCTGCCTCATCAATACCAAAACCTTTTCCAAGAAAGTGGACAGATCATCAACTTCCAGAAACCTTTTCTTACCCCCACCCCAGGACAGAAATTGACTCCTTTCTCTGAATTCTTGGCAGTGCTTCAATCATATTTTGGTGATACTTTAGATTCTCCTTGTATCTTTATGTCCCTTTTCTTTAACCGTCAAATTCTCTGAATGGTGACAATACTTTATCTCTGATTTTAAGCAAAGGGTGGGTATCTAATAAATATTGGATGAATATAGATGGACAAATGGACATTTGAATAATATGTATAATATTCATCTCAATTTTTTAAAAGATTAAATTTGTTTAGTTCCTTTTTCTTATTTATTTACTTTTTATTGTTTAAAGTATTATATGTGTCTCCTTTTTCCCTGTTTAGTTCTTGTTGTAAGCCAAGCATTGTGTTAATGCTTTAATATATCTTTTTATCTTATCCTTAATAAAACCCTAAAAGGTATTATACTAATCTTACAGATAACCTGTTCAAGTTTCTTATTCATTTGTAACAATAATAAGTGGAGACATGTGAATTTTATGCATGGGTCTGATTTTCTCCAAAGCTCCCATTTTTAATACCTATGTTATATCTGCCTCAGATTTAACCTCAATAATAGCTATTTCCATTGTTTATTAAGCCCTCAAAGGATTGAGAATATCAGTATCATATTTAGAACATTCAAAGGAATTTATATTATAAGTTATAAGATATCAAGTTAATACTAAATTCTGATGTATTAGTGGACAAGAAAATGGTAGGGCAATGTATTTGCATGTGATTGATTGCTCTGGAACTTTATAAAGCTCTAACATTATAACAAAAATATGATTATGTTAGGTTTTCAAGACAGTAGCAATAAAGAGTAAAATAAATCTCAAAAGTGCAGAATAAAATGGCCTCAGATTTTTTTTTTTTTTTGTCTTTTATCTTTTAGGATTTTGAATTGTGGGATGATGTAGGATTAAACATTCCAAAACCTCCAGACTTATTGCAACTCTACCGAGATTTTGGAAATCATCAAGTGTCTGGAAAAGACCTTGTGGATGTTGCCAGTGGAGTAGAAGAAGATGAATTAGAGGCACTTACACCAGTTTTAGGCAACCTTCCTCCACCCCTTGAAACTCCTCAGACTGTAGAGGTGAGTGATACTAACTAGTCAAATCCACAAAAATTATTTAAAATGTGTAAAAGCTTACTATGAGATCTTGAGGTTCTTTTTTTCTCCTGTTTTGATTTTAGAACTCCCTACTAGTACAGAAATTAGAAGATAAAATTAGTTTATTAAATAGTGAGAAGTGGTCTTTAATGGAACAAATCAGAAGACTTGAAAGGTTAGTACTTAATCATCATTTTTAAAAAATCTTAACTTTATTCTTATATAAGATTATATAAATATACAAAATAACATTTCAGTTGTCAGACATAATTTTTCACATTATAACTCGGGGCCGGGTGCACAAATTCGTGCACAGGTGGGGTCCTGCTGGCCCGCTGGGCCTGCCTCGGGGAGGGACCGCAGGCAGTTGGCCAGCTGGCCCCACCTCCTGGTTGAACTCCTGGTCGAATTCCCAGTCAAACTCCCAGTCCAGGGGACAATTTGCATATTAGCCTTTCCTTATATAGAATACTTTTGAAAGTCTTATAATTGCTTTGTACATTTAATATGCCCTTTCCCCAAAAAAAGTTATTAAGCCAATGTAGTGACCTTATAATCAATTATGTCTTAGAACCAAAGAATAAGATACTTTTACTTCCCCTGAGTTCTGTCAATATCAATAAAATAACTCCTTCACATTAGTATTATACACATCGCTCATTCATTATATCATTTAATTCTTATATTAATCCTGTGGCTTAGATGGAATTATCCCTATTTTACAAATGAAGAAATAGTTAAATGTTAATCCAGAACAGTTTATAGGCCATTTTTATGCTTCTTTGGTAAAAGTTTATAGCTTTCAGGTATGTGAAGCATCAGTATATATGCTGCAGAAAAGATTAATCAGTTGCCAAATAATTTTATGTTATGTTACATTTTAAGGCATTAAACCCATTATGAGGTTTATGCTATTGCCAATGTTTTTGAAAGTACAATTGTCTCATTATTTCCCTTTTTTTCTACAGTGAAATGCACTTTCTCAAAAATGAACACTTTGCTATCCCAGTAATTTGTGACTCTGTTCAACCTTCTTCGGATCAGTCTCTTCACAAAGACTCTGAGGACAGTGGACAGAAACCAGTTACAAATAGTTCAGACAAGGGAAAAAACAAGGATATCCATCCTTCTACATCAGATGAAGTTGATTCCACTATTCCTAAAGAGAATTTCCCAAACTCCTTACCGAGGAGAGAAAGAGAAGGAATGCCATCTTCTTCTTCATCAAGTAAAAACACAGTCCATTTTGATAAACCCAATAGGTTAGTATGCATCCTGTATCTTGAGATGTATCTTTCAGCTAGTTAGTACATTGACAAACTGGAAAAGCTTCAGTTCTTATTTGAACTGCTTTTGCAGATCAGATGCATTGATTTTTACATTGGCATTAACACATAGCAGAGTACATGTCACTAAAAGGGATATCACAAACTAATTACTAAGTTAAAGTATATTAAAGAGGCAAAAAAGCATAAATAGGATAGGTCCTATCTTAGCTAAGTACTTAAACCCATAAATAGTATGTATGTTACTATGTACTGCAAACACTTTACCCCATGTGTTCTACCTTTTCTCTATTCTTCAAGCATTGTCAGACTCAGAAGAGGTTTTTGTACTGCATAGTTGCCTGTGATAAAGAGGGAATAGTTTTTGCTTCTAGACCTTTTTCCTCTGTCTGCTTCCATTAGGAATAGCGTATTATTAATAGTCTCTTAATTCATTTATTTAATTTTTATTGGATTGCAGTGATTGAACTCAGATGGCAAAAGCGTGGTCTTTACCCTTCATGATCATGTTTTCTAGTGAAGGAGACAAAATATAATTTAGATTTTTTTACAGAGAGGAAGGGAGGGATAGAGAGTTATAATGCCTAAAAATTGTTTAGATTATAATGTGAAAAAGTTTTAAGGGAGGACTATTTATTGAACTCTTTTTAAAATGTCAGGCACAGTTCTAAATGTTTTGTGTATGTTATTTAATCCTCACACATATCCTATGCTGCATTGTGAGCCACAAAGTCATGCTTCCTCCTCCTATTGAACAGAAGGATATTATACCCCATATTGGGATATAATAGGAAAGCACAACTTATAGGTAGATACTCTTGGTTAGTGAGAAGTGTTTGGTTGTTTTTTTTTTTTCTTTTAAATATATTTTATTGATTTCAGAGAGGAAGGGAGAGGAAGAGAGAGATAGAAACATCAATGATGAGAATCATTGATTGGCTGCTTCCTACATGCCCCCTACTGGGGATCGAGCCCACAACCCGGGCATGTGCCCTGACCAGGAATCCAATCCTAACCTCCTGGTTCATTGGTCCATGCTCAACCACCAGCCAGGCTGGTTGGTTTGTTTTTAAGCAAAGCTTTCCACTCATGAACCACAACTTTTTGTGTACCAACTAGGTATATTATTTCTTTAGGTGTTATCGAGCTTACAGAGTTAAAATAGTGTGCATTTATTTTAATATGGATAATATATAATCATAAAAAATATGTTCTGATACTCAACAATAATGGCATTCATAGTAGTTCTTCAGTGTTAGTAGTGTTCTCATATATCTTCTTTAATATTCAGAAGTCACTCTCTGGAGAAAGGTGACTGAGCATGTAAAGTACAAATCATAGTTATAATTTTACAAATACTACTATGGATGAAGACCAATCTTGTTTTAAAAACATAAATAGGCTAATATTTTCAATTACAAAAAAAAATACTTTAAAATATACCATGAATGTTGAATGAGGTTCTTCTTCACTTACCTAAAATTTTACTTCTTTTATTCTCTAACATTAAGGTTTATTGTTATTACCGTATAGATCTGCAAAACTTTAGTTCCTCTTGGCCACACACCAGATCAACCTTTATATCCATTGTTAACCCTTCTGGGACCATCAAAAACTGGGGAGAAAAAAGTTCTCATTTTGCGATATTTTCTATAGTCATTCACCTGCTATACTACCTCAGATTTGATCCACTGGCATTTATGGGCTGTACATTCACATACCATCAAGCTATTTTAAGATCAGCAGTTATTGCTGATTCCCCCTACCCCCCTGGATAATTCTGCAGTGAGGTATCTTTCAAGTCATTGGTGGCTGAGAAATCCATTTAACATTTGTAGGGTAGGATTAACACAGTAATGAGAGTTATAACATGTTACTTTCTCCTTAAATACCAGTGGTAACAATGTCCTCTTTTCATCCAATATTTTCTTCTAGGAAGTTGTCTCCTGCTTTCCACCAAGCACTACTCTCTTTTTGTCGAATGTCAGCAGATAGTCGTTTAGGATCAGAGGTAAATTGCACCATATATATATATTTTTTTTATTTAAATATATATTTTTATTGATTTCAGAGAGGAAGAGAGAGGAATAGAGAGATAGAAACATCAATGATGAGAGAGAATCATTGATTGGCTGCCTCCTGCACGCCCCCCACAGAGGACCAAGCCTGCAACCCAGGCATGTGCCCTTGACCGGAATCAAACCTGGGACCCTTCAGTCCACAAACTGACGCTGTATCCACTGAGCCAGACCAGCTAGGGCTGCACCATATATTCTTGCAACCGTCTTAAAACATTCAGTTTTTCTTAGCATTTCATTCAAAAACAGCTGTGATAAGACTATTTCAAATGCAAATCTATTATTTAAAATAATGCTTTAAGAAATAGTTCCTAAAATATTTAACTTTTAAGGAAGGTAGTTGATTACTTCTATTTTTTGGATTAAAGCTTTGTTTAGTGTTAAAGTGATTTTTTGCAGTCTATTTTTAATTTGTTATGTCTAACATATGGTTATGTGCCTCTCTTTGGTATAATTCAGAAAACCAATGTAACTGTACATATTGTTTATATTTCATTTATTTTTAGATTACTCCATTATTTTTATTTCACTAGGAATGATTGTCTTTGCTGAGTTCATTAACTTTCAGATTAGTTTTCTTCAGGTGCATTATAATAGCTGTTGTAGACTCATCTGGAGAGGGTATTTAATTTTTTTTTCTCCTATCTTTATACTTACCTCTCCCTTTCTAGCTGTTTTATAGTTGGTTCCACTTGACCTCTCCTAGGCTTCTGTCCCACAATGTCATTAAGAATACAAAAGAGCTGGAGGGTGGTTTGGTTGCGTGATTCTAGCAATCCTTATTGTAAGGTTAGCCTCCTTGGGCCTTCCCTTGTATGCAGCTTCATTATACAAACTGTCTCCTTAGGCAAAGATTATAGCTTTATTGGCATCTTTTCAAGAATAAAAGATAAACTATTGAAGCTACATCCCTGCTTGTTCCCAGAACTGAAGCATTTTTGTCTTCATCCTTGCATCTTAATGCTTTTTGATCCATTCATGTTTATCTTGTTTGGGAACACAATTGTTATTGTTTACCATCATCATCATCATAAGATATCATTTTGGATGTGTGTTTGGGACAGAGGTGGCAAGGTTGTTTTTTTTGTTTGTTTGTTTTTAATATATATTTTATTGATTTTTTACAGAGAGGAAGGGAGAGGGATAGAGAGTTAGAAACATCGTTGAGAGAGAAACATTGATCAGCTGCTTCCTGCACACTCCCTACTGGGAATGTGCCCGCAACCCAGGTACATGCCCTTGACCGGAATCGAACCTGGGACCTTTCAGTCCGCAGGCCAACGCTCTATCCACTGAGCCAAACCAGTTAGAGCGAGGTGGCAAGGTTTAAAGCATGAACTTTAAGTACCATCATGCAAAGAAAGTTCTCCACTGTCATTATTTATCAATTCTTTTCGTTTTCTAGGTGTCTCGGATTGCAGACAGTGAACAAAGTGTCATGTTAATGCTGGGACGCTGCCTACCACACATTGTTCCTAACGTGCTATTAGCAAAGAGAGAGGTGAGACACATAAAAATATTTCATCCTAGTAATCTCATCATATTGTCCATTCTTTGTCATTTTGATGTTTGGTGTTATGTTTTTATTTTGTTAAAGTCTATTACTTGCAATCATATTCTTACTTTTGTGCATGCATCTCTGCTCCTAGAGAATGGTTTTACACCTCTGTCAGGTGAGTTCAGTAAAACTGCATGGTATTCATGTTGTTTCAATTTTGCTTAAAGCATCATTAGCTTCTGCAACACTAACTATTACTGTAGGTCCATTTTGTGCCATGAACGCTGTCCATTTTTTATATTAGCAGTTAACTAATTAATCTCTGCTCTTGATATGATTGCTTGGTATGTCTACAGAAATAGACACTCTGTACTGAAAATTAACAGAGACTGAAAATGTATCTCTTTTCTTAAATGTACTTATAGTTACCCATTATAAATATTAGTTTTATTGTCTTTGTTTGGCAATAACCACACTTGTCTTATGATGATGATAGGATAGTTATAATATTGACTACAATAACTTTGGAAAGTATCATTTTTGTTTTTCTTAGAGCTAACCTGTTACTGTCAAATGCTTTAAATATCCAAAATACAGTAGGAAGTATATTTTAGTGTACATAGGCTATGGCTATGTTATGAGCCATAAGTACTGTAGAAAGTTATCTTTACAGTTATATTTAGCCATGAAAAGTTATTTGTAACCTCATTTAAATGACAGTAAATGATTTATTTGCAAACAAATTTACTTATTTGAATTATTAAGTTTATTAAATCAATGTCCAGTTTATAAAATATTTTATAAAAAATGGGTTAGGAATATTTTAGAATGTACCATATAATTTTCTTCTGTTATCTTCTTAATGTTTACCACTGATTTCAATCATAATTCATGGGACCTACAGTATGATAGGTACACAATGCATTGGCAAAACCCATATAGAGCTTATCCTTATCTGTTCAGCACAAGAAATTTGTACTGATCCTCAAGAAAAGTTATCTGTAGAGCTTTAGATTTTTTTATTCCTTTAGGTATTTTTCATTAAAAAAAGATAAAATGGCTTTTCTTGCTGATGGTTTTATTTTACCTATAGTCATGAGATATTAATAAGCATGGAAGATTTTCTATGTCTTGAAGGATCAGTGTCCAATTTCAGATTGATTTGCAGTTCTGCCTGTCAAAATGCTGTTCGAGCTTTTCCTTTTTCAGCTTGTAACATAATCCATGCAATGCATTAATGTTTGCATCCCTTTTCTGTGTTTTTTTAATGTGATTTTTAAAATATCACAGAAACCTAATTGTTATGAGATGCATTATAAGCTTTTTTATTTTTTCCTTTTTTATCATAAAATACTTTACCACTAAAAACTGATTGTACTGCATGAAGTATTTATAAACTTGCATCATCAGTAATCAGATATATATAAAATATATGTGCACATACACATGTACAAACATATTTTATTTGTGGTATAATGTTTACTTTCATGACTAATTTTAAGTTTTCTATATTTTAAAAAATATGTGCTTATAATTTCATGAAGAATTGATCATTTATCTTTGTTTATTGAATTATTTGTATCTCATTCTATTGTATCAGAAAATTTACCATTTATAGTATACCAAAGTTTTATTCCCTCAAAATTAAGTTGGTAAATAATGAAGTATAACTTGATTTGCTTTGAAGCCAATGCCAGGGCATCAAAGGACAAAATTTTTATTTCACTTTATCATTTGATATTGGATTACTTTTATTTAATATTTTACCTTAGTTCTTTAAATCTGTATTTTCAAAAAGGTCTTGTGATTGATGGATTAAAATTTTGATTTCTAAAATTTTCTCAAGATTTATATATTTTCTTTCAGTATAAGCCTTTTTATTGGTATGTAAATACAATTAAAATATCCTTCAGTAAACCAATTGGTCATAGTAATATCCTAGCTAATTAAATAAATAAAACAAAACTTAAAAACCTGTTTTGTTTTAAGTTTTGATTAAGTTATATGTTCACATGGTTTAACATTATTTAAATATAATAAAAACATACAACAAAAACTATTCTTCTATCCCCGTGACACCATCCCATATGCAATAAATTTTATGAGTTTCTGATATATTCTTACCAGTTCTTTGCCCATTTTTTTAAATTGGATTGTCTTTGTTTTGGAGTTGTAAGATTTTTTCACAATTTTTGATATTAAGCCCATATCACATATATGATTTGTAAATATTTTCTGCCATCCTATAGGATGTCTTTCACATTCTTTTGTTGCATATGTTTTTGGTGTCAAGTCTAAGAATTTGTTGCCATATCTGAGGTCAAGAATATTTACCTGCTTTTATGTTTTTTTTCTGATAGTTTGATAGCTTTAGCTCTCATATTTAGATCATTGATCCATTTTGAGTTATTTTTTACATATGAATAAGGCAGACGGTTCAACTTTATTCTTTTCCTATGGTTATCCAGTTGTCCCAACACCATTTGTTGAAGAGAAAATTGTTTCCCTATTTAATGGTCATGGCACCTTTAATAAAAATCAGTTGGCTGTACATCTTTGGATTTATTTCTGGACTGTTAGTTCTGTTCCATTGGTCTTTAAGTTTATTCTTATGCCTGTACTACACTTTTATTTACCACTAGAGACCCAGTGCATGAAATTTGTGCACAGTTAAAGTCCCTAGCGGCTGCCGGCCGGGGCCTCCCTTTGTTCTGTGCTGCACCCTGGTGGTCAGCGCTCGTCATAGTAAGTGATCAAACTCCCTGTGAGTTGAACACCTGAGGGGGCACTTTGCATATTAGGCTTTTATATATATACTAGAGGCCCAGTGCACAAAAATTTGTGCACTTGGGGGGGTCCCTCATCCCGGCCTGTGCCCTCTCGCAGTCTGGGACCCCTCAGGGGATGTCCATCTGCTGGCTTAGGCCCACTCCCTGGGGGGATCGGGTGAGGGGATGATGGCTGTTTGCAGGCTGGCCACAGCCCTTTCAGGGTGGGGGGGGTCCCGCTGGGATGCCTGGCCAGCCTGGGTGAGGGGCTGAGGGCCATTTTTAGGCAGGCCACGGGCTGGAAGCAGGTATCTGGGATTTATTTATCTTCTATAATTGAAACTTTGTAGCTTTGAGCAGAGCTCAGGGCCGGCAGGGCAGGCGGGAAGTTTGGCTTCCTCCATTGCCAGGGGCAACCCAAGCCTCCTGCTCACACCAGCTCTGTGGCCACCGCCATCTTAGTTGGGTTAATTTGCATATTTGCTCCTGATTGGCTGGTGGGCGTGGCTTGTGGGTATAGTAGAGGTATGTAAATTTGCATGTTTCTCTTTTATTAGATTAGATAGATAGTTTTGTGGTAAGTTGTGAAATTGGGAGCTATGAGTCCTCCAACTTTGTTTTCTTTTTCAATATTGTTAATTAATTTAAGGCCCCTTGCAGTTCCACCTGAATTTGATACTCAGCTTTTATTTCTGCAGTAATGGTCACTGGAATTTCTATATGGATTATACTAAATCTGTAGACCACTTTGGGAGTATGGCCATTCTAACAGCATTAAGTGAACATGGAATTTTTTTCACTTTTTTATGTCTTTAATTACTTTTTGCAACATTTTGTGGTTTTCAGTGCACAAGTGTTTTTTTAATATATTTTATTGATTTCAGAGAGAAAAGGAGAGGGAGAGTGAAATAGAAACATCACTGATAAGAGAGAATCATGGATCAGCTGCCTCCTGCATGACCCCTACTGGGAAGAATGGAGCCCGCAACATTGGCATTTGCCCTGATTGGGAATTGAACTGTGACCTCCTGGTTCAGAAGTTGATGCTTAGCCACTGAGCCACATTGGCTGAGCATCAGCACACAAGTTTTTCACTTAGTTAAATTCAATTCTAGGTATTTTATTCTTTTGCATGTTATTATAAATGGAATTGTTTCCTTAACTTCCTTTTCACATTGTTTATTGCTGGAACAAAATTGGTAATCATATTGACTTGCAACTTTATTGAATTTGTTTATTAACTGTAATAGTTTTTTTGGTGGAGTCTGAGATTTTCTATACATAGAATCATGTTATCTGCAAATAGAGGTATTTTTGCTTCCTCCTTCCCAAAAACTCTTGCTTAATTGGTGTGGATAGGACTTCCAATTCAATGTTAAATAGCAATGTTTTGAGAAAGCCGATAGTTATAAAATGGATAAGGTTGGTCCATCTTCTTACCTATCGTGTGTGTGTGTGTGTGTGTGTGTGTGTGTGTGAATTTTAGAAGTAAATCACATACTTTTTAGCAGTATCAGCTTTAAAGTCATCTAAGTATTTCACTTATGCCTCCTAATGGTTGAGCCCTAGGAATTCTAGATATTCGTTATTCTAAGTATAGATATTTTAGCAGCCATTTAAGTGTAGAATTTTTCCAGAGGTGAGACTTTTCTGTGTTCTTTATTTTTTCTGTACACCAACAATCTGACAAGTTTCAACTGAAAATCTAAGTCAGTATTTGATTTTAAACTATAATTTGTTATTGCTTAATTCTTAGTCAAAGGATATATGGAAATTTTTTAAATAACAGCTATTTAAAATTTTTAACTGAAGCTTGAGTTATAGGAAATAATTTTAGTAGAACAGTGAACCATAATTCATTGGATTAATGTGTTCCTCTTCTAGAACTGTGGAATGTTGCTTCTTGACTATAATACTCAAAATGTTTTCCCTTGGCATCCTAGCTAAATATAATATTTCCTTTTCTGTTTTATTCCTTTCAGACCTTAGAGCCTTTATCTTATTAACATTTCCTTGCTTTTTTTTAATGTTACATTTTGCTTGATCTCATTTCCTATTTTATTTCTCCCTCACCATCTAATTACATTGTTGTAGTTCTTTAAGATTCTTTGTTTTTTTCTGATTCTATAATTTGAACATACATTAATTTTTATAAGACTAAGAAAGTTGAGTAAAAATATGCATAAAGTTAAATTTAATGACATTTACTATCTCTAAAATGATTTCTTTATTATCATTAGAAGTTAATTTGTTTTACTTGTGAAACCGAAAGAATTAAAATACTTAAAGCCTTTTCTATTTAATCTATATAAAATTCCATGGGTAATCTAAGTTTTAAGGGGTGGAAAATTATTCATAAAGAGAACTAGCTTTGTCATTAAAATTGCAAAACTCAAAATAGTTAAAGCAAAAGTCATTTCCCTGAGTAAAGTACAAATTACTAAACCTTTTAGATTAATGAATTTTAAAAGTCTTAGAATTATCTTTTCTAACATGCTAATAAAGTGTTGAAAACCTTCTACAATATTATTACACTGATTTCCTCTCTATTGATCAGTAGGGAATTAATTTTATTTTTCACTTTAGTACACTTTTATTGAGTAATATCAAGTGCTAAAGCATGTTTTAAAATATTTAAGATTCCTGTTGCCTTGAAATAATGGACACAGCAACTTTTTGTGTCAAGGGAAAATACCAAAGCCATGGGTTTTTTGGTGTGTTTTTTTCACCATGGCTATTATTAACATGCGCCATTAAATCAAATATGCTTAAGAATCTTTTCATGTGAAAAATTCTTACCCTTTATATATAATATCTAACATTGTATTCTCAGTACATTTCTTTTATAGTTAATCATTTAGACGTTTTTAAACCACTATCACCTTTTTTCCTGAAGGAAATTCATCTGCCACTTTTTAAATCTTTTATTCAGAATTATAAGGAAAGTTTTTTAAAACCACTACACTTCTTCAATTGGAGAAATGATACCAAAGGGAGAATATTGATTCAAATGTATAAATTTATGAATAGTGTGAAAATGGAAAATACAGAATAAATTCTGACATGGATATATTCACACTTCAGAGGCTTGAAAAAGTTGAATTCACAATCAGTAAATATGAGTATACTGCATAGCAGATACATACTTACAGAATTCATTATTTCAGGAGTGGTACAAATAGAAGTTGTAAATAAATAAATGAATGATAGAGAAATTAGGATAGCGAAACCTGTCATAACTGGTTAAACGCGATGGCTGTATCAGAGACAGACCTCTCTTTTCACTTTTTTTCTACCTTCACTTACTGGGCCTCTTGTCAGCTCTATGTTCCTTTAGGAGAAGGAGACAATCTGACATTATTTATACACTGATGCAAAACTGCCCTACCCATTAATGTGCCACTATGTACCCAATTCTTCCTGACATGGAATAATAACCAAAAATTATTGACAGTGACTTCCCAATATATTGTTATTTTGCCAGCAATAAATAAAAGCGGAGCGTCGGCCGGTGGACTGAAGGGTCCCGGGTTCAATTCTGGTCAAGGGCACATGCTGGGTTATGAGCTTGATCCCCACTAGGGGGCGTGCAGGAGGCAGCCAATCAATGATTCTCTCTCACCATTGATGTTTGTCCTTTCCTCTCTGAAAGCAATATATATATTTAAAAGCAGATGGCAGTATAAATTGTTACTACTTGTGATTCAGAAAAGTGAAAAGTATTTTTCTTGAAAGCCCTAAAATCACAATATTTTAGAGTTCAAGGGGACAAGCACTGGCAAGTGGTTTTCCTCCCTTGTGTCAATTTGGATTGGTTGCTAATAGCTGCTGGTTGAGAAATACTTTGATAAGTGGTGTGTTGAGTAGGCTTTTTGAAGCCAACGTTTATCTCAGAAGGAAAAATTAACCATCTCATTAGCAGTAGAAAAGGAAATTACAGAATGTATGTGGAGTAGTTTCCATTTTGGCACTAATCTTAATTCCTATGATTCACTTGAGGAAACTAAAAATCAGAAAAGTGCCCTGGCTTGTTTGGCTCAGTGGATAGAGCATCGGACTGCGGACTGAAGGGTCCCAGGTTCGATTCCAATCAAGGGCACATGCCCAGGTTGTGGGCTCGATCCCCAGTTTGAGGCATGTATGAGGCAGCCGATCAGTGGTTTTCTCTCATCATTGATGTTTCTGTCTCTCTCTCCCTCTCCCTTCCTCTCTGAAATCAATAAAAATATATTTTTAAAAATAATAAAAATCAGAAAAGTTTGTGATTTTCATTAGGTTCTTTAGTAGTAAAGAGTAAATCAAGGTAGGAATTCTAGCTCTCAGTCCAATGTTCTTCGTTTAGCAGGTCTGCAGCCATATTTCAGTTATAAGATTCTCTATATTCATGTACAACATAAACTTTCTCTTTGATTAAGGATCACTAAGCCTCATGATTAAAAAAAACACAAAAAGAAAAGAGAATGTAGACACCAGAATAAACAGCAACATAGTTATATTGGTATGCTGGTGTTTGAGCAGAAGAAGCTAAATATTGTACTATGTATTTAAACAATGTGAATGTATGTATTTGCAATTATAGTAAATATTTATATTTTATAACTTTATTTTTAAAGAGGAATGCAATTAGAAGAAACTGGAACGAGATAATGTAAGACTATATACAAGGTGGGACAAGAGTATGTTTACCCTTATTTGTATGGAAAATAATATAGCAATTAATAAATAATAATGTAAGAATAAACTCTGTTTGCCCTAGCCGATTTGGCTCAGTGGATAGAGCATCAGCCTGTGGACTGAAGGGTCCCGGGTTCGATTCCCAGTCAAGGGCACATACCGGGTTGTAGGCTCGATCCCCAGTTGGGAGCCCCATCTCATCATTGACGTTTCTCTCTCTCCCTCTCCCTTTCTCTCTGAAGTAAATAAAAATATATTTTAAATAAAAGGAATAAGCTCTGCTTTACATACTCACAGCTGTAAATCTACTTTTGCCCTACTCTGTATGTAGAAATAATAGGAAAGTAGGAAGAAGAGTTAAGAAGAAGCAAGAAAACCCTCAGGAGAGACAGATCAGATAAGCGAAAGTACAAATAAAATTATTTAGGGCCTTGCTTGATTTTTAGTTGTTAAAATATTTTATCCTTTTTTTAGTACCTTCTAGAATAACTACTTTTTCATCCTTAAGGGTTTACTCTCAGTGGGATATGCTGATGATACAATGTCTTTGTCCTCTCATTAGTATCATTGGCTGTCAGCCTAAATGGAATACTCTAAAGATTAGGATAGTTTTTGGAATTAGTGGTCTCCTACCCTAATATTTTTAAAGTTTGTTTATTTTCTCCTTCAAAATCATGACTAATCCATCAAGCACCATATTAAGCCTCTGGTGAAAACATTACTTAACAATGTAGGATCCATATATATATATATATATATATATATATATATATATACTCTCCTATTCCCAGTGCAAAATTATTTTTTCCAATTATTTATTTCTTTGACTTTTCAATTACTCACTAATCTAAAACATACAGGCATGCCTAAATAGAAAATGACAGAATAAATGCTTTAACTTCTCAAATTATTAGCTTTTCTTATCTATATCTTTGTACCTTCAATTTAAGATTTATACCAGGTAATTATAATTTTAAAATCCTATCTAATAAAACCCTAATATGCAAATCTACTGAAGGGTGGAACAACCGGTTGCTATGATGCACACTGACCACCAGGTGGCAGACGCTCAACGCAGGAGCTGCCCCCTGATGAGTGTGCTCCCACAGGGGAGCGCTGATCAGCCAGAAGCCAGGATGATGGCTGGCGAGTGCAGGGAGGTATATGGGAAAGAGAAATGGGAGTAGTAATCATTCTGCCCTTATTATATCATACTGATTTTTAAAAAATATTTGTAAAACATTATTTTTATAATTTAGAGGTTTTCTCTCCAAAAATATTTTATCACTTTTGGGCTTTTATTCTCATTATATTTGAAAATCCCTTCCAAAATGAGAAACATTAATATCTTTTAAATACACTTTAGAAGTTTGTGTTACTTTAATTAAAATATGAAACAACTTTAATTTTCAAATATTTACTTGGAGAAGAGAAACTTGTATATTACTTACCTACAAAATATTGAATTTACCTCTGCATATTACATGTGCCACAAAAAAATTTATTTAAAATTTTTATTTCAACATAAAATTTATTTCAACATTTCTATTGATACTCTGTAGTAGTACTGAGAGCATTCAATAGCTTTTTCTTTTCAATTAGATACCAGTTTGGTGCTAAGGATACAAAATGATTAATTATATCTAATATTAAGACATTATATTATACTTGTGGAAATGGGAAGAATTGTCTTTATTTTCTGTTATCTTTTTATGTTTTAGAATATGGTTAACTTTTGCAAGTTTTGTTTAAAAATACTTTCAAATTTAAAATTACTTTATCAGATTGTAGTAAGATGGAATGTTATCTAGTAGTAGACCTTTGGGAAGAGTACAGGATAAGAAAACAAGGTTAGTTGAATCTTGAGGAACTTAATTATATTGTGATCAGCACCTTCTGCACAACTAACACATAAATATGTTTCATTGTTTTCTGTTGAATATTAACCTTACAAAATTAAAATGTTCTCTTTTATATATTGAGGTTTAGTCCACTTTAAATGTCCATTTAAGAATACTCTGGAGAAAAGAAAGAATATTCTGCACTGCATTTTCACTTTGACTTTTTGCACCTTCATGTTTCTTTAGGAGTTGATCCCCCTCATACTGTGTACAGCATGCCTGCATCCTGAGCCTAAAGAGAGAGATCAGCTTCTTCACATACTTTTCAATTTGATCAAGAGGCCAGATGATGAGCAAAGGTCGGTATGGTGACTTCTTTAGGAAATAAATAAAATGTTGACTTATTAATTTTCTTAATTTGGCATCAAAATTAGCCTTTTAATCTAATTGCCTTTTTTCTGTTTTAAAAAATGGAGGAAACATTGACTCTGTTCACAATGCTTTTCAGAGTTTTCACTCTTGTTATTCCAATTACTCACGTTGAATTTGTACACTTTTGTGTTACTTACCTTTGGACTTCTACTTGAAATGTTTATTTGCCTTTATCTTTCACATTTGAATTCTAAGAATGCCTAAATATTCACTCCATGGCCTCTTAATACTTGTGCTTTACAAGAAATAAAATATTTACTATATGAATCATTAGGCTCTCTGTAAACCAATAACGGTGTGGTTAAAGGGATACAGTGTTTTGTTTTGGTTTTGTTAGTCATGAGTTAGATGCCTTCAAGCAGGAATGTAGCAGAGAAATAAGTTATACTTGAATGTGGTGAGGGGCAGAGACACACATCAAGGTGACTTTCCAGAAGAAAGGAGAATGGGATTTGATCAAATAACCAGGATAGATGTCTACTTCAGAGAGTAAAACCGTTAAGTACTAAGTGTGAATGTGAACAAAACATCCTAGTGGGTGGGTAGGTAAGCTAAGCACCAGTTGGACAAAATTTGGCAGTTGAAGTGTTTTTCTATTTTATAATTTTCTACTTTAATTTTAAAAGGATTTTGCTCATACTTTAATCCTCACCAGAGGATATGTTTATTGATTTTAGAGAGAGGAAGGGACAGAGACAGACAGACATTGATGTGAGAGGGAAACATCGCTCTGTTGCCTCTGGTTTGTACCCTAATCAGGGACTGAACCCACAACCTAGGTCAGTGATGGCGAACCTATGACACGCGTATCAGAGGTGACACGCGAACTCATTTTTTTGGTTGATTTTTCTTTGTTAAATGGCATTTAAATATATAAAATAAATATCAAAAATATAAGTCTTTGTTTTACTATGGTTGCAAATATCAAAAAATTTCTATATGTGACACGGCACCAGAGTTAAGTTAGGGTTTTTCAAAATGCTGACACGCCGAGCTCAAAAGGTTCGCCATCAATGACCTAGGTAGTGCCCTGATCAGAATCAAACGTGACCTTTCGGTGTACAGGATGATGTTCCAACCAACTGAGCCACACCAGCCAGGGCTCTATAAGTATATATCTCTTTCCCATTCTTTCCAAAATATGTATGAAGAAGTACTAAAACATGTCCTTTGCAGGATCCAGCCAGGATTAATCTATCCAGCATTCCTCACATGCTAGTCAAATAGAAATAAGGGAAATTAAATCACTGTGTCTATATCATTCATTGCAAACTGAAAACTTTCTAAGGACAATTTGATGGTGCTATATGGGCAAATTAATATTATATTTTCTCCTTGAAAAATATTACTTCCTATCTTGGTAACTTAATAATTAAATATAATTTATTACATTGTCATTTTTAGATTTGTAAGGGCAAAGCCTCTAGTTCTATAGCTCATTTTCATACTCTACATGTCAAGCTAATAGCTGCCACCTGGTGGCCAAAAGTATCTTGGTTGAGATACGTCAGGAATTAAACACCATTGTCCACACTTTAATCTTTCACCTTACAGAAAAATAATTATTTATAAAAATAGTCTAATTAATTGATTATATATAATGCAAATAAGAAATTTAAAAAGCAAAATTTTTAAGTTAGCATAATATATTTGACATATAATCAGTTGTCTCTTCCTTACTTAACAAATCTCAGGCTTCTTTGATCAGATCCTAAGAAAAACTTAATTTTATGCTCAATAATGGTGCTTTGGGCCAGTTCTTCATAGCAACCATGATTGACACCACATTTTTAGCTTTGTCAAAAACTAGGCAAACAATCTCTGTCCTATGATTTCCACAAGTAGGAACAGCATTTATTTTTGCTATCACAGGAGCCTGTTTCTAATGCTGTTAATAATCTGTAAGCCATCTGACCTTTTCTATTCTCAGCTATATTTCAAAGCTGTATTAACTTTTAGAATTTTGATTCTTCACTGTGCTAAGAAGTTTATTTTTAGGGTCTTACATTTTTTCAACAAGTTTGTCCATCTCTAGTATAGTGATGGTGACTCAGGATTTAAAGTCTTATACAATGTATACTTCTTACAGGTGTTCAAAATGCTTACATTTCACCAAAGATTATTTATTATAATTACCAAACAATTATGGAACCTATGTGTATTCCTCCTCATTATTTTAAGACACTAGTGGGGAGAAAAAACAATTATCAGATATTAGGAAATTTTCATTGGGGAGCAGGCAGCTCAAGTACTGTGTGTAAAGCTTGGTAATTTCTTTTTCCATTTTCCTTTTCATTTTATTTGCCATCCTAAAGTAGAAGGAAATAAAAGGCAAAAGAAAAGTAGAAAAATAGGCATAGAAGACAATGATCTATATATATAACAGGCTAATATGCTAAGTGTCCCTCCAACCGTCTGACTGGTCACTATGACACACACTGACCACTGGGGCAGACACTCAGTGCAGAAGCTGCCGTGATGCACACAGGCCATTTACAAAGAAATGGCACTGTGGACCTGGTGCCCACAAAGCAACACTCAGCTTCCCCCAAGTGGGACACAGGCCCCGCCACCATCCCAGAGCAACAACCCACCAAATTGCAGCCGACTGCTGCCGAGACCCCATGGCGCAAAATATGGCCCACAGCCCAGCCCAGCCCAGCCCAGCCTGGAAACTGTGGCTGTGGGCAGCGGGTAATGACGTCACGTAGCAACACCCGGCTTCGTCTCCCTAGCAGCAGGCCATTTAACAATAAACGGCACTACAGACCTAGCGCCCACAAACCAACACTCAGCTTCCCCCAAGTGGGACACAGGCCCCACCACTACCCCAGAGTGACACCCCACCAAATTGCAGCCAACACTGCCAAGACCCATGGTGCAAAATGCGGCCCACAGCCCAGCCCAGAAACAGTCGCTGTGGGCGCCGGGTAATGATGGCACGTAGCAACACCCAGCTTCCTCACCCTAGCGACTTCTTGGAGTTTCTTCAGCCTGGGAACACGACTTGCTTTATAGCCAGGTGCAAACATTTTACACTTTAACCAAATGTTTGTGAAGCGTTTTCCCATGCCTCATCTCATTTGATCCTCACAGAAGTCCTGGAGTAGGTAGATAGGAGACTTAGTAGAATCCTATTTTCTTTTCATTAGCTGGAAAACGGAGATTTACAAAGTTTAGAAACTTGACCTAACTGGAAAGAAGTAAGAAATGGTGGACCTTGAAAATGACTTCAGGTTTTCTCACTGTGCAGAATATAGTCAAACACTGCTGCAGCTAAATATTTTACCTTTTGTTCTCCCTGCGTGATCTATAATAATAATCTGCTTTGTGTTGACATTTACTGCTGTGTTGCTGACAATTACCTGAAAGAGAAGTTGGGGTGCTTCACTGGGCTGGAAAAACTTGAGCTAAATCAGAAAGCAGGTCTAATTAAGCAAGTTTATTCTATAGGTATAAAAGGCTAAGTTGAGTCGTGCATGTGCAACACATACAAAGCTCTCACTGGCGCCAGTCACACATGTATTTTGATCTGTCATTATCAATCGTGAATTTGGTTGACACTTCTATTATAGAGAAAGGGTGAATAGCGATATTAAAATATTTCTTCTAATTAATTTCCTTTCAATGTGCACAAATCCATGCACTGTGCCACTAGTATAAATATAAATGGGAATCAGGTTATTACAAAGTTGTGGTGAGAAGAAGCTGCAATATATAATGAAGATATACTGGTTCAACAGTTCTTTCATTTTGTCCAGATGTTCTTTGTCATTAATCTCCTCAACATGGGAGTTTTAGCTAGTTTGGCTAAACTAAATAGAAATTTAAGGTCATTCTCCTGTTTGAGTTAAATTGACATGTTTTTGAGAAACAGCAGTGAGCAATA
Organism: Myotis yumanensis; assembly: GCF_028538775.1. Lineage (NCBI taxonomy): Eukaryota > Metazoa > Chordata > Mammalia > Chiroptera > Vespertilionidae > Myotis > Myotis yumanensis. Next base: position 44,652,436 of record NW_027223758.1, read on the forward strand.
TTTGGGCTCAATGTGCTGATTTTAAAGTTAATATGAATTAAACATTCTATTTTGGTTTTCCTCAAAGTTGGATACTTTAAGCATCTACTTAAATCCTACTTTTTTTCCCCCTCAGGTTTTACTGTTTGGAGTCTTAGACAATCAAAAGTGAAAAAACTACCAATTCTTCACTTAAAGTCATTTTAAATGGAACTTCATTCTAAAGAGAAATATCTTATTTAAAGTTTTATACTCTTTAAGTTCAAGTTATTTATATATTATTCTGTAAAAAAATTACCCCAAAAGAAAGTAGTTTCAAATAAACTCCTTTTTTTAATATAACTTGTATGGGTCAGTTAATTTGGGTTCTCTGCTTCAGGGTCTCTTATAAAGCTGTAATCAAGGTATTGGCTGGACATATAGTCATCTCAAGTCTTCACTAGGGAAGGATTTGCTTCTAAGTTCACTCACATGATTGGCTGTTGATAGGATTCAGTTTCTTATGGGTTTTTGGACTGAGAGTCTCAGTTCCTCACTGGTTTTTGGTGAAAGGCTGCCTTCAATTCCTTGCCACAAAGGCCTCCAAATGGCAGCATACTTCATCAAAGCATGCCAGGTTAGAAGGCAGCTAAGACACCCACCAGATGGAAATCACAGACTTTTGTAACCTAATCTCAGGAGAGATAATCCATCACTTTGGCCATTGTTCTTTCCATTAAAAGCAAATCCTTAAGTACAGTCTAGAACTCAGGAGATTGGGATTATACAAGGATGTGGATGTCAGGAGATGGATGTCATTGGGAGCCATGTCAGAAGCTGTCTTCCAGTTATCTTAGGTGCAGTACCAAAAATTCTGATTAGATAAATGCCATTTTACTAATATGAATTCATAGTTTTTATTATAGAAATACTGGGGAACAATCACTGATAGTTTTAGTGGCTAAAAACTGAAGTTCAGTAGGAGCTGAAGCATTGGACATATACTCGCAGAATGCATATGTAGGAAGTTAATTTAGGAGGTTGAGTTTCAGCTTCACACCAATAGAGAACCCTCACAACATGTCTCATAAATGGTGTGGCCACTGGTACGGGCACACATCTTAAGGAACTCACTCTTGGTGGAGTCTAGTCCATTGTTGGAAATGTCTATTTTGATTATACAAAAATATTGTACTTCATGTGAATTACAGAGCTGACTCATTTTTACCCTTAGTCCTAGTTGTACTTTCTAAAAAAACACGTTTTTATTTATTTGTATTATTTTCAGGCAAATGATACTGACGGGTTGTGTAGCATTTGCACGTCATGTTGGACCAACGCGTGTAGAAGCTGAACTTTTACCACAGTGTTGGGAACAGGTAAATTTATTGGGTTCGCCCTTGCAGGTTTACTTAGTGGATAGGGCGTTGGCCTGCAGGCTGAAAGGTACTGGGTTCGATTCCAGTCAAGGGAACATGCCCAGGTGGCGGGCTCGATCCATCTCTCCCTCGCCCTTCTCCGAAATCAATGAAAATATATTTAAAAATAATAATAGTACCTATTGGGGTTTTCCCTTGCTATTATATTCTAGGTTATCATAAATGTTCATATCTTCTTTTTAAATGCCATTAGGAAATATGTGGGATATGAATTATACTGCTATTTGTATAGCCCAGCACTGTGATTTAATAGTGCTTAAGAATGCTCTGGGGTGTTTTGCAGTATTCATTCTCCCAACAAATATTTAAGAAACACTAGTTCCAGTACTGGATAGTGCCTAGGAATACAATGGGGGAATAAACACAAAGACATCGTTGTGATAAGAGTAAACAAATCAATGATACAGTGTTTTATAGTGTTATAAGCTGTCCTATATAATAAAAGGCTAATATGCAAATCTGCCGAACAGAACGACAGGTCACTGTGATGTGCACTGACCACCAGGGGCAGACGCTCAACGCAGGAGCTGCCCCCTAGTGGTCAGTGCGCTCCCACAGGGGGAGCGCCACTCAGCCAGAAGCCGGGCTCACAGCTGGCTAGCACAGTGGTGGTGGCAGGAAACTCTTCCACCTTCGCAGCAGCACTAAGGATGTCTGACTGACGGTTTAGGCCCGCTCCCCATGAGCCTAAGCCGTCAGTCAGACAACCCCTGATGGCTCCTAGACTGCGAGAGGGTGCAGGCCAGGCTGAGGGAATACCTCCCTTCCCCCCCTAGTGCACAAATGTCATACACCAGGCCTCTAATAAAATAAAGCAGGATAAGGGCTAGGGAGCGATGGGGAATGCTATTTTAGAAAGGGTGGTCAGAGAAGAAATCTCTGAGGAAGTGATGTTTAGGCAAGGATCTGAATTAAGTGAGATACTAGAAATACAAAAGCCTTGAGATGGGAGTATGCCTGATAAGCTCAGGGAGAGCAAGAAGGTATGTGTGTATCTTTGTGGATAGGTAAGTAGGCAGGTAACAGAAATAATATCTTATGTATATAGTTATATGTTAAAATATAGAGACTATAGAGTGTAAACCTTTGATGTAGGAGATTGTAGTGATTATAATTCAACTCACTATGGACAATACTTACGGTTTTATATTGAATTTTAATATTCCAGTTCTCTGTAGAACTCAGAATCTTGACTTTCTAGACTTGAAGTTTAGGTAATTAAGTAGTTTATTTTTCCATCTTAAAATGATGGCTTTCTTACTTACTTATTCACAGTAGTATGGTCATTTATTCTTAAAAAATATTGGTCTCTGGAGTATCACTAAAGCATATAGTCTTTTAGAATTCTGTTCCAGTTTCTTTTAGTATTTATTTTTCTTTTTAGAATTTCATGGAGTTATATCTGGGAGTGAACATTATGCATAGTCATTTTTTATGTCATCTATAGATTACTATACATACTAATTTAGAGTGAGACTAATAATCACTGAGAGTCAAATTAACTTGGAAACAACACATATAATTCTGGACAATTATTCTTTTATAATTTTTTTTAACTTCCTTTTTAAATTGTATCAAAGTACAATTCATATACTGTATAATTTACCCATTCTAAGTGTACAGTTCAGTGGTTTTTAGTATATTCACAGAATTATACAACTACCACCACAATCAATCTTAGAACAATTTTGTCACCTCAAATATAATCCCCAACCCCTCAAGCTTAGTTCTCGTAGTTCAAGATTATTTTGGCTAATCTGGGTACCTTGAATTGTCATATGAATTTTAGGATCGGCTTGCCAATTTCTGCAAAGAAGCCAGCTGGAATTTTCCTAAGGGTTGCATTAAATCTGTAAATCAATTTGGAGAATATTGCCATCCTAACAATAGTAAACTTTCCAATCCTGAATTTAAGATGTATTTCTATTTATTTAGGCCTTTAAATTTTTTTCAACAATGTTTTGTAGTTTTCAGAATATCATTTATGTACTTTTTTGTTTAATTTATTCCTAAGTATTTTCTTTTTGATATTACTGTAAATAGAATTTTTAAAATTTTATTTTCTGTTTGTTCGTTGCTAATACATTTGATTTTTTTATGTACATTTAATTTTGAGACTCACTGAGCTAGACTAAAGAAAAGCAAAATGAAAATTTATGTAGAACACACTTGGACATTGAAACCATTCTACTTTGAGGTTACTATTTCTGAATTTAATTCAAAAATGTCAGTTATAAACATCTCTACCACCACCTCTTCTGTAACCTGAATAAACATGGATATTAGGGATCTGTCTAGCTGCCTACCTCCAGTTTTTTGCCCAACAGATTGCTATATAATTTCTTTTCCTAATTTTAGGCATCAAATACTTTAATGAGTTATGTCACCTTTTCATGTGGAAATATGAGAGCGGATATACCTCTTTTCCAGTCAAAGAAAAATTTATATTCTATGAAGACGACATATGGGAACAAAACCCAGCATGTCTTTTTTTCTTTTGGTTATTTTTTGTTTTGGTTCAATATAGTCATCACAATAGCAAAATCCCTTCGTCCTGCATATGCAAACATAAATGGATTAAAGTCTGCTTACTTTGAAAACAAAATCTCATCACTAGTCTAAGGCTCTGGTTAAATAATTGATTAACTTATTTTCTAATCCCTTAGCTCAGCAGTTCTCAACCTGTGGGTCTCGACCCCTTTGGGAGTCGAACGACCCTTTCACAGGGGTGGCCTAAGAACATCAGAAAACACATATATAATTACATATTGTTTTTGTGATTAATCACTATGCTTTAATTATGTTCAATTTGTAACAATGAAATTGGGGGTCACCACAACATGAGGAACTGTATTAAAGGGTCACGGCATTAGGAAGGTTGAGAACCACTGCCTTAGCTACAAAAGAGGACTAATGAGTCATTCCTGTCATAAACCATCTATATATATATTAAAGCCTAAGTGACCGTTCGACTGGTAGCTATGACACGCACTGACCACCAGGGGGTAGACGCTCAACGGACAGGCATGGAAACATGGAACAGACTGATGAATCTCAGAAGGAAGGGGGGGAAGGGAGGAGGGTGGGAAGAGATTAACCAAAGATCTTATATGCATACTGGAGGCCCGGTGCATGGGTTCATTCACCGGTGGGGTCCCTCGTCCTGGCCTGCAGGGATTGGGCCAAAACCAGCAGTCTGACAATCCCCCGAGGGGTCCCGGATTGGGAGAGGGTGCAGGCCAAGCCAAGGGACCCCACCAGTGCACAAATCTGTGCACTGGGCTTCTAGTATCTATAGTATTCAGAACCTGGGTTTTCCAAATATACTAATGTTTGTATGGAAGGAGGAAGTTGTCCCCACCATCCTAAGGAAAGCCTAGTCTTAGGCAAGCCCACAATAGACACCTTGCCAAATTTTCACCTTTGCTTTATCCTTTTTTCTTTAACAGATAAGCCCTGTGACCTCGTTTTTTAGTCTTTCCCTGATTTCCTTATTCCTGATTCAGATATACACAGGGATTCTCAGAGTGGAAAAGAGAAGTTTTATTGTATTTTTAACAGGATTTGTGGTGAAAAATAATGCTCTGTTGGAGGAAGGAAGATTATGTTGTTTATGCTTGATGTGCTTTTTACTCTAGATTAATCACAAATACCCAGAAAGACGACTGCTTGTGGCAGAATCCTGTGGAGCTTTGGCACCTTACCTTCCTGTAAGAATTGTCATTTTTTTCTTACAAACTTTTTTTCCTTTTAAATGATAAAGAAACCTTTTCCCAAGTGTCTTTAACATTTTAATCCAAATTCTCTTTGGGCATGCTGTCCTAATACAAGAAAAAGATGAATCAAAAAGAAAAGCGTTACATTGATATAATATGGCATTGCAGACGGGCACATTAGCCATTGATTTTGCATGAGTGTAAATAAATTCAATTGTATGAGCACGTCGGAGGACTCTGAGGGTTCACTTGACATTCTTTCAAAGAGGCCCATCAAGAGAAAAGTATTTTCATAATAATATTAAAACATGTTTTGTCTTGTTCTCTATGTTGACATTTACACGGTTGGTGCAAAAGTTATAATGGGAAACAATGCCAGTGCATTAACACTAATTAAGGCAGTGACACCCAAATATACTGGTAATGATTGTATTCCTCACCACCATGCACTTACAGAAAAAGTCAATTTCACCTAAAAATAAGTTTGAACAGAAAAAGTCAATTTCACTTAAAAATAAGTTTTATGAATCGGTTAAATTATTAATTCTCCTAAATCTTTTCTCTTGTGTATGTCTGTTTTTAATATTTTTGATGAAATAAAAAATACCGATATTGAGCCTTTTTGCTGCATAAAATTAGTGGCTATTTTATGAAAATTACTCAAAGTAGTTTGCGTTCTGAGCTGAACTAGCTACTTTTTTTCATGGTCTACTGATTTTACTTGACAGACCACTGATTGACAAACAATTTATGGTTATTCAGACTTTGGTATTTGTCAAGCATTTTCATGAAAATGACCCTGTCACTTCAAGGAAAACAAGTAGATGGCATTTATTGCCAGTGATAAAATTGGAACTTTAAGTGAGAACAAGAATTTTGGAAAACTTCTATCTGCCACTATGAGCTTGATAGTTTCTAAGTATGTAAACACTTTTCTGAGATCGTTGGTGATACTAACAAATGTGATTTGTTTTTATATTATAATAAAATGTGTCAATATTGAAGAATATCTGCATAACTCTGCAATCCATTATTTCTCAAATGACCACTGTAAAATACTCAAATTCGTGCGTGGGTAATAATTAGAAGCAAAGTTCAAGATAGTTCAATGGAATCTAATGTATCAGACTTTAAAGAGCTTACCTGGTTATTAGCAATGAACCATATCATGGTTTCAGATTCCACATTGCAACTAACTTTAAAGAAACTACCACTTGTCCAATTTGAGCATACCATCAAAGTAAAATATCTATTCTTATCAGAAAAGACTATTAAAATACTCCTCCCTTTTTTAATTGCATGTCTGTGTGAGGCCATATTTTTTTAAATACTTCGACCAGAACAAAATACCACAACAGTTGAATTCAGAGCAGATAAGAAAATCTACATATCCACCATAGCTAAGATCTGGAAACAGCCTAAGTGCCCATCAGTAGATGAATGGATTAGAAAGCTGTGGTACATCTACACGATGGAATACTATGCTGCTGTTAAAAAGAAGGAACTCCTACCATTTGCAACATCATGGATGGAACTGGAGAGCATTATGCTAAGTGAAACAAGCCAGTCAATGAAGGAAAAATACCACATGATCTCACTCATTCATGGATAATAAAGACCATTACAAACTTTTGAACAATAATAGATACAGAGGCAGAGCTGCCTCAAACTGATTGTCAAACTGCAGTGGGAAGGCCAGAGAGAGTTGGGGGACAGGAGGGAGGGGAGTAAGAGATCAACCGAAGGACTTGTATGCATGCATATAAGCATAACTAATGGACATAAGACACTGGGGGGTAAGGGAGGGTAGGGGTTTGTCAAGGGGGGGGGGGGGGAAAGGATACTTATGTAATACCCTTTGTAATACTTTAAGAGAAAAATTAAAAAAAAAAAAAAAAAAAAGGCAACATTTTCAGATCTAATACAAAAAAAAAAAAAAAAAAAAAAAAAAAGAAAATCTACATATCTTCTTTTAAGTCAGACATTAAAAAGATTTTGCAATAAAATGTAAAACAACACCATTCTTCTTGTTCATTGCTTTGTTTTATGAAGTTATTTTCATTAAAATATTATTTGTTAGCCTAATGAGTTTATTTTTAAATAAATTGATACATATTTTAAATTTCTTAGTTTTAATTTCTAAGATGATAAATATCAATAGGTATTACTTACCCAAACAATTCTGTTTGATATGCTCATTTATTTTTAAATGATTGAAGGAGTCTGCAACCACAAAGAATGAGAACCACTTTTAGGTATCTTCCCATGGTGCTTAGGAGTAGAAGAATGAGGTGACATCACAATTATTTTAATTTAAACAATCATAATTTAAAGCAGAGATTGACAATCTACAGCCAGGACACTGAATCTAGTCCATAACCTCTTTTATAAATAGTTTTATTGGAACACAGCCACACCCATGTGTTTATGGATTATCTGTATCTGCTTTCACCCTACAACAGCAGAGTTGAGTAATTGCAATAGAGGCCTTATGGTCCTCAAAGCCAAGACTCCTGTCTTAAAGGGTCATTTTTGAAACTTGTTCTTTTAAAAGGATACAAAAGTGGAATTATACAATAATGAGCTATTTATGGAAGGAAAGGAAAGACTTTGTATAGTGATAACTCTGCATTTACTATTAACATGCCCTTTAGTGAAGAGTGAGAAACCAATAATCAAACAATTGTGTGTTTTTTAAGTAAAATTTAATGTTTTTTTTATTCAGAAAAAATGGAAAGAAAAAAGAGTAGCCCATAGTGTCGCTCAGTAATAATATATTTTTGTTGTTGTTAAAAATAAATTGTTGCCCTAACCGGTTTGCTCAGTGGATAGAGCGTCAGCCTGCGGACTCAAGGGTCCCAGGTTCAATTCCAGTCAAGGGCATGTACCTTGATTGCAGGCACATCCCCAGTAGGGGGTGTGCAAGAGGCAGCTGATCGATGTTTCTCTCTCCCTTCCTTTCTGTAAAAAATCAATAAAATATATTTTTAAAAAATAAAAATAAAAAGATAAATTGTTATACAGTACAGAAAAAAGTAAAATGAAAATAAAAGACTCACCCCTCTGGCCCCTAGTCATCTTCTCCAAAGATATCTATCTAGTGTTAAGACTTTATAATTATTACTTACAGAAAATAAAAATTTATGCTTACACCAGCTTTATAATTTTTATATTCTTTAAAATTTTCTTACCCAAAATTAATTATATAATATACAGTGTTCTATATCCCCAACAGTAAACTCTACTTACAGGTTTTTGCTTGGGTATCTGTGCATTTTAAAAATTTCACGTACTGTTAATACCTCTACATCTTGCTTCTTTCAGCATTTACATTTTTTATTTTGACAGTGTTAAATTGACCCCAACCAAGATAGCATAGATTTATACTCCTATCAACAGTACCTTGGAGTTATTTTCCCATATATTCACCAGGAACTAGGCATAATGAAAAATTTTTAATGTTTATCCTATAGGAAAAAACTGTTATATTATTGTGACAAGTCATATAGATAGATATACTTGAGTGAGTTTGAGCGTCCTATTATTTATAGTTTCAAGATAAAGGTGAACATCACATGCTTGCAAATGATAAGGAAGCTGTTCCACACTGCTCCTAATACTAGAATGCTAAGCAGTATTAATAATAGACTTAAGCTTCCTCCATGGATCTCCACTGGCCTCATATCATATTGTAACTGGTCATGTAAAATCTCAGTGTGGTAACACCTCCCGACTTGTCCTGTGAGTTCCCTGGGGCATCCTGAAACTAACTGCCACAGTTGACCTCAGCCTAGATCAGTGTGAAGCACATACCCAGCTGAAGTTTATGTACCTCTGTCCCATGGTCCATGCTGATACTAAATAAGAAGCTAATTTTTAAACGAATATTTAGACTGGTATTTAAAGTATCTTAAGATTAAGATACTTTAATGCATTGGGAGGGGGGCAGTTTTTAGCCTGAAGGATAAATAAACAAGGCTATACCTGAAGGCATATTCACCAACCTAAATGTGACTAAAATTTGCTAAAATTACATATATGTTTCTAAAAAGTCAAAACAAAAACTAGGTCATTTAAAAATGTCAGACTTTGCTCTGCATACCAAATCACACTGTAAATTTATGAAAATGATCACATCTTTCATTTTTATTTTATTCTAACCATTATATGTAAAAAGAACCTAAACAAGTTTAGGTTTAAAGAATTGTTATAAATTAATCAAGTTACAATAATGTTACAAAGAAGGGAAGGAAAAGCAAGACTTTGTATAGTGATAACTCTTCATTCTAGCTTCAGCCATTAATTAGGCTAAACTATTAAATAACATTCTTTAACTGTGAGAAAAAAATTATGTGAAATTAAGACACAACAGTGGTTGGCATTATATTAAATAGTAGCATCTGAGAATAGCAATGCAATTCTTGTTAAAGTACTTTTCCACTTTACTCTCATATTTTACTATCCTGTTTGAATTTTTTTCTCAGTTCTTTAAAAAATAGGAACACTAGGATTTTATAATGTTTTCACACTCCCTACATCAGGCAAATGCTTTGATTGCCAGAGTAATTTTTGTAACCCTCCTGTTAGAACTTTCAACACTTTTCTCTGAGTGAAGTAGGTAGTGATAGAAGACTCATTGTCCATTTATAGCAGAGTGTTGACTTTGGTGATTTGCCAGAAATGCCTGCTACAATGTGCTCTAAGGGTTTGCACTATTTAGCAAAGGTATAAAACATGCTGGGAGATGATTAATACTGAATTCAGGATAGATGCTGCTACCTTTAGAGAGGGAGGATAGAAGAAGGTGGGAGAGGGGAGAGGAGAGTGATACTTTGGCTCTACTCGTAATGTTCTATCTCTTCAAAAAATGAACACTTGAAACAAACATAGGAAAATGTTAATATATATTTAATCCGCATTTTTAATATGTGGATATCTGTCATTTTCCATATTTTTCTGCTGCTGATGTAAATAAATAGCAAAAACCTCTTTTTATTTTCAGAAAGAAATTCGTAGCTCCTTGGTTCTTTCAATGTTGCAACAAATGTTAATGGAAGATAAGGCAGATTTGGTAAGGGAAGCTGTGATCAAAAGCCTCGGTATCATTATGGGATACATTGATGATCCAGACAAATATCAACAGGTGTGTTTTTCAGATTAAACCCCATTTACTTCATTTTAAAATTCCAGATAATATTTCAAATCTGATTCAGATACTCTATAATCTATAGTAGAGATGGCAATTATGTCCCCTTTAACCAGTCGGGTTGGCTGCCTGGTTTCAGTTCTGCAATTCAGAAGAAAGAATGCTGTGATTCGTTTATACAGGAAACTGGCAACAGGCATGCATGTTTACCACCGCTCTCCTTTGTTTCCTCACCAATTTATACATGGCATTTTCTTTAAAGAAAATGGGAAGGGTGGAATTATGGATGGCTTTCTTTCTTCAAATGTTCTCTAAATGTACTGCAATGTGTACTTACTACTTTTTATTGAGTTATTTTTTTAAGTTTATTCTTTTTTAAAAAATCTACATTTTGCCTGCTTTTTGCTTTTTGTTGTTGTTTTGGCAGGGTTTTGAATTGTTGCTGTCAGCCTTGGGTGATCCCTCAGAAAGAGTAGTTAATGCAACACATCAAGTATTTTTACCAGCTTATGCTGCCTGGACTACAGAACTTGGAAATTTACAGTCTCATCTTATACCTACATTGCTGAACAAGATTGAAAAACTTCTCAGGGTAAACATTCTCTTTGTTTATGTAGTTTATAGAAATTTAAAAGGTGTGTTCTAAAGCATCTTAACAAAATATTGGGAAGCAAAGACAGAAAGTACCACTTAGATGAACATTCTAATAAATTACCAATTAAAGATTCTGTTGGACTGGAGCCAGAGGAGATTTGAGGAAATTCTGCTCTGCTAAAGCTAGAGGAGAAAGGACATGATCTGAGTTTGCTAATACATTATTCAGAAAGCTGGCTCTTCCTGTTCTTTTCTGAAGACTTAAAATATTTTGAAGGATCAAGTCCAGTCCCAAAATGCAGAGATAACTAAAATATGAGTCTCTCAAGCTAGCTTCTTCACACAATGGCAAAATGCTTTAACTGTGTTTATTTCACTGCAGTTGTTCATTTCCTCACCTTTTAAAATGAACTTTTCATTCTTTCCAAGTAAAAGAGTTGAAACAATAGAAACTCTTTGATCTATTTTTCGTACTAATAGTTTATTTTGGAGTCTAGAAGAAAAACGAACATTTCTTTAATGCCTATCATATGCCATTAAGTTATATACTTTATATATACAATATAGTATTTCATTCCTATAATCCTTTGAATTGTATTTTGGTTTTTGTGAGGAGATTAGGTGTTTAAGTAACTTGGGTTACTCAGCTGTAAAATGTCAGCACAAGGATCTGATAGCAGTTTCTGACTTCCAATTCTTGCCCTTTCTACCCCAGATTTTAAAGATCTAGTATAAAGGCTCTTACATAAAGCATTATAACTGCTCTGGAGGTGAATATATAAATAATATATATATTATTTAATAATATATATATTATTTAAAATCGAACTTTTTTCTATAAATCCTGAATGAGTATTAAAGCACAACTATAAATAAACAACTAGAGTGAAATATTTAGCATTTGGTTAAATGTTATATACTGATCCTTCTTACTCTTTTTCTTTTTGTTATCTCTTTTTTTCTTTTTGAAATTTCTTCTATGTGTTCACTTGTTTTAAAATGCTTTCAGTGCTATGAGATACAGATGTCACCAAATCTGTATAGAAAGTAGGAGAGGGAAAGTAGTAAGCACTGCTGTAGGTTTAGCCATTGAGCATTGAAAATGATTCCTGTGGTTCACTTTAATTTCTTTATACAGACTTAATAAAATTTTAAAAAATAAGACCCTCTTTAAAAAAAAAACAACTATAAAAGAAGGTCCATACCAATAGAAATGATTAATGTTCACCCTGAAGTTTTCCATATAAAAGATTCTGTTACTTCTATGCTTTTTCATATTTTCACATACTTAGAAAAATTATGATTTGTGGACCTCTCCATTAGGTGTTATGCTATGAGTCTAGTATACAGGTCCTTAAATGTTTTATTATTTGCCACAGAAAGGAAGAGCATCATAAATACGTAATTTCAAAAGACTAAAATGAGCTTTCACCTCCTTATGTTTCAGGAAGGAGAACATGGTCTGGATGAACATAAGCTCCACATGTATCTTTCTGCCTTGCAGTCCTTGATCCCATCTCTCTTTGCATTCGTGCTGCAGAATGCCCCTTTCTCCAGCAAAGCCAAGCTTCATGGCGAAGTGCCACAGATAGAAGGTACTGAACCAAAATTGTGGAAGGGAGATGCAGGGTATTAGTAGCTTCACTCCCCAAAGAATTTTTTTTGATTAAAATTTTGAAAATCACTTTATATGGCAGCATACTTACTAGCGTGTATTATAAGTCTGTGTGGAATTTGTGGTCGTGTGTCTTCATCTTTTATGGATAAGCTTCATGGTATTATTTTATACTTTCTATTCATAATCTATAATCTTTTTATAACCTTTTTTTGGTGACTGAAATAAGTATTTTATTAATAGAGCTGAATCAAAAAAAGATCTACTTAATACTTATGAGTGCCAGTTTATGAAGCTTTTCATTTCCACTTTATCTTTTTTCTTCCCCAGGTGTTTCATCTTATTTAGGGAAAAGTAAATGTGTTATTCTTTCCTACTATGTCCTTGCAAAGAATATAAGCATATGCGGCAGAATTCTCTCTTTTTTTCCCCCAAAGAAGGAATATGATTTATTTTCATAAATTTGTGAAATTGATAGCAAAAGCCAGTATTTTCTTATCTGTGTCCAGCTAATGAGTAAGTGACCTTTGATCAATGGCACTAGGTGACCCCACTGCACCTAGTATAGACAAGCTATTACTTATTATGAGAGTCTTCTCAGCTTTTTCAGATTTGTAAAATTATCACTGTCTCTTCCTATCTTCTGATAGACAAAAGAATATAACATTGAGAACAGCAACAGACACTTAAATTTTTTTAGAATTGAACTTTTCAGATTAAAAACAAAGTGTGGGTTACCTATAATCTTAGGGATATAAATCAGTGTGTCCAAGGATGCACAAAATACACCATAAAAATGGTATATGCTGTTTGAAGAATGTCAATTTTACTTGGAAAATTGAGAATGGATAGAGTAGGCTTAAATATTTTTAAGTGATATTATTGAGGAGAATGAAAATTCAAACTTTTAAGATTAGTCTTCATAAGGCACTCAGAGCTGGCCTTTTCAGGTTCTGCCCCTCACTCAGGAAGGCAGTTAATCTGCTTAGGGACTTTCCTGTCTTTTTTATTTCCTCTTTTTCTTTCTCCCTATACTAAGTCTTGACATATCTGTTTTACTTTTCATTGTTCCATTACTTTCCAATAAATTGCCACTTTTTTAATGAATAACATTCCATTGTATTATAGCAGATTGTAACCAATAGTTTGAAATGATATCAGATGTCCCTTGACATGATGTAGAAATATGAAGTACAAATATTCCTCACCATTCAAATTTAATTGATTCCTGGGTTGAGGTTGTGAAAAATTAAAGCAGAAACCTCAGATAGTGAGGGATACCATGTTACTCAAATTATTTGTTTGTGTATTACAATAGCAAATGGGAGAGCTCAGCTAGCAAGGGATAAACTTTATCTGTACGTAATACTCCGTATATTATTTGAAACCTTGCACACCATAGACAGATAATAACATCTTACTATTGCCTTTGAGCATCTTAAAAATTAAGTGTATTTCATGTTTTCTTAATTTTAGTAATTACCATGAACCATTGGTATGTTTTGAGAAAATGCTGCACCCTTATTTGTATCTTTTTTGGGTGTCAGCCTCTGTGCAGGAGTTGTTGGGCCATTAGGACTTTCTGATCAACAGTTAATGAGCTGTTGGCATGCATTACTCACTAAACAACCTCTCAAGAAGTGTTTTCTTAATAACCTGGGATCTATTTATGATCTAACCCATCAGTACAAACTTTAAAATAGACTAGTGTATATCCATGTTTTATTTACATAATTTTAAAAGTATATACATAAGACCCTAGTTATAATATTTATAGTACAATATACCTTATTTTACTGGTTACTGGTTTTAGTATTTTATATTAACTTAATGCTTATCAAATATGAAAATTTTTTTAAACAAAGCATTTAGTAATAGAGATTAAATTCTTACAAAATCTGTTCAGCGGAAGCTTTAATGTATTTTATATCATTATTCTCTGATATTAAACAGTTTTTTCCCTGCTATTAACCTATTAATTTATTACTCCACAAAGGAAACATTTTAACATATTTACTATTCCATTGACATAAACAGTCTGGTGAAATTACAAGTATTTCTATTTTTATACCAAATTTAAATTCCTATTTAGCTAAGATCATATCACTGGGCCAATTTTGATTTAACCTAAAGTGAAATTTTACTCCTCATTAGCAAATTAATTCATTACAGTATTTGTTTATAATTATTTAGTTTCATAAAGTCTTAACTTTGAGATTAAAAAATGTGACAAAAATTTTTTTTCTAAAAACGATTTAATTAATTCATCTCAGTAAAGTTTATAATAAGCTATATAAACATTAGGAGGTAGAACTTTATTTTCCTTTTGACAGAATAGCTAACTTCCCAAACTGCCATTTTTCACATGACGTATTTTGCTTTTATTATTTATAGTGACACGGTTCCCCCGGCCTATGTCACCCCTTCAAGATGTGTCTACTATTATTGGAAGTCGTGAGCAATTGGCAGTGCTACTACAACTTTATGATTACCAGCTGGAACACGAGGGTACAACAGGCTGGGAGAGTTTACTGTGGGTTGTCAATCAATTGTAAGTTCCCACCTTCAAAATCATTTGGTTCAAACTCATTCAGTTGATTGGAAGATAGCTCACTATATTTAGCTTGGCCCTTTTGTTATAGAAGATATAACAAAATATAAAAAAATAGAACAAAGTCTAACTTGGCAGCATCTCTAGTAAACTTGTTTAGGAGAGGAGATTTACATCATTGGATGTGTAGTGATTTATCTACAAAGATAGTGCTGCTGTGTTATGTCAAAAGAATCTGTCTTCTGGCCTTGTTGATTAATGATGATGATGGATTTTAAACTATATCCAGACTTCTCATTTTTGAGGCTAAACTGGATGCCACAATAGCCAACTTTTTGTGTGAAGCATCAAAATTCATTGATTCGAGTCTCATTAACTTCATATTCAGAATTCTACCAGAGTTCCATATATTTTATGACAAGCGGTTAAAATTTATTTTAAGAAGTTTATTGAGTAGAATGAAAACTTAAGACCTTTTCATAGGGTCTCAAACAACTCCTTTGTTTTCCAACTTTACTGTCTATGAAAACCAAAACATAAGAGGTTGTAAGATTGCATTGTTTCAGAAATTGGCAAGGAAACAGTAATTTATATGTATCCCCTGCCTATTTTTCTTTCCTTTCATATTCAGGTTGCCACAACTTATAGAAATAGTTGGCAAAATTAATGTTACTTCAACTGCCTGTGTCCATGAATTCTCCAGATTTTTCTGGCGCCTTTGCCGGACATTTGGCAAAATTTTTACAAACACTAAGGTAAAAACTTGTATTCCATATTTTCTTATATGCAAGATCCATAAAAATGTAATGTGTTAATTAATGCTATAACAGAGTAAATAAGAGCATGAGCCCTTCCTTTATGCTAATTTATCTTTTAATATCTTAGAAAATTATGATAGCAAAAAAAAAATTCTAGTCCGTAATATTCTTATCTTTATATCTGATTTTCAGAAGATGATTTAGCCTAAACTTAGTTTGTATCCAGATTTGGATAGAATATCTACTCACTGTTTCAGCATAGAAAGTACCAATCCTCTGAATATGCTTCTGATCTGCCACAGATATTGAAAGCAATTATTTGCTCAGTACACTTTAGTCAAAACCTCAGGTGACTGTAGAACTAAAGCACCTTATATAGAAGACTTACTTTGTGGACACCAGCTCTAAGACTAGCATGGAAACTTGAGATAAATGCTGCAGTTTTCAGTCACTAGCAAAAGTAACTTTTGTCACATTTGCTTATCCAGGTTATTTTGTAGTTTTAGGTATTAAAATGTCCATGTCCTTAGATATCAATTTCTTCTTTAATCCTGTTAATCCATTAGTCTTCATGGAATGTTGTTAAGCAAGTTCTTTAGAGACCTAATAAAAACAAAAATATGTAGTAGCTATAATCAAATGTTAATCAAGACATTTAAAAGGTAAGAATTTTGTTCAGCTCTTTCCTATTAAATCTCTCATTTCTGAAACATTTAAAGCAAAAACGGTTTGCTATAGTTGACTGGATGAAATTCAGCAAATGAGTTATGTCCCTGTTATGTTTGTGACCTATAATAATTTATCTGGGCTTAGTCTTTTCATGTGTGAAATGAGGAAATTGCTTCAGCATCTTTTTGTTTATAGTACTGTAGATTAATCTTTAAATGGGGTCTTCACCTCAATTTAACTTGAATATGTAAATGAATGCTTGACCTGCCAATAAGAGGGGAAAACCAGACCTTGATGTTACTGTAGAATAAACAAGATTATTTTATATTTTTCACTAAAATCTAATTATCAAATATAATTTGATTTTACTGTTATCGATAGTGACAAAAATTATTTGGCATCTCTAAAAGAAGTAGCTACTTTTTTTTTTTAACAAAAGCAAGTAAAAGTCTACTTTAGCACTTACCAGTAAGAGATTGACTTCAGTGACCTGAAAACTGAAATCTGTGATAATGTTAATAATAAAATATTGAAACAATCATTAGTTCTAACTTAAAATATTTAAGTGAAATTCAGTATTTATTGTTTAAATTTTAAGGAATTTAAAATAAAAGACTAATTTAAACAGATGGATATCACATGATGAATATGTTACTTGTTGCATATCTTGAATGAATGCAATTTCCTTTTCATTCCTTCTAAATACAGCAAATGTTTTGTTCAATAATTTTGATCATATAATAGCTACCTAAATAGCCCTTCTATCATCAGGTTCAGTTTTAGGAGGTGGTAATTTCAAGCATTTAAAATCATCTTGGAAATTAATTTAGTGAAGTAAACTAAAGGTTCTTCAGAAAATACTTGCTGACCTGAATTGATTTTATAAATATTTTATCTCTTAAAATATTATTTTTAGTAACCTGACTCTTCTTTTATCCTAAACCTCTTAAAAATGATTACATTTCTGAACACTTGAATCAATGGTCTATAAAGCAAAATAAATAAATATATAGTAGTATTAAACATTTCATTTATTTACTCATCAACTGGTCCATGAACCTGAGACTTTTTTGGATCTTTTCTTTGGATTGCTTAGGTAAAACCTCAGTTCCAGGAGATTCTAAGACTATCTGAAGAAAACATTGGTAAGTTTGTTACTACTTTTAAAAACAATTGGGTCTCTTTATTCATGAAAAGTACTATATATAATATATGCAAATTATATAAATGAACTATCTAGTACAATTGAAAAGGAAAATTTATAGTATGGAGCTCTTCCTTTTACAACTGTGTGACATTTAATATCCTCCTCATGAGGTGCTAGTGAAATTAATCTGAGATTTCAAAGAAACCACAGGCTTAAGTGGGAGCTATCCAGCCCTTCTGTTGATAGTTTTCAACTTGCCTGTCTTAAGAAGTCTAGTTATAGCATTGTTGGCCTAAGAACTTGTTCATGTGTGGATCTTACATCCCTATGTATTTTTCTAGTTTTTAGGAATAAATTATGGAAAATGTTAGGGAAAAAAATATGTATAGTATAGTGCTCCTCCCCTTTTTTTGAATGTACATATCAGCAATTTTCCACCTTAAAAAAAAATGTTTGTATTATTTTAGAGGAAGGGAGAGAGAATGAGAGAAACATCAATCAGCTGCCTCTTGCACACCCTCTACTGGGGATCAAGTCCACAACCGAGACATGTGCCCTGACAGGGAATCAAACCGGCGACCTCTCGGTGGACCAAACAATGCTCAACCAACTGAGCCACATCATCCAGGGTTTCCAACTCTTTCATCTTATGGCACACATAAACTAATTACTAAAATTCTGCAGCAAACCTAAAAATATATATTTTTTGCCAGTCTGACAAAAAAAAAATAGGTGTAATTTTGATTCATTCATACAAGATCTTGGCTATTGTTGTGTTGGCTGTTGTCATTTTTTCATTTGACAATATAAGTAAAAGAGGTCAGTGCCCCTGACCAAATAGTCGGGTATTGCTGTCTTAAAATTTTTTTGTGGCATACTGGTTGAAAATCACTGATAGTTGGTATTATCTTTTAGTTAACTATTAATTCTGATGATAAATTAATGAAGAATATTTACATATTTTAGAAACTCACAGCTTTTATAATTATTAGTTATCTATGGGTTTTTAGCTGTTTACATAAGAAGTGGGTTACTAACTCCTGTGTATACAGTGCATACCTATGAATTCAATTTATATTCCTAGCCTCAGATTTACCTCTAAACTACCATAGTCTTATTCAAGCAATGTCAATATTCCCTTAAAGAAAAAAAATTACTCTTACCAACATAATAAATAAATGTCAAATACTAGTTGATATGAATTTGGAACTTCCTTTTTTGCTAAAATTCCTTTAAGGAAGTCAAGTAAGACACCCTTTTAACTCAGTTTGTTTCTGAAGAGAATTTAAAACCATATAAAAATAGGGGAAAAAAGTAATAAAAATATTTTTAGTACATAAAAGCAAATAAAAACATTCAAAACAGTGCCTAAAGGTCAATAAGCAAGAGCAAGCTATTGGTATTATAAATAGTAACTGTCATATCACTTCCGGAACTTTTCTTTTGAAATCATCTACAGGTGCTACATTTAAAAAAAAATCTCACTTTCCAGTAGTCAGAAGGCATTCTCCTGTGGTTGGATGATTCTCTGTTTCCCCTGCTTTAATTAGCCTGACTCCTGGCTGAAAATCCCTATAGACGCAGTGGTTCTCAACCTGTGGGTCATGACCCCTTTGGTGGTCGAACGACCCTTTCACAGGGGTCGCCTAAGACCATCCTGCATATCAGATATTTACATTACGATTCATAACAGTAGCAACATTACAGTTATGAAGTAGCAACGAAAATAATTTTATGGTTGGGTCACAACATGAGGAACTGTATTTAAAGGGCCAGAAGGTTGAGAACCACTGCTAGAGGATGCAGGAGGGGCTCTGGAACTAGACTAGTACTAGATACTAGGTAGTATCTCATATCTAGAAGCAGATTAAATAATATACATGTAGGTGCCTCCTTTAAGCTGAGTGCCTTTACATTTCATTGAATACTGCAGTTTGAAAGCCTACAAATTTATGAAGAACTGTTTATATGAACAGTTGGGAGGTTCTTAAAGAAAACTCTGATTATGGAAATGAGTATAGCATCTCATTTTGGTTATTAAAATTTTTCCCCATCTATCAAAAATGTTTATGCTAATGGCTTTGTAAAAAGTAGTACATTATATTTTTATAACTCCCAGTAAATATGTTTTAATCAAAATTATTTTTCAAAGTAATGATAATATTGATTTGTAAGCCTTGTAACCAGTTGTAACTTTAAATATTAACATTGTGACTTTTTGCTTTGCATTTAAAATATACTAGAATTTTAAAAATTATTTTTATAATTTTAGATTCCTCAGCTGGAAATGGGGTCCTCACTAAAGCCACTGTCCCCATTTATGCAACAGGAGTTCTTACGTGTTATATTCAGGTAAGGGCAAAAATCCTTTTACTGGAAAATATAGAAGTACTTTCTACTAGTTACCTAGTATTATGGCTTTTTAATGTGTATAGTTGAAAATGTTACCCATAAAGGAAAACAAAGCATTTATTCATTTTATTCGATTTATTATTTATAGTGGGAGAGCATATTTGAATAAGTCTCTGAGTAAAATCTCCATTGAATAAATAAATTTAGATAATGTGTTCTTCTTGATACTTTGTTAGAAGTGTTAGATTGCACTTATTTAGCAGTTTCTTTCTCTTTTATAATGAATTTTTCATAACAAAGTACATGTTAGGTAAAGCAAACTACAAAATGCTACAGAATACTGTACTATCATCATTTTTAGCAAAGTACTTTTTTTATACATTTTATTTTTTTATTCTTAAAATTTTTTTTTCAATTACAGTTTACATTCATTATTATTTTGTATTAGTTTCAGGTAAACAACATATTGGTTAGATAATCATATACTTTACAAATGTTCTGCTGATAATTACAGTACCCACCTGACACCATACATAGTTATTGCATTATTGACTACATTCCCTATGCTGTACTTTACATCTCCATGACTGTTTTGTAACTCTCAATCTGTACTTTTCAATCCCTTCACCCTTTCCACCCAGGCTCATAACCATGCCCTTCCCTCTGGCAACCATTAATCTTTTCTCTGTATCTATGAGTCTGTTTCCGTTTTGTTTGTTCATTTATATTGTTCTAGCAAAGTACTTTTTTTTTGTTAATCCTCACTTGGGGATATTTTTCCATTACTTTCAGAGAGAGTAGAAGGGAAGGAAGGAGTTACTGGTAGAGAGAGAGAGAGAGGAAAATATCAATGTGAGAAACACATCAATTGATTGCCTCTCACACACGCCCCGACCAGGGGGTGGGGAGTGAACCCACAACTGAAGTACGTGCTCCTGACGGGGCATCAAACCCAAGACCGTTCAGTGCACAGGCAACTCTAACCACTAAGCAACACCGGCCAGGGTGTAAAGTACTTTTTAATCATACTTTATTTTTCTTAATTATTACTGCATAATAAATTATCTCAAAACATTAATGGGTTATTCTGGCCCATTTATTTGCTCATGGGCTTTGCTGAGCTAGGTATCTTTTCTGCTGGTCCTGCTGGTGGTCACTCATGTTTCTGCTTTCAACTGGTTGGTTGGCAGGGGGCTCAGCTAGGATGGCTGATCAGTCTCCTTGTAATCTTAGGGCCTATTTCTCTCCATGGGGCCTCTGGAACAGCTGGGCCAGACTTATTGCATGGTGGCTCAGGACTCCCAAGAGTACAAAAGAATCTGCTAGGCTGTCTTGGGCCTAGAATTAGCACATCACTACTACTATGTTCTACTAGAGGCCCAGTGCACGAAATCATGCACGGGTAGGGTTCCTAGGCCTAGCCTGCAATCAGGCCCATTTTCTGCCTGCTTAGCAGTCCCCAGTCCTGCCCCACCGCTGCCCATCCTGGTTCTCCGTGGTTCCCCGTTCGCCATCCAGCGAT
This sequence comes from Myotis yumanensis, assembly GCF_028538775.1. Taxonomy (NCBI): domain Eukaryota; kingdom Metazoa; phylum Chordata; class Mammalia; order Chiroptera; family Vespertilionidae; genus Myotis; species Myotis yumanensis. Next base: position 44,673,903 of record NW_027223758.1, read on the forward strand.
TGGAGACTGCGGGCTGGGGGAAGGGACCAAGAGGTGGTCAGTGCATCTCATAGCCACTGGTCGATCGATCGTTCTGGTCATTACGCCGTTATGGTCGCTGGCCTTTTATTATATAGGATTGGTTAAAGCAAGTATCAGCCCAGCCCAGATTTAGAGGAGAGACCTAAACAAGGACATGAACCAGAAGGTGTGGTTCATTGGTAGTCACCAATATAACAGACTACTTAACATTATTTTAAGTTAATAACAGACACATGATGTGTACTAAGGCATATTAGTCATTTTTAAACGTGAGGCAAGTTCCACTAGTAAGGTGAAAATATTGACTCAGGATAAAAGCATTTTTGGAAATTAGAATGTGAGAATCAGAAAGGAAAACCTGTTTTTCTGAATTTTCTTTCATTTTTTTTAATAACATTTATTTTGCCTTTTGAATTCAAAGTACAGCAATTTATATTTATTACACTCTTCTTCCAAAACAGATATGAACCATCTTATAATATTAAAATATAGTTCTACATTATTCGCACAATACCTTGCAATAGAAGCTCCAGTTCTATTAAAGTAGCACAGTATTTTTTTTTTTTTTTTTAGAGAGAGGAATGGAGAGGGAGAGAGAGAGAAACATCAATGATGTGAGAGAATCATGGATCGGCTGCCTCTTGCATCAAGCCCACAACCTGGGCATGTGCCCTGACTAGAATTGAACCCTGACTGTGACCTCCTGGTTCATAGGTCAACACTCAACCACTGAGCCACGCCAGCTGGCCAGTATTCTTTTAAACTTTCCTTTTCTACACTAGTTCTTAGACTACCTCATGATGTGGTCTCTCTTGCTGTTCTTAAATTCATAGAGATTTAGTCCTAACACATGCCAGGCACAATAGTACAAATACCATTCTCCTCTCTGTTTAATTTTAGAAGCTGTTCTAGCATAATAACAAGTGTGATGTCAAAATTTTTCTCTCTCTTGTTTAACCCCTGCAAGTTTGTATGTTGATTTTGACCACAAATAGTGTTTTAAAGCATAATAAAGTACCAAGTACAAGGTTTGCCTCAGGGTAGGCCCTCAGTAGATTTGTTGAATAAATGAATAAGGATATATCTTTTGAGTCACTATGTGAAGTCCAAATATCTGAAGAGATAACTTTTTAGTTTGATTAAAAAAAATGTAATTGAGGTAGCTATCATAGATTGCCAGTGTTACTTGTTTTAGGAAGCACATACCAGCAGTTAATATTTTTGTTACTAAACAAAATTTTCTGTTAGGGTAAATCATTGCCCTTTTGCTTTGGTTAACAAAAACTATCTATTTTGAACCAATTACATAAGCAGTATATCTTGTTTTGAGCTTTCAAAAATGAGAAATAGGATTGTAGTAAATTTCAAATAAAAAAATCCATGCTCACTTAGAATTGTAGTTCATAGCTCTCATTTCACACTTAACTTCTTTCAGTTCATTTAACCAATTTATGTATACTTTTTGCTTGACATAGGCCAGTGGTCAGCAAACTGTGGCTCGCGAGCTACATGCGGCTCTTTGGCCCCTTGAGTGTAGCTCTTCCACAAAATACCGACTTCTGGGCATGGGCCACGAAGTTTCAATCGAGCTGTAGGTGTGCTCCCGCATGTGGTATTTTGTGGAAGAGCCACACTCAAGGGGCCAAAGAGCCGCATGTGGCTCGAGAGCCGCAGTTTGCCGACCACTGACATAGGCAGCTAAAAATGGGTGAAATCACTATTTCAATGTTTCTCTAATGCTGACTTGTCAGTCTAAACTTTTCACTAAGTAGACTGTTGTGATCTAAAACTGTTACATCCATCCTTTATTCATGCTGACCATTACTATTGTTGATTCTTTATCACTGCCTCATTCTAAATTTGTCTTACTATGTAGAAAAAAACAGTAGGTGATAATCCAGTCTTCCTCTGGAAGCTGTTTATTGTTGATTTATTATATCCCTAATGACAAAAAAAATGGTATCCCTAATGACAAAAAACTTGACTTTAATTTATTATATATTTTCTGATAGAATGTCAAATTCCCTTTCCTTTCAGATTCAGGTTAATTTAACATAGAGTTGTGTGTTTTTTTAACATTCCTTGTTTAGCAGACTTGCTTTTAAAAAATATATTTATTAATACAGTGCTGTGTAAGAAAAAAATACAAATATTTTCTGATTATTAAAATAATAGTTCGTTAAAGAAAGCTTAAAGAAATATGGATTATTTTTCAATCAAGGGCGCAACTATTTCTTTTCAGAACACAATTGTCTATATTTCATCAAGCATGCAGTTTCTCACCACTAAGATGTTGCAAATAAAATTTCTTGCAAATCAATTTTCTACTATTAGGGGGTAGCTGTTTTAATTTGTATTTAATTATTTAGAGCTAAAATTAATGGGAACTAAAATTGGAAAAATAAATTTTAATGAGAGAATATATCTTTTTATGTTCTAAACCCAGATTGTGTAATAAAACTTTCTGCAGTGATGGAACTAGTCTATATCTCAGCTGCCCAATAAGGTAGTTGCTAGCCACTTGTGGCTATTAAGCACTTGAGTTCTAGCCAGTGCAACTAAGTCACTGAATTTCTTCTTTCACTTAATTTTTAATTTAAATTTAAATATGAATAATCACATATGGTGGGTGGCTACCATATTGGACAGCACAGATCTAAATCTTTGAAGTAAGGTAGTCTTTGTCTTCCTACCACTGTGATTATAGATATGCTTAATAAATACTTTTAATTAAAATGCTTCCAAATTAGGATATTTTCCCCTTATTTGGTAAATTTTTCTTATGAGAGATAGTAAATTATGGTTTTAATTGTACTTGATTGCTTGGAAATTCATTATCAGTCTTTTTCCTCTGTAGGAAGAAGACAGGAAACTGTTAGTTGGATTCTTAGAAGACGTAATGACCCTGCTTTCATTGTCTCATGCTCCTCTTGATAGCCTGAAGGCTTCTTTTGTGGAACTGGGGTAAAAATAATAGCTTACAGTTTTTTAAAAGCCATATACAATTTTTATATTGGATTTATGGAATATATATTTTTGGTCTAAAAAGATTGGTATACACATCAGCTCTCTTGGTTTTGAGACAAGATTTTTTGTATTTTGTTTTTGCATATTTTTATATTCTTAATATTTTGTAATCAATACATTGTAATAAAAGTGTGGGGAAAGGGCACAGACTTATGTTTTCTTTAAAGTATTTGGAGAAATAAAATAAAATACAGATTTGAAGAAAATTTTGTTTTTCCAAAACTGAAAAAGGAGCCCCAAGTGAAAGCCAGGTCATTAGGCTCCTATTTCTGTTCCACTTTATTGCCTAGTCCCGCTCATACTCACATCATCTATTGCTAAAACAGTGTTAGTCCAGTCTTCACTGAAAACAGGCTTATACATTTATTAATACTGTCTTGCATTGTGATGGGTTTCACAGAAAGCTTGCCCTTCCGTATAGATGATTTGAGTTGATGTTATTTGATCTTACAACAACCATATGACATAGATAGGACATGTATTGCTTCTCTAATTTTGATATAGATAGTTAGATCTACAGAGGCTGTAAAGTGCTCATCTGACTCTTAGTCTGGCATCCTTTCTTTTTTATCTCATAGGTAAATTTTATTTTTCTTTATCTTTTCATTATTTTAACTTTTATGCTATTAAAGAGTTGAAATTTCTATAATAATTTTAGATAGAGAAGCTAAAAGTATAATTTTTGAGTATGCTGGAAGTTTGTAGCTTTATAGGCTGACGTCCTTTTTTAAGGAATCTTAGATGTAACACATTAAACTATATGCCATGTTTTACCAATATTTTATTATTAATACTCCTTATAAATGTAATATTTTTCAGTATACCCCATAAAGCACTGTGGCTCTTTTTTTAACATTGATTTTTTTTCTTTCAGTGCAAATCCAGCCTACCATGAGTTATTGTTAACGGTTTTATGGTATGGTGTTGTCCATACTTCAGCACTTGTGAGGTGTACTGCTGCTAGAATGTTTGAGGTATGTAAACAAATGCTTCTCTTGGTTCAGATTGTAATGATTTTCTCTAGAAGAGGGAGAAGGGAATGTTTAAACAAAAATGGCTTTGCATACCATGTTATGTTGCTGTGTGTTTTAGGGTATTGAATAGTGTCTAGTTGTGTACTGTGTGATGGGGCAGAAATTTAGCTTTGATATATTTAAGAATGTGGATGTTATTCTTAAATGTCCATTCCGTTTCTTGAATTTTCTTTTAAATCGTATTTTAATTTCCATTCTATGTAAATCTTTCTAACCACTCTGTTTACTGAGTTATGTGGCTACTAAAATAAACTGAAGCAATATATTTTTAAAGTTGTAAAATATAGTTGTATTCATGAGTAGCATTAAAAAATTTATTAATGTAGTTATGGAAATATTTGTTTTATTGATTATTCTTACTCCACTATTCCCTCACATATCATATCCAGAATAGCATCCCTATAGGTTATCAGTTCACAGATTTATAAGAGAGAAAAGACTGTTCATGTAATTTAACTAGATTTTCTTAAATTGTCACCTAGCCAAGTTAACTATGAAAATTGAAGTACCTATCTTTTGTACCCATCACAGAGGAAATATGCCATTGCCTAAAAATATACATATATCTAGAACTGGTATTTTAGCACTAAAATTGGTTTAGAGTATTTCTTATTGCTATTGAGTCTTGTCATAGAGCCAGACTGCCTGGGTTCAGTGTCTGACTCTGCCACTTAGTCGCAAGTTCAAACTTCTCTGTGCCTCAGTTTCCTCATCTACAAAATAAAGATGATAATAAGTATCTATCCCAAAGGATTTTTGTTAATATTAAGAATTAATACTTGTAAAGCCTTTAAAACAGTGCCTGACACATAATGAGAGCTTAATAAATGTGTTATCATTATTGTTTGTTTTTTAATTTATGCTATTCACACAATAATATAGTAGTTTAGGGAGCGTATTTATCCCAACTAAAGTTTCTCAAATATGCATGTGATTTTAAAATGTCTGATAGCATTTATTTCCATAAGAAAAATGGGATAATTCAATTCTTCCTGAATTTCAGAATTTTCCACAATTTAAGATACATTGCAATTGAAAGATAGAGCTCTGATATATTTAAAATGTATAATTTCTGAAACTTAAATATGTAAAATAGATTTGTGGAATTCAAAGAAAAGTTTATTGTTATCTGGAGGTTGAAAATTCTCTGTCCATGTTACTCCCTCAGTCACTCCCTCAGTTATTACTCATATTTAATTTTAAAAAAACTATAATCAAGTGTTCTTTGTCATGGTTAATGTCAAATTAAAAATTCGGTTTGATGTCTAGTATAAGTTCCTTTGGGGAGTAAATAATTTTTTATTATTTAGTATGCTGAAAAAGAGTAATTACCGTGAAAGAAAAAAGTCTTTCTTTAATTTCTTCTTTCCCACAAAAGAAAAAAAAAGAAGCCCCTCCTTTAAATGAAGAGCTATTTCTTTAATATATGCTCTTCATAGGATTTTATTCTTAGACTATAAAAACTATTACTTTTAAACCATTTGTTTCTAAAATGTATGTATACACTGGTGAAGTAAATCATTTAAGTGGAGATAATTTAAATAAATAAAATGAAGCATCCTCCCATTTTATTTGTGTTTGAACTTTTTTCTACCTTCTTTCTTATATGTGGCTTTTGTCAGGTTTTCAGTTTCTATGTTTGCTATCAGTGCTGGTTGTAAACTATACCTATGCTTAAGCAGTTTTCAATGTTCTCTCAGGTTGATTATGAGCTTCTGAGTCTAATTTGAGAGATTTATTATAATACTTTTTCAAATTCATTTATGATAAAAAATTTTCACTGAGCATGCTAGTAAAAGACATGGTTACTTTTTTGTCAATAATCCGTACTTTAAACTAAATTGTATTAAAGAAATAAGTATATTTATAAGATTTGTTTTGATACTAATAGTTTATAATTATGCCTGCTCCCCCACAAAAAAAATAAGTTAGTTTAAATTAAAAACATAAAAACAGGACACCTAAAATAAAAAAAAATTTTTTTTAATGTGTGATCAAAAACTATAGAAAAGAAGGCAAAAAATTATATACCAGGAATGTAAAATGAGATACTTTAGTGAAATTGAACACTAAATTTAGCTTGAGCTTTCAGACGCAGAACAGAAAGGGAAAATCCAGTCAGTCATGTATTCTTTATTATTATTATTAGTAGTAGTAGTAGTATGTTTTTATTGATTTCAGAAAGGAAGGGAGAGGGAGGAGAGATAAAAACATCAATGATGAGAGAGAATCATGGATTGGCAGTCTCCTGCACACCCCCTATTGGGGATCAAGCCCACAGCCTGGGCATGTGCCCTTGACCAGAATCTAACATGGGACCCTTTAGTCCAAAGGCCGACGCTCTATCCACTGAGCCAAACCAGCTAGGGCTCAGTCATGTATTCTCATCCTATAATAATAAAAGAGAAACATGGTAATTAGCTGTACCTCCGCTACCCTTCCCATTGGCTAATCAGGGCGATATGCACATTAACTGCCAACCAAGATGGTGGCCGGCAGCCAGGCAGCTTAAAGCGAACAGGAGGCTTGCTTGCTTCAGTGATGGAAGAAGCCAACATTCCTCGCCTGCGGCTGCCGGCCTCTGAGCTTGCAGTTTGAAACATTGTTACAAATATAGAAGCTAAACAAAACCCCAGAAACCTGCTTTCAGCCAGCCGGGATCTCAGAGCTGGAGTTGAAACAGTGTTTTGATTATAGAACCCAAACAAACCAGGTACCTGCTTTCAGCAGCCGAGGCCTCAGAGCTGGAGCCAAGCCTCAGAGCTAAAGCTGGCCCAGAATAAAAAAAAAGAAAAAAGGAGCGATTGGGAGCTTCAGTCACCTGCCAGCCTGAAAACGGCCCTCAGCCCCTCACCCAGACTGGCCAGGCACCCCAGTGGGGATCCCCACCCTGAAGGGGGTGTGACCAGATGCAAACAGCCATCAGCCCCTCACCCAGGCTGGCCAGGCACCCAAGCGGGACCCCCACCCTGATCCAGGACACCCTTCAGGGCAAACCAGCCGGCCCCCACCCGTGCACCAGGCCTCTATCCTATATAGTAAAAGGGTAATATGTCTCCCAGCACTGGGATCAGCGGAGCCGCGAGGCCTCCTGGCACCGGGATCAGCGTGACAGGGGACAGTGACCAAACCCCCTGATCGTCCTGCGGCTCTGTGTGTGACAGGGGGCGGGGCCACAACCTCCCTATCCGCCCTGTTCTGTTCGTGACAGGGGAAGGCGCCCCAACCCCCTGATCAGCCCTGCTCTGTGCCTGATAGGGGGGAGCTCCTCAACCCCCTGATCACCCTGCGGCTCTGTGTGTGACAGGGTACAGTGCCCTAACCCCCTGATCGGCCCTGCTCTGTGTGTGACAGGGTGTGGCGCCCCAATCCCCCCCCCACCACCACCACGGGCCCTGCTCTGTGTGTGACGGGGCAGAGCCATAACCTCCCCATCATCCCTGCCCTGAGTGTGACAGTGGCGGCGCCCCAACCCCCTGATCGGCCCTGCTCTGTGGGTGACAGGGGGCGGTACCCCAACTCCCCTATCGGCCCTACTCTGTGCGTGACAGGGGGGAGCTCCCCAACCCCCTGATGGGCCCTGCTCTGTGTGTGGCGGGGGAGCTCCCCAACCCCCTGATCGACCCTGCTCTGTGCGTGACAGGGTACAGAGCCCCAACCCCCCTGATGGGCCCTGCTCTGTGAGTGACAGGGGGCAGTGCCCCAATCCCCTGATCGGCCCTGCCCTGTGCATGACAGGGGGTAGTGCCGCAACCTCCCCATTGACCCTGCCTTGAGTGTGACAGAGGGCGGTGCCCCAATCCCCCAATCGGCTCCACCCTGAGCGTGAATAGGGGTGGCATCGCAACCTCCCGATCCACCCTGCTCTGTGCATGACAGGGGGCGGCGCCCCAACTCCCCAATCGGCCCTGCTCTGAGCCCGACCAGGGACTGCACCTAGGGATTGGGCCTGCCCTCTGCCACCCGGGAGCAGGCCTAAGCCAGCAGGTCATTATCTCCAGAGGGGTCCCAGACTGCGAGAGGGCACAGGCTGGGCTGAGGGACACCCCCCTCCCCCCTGAGTGCACAAATTTTTGTGCACCGGGCCTCTAGTCCTATATAATAAAAGCCTAATATGCTAAGTATCTGGTCATCCATTCAACCAATCAAAGCATAATATGCTAATGATATGCTAAGGCTGCTCAATTGCTTGCTATGACATGCACTGACCACCAGGGGGCAGACAGTTGACTGGTCGACCAATCGCTATGAAGTGCACTGACCACCAGGGAGCAGACGCTCCGACTGGTCAGTTAGCTTGCTGCTGGGGTCTGCCTGATTGGGGTTGGGCGAGATGGGCTGGACACACCCTGGAGCCCTCCCATGGTCCCTCCCCGGCTGACCAACCTCCCATGTCCCTCTCCAGCCCCGATTGTGCACTGGTGGAGTCCCTCGACCTGGCCTGCACTCTCTCGCAACCCGGGATCCCTTGGGGGATGTTGGAGAGCCAGTTTCAGCACGATCCCACAGGCCAGGCCGAGGGACCCCACTGGTGCATGAATTTGTGCGCCAGGCCTCTAAGTGTTAAATAAAAGGCAGTATATTACTCTTTTAAGTAGCAAATTTTTATTGAAATTGATTTACAAGGTGACTTTATCATGTGACTCCCAATGTGACATAATGGATTTCCCAAAAGATGCAGAAAGAACTGCATATAACTATTTCTTATATCAATCATAAGGAAATTAGCATGTAACATTGGACTACAACTCACAGAAGGCATGGGCTTTAAGACAGATGTGATTGAGTCCATTTTCTAGTTCACTTCTAAAACCCTGGACAGGTTAGTTAATTTCTCCAAGGCTCATTTCTTCATCTGTTAAAACATTGATAATGGCTGTACTTACCTCATCAGGTTTAAAGATCAAATGAGATATTGTATGTAAAGTGTGTAATAATTCATAGCTCTTAAATTTTTTTTTCTGGTGTTCTAACTGGACAAGGAATTAGACTTAAAAACTCCAGAGCAATAAAAAATTAACTAGTCCCTAGATTATCCTTTTTTTATTAATGTTTTTTGGCTGGCACAAGGTAGCAGACATTTTAACATACATCCTACTAATTCAAATCTAAGCTACTTATTTATAAAATGATAGAGATAAGAGCTTTATTTAACAGTATTTGAACTTCTTTTTCGTATTTCTTTGTACTTGATATCATTAATGTTTAAAGTAGTAAAAAACGTTACGTCATTTAATTGCTGTCTAATTATCCATGGATTTTTTTAATAAAAATCATTTCAGAATGTTGAAGTAGATTCTAAAGTGAATCAGTTGTTAAATCGTAACAGATTATTGTAAAATTAAGAATCTTCACATAAAGTGAGCTCTGCTCCCTCTGATGTGTTGTGTAGGAGGAATGTGTTACCATATGCACACAGTGTTTGGCTTTTGTTACTAAAAATTCCATGACATCTTTTATCTTCCAAGAGGACTAGTTCTACTACCAGAGAACAGATTGGTTAGCATTTAGCATTAATTTGCGTTTACATTCTGAAATTGAGAATTAGAATATTGCCCTTTACTACTAAACTAATAAATTTCAGTAATTTATTTACTTGCGCTTTTAGATAAATACAAAACAGAAAACTACTTGAACCAGTCAAATATTTTTTTGTTTTTTTTAAATATATGTTTATTGTGGTAACGTTGGTTTATAACATATAAGTTTCAGGTGTGCAAAATTATAAATTGACATCTTAGGTACCATGCTCACCACCAAAAGTCTAGTTTTCATCCATCACTGTACAATAAAATTTTTTTAATTTAATAATATTTTCCTAATATATTACAAAGCTTATATCCTTGGAGTACTCACAAAAATTAACCTCATGTTTCTTGAATGCTTAGTCTTTGTCTTGCACAATATTTAGGTAGATTATGTGTAATTAATAGCATAACTGTCCTTTAAGGTAGATGACAGTATCACCATTTTCAGATGAGAAAACTTGAGATTCAAGAGATTACATTCTAATATATCCAAGGCCACATGGCTAATAAGTGGAGAGCTAGAGTCTGAACCCAGGTCTTATTCCCACATGTCATACTTCCCACTAGGCTATGTTATATCTATCTATAAGCTATGTGATGTAAAATGTTGGGGATTTCCCTATGTGATTTTAAACTTGCTATAGAACAATCAGAAGCAATTTAGTGGTGGCTGCTAGCCATTTGAGTTTTGTTTGAAAACAGTGCAGTTTGTACTTTATTGGTCATAATAAAGTCACACCAGATTTACTTAAATAATTTTAACCATAGAACCCAGTATGTGTCTTCTTTTTAGCTTTTTTTTTTAAGTAAAGCTTTTTTTAAAAAAAAAAAAAATGCATTTTAATTGAACATGGAAATTGCATAGACTATTTGACCAAAGTACAAACTGCTATTGAGTTGGTGACAAACTCTGTTCTTGTGGACTGCCAGGCTATTTAAGCTTTATTTTTCTCCTAAGCATCCTCTGCCTTTATAAAGCACTCTAGTAGCAATATTTGCTTAGCTTCTAATTTTGTTTTTGCTTTTGTGTTTTCTCTCTTTCTCTTGGTTATTCCTTTCCTCCTCCCGTGGCATTGTGTTTGCTCTTAACATGCATCACCTGTGAATACCCCCTGTGCTGACCAATCAGCTGTTGGTGAAGGGGGTGAATGAAACTCTGGTAGCTCAGAGGGTTGTTCCTGCTCTCATTACTCTCTCCAGTGACCCTGAAATGTAAGTGTGGTCCCTGCCTTTTACATTCAGCATCCTTTTCAAAATGCGCCTGTCAAGAAGTAACCATCAGCTTTTAAAGTCATTGAAAAATATACTTATCTCTTTAAAATAACAATATTGAAGTACACTTACTGATTAAACTTTATTATATTTAAGATATTTATGTATCTTTAGGTCAACTTTCACAGTAAGCTTAATTTGGAGGCCATTTATTTAAAAATATATATTAGTAGTAGCAGTTTCAATAAATATTTCCAAAACTTAAAAATGCTGATGGACTATTTCTTCCAAGCCAAGAAGGGATGCTCTGCTAATCTCACTAATATATTGTTACCAGTAAGTATAGTGGCATGAACCAAAGGCTTAACATTTAATGCTCGAGTGGGTGACTAAACCAAGAAAGGCCAATCAGTCTGCCTGCCCATCCTCAGTCACAGCTAACCCAGTTCTCATTCCAGTTTACCAAACCATTTTTTATTGCATGTTGACTGGTTTACAGCTGACTCTACGAGGCATGAGTGAAGCGTTAGTTGACAAGCGGGTTGCTCCGGCCCTTGTTACCTTGTCCAGTGATCCTGAATTGTGAGTTTCACAGACTGCGACCTTAAGTTATCCTGTCTGCCTTTTTGAGCATTCTTCTTGGTCTGCCTTTTTAAATTTTAATTTGTCATTGCTAGAGATTTAATACAGTATATTTACATTGTACTTACTTTGATATACATTTTAATAATGGTTATTCACCTCAAAGAAAGCTTCAGTTTCTTTCTCTTTGCATTCTAACAGCTCCGTTAGGATTGCCACAATTCCAGCCTTTGGCACTATTATGGAAACAGTTATTCAAAGAGAGGTAGGCAATGGTTGAAATTTATTTCTGTCTATATAGGGTTGAGGTGATGATAACACATTATCATACATGTACCTGGTTGGGGCTGGGGACAGGGAGCATCATACCTTTCAATTTATGTCTTAGTGTGGCCAGAGGAGGATCTCAGTATTTGAAAACATAATAGTCTGCCCAAAGTATATTATCATATCCTAAGGAAATCTCTAGTCTTTCTTCTCGATTAGAAAATTAAGTATAAACCAACTCTCAGATGTTAGGTATTGCAGTTTTGGATAATCCTTCAAATCACATCTAGTTCCAAAGCTTTCTGTTATCCACTAGATTCTAGACAGCCTGCATAAATTCCTGCTTGCCAGTTTGTACAGATGTGAAGACTACTTTGTCAGATCATTTTAGGAACACAAACCTATCTTGTGTCGCAAATGGAGGCTAGAGGGCATGTGTATGCTCCTGACTGTCATTGATGTCTTGCTGCAAGTTATAGTAGACTGGTACCTCGTTGCGGCACACTTCATATGACAACGCTCTGTCTGCCTGCTTCACACTACCACAGGCTCCTCCCTCACATTTTATTTTGATTTAGAAACTTATGTTTTAATTTCAACTTTGTTAGGTTTTATCTGCCACATTAACTGTGAGACCCTTCTCAAAATTAGGATCACAATTTCATTCTTTTATGAAATTTGACATGTCTTTATATAAATGAAAAACCCTATAGGATTAAAAGATAAATGATTTGTGGGCATATTACTTTGCCACTTAAATGCAAAAAAGATTTTGCATCTAATAGACATTTACCAAAAAAGAAAAACTATTTTGTAAGATCTCTTTGTCATGTAGATTTTGTTATAACAAAAATTAAACATCTTTGTAAGTTATGTAAAAAATGTTTTTCATTCTTCATTTATATATTTCACTGGTGAAGCACATTTAAAAACTACATCATTCTGCCAAGCTTGCAGTTTAGGCCGAATTTCAACATGTTCCTAAATCCTAAAATAAAAACGTCTTTTAGGGAAATGTGAGTAAGATGTAAGTCATTAGTGACTCATTGCTTTCGGAAGGTGAATAATTGGGTAACTTACACTGTGATTTATTTTAAGAATTATAATTTAGATACAAAATATTACTTATCTCTTTTTTCTAAATATTGTGGGATCTTTTTATTTGTTTTAACCATTTTTTCAGGTAATAGTTTTTATTTTCTAAAACAAAAAATGAGGAATCAGGCATAAAATGTAAAACCTTTTCCGAGTCAAGACTAAATAAGTACTTAATTTCAAATTTCTACTGCCATGTTGATATAAAATATTTGATGCAGCAAGTCATGTTTAATGTGTATCTTTCTACTCAATTTTTAATGTTCCATAAAATGACTGTACATATCCACTTTTTAAGTTGCTGGAAAGAGTGAAAATGCAGTTGGCTTCTTTTCTGGAAGATCCTCAGTATCAAGACCAATATTCTTTGCATATAGAGATCATAAAAACATTTGGGAGAGTTGGGCCTAACGCAGAACCAAGGTTCCGAGATGAGTGTAAGTTGCATTTTTCTACCTTTTTTCTTCAATTGTAATGTCAGATCAGAGAAGATTATCTTTATTTTGGCTGTTGGATCTATCCTAGAATATTTTTTGAAAGTTTACTTCTATTTTTAGAAAGCCTCCTATTTATTTATCTTTATTTTATTTGCAATTTTGAATCTTTGTCCAGTTTGCTCTTAAGAGAAAGGCTTCTGTAATGGCCTTATATAGTGTTTTTCCGATTTTCTTTGGCCACTGAAGATCAGTTGTAGAATTATGCACATCTGGGTTATCACATTTTTAACCATTTCTCTCCATCTGAGATGTTAAGAAGTGAATTTTTTTGCCTTTTTAAAAAGTTTATTTTTTAATGAACAACATAAACTGATGAACAAAAACAGATCCAGAGATAGAGAAGCATTGATCAGACCATCAAACCTCAGAGGGAAGGTAGGGGAGGGTGGGGGTAAGGGGGAGAGATCAACCAAAGGACTTATATGCAAGCATATAGGCCTAACCAATGGACACAGACAACAGGGGGGTGAGGGCATGAGTGGGGGGGATGGGGGGTAATGTGGGGATAAAGACACATATGTAATAACTTAATAAAAAATTTAATAAATAAATAAATAAATTATTTTTATTGTTGAAGATATTACAGATGTTGTCTTTTTGTCTCCATTGACTCCCTCCACTCTGCACCGCAAAAAAAAAAAAAGTGAATTAATTGGTACAGATGTCATAGCCCAGGACAGCACATATATAATGAAATGTTGAATTCTGGAGTATATTTTTGTCTCTTTTCTGAGATTTAGGAAGATTCTTAATTATAGCTTTTAACTGCTTTTAGACTAGGGTTTAAAATAACATATAGATTTGATTACTAGTTAAGCAATTTCAAGAGGATATTGAACAGTATGGTTGTTGAATTTTTAAGAAAAACATTTAGGGAAGGATTACCTCTGTAGTTGGTCAGAGAAGGAGCAGAAGGAAAAAAGAGGCCATGTGTCAATAGATAAAGAAGTTCAATGAAGGTAAGTTTTAAAAGGTTTGAGCAGAAATGAACTAGACAATCTTAGAGAGAGACTATCTTAGAGCCACCATTTTGGTGGCTCTGTTCATTAATTGGCCTCAGCATGCCAATGAATGAATTGGAATGTAAACAATTTCATTGGGAAATCATGAATGTTTGGAGTTTTTTATCTCCTAAATTTGTCTAGAGCTCCTGTGAATTATGTTGTTACTAATTTTCACACATAAAAAAGTCCCCTAAAAATGGCCGTTATTATCCTAAGTTTTTGTGGTGTTTTTTTGCCATTTACTAAGGCAAGCATAAAAGTTGTATTTATTGAGGAAGCAGGAGGTTTTTCTAGGAGAAGAGTGTGGCTTTAATATGCACAAACTCAATGTGAACATGAAAGAAATCAGTGTAGTTGGTCAGAAGTTTGTGTTTATGAATGGTGTTTAGGGTTTCCCAACCAAGCAGAGACTTGTGATCAACAAGGGGCCATGTGATCAACCATTTGATAATCACAGACCCTGCCATTTCTCTAGGAAACCCTGGCGTTAGGGGGAAATGGTATGTATTTAGAAGTCTCAATCTTAGGCAGTAGGGGAACTCAATGCTACTGAATTGGTTACTGTTTCTTGAGCCATCACTTTTATTTTAGCAGTAGGTTGCCTGTACTTTTGAAATTTTACATAAATGAATATTGAGATATAATGTATTGAGCCCACTGAGTGACTTAAAAGCACAACAACCAGTGCTTTTTGACATTGATCTTTGCCAAGAATTTAAGAAACTAGTTTTAGAAAGGTGTGAAATAATTTGATGTTGAAAAAGAAAACATATACTGTTTTTATCTTTTGTTTAATAGCAATGCTATTAAAAACCTGATTCTTATAAAGAAACTTATTTGTAAAGATAATAACATTAAAAGTAGGTTATTTACATTTGTTTATTTAGTTTTTATTTTTCAAATTGGGAAATTGAATTGCAGTGAGGCCAAATGACCTTTATACATGTTCATAATTAGGTCATAATGACAAGTGCTGCAGTCTATTTTTCCCAAGTATATTTTTCAGAAAGTATATTCTGAAAATTATACTTTCTTTCCTATTAAGGAAGAGAAAACATAGAACGTGGCTAGTCTTTTGAAACTAACCTAGAATTAAAATGAAATTTTATAAATTAAAATGAGAACTTATTTTTTAAGATGTATGAGTGTTGTATGTGTCTATTTGGATAAAAATGTAATACTTTTCTTTTTTCAGTTGTTATACCACATTTGCATAAGCTAGCCTTGGTGAACAACTTACAAATTGTGGATTCTAAAAGACTGGATATTGCTACCCATCTTTTTGAAGCCTACAGTGCACTTTCCTGTTGTTGTATCCTTGAATAATGTGTATCTGTATTTATATAACCAGTTTTACAGTGAACTATCTCTGTTGTTAAAGGTTAAGGAATAGAATTTTTTTCTTCAACTTACATAAGGATTGCAAAAAATTAAAAATTTGGTTTGACTTGCCCCACTCCTTATTCTAGCTGTCTCATAATTTTACAAGATAAGTTCAAGTCCTCTGTGCTTATATAGTTTTAAAAATACTGGCTAAACTTTTATTTATGTTAATCAGCTATATAACTGAGCAAGAAATGAATTATAGCTGAGGTTTCTGTTAATCAAAAGAAAGCCTTGTATGTGTCCTGGCAGTGGGTTTTTCAGTTAATGTTTAACCATCTGTATCCAGTGGAATACAATGAATTCCTCTTGAGAGATATCACTCATTGAAAAAGTACAGTGTACCCAGGCCGATGTGGCTCAGTTGACTGGACACTCCAAAAAGGTGGTGTGTTTGATTCCCGGTTAGGGCACGTATACAGGTTGTGGGTTCAATCCCCAGTCAGGGCACATAACGGAGGCAACCAATCGATGTTTATCTTTCTTTCTTTTTCTCTCTCTCTGTCTCTTTCTCTCTCCCTTTCTCTCCCTCTCCCCCTCCACCACTCCTTCCCCACCTTCCTCTCTTTAAAATCAATAAAAAAATAATAATAATAATTTGAAAAAGTCCAGTGCTGGCTGATCATCTCCAGTGGAGGGAAGCTCAGAGATCACCTAACATATCAACCACTGCATTTTATAAATGATTAAAGTAGAGCTTACATTAGTGAATTCTGTTTTTTTACCATTAAAAAGCAAAACTGTGCCCTAACCGGTTTGGCTCAGTGGATAGAGCGTCGGCCTGCAGACTGAAGGATCCCAGGTTCAATTCTGGTCAAGGGCATGTACCTTGATTGCAGACACATCCCCAGTAGAGGGTGTGCAGAGGCAGCTGATTGATATTTCTCTCTCATCGATGTTTCTAACTCTCTATCCCTTTCCCTTCCTCTCTGTAAAAATTCAATAAAATATTTTTTTAAAAAAAAAAAGCAAAACTGTGATTAGAACAAAGAATTTTAGCTATCCTCTTAAAGTTCTCTTTACTACTTAGGCCTCGAAAAATAAAACTGAGAATGAAGTGAAGGTAAAATGAGCAAAATGAACTCTAGCTTTTGGGCTCTCCCATTGAAAGGCAGGTGAGTTCAAAAAGGGGGAAATAAGAGATCAAAAAAGGAGTGAAAGTCTGGATACTCAAACAGAAATATAAAAGTACATGCTGGACACCATAATCAGAGAATTTGATTATGACAGAAAAGAAATGACAGTAGAGAGAGGTTTCTAGTGATTCATGGGAGAAAGTAGAAGGCAAAGAAAGAATTTCAGGATTAAAATTTGTGGTTTCATATTGTTTGTTTTTTAGCTGAATTTATTGGGGTGACATTGGTTAATAAAGTTATATAGGTACCAGTTATACAATTCTATAATACATCAACTGTATATTGAATTTCATATTGTTATATGCCAGTTTGAAGTAATAAACAAAGTGAACAGATAATTTTAAGTAAGACAAATATGTTCCAAATGCCACTGAAACTCATTGGCACTGGATTCTTGAGTGGAATGTTCTAATTTTGTTTATAATAAATCAAATGGAGAAAGTAGAAACTTAAAAGCTATTTGTTGGGGAGCTATTTGTACTTTTGGAAGTGTTAAGACTTGAAGTTGGATGCATGGTTGGGAGCATTTTATTTGGGAAATCTACAAATTATTCATCTGGCCAGTGTAAGCCATCTATATAATAAAGATGTAATATGCAAATGGTCATTACACTTTGACGCGTAACGACCAACCATGTAACGACCAGATCAGGAATCAGCAGGAGGGTGGGGCAGCGAGCTACAAGCAGGCTGTGGAGAGCTGCAGGTGGCGGCAGGGCAGCAAGCTGTGAGGGGGTGCGGGGGGGAGCTACAGGAGAGCGGCAGCGAGCTACTGGCACACGGATTCGTACACAGGGCTACTAGTCTTTTTATAATATAGATTTTAAAGTGAGCAGAGACACCATATTTTGATAATTTTGTGCCTCAACTCTCCATTAGTTCATCTTGTATAAGTTTAATTCTACTAAAAGGAGAACTTACTATTATTCTTGATTTATCTTGTTGGCATTTCAACTTATTAAAGATAGAGGAAGCAAAAAGAGGAAGCGATATTCTGAATTGGCAAGGAAGAATTTTTTAGTAATGGAGAAGTGACAGGCCCCTTATAGGAAAGTAGTAATGGCATGTCAGAGTTTGCATTTCAAAGAAAGAAAATATTGGAATGTTTATACCTGCTTCCTAGACTTTGTAAAACTAGATGTTTACTGAAGCAATAAGTCATGCATATTCTTAAATAGCAGAGAGTTTCAAAAGGAATACATATAAAGGAAAATGCGAAAGTCAAAAATTTTACTTCTGTAAAGCTAAATTTTCCAAGTGGCAAGGTAATGATTTCTAAAGAGCACAGAAGTCTGCATAGAAGGAATATTATTGTGGGTTTAAGCATGCACAGAATATTACTAAATACAGTAAAAAGTCTTTACACCAGTACAGTAAGGGGAGGAACCAACTTAACAATAGACCCTGTTCAAGTACTAAAAATGTTAGTTCTGCATGAGTCAGAGATTGTACTTATGTCAACAGGATGGTGTGGCCACTAATAAATCACATCGTTCCAATCTGTTCTGTTCCATTGCATTCTGAGCTGAAAGACCACAAGAGATTCCTATCAATACTGACATGATATTTTAATAAGGACACAAAATAACTATAGTGTTTAACATTCAGCTTAGTAATAAATCAAGAAATCATATTTATAAAATTTTTGAAGAAATTTAAGAAGGTTGAACCAGAGAAGAGATAGCTTGGGGATGAAAAGATAATTCAAAAATAATTTTAAAGGTTGTTATTAGATATGAAAAGTTTAGGCACACTGTAACTAAGGTGCAGGACTAACATTAACAAGCAGAGGTCTCAGGCCGATTTTGTGTATTAGACTTTCTAATGGAGCTATCTAAAAATGCAATTTTTATTTATTTATTTTTTTGTTAATCCTCACCTGAGGATTTTTTCCATTGATTTTCAGAGAGAATGGAAGGAAGGGACAGTGGGAGAGAGAGAGCGAGAAAGGGAAACATCCATGTGAAAGAGACACATCGGCCGAAACCGGTTTGGCTCAGTGGATAGAGCGTCGGCCTGCGGACTGAAGGGTCCCAGGTTCAATTCCGGTCAAGGGCATGTGCCTGGGTTGCGGGCACATCCCCAGTGGGAGATGTGCACGAGGCAGCTGGTCGATGTTTCTCTCTCATCGATGTTTCTAACTCTCTATTCCTCTACCTTCCTCTCTGTAAAAAATCAATAAAATATGTTAAAAAAAAAAAAAAAGAGACACATCGATTGGTTGCCTCCCAACACTGGGCACGGGATAGGGATTGAACCTGCAGCCCAGGTATGTGCCTTTGACTGGGAATCGAACCCTCGAGCCTTCGTTATATGGACCCACGCTCTAACCACTGAGCAACCGCCTAGGAAAAAATGATCTCTCTTATGAAACTGTGAATGTCCTGTCATTGTTAGCAGTCAGGGGCCCTATGACCATCATTCACTGATGAAGTAAAGGTGATTCCTAATATGAAATAGTACTAAATGACCTCTAAGTCTTCAATCCTTAAGAAAGATTATTTGATTCCATGGGGAAAAGGTAAAACCAAACAGTGGGTAGAAAAAGAGGAGAGTGAATTCCCTCTTACATCCAAATAAGACCATCTTCAATTTCTTAATCCATGTGCATATTTCTAGATCTGAGTCTCAACTACTAATCCAAAGGTCACTCAGACTTCTGCCTTGGTGGTCCTTTCCCCCTATCTAGAAAACAAGACTACATGACCATTAGTTTGTAGCCCTCTCTATGTCTATAGGGGTTTGGTTTATAAGTCATTCATTATATATAGGAACCTTACTTATATATAACTAGAGGCCCAGTGCACAAAAATTTGTGCACTCGGGAGGTTCCCTCAGCCTGGCCTGTGCCCTCTCACCGTCTAGGACCCCTCGGGGAATGTCCACCTGCTGGCTTAGGCCCGCTTCCCAGGGGATCAGGCCTAAGCTGGCATTCAGACATCCCTCTGGCAGCCTGGCAGCCCTCTGGGGATGTCCACTAGCTAGCGGGGAATAGGCATAAGCTTCAGTCGGACATCCTTAGCACTGCTGAAGAGGCGGGAGAGGCTCCCGCCAACACCACTGTGCTGGCAGCCATCAGCCTGGCTTGTGGCTGAGCAGAGCTCCCTGTGAGGGAGCACACTGATCACCAGGGGGCATCTCCTGCATTGAGCGCCTACCCCCTGGTGGTCAGTGTGTGTCATAGTGACCAGTCATTCCCAGTCTTTCTGCTGTTAGGGTCAATTTGCATATTACCCTTTTATTATATAGGATAGAGGCCTGGTGCACAGGTCGGGGCTGGCTGGTTTTCCCTGAAGGGTGTCCCGGATCAGGGTGGGGGTCCCGCTGGGGTGCCTGGCCAGCCTGAGTGAGGGGATGAGGGCCGTTTTCAGGCTGGCCACACCCCCTTCAGGGTGAGGTCCCCACTGGGGTGCCTGGCCAGCCTGGGTGAGGGGCTGATGGCTGTTTGCAGGCTGGTCAAGCCCCCCTGTGGGGACCCTCACCCCATGGGGGTGTGGCCAGCCTGGGTGAGGGGCTGAGGGCTGTTTGCAGGCTGGCCAAAGCCCCTTCAGGGTGGGGGGGGGGGTCCTGCTGGGGTGCCTGGCCAGCCTGGGTGAGGGGCTGAGGGCTGTTTGCAGTCTGGCCACAGCCCCTTTGGGGTGGGGGACCCTATTGGGGTTCCTGGCCAACATGGGTGAGGGGCTCATAGCCGTTTTCAGGCTGGCCACGCCCACGGGCTGGAAGCAGGTATCAGGGATTTATTTAACTTCTATAATTGAAACTTTGTAGCCTTGGTCTGGCTGGAAGCCTGGGTTGCCCCTGGCAACTCAGGCTCCCAGCCCCTCCTTGAGCGGAGGCCACGCCAACTGGAAGCAGGTATCTGGGATTTATTTATCTTCTATAATTGAAACTTTGTAGCCTTGAGCGGAGCTCAGGGTTGGCCAGGGTATGGCAGGAAGCTTGGCTTCCTCCATCGCCAGGGGCAACCTAAGCCACCTGCTCACTCCAGCTCCATGGCCACCGCCATCTTTTTGACGGTGTGAGGGAGTGACAGTTAATTTGCATATTACTCTTTTATTAGATAGGGTAAACCCAAAATCCTTCAGTGTATGGGATGATGCTCTAACCAATGGGCAACACCAGCCGGGGCCAGTGTTCTTTTTTTATTAAATCTTTATTGTTCAGATTACATTTGTTCCTCTTTTTTTTTCCCCCCTTAACTCCCCTCCTCCCAGTTCCCGCCCACCCTCCGCCCTCACTCCCCACCCACTGTCCTCATCCATAGGTGCATGATTTTTGTCCAGTCTCTTCCTGCATCTCCCATTCCCCTTTGCCCCCCAAGAATAGTCAGTCCATTCCCTTTCTATGTCCCTGATTCATTATAATCACCAGTTCATTCTGTACATCAGATTATTTATTCACTTGATTCTTAGATTCACTTGTTGATAGATGCATGTTTGTTGTTCACAATTTGTTTCTTTACCTTTTTCTTCTTCCTCTTCTTAAAGGATACCTTTCAGCATTTCGTATAATACTGGTTTAGTGGTGATGAACTCCTTTAGCTTTTCCTTATCTGTGAAGCTCTTTATCTGACCTTCAGTTCTGAATGATAGCTTTGCTGGATAAAGTCATCTTGGTTGTAGGTTCTTGGTATTCATCACTTTGAATATTTCTTGCCATCCCCTTCGGGCCTGCAAAGTTTCTGTTGAGAAATCAGCTGACAGTCGTATGGGTATTCCCTTGTAGGTAATTGAGTCTCTTTCTCTTGCTGCTTTTAAGATTCTCTCTTTGTCTTTTGCTCTTGGCATTTTAATTATGATGTGTCTTGGTGTGGTCCTCTTTGGATTCCTTTTGTTTGGGGTTCTCTGCGTTCTTGGACCTGTAAGTCCATTTCTTTCACCAGGTGGGGGAATTTTTCTGCCATTATTTCTTCAAATAGGTTTTCAATATCTTGCTGTCTCTCATCTTCTGGCACCCCTATAATTCTGATATTTGTACGCTTGAAGCTGTCCCAGAGGCTCCTTACACTATCTTCGTATTTTCGGATTCTTTTTTCATTTTGCTTTTCCAGTTGGGTGTTTTTTGCTTCTTCATATTTCAAATCTTTGACTTGATTCTTGCACTCCTCTGGTCTGCTATTGGGTGTCTGTATAATATTCTTTATTTCAGTCCATGTATGCTTAATTTCTAGTTGGTTCTTTATCATAGCATCGAGGGTCTCATTAGTTTTCGTGAGGCTCTCATCAGGTTCATTGGCAGCTTCTAGCACATTATTGCAAGCCCTCAAAATTGCGTTTTTTAGCTCTATATCCTCCATTTCTGTCATGTTTTTTTGTCTCCGCATTTTTTATGCTTTCTTGGTGCACCCCCTTGTGGTCTTTGTGCGCAGTCTTGTTCTAGTTGAGCCTTGATTGTTGTGCTTAATACTAGAGGGATTTGACCACCAGGCCGACTGGCTGTGAGAATCAGCTGTGTGTGCCGCAGGAAAACTTCTGTCCTCTGGAGAGGTGCTAATCTAGCCTTTGCCTGAGGCGATCCAGCAAATAGCTCTGCACAGGGCTTGGGTGGGGCGGGATCAACAGGGCGGGTGGAGGGAGCAGTTATGGCTGCTCTCAGTTCCGTTCCCAGAGGCTCTGCTTCTCAGAACCCCAGCAATGGCTGCAAACCTCGGAGAGAAAGCTGCCCTCACGTTCCAACTGATGCCAGACAATCCCGCTTCTCCCGTTTGAGTCTGAGTCCCTAGAGACTCGCCCGGATCTGGAGCTCAGAGTCTGAGACTCCCTCCTGATTGAAAACGACAACCGCGCCCTCAGCCACCAGCCCACTTTGCGCGCGCACCACCACACCTTTATATTTTCCACACTGCGCCTCCTCTGAGCCTCGGTATGCTGTTGTCTTTCCTTCTATTTGAAGTGTCTCTCCTCAGCCAGCATTCCTGTGGTTCTGGGTGATGTCCGTTCCGTCTTTTAGTTGTATTTTTGAAGTGGTTGTTTGCGGCAGCAATCTCCGGTGTTTACCTATGCCGCCATCTTTCTTCAGTGTATGGGATGATGCTCTAACCAATGGGCAACACCAGCCAGGGCCAGTGTTCTTACTTTCTATACTCATTTTACTCATTTAAACATCCAATTAAATTGCATGAATATTTATATAACATGTAATTGTGTAATGTTACAATAATGAATACCACTGGCAGATTTGTGGGAATAAAATCAGTTGACACTTGATAAGCAACTGTTGCATAAAGGATTCTCAAGCAACAAATGAGAATCATGCTTGCAGAAGTCTATTTACTCTAGGTGATCTACGTGCCATAGGCATTATTTAAGAGAGCTGAATTGGACATATTAGTTGTGTGGGGTTTTTTTTTTAATTACCTTAACTATGTGTCTCAAGTCATATCAGAGGACTTAATGGTTAATCACTTTTTACCTGGTCTCAGATGTTTGCGCACTGACATGGAACATCTTTCTCCAGAGCATGAGGTAAGCTACTATGATGATTAAGCCACTGTGATCATCAGTGTTGTGTTCATATGTTTTAATATCTCCTGTACAGATTTTTATTCCTCTTTATGTGAGGCATGATTATAATATGCTGCACTTAGTTTTTTAAAAATTACTTCAATGTCCTTTTATGGATTTATTTACTAATTGTAAGATGTGGAGCAACTCCTTTAACATCTTTGAGCTTGTTTCATTCTCTAAAGTAGGGATTACATACTTTCCTTCACTAAATATAATCAGAATTTAATAAAATAATGTACATGAAATGCTTTTAATCTATAAAATGCTATACAGTGTCATCTCTGATCATCAACTTTCATTCAGTTTGTCTATTTCCTTCAAAACCTTGTCATTCATTTCTTACTATTGGCCCAGTGCATGGATTTGTGCACATTGAAAGGAAATTAATTAGAAGAAATATTTTAATATTGCTATTCACCATTTATAATAGAAGTGTTAAAGATGAAAGAAATTAGTAAAATGTACATGAAAATAATATATAAATTAGTAAACAATAACAACATGATATAACAACAAAGACATGATATGAAAACAACAAAAACATGATATAAAAACAACCAAATGATGATATTAAAACAATAAAAACATGATATAAAAATAGCATTGAACATTGATAAATCTCCATTTTCTGGCTAATGAAAAGAAAATAGAATTCTACCAAGTCTCCTATCTACCTACTTTAGGACTTCTGTGAGAATCAAATGAGATGAGGCATGTAAAAACGCTTCACATACATTTGGTTAAACTGTAAATGTTTGCACCTGGCTATAAAGCAAGTCAGGTTCCTGGACTGAAGAAACTCCAAGGAGGCTAGTCGCTAGGAAGAGAAAGCCGGGCGTTGCTACGTGATGTCATTACCTGGTGCCCACAGCGACCCTTTCCGGGCTGGACTGGGCTGTGGGCCACATTTTGTGCCATGGGTTCTTGGCAGCATTGGCTACGATTTGGTGGGGTGTCGCTCCAGGGTGGTGGTGGGGCCTGTGTCCCACTTGGGGGAAGCTGAGTGTTGGTTTGTCGGTGCCAGGTCCGTGGTGCCATTTATTTTTAAATGGCCAGTGTGTGTCATGGCAGCTCCTGCATTGAGCATCTGCCCATTAGTGGTAAGTGCGTGTCATAGCTACTGGTCGGAGGGAAGGATGGACACAGCCTTTTATATACAGTGGGGCCTTGACTTACGAGTTTAATTCGTTCCGAGACCGAGCTCGTTAAGGAACTCGTTAACTCAAATTACTCTATCAACTCGATGCAAAAAATCAGCCGAGAGACAGCTGTTATCTCAAAAAACTCGTTAGTCGGGACACTCGTAAGTCAAGGCCCCACTGTATATAGATTCTATATCTGCAACCTGTCTTTCTATAGCTTTTATTTAATCTGTTATGGTTGACTCTCCCTCTTAAAGGAAGCAGAACAAAATAAAAACAAAAACTTTCCTTCATACCTCCCCAAATCTCTTTCCCTCTCCTTAGTCTGCTCACTGTGTCAACTTGCATAATGCCTGTTGGTATACCATATTCATTACCATCACACTAATCCAGTGAACTGTTCTTCCTAAGATTGCTGATGATCAAAGTGAAAGGACACTTTTCAGATCTGATAGGACTTATATAGGAGTCCATACCCTTTTCATCCATATCTTGTCAACAGTTGGTATTCTTAAGACTTTTTAGGTTTGTTTTGTTTTGTTGTTTTTTAAAGATACGTTTTTATTCATTTTCAGAAAGGGGAAGGGAGAGGGAGAGATGGATAGAAACATTAATGATGAGAGAATCATCAATTGCTGTCTCCTGCACACCCTCTACTGGGGATCAAGACTGCAACCTGGGCATGTGCCCTTACCAGGAATTGAGCCATGACCTCCTGGTTCATGAGTTAATGCTCAACCACTGAGCGACACTCAAGACTTTTTAATTTGATGGGTATAAAATAGTGTCTCATTATGGTTTTTATTTGCACTTCTCTGTTTATTGTCGAACTTGAGCATCTTTTATATGTTTACTGTATAGACTAGTTATGTTCTTCAATCAAAGCCTGTTTAGTTTTTTTACCCATTTTTCATTTGGGTTATCTTTTTTCTGTTATTTCTTCAAAGTTTGTTATATATTTGGAATACCAGTATTTTATTAGTTTTGTGAATATCTTTTTCAGTTCGTGATATGTCTTTTCACATTTTTGGCATTGATCATTTCCAAAAGACAGTATCTCCTATACTTCTAAAATGTTTAAAAGTTGTATTTTTTTATTTAATTCTTAATCCATCTAGAATTGATGTGAGGTAGTGCTCCAGTTACATTTTTTTTTCTCTCTGTGGATAAGCAGTCGTCCCATTATTGTCTATTGAACAGCTGATCCTGTCTATACTGATTGGCAGTGCCACCTCCCTCATGCATAGAGTCTCCATGTGTGCGTGTGTCTGTTATTAGGGGGCATTCTTTTCCATTGGTCTCATGGTCAGTTACTAAAACAATGATATACAGTCTTCATACAGTGGCCTTGTTAAAAAGTCCTGAAACCTACAAGGGCAAGTGCAGCATTGCATTGTGGCCTTTTTCTAGGACTGTTCATGACCCTTAGCTTTTTCATATAAATTTGAGCATTATCTTAACAGGTTCTAAAAAAAATCTCATTCAGATTCTTATTGAAATTGAATTCATTCTAAATTAATTTGGGGAGATATCATCTTCATGATTTTAAGCCAGAAAATGTTATAGCCTACATTTATTTAGATGTCTTTCAATAAAGTTTTATAATTTCATCTGAGAAAATGTGACACCTTATATTTATATTATAATGCTATCGTTTTTAGGATTATATATTTTTTAACCCTTTGTTTTTGTATGGGAATACATATAACTTTTGTATGTTGAATGTAAGTCTGGCCAACTTGAGAAACTTTAGTATCCTACTAAAATGTCTCTGGATTTTTGTGTGTATGTTTTATATATAGAACTGTCATCTGCAAAGAATATAGTCTTTTTTTTAATACTTTATTTTTTTATTTTTATCTTATTATAGGATCTGTATTGCTATCCCTTTTTCACTTCTGATATTAACTTGTTTTTTGCTTTCTCTTTTAAATAGTTTTGATAAGAATTTATTGATTTTATTAATTTTCCTAATATTGAACTTTAGGCTGTGTTGTTTTTTTTCTCTATTCGTTTTCTATTTTATTGATTTCTATTTTCATCTTTATTTTTGCTTTCTTTAGGTTTAATTCTTTTATATTTTTCTGATTTCTTGAGGAATCTTGGATTTACTTTTAACTATTTTTATTTATGTAACTTTTTAACTTTTCTTTATTTCTAACACATCAATTTAAGGCTGCTCAGAACCTTCATGTAACATTCTTCATCTTGGCCTTCTTACTCAGTGTTCTTTCTAAAGCCCATATCACCTTCTAATATACAATCTAATTGATCTGTGCTTTTGTGTTTATTGTCTAGAATATAGGAATATAAGCTCTTCACAAGGAAGGAATGTTGCTCGTTTTATTTGCTGCATTCTCTATGTTTTAAAAAGTTCCAGGGACATAGTAGGTGACAAATATGTGTTGTTTAGTGACCTCCATTCCCAAACACAGGCCAAGAATATTCAGGAATGCCATTTGTTTCTGGCATGGTTGCTAGCAATAGGAGCAGCAGCTCCTTAGACCCCTCCACCCTTTCCATCACTACTCCGTCTCCCTGCAAAAATGATGTGAACTCTTGGACCCCCAATGTATAGTATCCCAGACTAGTAGCCACAGACCTACTAGGGCTCTGCTGTAAACATTAAAATAGAGCACCTTGCTTTTTGCAACGTGGAAAAAGCGAAGATATATAGAATAGAACAGCTTTTACTGAGAAAATGTGTGTGGCCATGGTAGGCATATATGTTAAATGTATAGATGTATACATATTTTACTCTTAACATTAGATGGTGGGGGAAACTAAGGAAGAATGGGAATCAGATTTAGAAGGAAGGTTAGTGAAAATCAAAATGAATTATTGTTATATGATTGAGATCTTTTAACACTATTTCTGCACCTGATTTAGAAACCTAATGTGAATTCCTTTAACAAAGTAACTGTGAAAACTTTACATTTTTAAGTAACATATTAGCTTATGGGAATATTAAAAACTTTAGATTAACCATAGCGTTTCACTATGTCAACTGTATTTCACTAAAGTTATTTTTTTAATCAGGTTATTTTAAGTTCCATGATAAAAGAATGTGAACAAAAAGTAGAGAATAAGACTGTCCAAGAGCCTCAAGGGTAAGACATTAATTCCTTTTTAAAGACTTCACGTTAACCTTAAATTCTGTAAATTTTCTATATGTGGTCATGGTGTTTTATTTTGTGTTATTTTGTAGTCAATTATTTGGCAGATATGAACATTCTTTAAATTAGCAGTTCTCAAATGCTAGTCCATAACCCACCTGTATCAGAATTATCAGGAGAATTTAAAATTCAGATCTCTGCCCCATAATCTGTGCCCTCCTCTCAACATTCTCATTCAGCCTAGAGATGTGTATGTTTAAAAGCTTCCAGAGTTTATACGTGCTGGATTTGGGAACCACTGGTCAAATAGCTTCTTAGAAATTTGTGACAGCAGTTTGTAAGCTGTAACTTGACAAATTGCATAAAGGATTATAAACTTGTGCTTCTAACCAAGCTAATTAGAATTCAGAGATCCGATGGAATGAAAATACAAACATAGATATGTAGGAGTGAAGTTGGGCATTGAGGAGAGAAAGTACAGTGGGGCCTTGATTTACGAGTTTAATTCATTCCGTGACGGAGCTCGTAACTCACATTACTCATATGTCAAATCAAAAGTGAACGAGTGAGACGTGTGATGCTGGGCTGATGTTGTGGTGTTCACTGTGACGTTCGCTGCGCCAACTAGCGGTGGGGTATCTGAAGCTGGCTCGGAACCCGAATTTTAGCTCGCAACTCAAAGCAAAAAATTGGCCGAGAGACGGCTCGTATCTCGAAAAACTCGTTAGTCGGGACACTCATAAGTCAAGGCCCCACTGTAATTTGCAAATAGACTGAGTGTCCTTTTAGCTCTGGCTGAAGTAACCTTGAGCAGTTCATCTAAATGGACACAGTTACATAAAAAACTCAAAGGTGTTTTAAAGCTGACTGCCAGGAGTAAGTGTTTCATCCTGTCAGGCTAGGTGTAGACACACACACACACACACACACACACACACACACACAGCCTAATGAGTTAGGTAATAGAATTATTTTCATTTTTCAGATGAGGATTATATTACAAATGAGATTAAATAACTTACCCAGGGTCACACAGCTGGTAAGAGACAGAGCCAAGATTCAGTCTCATTCCTGACTTGCTCCTAACTACTACACAATATTGCTTCCTTTAATATAAAGGATGAAGCTAAAAGCTCCTGACCTCGTATGGTACATAGAAACGCCTCCCCATACATATTAGTTTCCCTTTTGTGATACCAGTTCATAATGTATTAACTAAAGAAGTAGAAAAAATTGATATTTTAGTTTTGTAATTGATTTACAATAATTTTAAACTTTCTTCTCTAGCTCAATGTCAATTGCTGCAAGCTTAGTGAGTGAAGATACAAAGACGAAGTTTTTGAACAAAATGGGCCAATTGACAACATCAGGTGCCATGTTGGCCAATGTGTTTCAGAGGAAGAAGTAAAAGCCAGAAAGAAGTCCCCAGTAGACACTATGATGGACCTCAAGCAGACTGGTTCCTTGTACTTGAAGTACTTGCCTTTTTTATTGCTTTGTTTTATGTTCTTGAATTATAATTTTATCCTAACCTCCAAAGATATTTGCACTGCTTTTGATTATTACTGTATACCTGTTAATTTTGGAGTTATAACTGTGGTGATAGGAAATTGAGTTGCTACTCTGTACCAAGTAAGTCCCTCTTCTATGTTCCTGTCCTTAAGAATATTTTTTTTATATATATATATATAGTGAAGAGGGGTTTTTGTTTTGTTTTTTAATTTTTGGATGGGATATTGGCAAATATCTGTATTATACACTAAGCTATTACAATGGTACTTAAAATAATGTAAATTTGAAGTCATTGTTATAAAGTAATAAAAGTGGAGATTACTTAAGTATTTAAATTATGAAAAAATAATGCAGACTTTTTATTGTTTCTTAACTGACTAGAAAGAGCCACCAGCATTACTCTGTGCCTTTTGGACTTCAGTTTGTGTGTCTGTGGGAATTGTGTGCATTCCATTCACACAGTATTTATAGCGCTGTGATGAAGTTGAATTACAGATCCTGCAGTACATGGATAATAATGAAACTTTCAACATTTCAGAGCTCTCCTGAATATTCTTTAAGTGCTATTTAAACCTCCCCAGCACTCACATGCATATTATGGACTTACCTGAGGAAAGACAACACATAAACATGGGGAGTGGTAACCAAGGTGAATTTACAAACTGCTGTGTAGTAGATTTAAATATTAAAAAATAAATGTAAGTAAGAAGAGCTAATAATTGTGAAAATTTTCCCAAATTTGAAATACAGAAGAAAAAAATGGTTCAAATCTGAAATTGAACACTTATTTATGTAAAACATTTTATTTAAGGTATTTTCTAATGATTTTAATTTTACAGATTATCTTTTCATTCTGCGTGTTACAGAGAAGTACCTTTAAGTTAAGGACTGTTCTCTTTAAGCTTTGGGGGCTGTTCTTTTCCCTGTAAGCTAAAAATGCATTGGCTAAATTATTATTGGTTAGTTAACACCTTGTCCCTTACAGTCAGTGATTGTTCTTGTATTTGATGTATATTACATAGAGTCTAAGTCAGTGTACAGGTCCCCTGGAATTTGACAGTTGTCTATAAAGTAACGCATCTTGAAGTAGAAAAGAGTGGTACTGGACTTAGAAGGGGGGAGATTGGTTTGAGGGGTTAATGTGAGGCCTTTTTGAAAAAATGATATTTTAATAAAGAATTCTTGTTTGAGCACAGTAATTGCACATGGGTGATTCTCATGTTTGTTGAATAAACTGGTTTCATATACTTGGAACACAGTTGGATTACATTCATTTTCTGAAAAGCTACCTTATCACACATTCAAGCTTATAAATCAGTTGACATAAGCAAAGCCATTTCACAAGTTCATTCTGAAATCATTTCTTTTACCGACAGTGTAATAATTGTTAACAAACTAGTCTTTCTGAAAACTGTTGGATTCTAGGCATTCCTGAGAAATTGAAAGTGGCTACCTTTCATGTCAAAAATGTTGATCTATTATAAATAAAATGTTTTGCATACTTGTTTTGTTTTTGGCTATGTGTATTTACTTCCATTTTTGAAACACTATGTCTTTAAGCAAAAGGAAATGAGAAAACATATACTCATTAAAATCTACTAATATGTTATTTTAGGAATATAATCTATACGAATTACCTATTTAATTTACTTTTACTAAAAAAAGATCGTTGCTATAAAATTAATACATTTTCAGTGATGACTTAAAGAAAAATGTTTAAATATTCATTTGCTTTGAACTATAGCAGAATAAGTATGTTTGTTACCAGGTAAATAAATGTAATGTATTTTTATTGTGATAACTTTTATTAATTTGTGAATCCATTTATCTAATTGCTAATGGTTTTTTTAAAAGCCATTAGCTAACTAGATATATTTTATACAATATATTTTGAGTCTCCTGTATATTATAAATATCTAAATGTCAGTAGGACTTCACATTTATTTTCATATTGATTTTTATACTAAAATATGGATTCTTTAAAGACAAGACAGACACTAATCACTGAGATTGTGTTCTTCCAAACAGGCCATAAAACTCCCATACTTACTTTTTTAAAACAAATTAAAACGGCACAAGTTTAAGTATGCAACTTAACAGAAAGCTGTTTGCCAAATAATGAAAGGCCAATTTGAAATTATGCCTATTTCAAAGGCAAGCCAGAGCTTTAAATTTTTCAAACAGCCACAAGTGCCATAATCAGCAATTTTGCTGAATTATTCCAAGAACGATGCTCGAATGAATAGTAGCAATATCTAACTCTATACATAGATGTCTTTGACCTTTATTTGCATCAGTCCCTGCTTTGGAAAGATTACTTTTCTTAACATCAGATTAATTTACAATCTAAAATTGTGAGTAAGTGAATTTTTTTTAATGCATTTTTATTAATTTCAGAGAGGAAAGGAGAGGGAGAGAGAGAGAGAAACATCAGTGATGAGAGAGAATCATGGATCGGCTGCCTCCTGCATGCCCCCCACTGGGGATCGAACCTGTAACCCGAGCATGTGCCCTGACTGGGAATCGAACTCGTGACCTCCTGGTTCACAGGTTGATGCTCAACCACTGAGCCACGCCTGCCGGGCTGAAATTATGAGTAAGTAATTTTAATGGGATTTCAATTCAAGGTACTATGAAATTTCTTTTTCTTACATAAATTAAAAATTGGTTCAAATAAATGGTCTCTGATAAAGTTTGGAGAGGTAAAATCAGTATGTATTGAATTGACTTTTCATGACTCCAGTTTTTATGATAATCTGTGTTTGACCATGATTTGAACTTTAAGGACAGATACTACCTTGTTCATCTGCGATAGCAAACTAGAGCTAATATTTTGTGTTGATTACTTGTTTCTTAACTATTTTTTGTGTAAAGGATGTAAGGGTGTCCCAAAAAAATGTATGCACATTTTAACAGCTGATAGCTCAATTTTGAAAATCAAATGTATTTTAATAAACACTGCCTTTATAATTATTAAAAATTGTGTATACATTTTAGGGAGACACCCTTTGTATTTAAAGAGCTTTGTAATTAGCAATTTTAATTACTAAAATTCTTCAAACTAGGCAACACAATTCCATCTTTATTTTGGATGTTAATTCTCTTATAAGCAAACTATGAATTCAGCCTTTCATGTGACTAGATATGTTTGAAAGTTCTAAGGCAAATTTACAGTGCGTTTGTTTTTGTTACTATTTTATTTCAGTGCATTTAAAAAATAGCAGATTAAAGATATATGCTACTAATAAAAACTGATAAATGTATCTGGAAGATTTGTGCACACTGGCAAAATAATTGAGTTTTAGACAGTTTCCATTCTACCTAAGAATGTCCTGTGTGCCTTTCACCTGTGGAGTCAGCGCTTTAATCATAATTTCAGCGGCGTGTCTGCTCATTCATATTTTCCCTTCAGAACTAACTGCTGGAAACTGCTTTGATTGCCTTCTTTAATATATAAATATATCCTATCTAATAATAGACAAACCTTTGCTACGCTTCCCATTGGCTAATCAGGGTGAAATGCAAATTAACTGCCAACAAAGATGGCGGTTAATTTGCATACGTAGGCGCAATGCTGGGAGTCAAAAGGGGAAGGACGGAAAAAGCTGCCTGCTGCTGATGGTGATCAGAAACCCAGGCAGCAGGCAAAAGCCAGGTGGCAGGGCCGCCTTTGCCCTGCCCCCTGGCCAGTGATCAGAGAAGCAGCTGCCTCTTCCCTGTCCCCCCACCCCCACAACCAGTGTTCGGAGAAGTACCTGTATATTTTTTTTTCAAAGTACCTGTATTTTTAATAATTTCTTGACATGGTAAAAGAATTTTACATTACGATCCAAGGGTGGTGGGGTGAGCAGAAGGAGCAGCAGAACAATCCCACAAATAAAAAGGGAAACAGAAATGCATGGTGGAAGGGATTTGAAGGGTGGGTAGGGGCATTGCCCAACTAAAATGCAAATGGTTTGTTACTGAGTACTATTCATGGGAAGACAGCATCCTGACTCCTTCTCTGTACAGCATATTGGGAGTAAAAATGATGCATCCAGGTGGAAATATGATTAGGGGTTGGAAGACAGGGAAAGAAGAAGTCAGAAATAGACACTGAGAGAGTCACTGGCTGGCTGGCTGCAAATACTGACTCTCCAGTAGTGATAGAATAAAAAAGTGGAGGATATCTCTGGAAGATTCAAGAGATAGGGGGCAACTCTTCTATGGTTTTGACTTGCCCAGCAGATTTCCACATACACACGTGTACACGCCTATGTTTGCATGCACACACATATACACATAACTGACTGCCCTCCCTGGAAGCACAGAAGAAGAAGTTGCCCACCTTTGGTCCAGGCACCAGTGGCTGGCTGCAGCCCAGGAGACGGACAAGCCACCCGCTGAGGTCCCAGGCTGCAGCCACCCAGAGAAGCTGCCAGCCCTGTGGTCCAGGGCGCCAGCGCCTGTGGCCAGGGAAATAGGTTCCCTCTTCTCCTACTGCAGTCATTACTTCAATGTTCCCCTTCTGAATTTCTCTCCTGTGCTGCAATCTAACTCCACTTTTCATCAGAAGGATACAGAACGGAGAGAGCAGTGTTAAAAGCTTACATTTTTAAGCCGGTAAGGTTGGTACTTAAACATATAAATGGAAAACTAGAGTCCTTAAGGTAACAAAGGCTACAAAGGACAGGGACAGCGCATGACCTATTATATCCAGCAATCCATATGGGGACTGAAAACTTTGCAATGATGACAATTAGTGAAGATATGAATCAACTAAAATAATGGACAGGGACAATTCTTCCATCTTTGAAAATATCTACATCAAATCTGTTTAAATAGATTTTCATCTGCATAATATAACACATTCTGACAAGACCACCACCACCACCAATGTAGGATAAACATTTAATAACTGAGGGACCCCCACCGAGTGCACAAATTTTTGTGCACCAGGCTACTAGTATATATATATTTCAGAGAGGAAGGGAGAGAGAGAGAAATATTAATGATGAGAGAGAATCATTGATCAGCTGCCTCCTACACGCCTCCCACTGGGGATCGAACCCACAACCCGGGCATATGCCCTTGACCGGAATTGAACCTGGGACCCTCAGGCTGACACTTATCCACTGAGCTAAACCAGCAAGAGCTTTGATTGCCTTCTTGGTTGTTTATTTGCATGTTTAAGAAAAAAACTTTAAATAAAAATTCCTTTTCACTATAAGACCAATCAATTATAAAATACACAATAGTTAGTGTAAATGTAGCACAATATAAAATAAATTTATTATGTTTTTATTGATAGTATATAAATAATTCCTGTTCAGTGCAGTGAGGAATGTAAATTATTTGCTTTTTCCGAAGAGTCTTTAATAATATCTGGAGAATTCTGTCCAAAGCATATCTACATGAACACTCTATTACTATTTTAGTTTCTTTTATCTCATAAAGACTAATCCATTATATTGATTTCCATTAGATAATTGCATAAATAGATTTCTTGATGTGTATAAGCTGGCATTTCATGTTGTGTGTTTCAGGAACTAAATTCTTTGTCAGTGATGTTCTTTAGGGTTGTCATTTATTGATAGCAGTCTGCTTTCTAAAATTTTGGCAAACTACAATCTTATTGGAAACATAACCCTTTCTTGAACTATTGACATTTTTACAACCTTAGATATTTTTAGGATATGCATTTTCAGTGAAGCTGAAAATATATATTTCTCTATATAAAAAATACATTACTAAGTAGTATAAATCTAATTGACTTTTTTATTTCATAGATGCTTCTTTTTTTTTTTAATCCTCACCCGAGGATATTTTTTTTCCATTGATTTTTAGAGAGAGCGGAAGGGAGGAAAATGGGGAGAGAGATAGAAAGAAACATCTATGTGAGAGAGACACATCAATTGTTTGCCTCCCACATATGCCCCAAATAGGGCCAGGGATCGGACCTGCCACCCCGGTATGAGCCCTTGTCTGGAATCAAACCTGAGACCCTACAGTGCAGGGGTTGATGCTCTACCCACTGAGCTCACCAGCCAGGGCTAGATACTTTTTCATTTCTGATAATTACTTGACAATTTTTTAATGTAAATCATTTTCTAATTTATTTTTATATGGATTTTATAAGTAATCACCTTTCTAACAAATTATTTTGTCTTACCATCAGAGAGCATGGAAATAATACCATGTTCTCTTCCTCACAAAACTTTATGAAAACTACATAATAGCAAACCTGAAAGTGTTCTGGCACTTAGAAAGTATTAGGGAAGTTTAAAGTCTAATTAAAATCTTTTAATCACTGAATAACTAAAGCATGGGTAACTGGGTAACCCCCGCCTCATATTTTTGTCTTCTAAAGGGTGTCCCAAAATTCACGCAAGAAGTAATTTTGATAGAAAACACAGGTTTATAATTAAAAATTGTAAATTTTTTATTGATTCACAAAGTATACAGTATAGGGTTATGTATGGAAGAGCATATCGGGTAAATGGCCTCCACGGCTTTGCTTGCACATACGCACTTTTCTGTTGAAATTTTCCATGACTGAAATGCGGCTGCTCAGGCAATAAGTTAATGGTGCTCGCTATCGCTACATGATAATCCCAATTTTTTGTGCCTAAATTGCAAGATATGGATGTGGACGACATGTGGTTTCAACAAGACGGTGCCACATGCCATTCAGCCCGAGAAACAATTCAATTACTGCATGAGTCATTTCCTGGTCCTGTAATTTCCCGTTTTGGTGATCAGAATTGGCCGCCCAGATCATGCGATTTAACGCCGTTGGACTTTTTTCTTTGGGGTTTTTGAAGTCTAAGGTTTATGCCAACAAGCCCACGACCACCCATGCCTTGAAGGATGAAATTGAGTGCTGTATCAATGAAATTCAGCCACATTTATGCAAAACGGTCATGGAAAATTTCAACAAAAGAGTGAGTATGTGCAAGCAAAGCCGTGGAGGCCATTTACCCGATATGCTCTTCCATACATAACCCTATACTGTATACTTTATGAATCAATAAAAAATTTACAATTTTTAATTATAAACCTGTGTTTTCTATCAAAATTACTTCTTGCGCGAATTTTGGGACACCCTTTAGTAAGTGAGTAGGTAAGGTGCCAGGCATGATTTACCTAGGATTGCAGGAAAGTGAAAGTAGGCGATGCAGCAGTGGCTACAAGCCATAACAGTGAAATCCTTGGGAAGACAAGAGGGGGCAGATTCAGAGCACAAAGGGAAGCAGTGGTCTCCTTTGTAACGGGAGAAAGCAGAGAACAGATATATTTGGAGGTAAGTTGGTAGGTTTACTGGTGGGAAGATTAGGGGGTTTCCATTTAATTCCTTCTATTTTCTCATCTATATCCTCAACCTCTTCTCTAAAGGGTTTGTTCTTCATCTCATATTAATTGAATCCTGCTACCCCTAACACACCCCTTTTCCTGCTAACCTTTTAATGGAGGCTTTTTATTTTTGTTCTCACAAACCTCTGTACCTTAGAGCCTGGAGGTAGAACAGGGGTTTTATTTGAATTTCATTTCTACTCCCAAAGGAGTATGAAGCAAAGACATTAAATTGGCAGGCATATGGAAAGTATTGGAGGTTCAAAGTGAAAGAAGGTAGATCTGGTTGCCTTTGAGAATGGCAGAGTGAATTATTGAGGAAATTGTAGGATTGCCAAGCAACTTTGAAAGCCCAATTTCGAATACTAATTATGAATTTAGAGCAAGCTAGTTCAAACAATTGTTTGTAATATGTTTTTATTGATTTTCAGAGGGAGAAAGATAGAAATATCAGTGATGAGAATCATTGATCAGCTGCCTCCTGCACATACACACCCCTCCCCACCACACACACACACTGGGGATAGAACCTTCAACCTGGGCATGTGCCCTGACCAGGAATTGAACCGGTGACTTACTGGTTCGTGGGTCAACACTCAACCACTGAGCCACATTGGTTGGGCTGCTTGTTCTTTTTCTCCAGCTAGGATCAGCTAATTAGGGGCAGATGTGAAGTATGCAGAGAATAAAGTATAACCAGGGCTGGGTTTTTCCAGATGCTTAAGAGCAGAAGAAAGGACAAGGATGTTAAAGCTACTAGCCAAGGAATGATTATCATGATGGACCATATAATCCAAACTGGACAAGAGGAAAAAGATATTGAAGGCAGGGGGATAGTCTGAGGGACAAGTAAAAAATATGTCTGGTGAGAATATTCAAGTAAGGGAGTCAAAATGAAAAGCAAATAAAACCCCTGTTCTACCTCCAGGCTCTAAGGTACAGAGGTTTGTGACAACAAAAATAAAAAGCCTCCACTAAAAAAGTTAGCAAGGAAAGGGGCGTGTCAGGGGTAACAGAATTCAATTAATATGAGATGAAGAACAAACCCTTTAGAAAAGAGGTTGAGGATATAGATGAGCTATCTGAAGACAGACCATGAGTTTCCATGAGCCCCGTGGAAGGTGAGGGAGGGTTAGGGATTAAGTTAGGTTAAGAAATGTTCAGAGTAACTCAAGGTAAGAGCTCAGATCAACAAAGGTTGGGCTGAGTGAGGAAAGCAGCATTGTGAGGGTGGCATTAGACATACTCTCCGAGGTATGGGGTCTATTGGGCATCTGTTCTCTGCAAATCAAAATCTTGCTGATCTTAGTGGGAAAGTTTGACATTTCTCACAAGGTGTAGGGTTTTTGTAGGTATTTATCAAGTTGAGGATATTCCCCTCCATTTCTAGTTAACCAAGAGCTTTTATCACAAATGGCTGTCGGATTTTGTCAAATGCTTTTTCTATATCTACTAGAGACCCAGTGCATGAATTCGTGCACCAGTGGGGTCCCTTGGCTTGGCCTGCGGGATCTGGCTGAAACTGACTCTCCAACATCCCCCAAGGAGTCCTGGATTGTGAGAGGGTGCAGGCCAGGCCGAGGGACCCCACCGGTGCACGATCAGAGCCAGGGAAGTTGGCCAGCCAGGGAGGGAGCATGGGAGGGCTCCAGGGCATGTCCGGCCCATCTCACTCAGTCCCGATCGGCCAGCAGCAAGCTAACCTACCAGTGGGAGCGTCTGCCCCCTGGCGGTCAGTGCACATCATAGCGAGCGGTTGAGTGGCCTTAGCATATCATTAGCATATTATGCTTTGATTGGTTGAATGGACAACCGGACACTTAGCATATTAGGCTTTTATTATATAAGCCTACATATACTAGTAGTTGGTCTTTAGCCCACAGGTGTACTACATTGATTTGTGAATGTTGAACCAGTCTCACAGACCCAGGATGAATCCCACTTGGTATATGATTCTTTTTATACATTGTTGGATTCTACCTGCTATTTAGTTGAAGATTTTTGCATCTATGTTCATCAATGGTATTGGTCTGTAGTTTTATTGTAATATCTTTGTCTGGTTTTGGTATTAGAGTAATCTACAGAATATGTTCTCTGACCATAATGAAATTACAAAAATAACAAAATGGTAACTAGAAAATAAAATATGTTGGAAATATAAGCAATGTGCTTCTAAAAGAAACCATAGGTTAAGGAAGAAATGACAATGAAAATTAGAAAACATTTTATGAAATAATAAAATTTCAAAACTTATCAGATGAACTAAAGCCATACTTAGTGGGAGCTATACCATACATACAAGTTCAAATGCATAGATTAGAAGGAAAGGCTTAGGTCAGTTATCTAATGTTCATTTCAAGAAGTTTGAAAAGAACCTCAAAGTAAGCAGAGGCAGTAAATATCAGAAATTAATGGAAAACTCAACATTCAATACAGAAGACCAAGAAAGCTGAAAATTTGATTCTAACCAATTAAAGTAATAAATGTGATTAAACCCCAGTAAGACTTATCAATAAAAAGAGAAGGCATAAAATACCAATATTAGAAATGAAAAATAAGAAACCTCTACAAACCCTATGACATTAAAAATGTGTAAGATATAATAAATGACTTTATACCAAGAAAGTTAAAAGTTTAGGTAGAACGGACATATTCCTATTTAAAAAACAAAACAAACTACTTACCAAAACCAACAGAAGAAAAGACAAAAAATCTCAGTAGTTCTGCATCAAGCAAATCGAATGAACAAAATCAACTAGCAAACAATGTGGAGACAAACTCATGGATACGGAGAACAGACTATGACAGCTGTCAGAGAGGAGGGGGTTGGGAGCTCGGTGAGAAGAGTGAAGGGATTAAGCAAAGGGAGGATAAATGGTGATGGAAGGAAACTTGACTTGGGGCTTGGGGTAGTAAACACACAATTCAATATGTAAGTGAACTTGTAATTTAAAGCCATACCACAAAGAAACCCCAATGCCCTGATGGCTTTGTCAGTGAATTCTACCAGAGAAAAGTCCCTCCATATATTTCACAATCTCGCCCTATCACCCTAACATGAAAACTTGACAGAACCCAATTCAGAAAGGAAAAGGACAGGCCCATCCCTCCCATGAACAGATGTGAAAAAGCAGACAAAACTGATCAATGGTATTATAATAAAATCTATCAAGAAGGATGAAAGGTAATGAAAAGAAGAGAGTATAAGGGGACTTGTGGGAGTGCTGGTGATGTTCTACTTCATGATTCAGGTGCTGGCTACATGTATATTTTCATTTTATGATCATTCATCAAGCTGTACACTTTATGTAAGTTACACTTCAATCATTCATCAAGCTGTACACTTTATGTAAGTTACACTTCAATCATTCATCAAGCTGTACACTTTATGTAAGTTATACTTCAATCATTCATCAAGCTGTACACTTTATGTACGTTATACTTCAATAAAATCCTATCTAAAAAAGGCTAATATGCAAATTGATCGAATGGTAGAACAACCGGTCGCTATGATGCACACTGACCACCTGGGGGCAGATGTTCAATGCAGGAGCTGCCTCCTGGTGGTCAGTGCACTCCCACAGGGGGAGTGCCACTCAGCCGGAAGCCAGGCTCATGGCTGGCAAGCGCAGCAGCAGTGGCGGAAGCCTCTCTCACATACAAGGCAGTCTGACATCCCCCTAGGGCTCCCGGACTACGAGAGGGCACAGGTTGGGCTGAGGGACCACCACCCCACCCCGGGTGCACGAATTTTGTGCTCCGGGCCTCTAGTATTATTTTAAAAAGAAATCACTGTCTTACTCTGGACATCAGCATCAGTTGTCTATTGAGGCCAATCTGAACCTGGCCATAGAACAATACTTGTTTTGCAGTTCAGAAATGCACTTATTTTGAATACCAAATTTGTAGAACTAGAAAAATTCTTGTCTATCAAAGCAACCAAGATGAGTTTCCCTATCTACATCTCATAAATTTTTCATAAATTTATTTTCATATCATTCTGGGTGTCATTGTGGAATACTGTAGTATTGAAACAATTTATCTCTGGATGGACACTGATTTATTAATGCTTTACTTTTGTTTACAAATTATATTAGAGGCAAGATGAGGGAAAGAGCAAAACATAAAAGGATAGGTAATAAAACTTGTATTTATTAGTTTTTTCACTGAAAGATTTGTAAAGTCTTATGTTCACTTAAAAAATTGCTTTTTAATGTATTTTTTTTCTTAATGTGTGTTTGTTTTTTTAATTGATTTCAGATAGAGTAAGAGAGAGTGAGAGAGAGAGAAACATCAATGATGAGAGAGAATCATTGATAGGTTGCCTCCTGCATGCTCCCTACTGGGGACCAAGCCCAAAACATCAGCATGTGCCCTGACCTGGAATCCAACCATGCCCTCCTGGTTCATGGGTCCACATTCAACCACTGAGCCATGCCAACCAGTCTGTGTATTCTCTTTAGTTCTGTGCCCAGTGACAGAACTGTTCTTATATCATCATGTGAAAAAAATTACATAAACTGATTAATTCTCATTCTTATTGACATTTATAAGCATTTCCTTAAGAGGTCGTGTCTCTGTCTTGGGTGCTTAAATGAAGACTGTTCAAATGTAATATAAGGCATTCACTAGAATAAAAAATGATGGCCACATTTTTACTTTACCTTTTTAATTCTGATAACTTGAGTTTGTGCAGAAGAGGGGTCTAGTGGGGATTTCCAAGGTGAAATGCACACTGTTCATATAAAAAATTTTCAGATAAACCTATGATTCCTATATTTTTATCATGCATTTTGTTTTTCTGCATCCAAATACAACAATTCATTATCAGCTGAGTACTTTTAAGAAATTGGAAACATTTAACTTTAATAAATACTGTTGTTTAAAACGCATTTTACAATTATTATATATAACCAAATTTAATTATACATGTGCTTACAAATGTGGGTGGTTTTTAAATTATAAGTAACATTTAAAGTAGTTTCTGTAAATGATGGGCAACCCCTTTAGCTACAGTGTATGCATTTTTCAGAGAGAAACATTGCTTTAGCATACTTCTATGTTTCTCATAATAATGTTTATATTTAAAAAGAGGGCATCCTCAAGCCCATTTTAATGGATTATGTTGGTAATATGGT
Source organism: Myotis yumanensis (assembly GCF_028538775.1). Classification (NCBI taxonomy): domain Eukaryota; kingdom Metazoa; phylum Chordata; class Mammalia; order Chiroptera; family Vespertilionidae; genus Myotis; species Myotis yumanensis. Next base: position 44,715,435 of record NW_027223758.1, read on the forward strand.
ATTCTCCATTAATATTTATAAAATATTTAAGTGATAGTTCTGTAAATGCAGAAATAGTATTTAATAAGTAATTTAAATTTTTTAATTAAGCTTTTTTAAAAAGTAGATTTAATATGTTAATATGGGCATTTTATTTTTCAAAGTGCTTCCAAAATCAGCACACTCACCTCTGGGGCTTTCCAAGCAGAAGTCTTAAATCCCCTAATCTTTTTTTAACAAGAAGGGGGTAATGCTGGAAATATGCCAGGAATGAAGCTGTGGTGTTTCTCATGAAGTGCCACAGTGAAAGTATAGTTTCTTTTGGCAAAAGCATCATCTCATCCAGCTTTTACTCCACTGCTTTTCCCAGAAAGCCTGTCTCCACATTCAAGATAACAATAAGCCAGATGACTATTCTTTCTTTCATCTGTACTTATAACCATCCCTTCACTTATTTCATTTAGAGTTTTAACATCTATTTACCAAGTTTACACAGCTGTCAGTTCAAATGCAGAAGTACTTTTTCCTCAATGTAAATAATTTAGAAACACTAAAAATAAAATTAGTAGTTTCTCCTTTTCCTTCTGCAACTCACCTGATATTAAAAATCTGGTGCTGCATGGCCAGCATAGCTCAGTGGTTGAGCATGGACCTATGAATCAGGAGGTCATTGTTCACTTCCAGGTCAGGGAATATGCCCGAGTTGTGGGCTCAATCCCCAGTGTGGGACGTGCAGGAGGCAGCCAATAATGATTCTCTCTCATCACTAATGTTTCTCTCTCTCTCTGTCTCTCTCTCTCTCTCTCTCTCCCTCCCCCCTCATCCTTTCTCTCTGAAATCAATAATATATATCTTTTTAAATGTAGTGCTTAGTGAGGCAGGACTAGCACTGCAGAACCAGGCCGCCAGGGTCTGAATCCCAAGTCTGCTACTTAATGGCAATGACCCTCAGCAAGTTACTGACCTATGTGTCTCAGTTTCCTCATCTGTAAAATGGGAATGATAATAGTATTCCTTGCAAGGCCATTGTAAGGATTAAATGAACTTGTAAGTATAAGTATACTAGTGTTTGCTATTTATTGTCTTTCCATATATTTCCACTTATGATTGTTGTTAAAAAGCATGGGGTGATTATTCTATTACTTTCTTATTTTTTTTCCTCATTAAACTTTGTTATATTAATGGGTCTCAAAATTCTGTGACAGATTTTTGGTCAAGTTGTTTCCATTAAAAAGTACTGATTTTAAAAACTAATAACTTAAAAACTGCCACGCACACAAAAGAACCAAATGGTCCACAAAACATTCTCTTTTCCTTCTGAAGGTTTTCTGATGCATTGTAATCATTAAACTTTTACTATTAAACTTAAGTGGCCAGTTGAGACAAACAGTTCTGAGTCCGTTCTTCCACCACTGGTTAAGACGGGGGTGGCAGGAGTTGGGAATAATATTCATTTAGCCTTCTGAGCGTCTGGGCAGACTTGGTGACTTTGCCAGCTCCAGCGGCCTTCTCGTTCATGACTTTGATGACACCCACAGCAACTGTCTGCCTCATGTCACGAGCAGTGAAACGGCCCAGAGGAGGGTAGTCAGAGAAGCTCTCAACACACATGGGCTTGCCAGGAGTCATATCAACGATGGCGGCATTTCAGAAAATTGGGGCCATCTTCCAGCTTTTTCCCAGAACAACGATCCATCTCCTTCAGCTCAGCAAACCTGCAGGCAATATGAGCTGTGTGACCATCCAGCACAGGTGCATATCCAGCACTGATCTGGCCTGGGTGGTTCAGGATAATCACCTGAGCTATGAAGCCAGCTACTTCCATTGGTGGGTCAGTTTTGCTGTCACCAGCCACATTGCCACGGCGAACATCTTTGACAGACACATTCTTGATGTTGAAGCCCACATTGCCTAGCTGTAGGATGGCTCAGTGGAATCCATTTTGTTAACACCAACAATCAGCTGTTTCACATCCAGTGGTAGGCCAGAAGGGCATGCTCATGGGTCTGTCCATTCTTGGAGATACCTGCTTCAAATTCACAAACACTAGCAGCAACAATCAGGACAGCACAGGCAGCCTGAGATGTGCCTATAATCATATTTTTGATGAATGAAGTCTCTGTGTCCTGGGGCATCAATGATGGTCACTTGCTGGTCTCAAATTTCCACAGGGAGATATCAATGGTGATACGACGCTCACGTTCAGCTACTTGCTTCTTTTACTTAATGTACAGGGGTGGGCAAAACACATTTTACTTTTGTTTTATCATGTATTAATTATTGTATTATTTGCGTTATTATTTCATATCCTTACTTATGATTATCTTTTAGGTAATGATGGCTGGTAATTTAACCTACTTTTGCCTACCTCTGAACCATGGACAACTTTCCCAAACTACTTAATGTTTTTAAATAGCTGCATTATATTCTATATTATGATGGGCCACAATTTTTTCTACCATTTCTATATTAACAAATCTTCCCAGTTTTCTCTTAGTGGTTTTCCAAAAATGCTAAGGCAAATATCCTTACACCTCTCTCTTCATGGCTTGATATGTTAGATTCCAAGGTATGGAATTGCTTTGTCAGAGGATAATTGCACTTTAAAATTATTTAGTCAACACCACCAGATTGCTTTCCAAAAGGCAAGAAAGCAAGTGGGCAGTGCACAAATCAGGCTGCACAGTAAGGAGTCACAAAGCACAGCAAGTTGTCTGACTACAGCGGCACAGCCGTGGAAGCAGGGAGGGGGTATCCCTGGTTCTTACGGACACTTGAAGTGGCAGAATTTTTTTAAAATATATTTTTATTGATTTTTTACAGAGAGGAAGGGAGAGGGATAGAGAGCTAGAAACATTGATGAGAGAGAAACATTGATCAACTGCCTCCTGCAAACTCCCTGCTGGGGATGTGCCTGCAACCAAGGTACATGCCCTTGACTGGAATCGAACCTGGGACCCTAGAGTCCTCAGGTTGATGCTCTATCCTCTGAGCCAAACCAGTTAGGGCTGAAGTGGCAGAATTTTATCTGAAGGTAGACTATGATAATTTATAGGTGCATATTATAATCCCAGAGCTAAAAAAGTAAAACAAGGAGGTATCTATATATATAAAAGCCTAAGCAACCATTCAACCATTCAACCATTTGACTGGTAGCTATGATGTGCATTGACCACCAAGGGGCAGATATTCAATGCACAGGCATGGAAACATGGAACAGACTGGTGAATCTCAGAGGGAAGGGGGAGGGGGAGGGCAGTAAGAGATTAACCAAAGATCTTATATGCATACTAGAGGCCCAGTGCACGGATTCGTGCACCAGTGGGGTCCCTCCACCTGGCTTGTTGGGATCGGGTGGAAATGGTGCATCTTAAGTATTCTCAATGGGTCTCGGATTGCAAGTGGGTGCAGGCCAGGCCGAGGGACCCCACTGGTGCAGGAATCTGTGCACTGGGCCTCTAGTATAAGATAACAGTGGAGAGAAAACGGAATCCTAAAATATTCTCAAATAATCCAAAAGATTTTAAAAAGGGACAAAGATGGAACAAATAGAAACAAATTGCAAGATAGACTTAAACTTCACCATACCTATAATCACATGACATATGAACACTCCAGTCAAAAGAGAAATTGTCAAACTGGATAAAATGAAAAAGCAAGGCCCAATTATATGCTGTCACTTTAAAACAGACACAGATAGCATAAAATGATAAAATTGGATGTGCCCTGTATGTGCTATTCATAAGAAAAGTGAAGTCCTATACATACAACTGAGGTCAGAGTAGACTTCAGAACCCCCTTTTACCATCACGATAAAAGGGTTAATTTATCAAGAAGACACAATCCTAATGTTTATGCCTCTAATCAGAGCTTCCAAACATGAGGGGAAAACAGAACTGAAAGGAAAAATAGACCAGTCCACAATTATTGTTGGAAATTTCCAGTTTTCTCAGGAGAAGAAGACAGAAAATCAATATGGGTATTTCAGCCAGTTTAAGTTAAATGACATTTATAAACCACTTCACCCAACAACAGTGGAATGCATAGTTTTCTCACGCACACAGGGAATACTTAAGATACACCGTGTGCTGGGTCAAAAGAGTGAGGTACGTCCTCAAGGAATTCAAAACAATGTATTTCATCGACGTGGGTCAAGTATTTTCACTCAAAAAGTTATCTGTACAAAGGAGTGCCTACACAGTGCGTCCAGCACCGACCTAGCATGTGAGGAAAGACACACTCCCGAGGAGGGCATCCCAGCGACCAGAACAGCAGGTGCTGCGCCCAGACCGCCGGCTGCTGCTTCAGGAGAGGCCAAGCCGGGCCCAGTGCCTTGACCGGCGCGGGGCGGAGGCAGTAGGGGCTGGCGGCCCGGAGCAGGACCCTGGAGGAGACTGAGTGGCCAGCAAACGGTGAAGGAGGACTTCATGAATTGCGCTGGGCGGTGACTGTGGTGACCCTTTCCCTGGAGTCCGCAAAGATTCCCGTCTCCTTATTCCCGCTGGTGGGCCGCCACCCCTGGGAGGCCCCGCCCGGATGAGCTGAGCGCTCGGGCGCGGGCGGGGGCGGGGGCCAGGCTGCCTCCCCTCCCCGGACGTCTGCGACCTGGAAAGACACCCGGGTCAGGTCGCAGGCAACCAGTCTGCCCGCGGGCGGCAGGCAACCCGCTGCGCCAAGGGGACAAGGGGAGGAGGCTCCGGGCTAAGCTCCGCACCCACGGCGGGGCGGACGCGGATCGGCCCCGCGGCCCTCACCTCCCGGTGCCCGGGTCTGTCCTGCCGCAGACGCCGCGCGGGCCCCCCTCCGCGCCCCGCCTCGGGCACCACCTGGCGGCCGCGGCCCCGCCCGGCTGGAGCGGGATGTCGCGCGGGCGGGGACAGGTGCCCCGAGGGGCGGGGCGGGGCGGGGCGCGGCGGGGGGCGGGGCGGGCCGACCCCGGGGCCCGGAGCCGCCTCGCCTGCCGCGCCGAACCCGCCGCAGAGGCCGCAGAGCGCGGCGCCCAGCCCGCCCCTCCACGCCATGGCCCCGCGCGCCCGGCGGCGCCGCCCGCTGTCCTCGCTGCTCGCGCTCTGCGCGCTGCTCGGGCCCCTGCAGGTAAGTAAGGCGGCTGCCCGCGCGGCGCCCTTGGGAGCTGGGGACGCCGGGGCGCGGGGGCTGCGAGACGACCCGACGGCTGGACGGAGAAACCAGAGCGGAGGCTTTGCGGGGCGGAGGAGGCAGAAACTTGGGGAGGCGGTTCCGCGGGTTGGACCGTGGCGGGAGGGAAAGGGCGAGTAGATGGGGTGTTGGGAGGTGCGGGACCCCAGTACCGGACACGGGCGCTTCCAAAAGCCCTCTTGATGGCAGGCTTTGCTGTCGTTTATTCCCCCAAGTTTCTGGAGCCCCGAGCTCCCCAGGCACAGTCGCTGCTGGGTAGACACAGCCCCTCCCCGGCAGCAGAACACGCCCGGGAGAAGTCCGCGCGCAGACAATGCCCGCACCCGGGAACCGCTCCTCAGTGCGAGGTCTCGGGCACCTGGGGTCCCCGGGAGCCTGGGTCGGTCCCTCTACCTGGGCGTCGCTCCTCCCAACCTGTTTCCTGGGTCGTCGGAAGGCTAGGGCTGCGCTCGCCGCGCGGGGATGCCTGGCGCCGGCGGCGACACCGAATTGGGCAGTTTCTGCAGAAAAGCTGAAACCCCCGCCCCCCACTTTTTTCACGCCCCCTCCGACTGCCCCCACAAGCAGCCTAAGGTCCACCCGTTCAGGTTCTGGCCCTGAATAATCGCAGAATCTCTTGTTCTCAGAACCCCTTTGATGGTGTTAGAACAAAATACTGTTTGCTATGGGAGAAACCAAGGTACGCGCGGGGTTTCAAGGCAGTGGGGGCGCCAGAAACAGCCCTGCTGTCCTGGAGCTCAGCCGGATGGAGCTGGGGCGGCAGGCACCGCGGGGTAGTGGTTAGCGCCACTGATGCCAGGCTCCCCCCCCTCCCCCCCGTAAGGAGTACCCACCCCTTGGCTGGCGAATGGCTTCAGGGTAAAGAGTGCCAGAGGTGCCCCCAGATGCGCATCTTCTCAGATCCCTGTCGCTGCCCAGTCCTTTGGGAGGAATTGTCTCTGTCCAGAACTCAGTACAGTTACTGATAAATAAATACATAAAGCCCGTTACTGATTTTCTGTCCTCGCGAGGGGAGCTCTTGTGCGCCCAACCCAGCACCGCAAATGGAAGTTCCTCAGAAGGAAGGGTGAGTGGTGGTGGTTTCCTGGGCTCCAGCAGTTTCAGATTTCCCTTCGCTGGTAGAATTGGTTTAGGTTGTGGTGACTCCCGCGTGCAGAATGGCTCAAAAGCCCCTGCAGACTCAGAGAGGCACTTGCAGAACTAACTGTATTTGGGTGAGAAGCGGGGGAAAGCCCGCTGGGGAGTCAAGCCTTGAGAAAAATAACAGGAATATGCTAGTGGCTGGGGCAGAACATGCTCACGGAGATGCCTTCTGTGTCCACAATCCTTGTGCGGGTGCCTTAGAATCCCGGAGGGAAAAGATAGCCCAGAAACCGAATGGAATGGTTCACTTTAAGCACTTCAGGAGTTGCTTAGTTAAGTGTTCAACAGGTGGGGCAGGACGCCACCTTATTTGTACTAAAGGACCAGGGATCCCATGAACTGCAGGCCACTGGAGAAAAACCTGCCAGCTACAGTTTTGAAAAAGCATCTCGTGTTTTATTACAAAAACTACCCACATGTGGCATAAAATGCATTGGTTGTAATAGCAACAGCAAGTGCTATCAAAACAAATTTGTTTTTCAGAGAGACCTTTCAACAAGTGTTATTTCCCCTCCCTTTTCCTTTCGGCCACTTGAATTATGTGTGTTTTAAAATCATACCTAAACAGAAAACAATAGAATGATATTGGCATCCTAATCAAATGGTATCATTTACGCCCAGCCTCCCTACTAGCTGTGAAAGTGGAAATGCACTATTACCCCCCGAAGATACTGTGCGTACAAGCACTCTCTGTGTTCAATTACTGCTTCTTTGGCGAACCTGTTAGTTTAAAAAAAGGAATTGCTTTGGCTATCCATTGATGGTTGTTTTCACACACGGGCAAGGTTTGGCCAACTGCTTTGCGTTGTTGGGGGTAGGGTAGTGGTTTTGTAAAATAGTTGGCAAAAACAGCTTCTAGAAAGTGCTTTATCTGCAAGTATTGGACTTGGTTTCATTTACTTTAAATAGAAATAAACTTACCTGGAAGGCTGTAAGTTTTGCCTTTTAAAACATTTCTGTGGTTATACCTCTGTCTGCCTGTCTTTGGTTGGGAATTTGTTTCAGACATAAGAAGAGTATTTCCTTACAGATAAAAAACATTGTAAGTTTTTATGCCAATAGTTCTACTATTTATTCCAAGTAAGAAAATGTAGACGCACGCTGTTTTCATTAAGGTAACTATTTATCCTCGGTTATTTAAGACCTAGGGGAAGGGTCATCCATGCCCAGGCCAACCAACATTTATGGGATATGAAACATTGTGCTAGTGAGAAACAAGATGGAGACATAGCTGTGCCTTCACAGGTCACAGTCCAGCAGAGAGGACGAGATGGGTGAATCAACAGTAACCGAGCAGCGGTGATAAGAGACAGTCGGAGGGTGGTGGGGAGCTGGTGGGAGTGTGGCTGCAGGAATCAGGAGGGCTTTGGGAGGAGGGGGGTCTCTTGAAGTGGGCTTTGGAGGATGGGTAGGAAATCAAGAGAAGGAGTAGTTCCAAGAGGCAGTTGAGGAAGAAAGCTTTCTAGTCAAGAAGATGGCACGAGTGGTTTAGACTTAAAGGAATCTTGCCAAAACACACACACACACCTTCACCTTCACATATTTTTATGACTTTACAGATAGCACAAAGCACTTAATTCAGAAAACCTGACCAACAGACAGGGCATGGACATTTATAGCTTTTGAGATAACTCCTATATAGCCCTTACTGAGGTAGTAAGGAGACTTATCAGAAACAGATTGGCCAGAGGGCCCTGGAAGGGAGACCCCGTAGAGGAAATCCCCTAGGGCGGAGCTCTGCCTGGGCTCTAGGATTGGTGGATGCCCTGTGTCTCCGTGGCTGTCTCCCAGCCTCCCATCCCACCCTGGAGGGAAAGCTTGGTGCATGTTACTACTTTGTTTGAAGAACCACAGACACATAAATCAGTGGCCTTCTAGTTCATTTTGTCAGTAACAAATATTTCAAATGGCTCTCCCTCATTTCCTTCCCACCAGCTGCCCCCCAAAATGGCAAATCTGTAACATGAACGCATTCTCTGTGTTGATAAGGAAATATGAGCTTGCTTTTCTCAGTTATCTACCAGGAATTCTCACACCAGGAAAACTGAAACAATAAAGGTGAATCTTTAAAGGTCACTAAATCCGTGTTTTACGAGACCATGAGAAGGGGAGTTCCAAGCCTGGGCCTCCTCTACACAGTGTTGTTTTAAGGAGGTGCTGCAGGAACTCTATCTGCCATGTCAGTATTAAACTCCCCCCCCACCCCCCCCGCGGTCCCCCATCTGTATTTCCCTAACTTTGAAACGCATGGGAAAAAATATTAGTGTTTTTCCCACATGGTGTTTTCAGTGGACCAGGAAGGCTGTCTGGGCTGTTCTTTTTGCCAGGGGGGTCTGTATCCACCCTGGTGCCCATCAGCTCTACAGCTTATCCTCGCCCGAGGGCATCTACCCTCTGGCCAGGTGGCTGCCCAGGAAGGCAATGGCCCTCTCCCTGCCATATCCTGACCCCAGCCTGCAAGGGAAGCATGCCCCACCCTCTGGAGCACACAGCGGATCCACTTCCATGCCTCCAGAGCTGGCATGGGTGGGACTCTGCCCACAGCGGGCTCTCCCTCCAAACACCTTTAGCTTCTCCAGCCGGTTTATAGGAAGTCGTTTGCCTTGTCTGTGTTCCCTGTGGTTGCCGTGTGTGTGGGCTTCCTGTAGGGTCCACTGCTAGGAAGACAGTTAAAGCTCAACTCATCCTTTCTGCCCCAAAGCACTGAGCCTGAGACAGTGGGCTTCCACGAAACGGAAGACTCGGCCCGTCTGAAGTTCTTAGTGAGCTTTTGAGGTTGAATGCTGAGTGGGCGGTGAGTGAGATTACACAGCGTCCCACATCTCTGTCCCCATTCTGAGAGGCTGTCAGTCTGCTTCCTGCCAGCGCTCCCCGCCCAGCAGGCCTCCCCTGTCTCGTTGGTCTTCCAGGGCTGGCTGGCTGCAGTTCTCCCCCCAGCCCCATCGCAGAGTGGAGCACAGGGTCTGGATACTTGGACCGTGGGAGGGTGCTCGTGTGACTGGGAAGCATTGCAGAGTGTGGTGGGTGCCCAGGACAAGACGTGCTTTAGCCAGCCCGAGAGGGTCCAGAAAAACACCCTGTTCTTGCTTACCGTGTGGTCCTGTGTGTCCAGGGCTGCTTTGTTGGGTGGGGGCTGGCGTGGGGGAGGGGTGTTCAGGGATCTCTCACAAGGACAGCATCCTGTATTCCAAGGACCCATGTGCAAGCAAAGCAGTTGCGATTTTATCTGGATGTGTTGTATGTAGGCTGGGGAGGGACGTGACCAGATGTCTGTGTTACGAGAAAGTGTCGGGGTGGGTCTGGGGGGTGGGGGGGGGGGTGGGCAGTAAGGAGGCCACTGCTTGAATCAGGTCATCGCAGTGGTGAAAGGAGAAGCTGAGAGCAGGAGTGCCTCAGAGCCAACGGGGCTGTGCTGGTGCTGACCATACAGGGCCAAAGGATGTGGGCTGGTCGGACCTGTCAGTTAAAAAAAAAGATGTGGTTGATGGCAGAACAAATAACAGACTATTTGGATTGTCTTTTTCACAGTTTATTGGGGACATTTCTGTCTTGGTCCCAGTCAGAATGTTCAGGTTCAAGGAAAGAAGGATTTTTTTCCCCCTAAACTAGTAATAATGAAGGACGAAGTTCAGGCTATTGAACCCCAGCTGCTTTGGATTATTTTATTGGGGGACAGACAGGTTCCTTAAATTCTATAGAGGCAAATAAGCTAAAAGCCAAGGTATTGGGATCTGCAGGAAACTGGTGTGCGCTGGAATTTAGAGCCATTTCCTGACCTAAAGGTGTCTTGATTCAAAAGTTCAGGATGTAGGTTGGGCTCTAAAATGCAGGACTAAAGAGAGATAAGCATCCAGTGATCCCCAAGTGAATCCAGCATCAGAGCAGGTGTGACCTGACCCGTGGTCCTCCCACACGGGCCTCAGATAGGTCACCTGCCCCCAGCAGAAGCAGTGTTTACCTTGAACCCATAGGTTGGTAGAAGGCTTCCCTTGCATAGAACACATTTTTCCTGGTGGGTTGGTAGTGCCTAAGATGGGTGCTTCCCTTCCTCTCTGCCCAGCTCCCTAATGCCTCCCCCATCCAAAAAAGTCCTAGTCTAGCAGCTGACAAGAGGCCCGTCTGGCACAAACACAGTCACAGCTGCCAGGGTTCAAGTGGCAGGAAGAACTGATTGCAGGAGCTACCCTTTCAGTTCATCAGAATAATAATAACTTATTACATTTCCTGTTCAGTGTTGAGAGGAAAAGAGCCACTTCCTCCAGCTACCAGAAATTTGAAGACTTTCCATTAAAAATGAGGAAGAAAAACTTTAACTTTTTGCAAATACGATTGTTAAACCCGGCAAATGGGAAGAGAGGATTGCATAAATCCTATTAGCACCACAGTTTTGTCTGGTTTGGGTTCTCAGTACCTCCCCCAAATGGGAAAGGAACCACTTCCCTATGGTATCCCTTAAAAAAACACACACAAAAAAACAAAAAACAACACTTGTTACTTTTTGAAATATTGTTAGCAACTTGTAACTTAAAAATGTATCCTTAAGTAGCACAACAGCTGCTAAACTCATATCCAGTTAAAAAAAAAAATCTGGGAATGGCACTTCCCTCCTCTCAATTTTGTACCCAAGGTATAAAAGCAGGGTATAAAAAAGAGCAAGGTGTAAGACCTCTGAAACTGTCATGGTAATTGAGGTCGTCAGTTCCGTTATTAAAGTTTAGCCGAGATTATTCCCCTCTGCCCTTGCTAACCCTGGCTGATCACTTAATAATTCTCAATGACAGGAACTTCCCCAGAGCAGACCTAAACCTAACATGTCACAACTTGATCCCATTTCCTCAAATTTGTTCTATCACAGGGGTAAAGATCAGTTGGTCAATGTCATCTTTATTTTAATGGTTCTATTATTGAAGAGTGTTAGCCCACAACTTCCCCTTGCCCGGGGTTATTCATTCTAGTTCCTTAACCTCTCTGCCAGCTTTCCTTCCTTTCAAGTCAATGGATACTTATTTGCGTTTACTAGTAAAAACCAAAAGCAAACAGAAGGCCATAAGACCTGGTGGGAAACCTCAGCCTTTTGCCACACAGCCTCTGACCTGGGAAGCTGCCATCAAGTAGGGAAGATCAGACATCACCGTCTTTATTCCTTGCAGGTCCGTGGGTCTAATCCACTGCAAAAGAGAAACAAGCAAGATGCCCGGGGAACACTGAGAGGAGAGGATGGACGTGGAGAACGGGGCAGGTGGTGCTTGCTCTGGTACCGGATGGACAGGGGAAGGGCCTGAGATAGGACACGCAGAGCATACAGGACAGAATTGTGTCCCGTCGTGATGTCTGGAGCCCAGGGCCTGCGAGAGGGACCAGGGAAGGATTAGGCCAATTGGGGAAGCGCTGGGTCTGAGTCATGAATGGCTGTACAAACAAACCTCAGGAGCTGGGACTCGGTCCTGGGGAGGTGTGGTCCCCGGACCCCGCACCTGAAGCCCACTCACTGAATCAGAAACTCTAGGGTTGAGGCCCAGCAGTCTGGTCTAACAGCCAGGGGGTTCTGACATATGTCTAAGTTTGAGAACCGCTGCTATCGACTGTGGGATTCCATCAAAAGGTTCTGTGCTCTGCTCTACGTTACTAATAGATGGTTAACATATATTCAAAGTACCTGCAATTTGTTGAATCCCTCCTGTACACCAGTCCTGTGCCGGGGGCTTTACAGTGATGCTCTCTAATCCTCAGCCCACCTTGCCAGAAAGATGGGAAAACAGGCCCAGAGAGGCTAAGTAACTTGCCCATGTTTGCACAGCTCATAAGCAGCAGAGCTGGAATTTCTCCCTGGTGTCTGCCCCAGTGGCATGGTCTTACCCCCTCAGGGAATCTTCTTATACAGTGAACTGTGTGTCAGTGTGGGGAGCAGAAGCAAGCCCCTGGGTCTGCGTTGGTGCTGGTCTGCCTGAGTGTGCACACTCACCGAGGGCTTTATGTTGCAGAAAGACAAACGCTGTGACTTTAAGGCTGATTGAGTTTGCAGCGGCTCCCCAAGCACTCTCAGGGCAGGGTCTGTGTGCCAGTGAGTTGATCCCTGACTCAGGAGGAAAAGGAATGTGACACATGGAGTCATCTCTGCCACTTCCTGAAGGGAAGGCGGCTCGGAGGCCACACGCACTGGTCTGAACTGTGCATCTGCACTGCAGCCGTCCTCACCCCCCTCCCGACGGGGGATGGGCCTGTGTTTACCTCCCTCCTGTCACCTGCCAGGCTCTGTCCTGGATGGTGGGGCTGGGGTATGGGGGGTAGGAGGAGAGACGAGGCTTCCGAGCCCCAGGTCCAAATGAGCAGGTAAATATAGTTCGATTATATTTTTAAAGGTTCTGTCTGTCTTATTATAATCTCAGTGAATCTGGGAACTCCTCTCTTGGCCCAGGTGACCTGAGCTCCTATTTGAGTGTCTACCATGGCACAACTCTCAGTCATTTCTATTACCGACATTTTTCTCAGTCGGTAGCAGGAGAAAAGTTGGAATGAGATAGAGGGTCAAAGCATAGATAGCCTTGGGGTCACTGGCAGGCGTCCAACTCTCTGTTGGAGCGAGATAGGAAGCTGCCAGCGGGGTTTGGGTGGAGGGTAGTGATGTGTTACTAGTGCACAGCAGCAAGCAATCTTGGAACAGACCTCTGACCCCATGACATTGGGTATAACATACAGGGACGATTAAACTCAGCAGGAACACAACTGGAACCTTGGTCCTAAACTTTAATGCATCAACATCTAATGGTCGCAAGGTTTCAAAAGCTAACAAGGAAACCATAAAAACATGATCCCTGTAACCAGGCCATTGAGGGCCTATTTATGGGTAAATTATAAATGGCCAAGGCACCATCATGCACAACCAACTGGTTGTCAGTAACCACTGTGCAGAGCAGTCCCCACGGGTGAGGGGATGCAGAGTGATGGGTGCCGGCTCCTCCGTGCCTGGAAGCGGGTCTAGAGTGGCCTCATGCAGGGGCCTCATCCAGTGTGAAAGGCGCCCCATTCCCAGGGTGAGTGACAGGCATGAGAGGCAGAGCAATTGTGTTGTGTGTTAGTTAAGCAGACCCATATTCCGTCCCGGTTAGAAAACAGAATTTGAGCCCAGGAAGAGATATTCCATCTTGATTTTGCAGCCCTTCCCCTCTGGGTAGCTCTAGTTTTGCACGCAAATTGGTGGAGTCTTTCCAAGTCCATGCTTGGGAGTGTGAATCTGATTCAGATCTAGTAGGAAACTATGATAGTCTTCCGTACAGGGAAGTTATGAGATCAAACTTGTCCTTCAGGGAAAATTACTCATTGATCGAACAAGAGTCTGAGCCTTTGCTACCTGCTTAGCACTGTTCAGTCTTCTAATCACTAACCCAGGGGTCCTCAAACTACGGCCCGCGGGCCACATGCAAATACAAATATTGTATTTGTTCCCGTTTTGGTTTTTTTACTTCCAAATAAGATATGTGCAGTGTGCATAGGAATTTGTTCATAGTTTTTTTTAAAACTATAGTCCGGCCCTCCAACGGTCTGAGGGACAGTGAACTGGCCCCCTGTTTAAAAAGTTTGAGGACCCCTGCACTAACCCGTTGAGCACCTGTGAGGATGCTAGAAGGCCAGGCAAGTCAGGTCTCTAGCCTAGTGCCTGGCAGGACCGCAGTAGTTGTTTCCTAAGGGCCAACTCTGTCTTCACTCCTTCTCAAGATCAGTGGTGTCTAGGGTTGGGAGAAGTGTTTCCCTCTGTACAGTGTGTGAAAACATGAGGAAGTTCTGGCTCTTCGTCTTTACTGGAATCTCTGACCATGCTACTCAAAGACCATCAACATCACATGGCAGCATTGTTAGAAGTACAGACTCTCTGCCCTGGCCAGTGTAGCTCCATTGGTTGGGCATCGTCCTCTGCACCAAAAGATTGCTAGTGCTCTCCCCCGGTCAGGCACATGCCCTGCGTTTCAGGCTCAATCCCCAGTAGGGGGAATGCAGGAAGCAGCCGTTGGGTGTTTTGCTCTCACATAGATGCTTCTCTCTCCCTCTCCCTCTCCAGACCTACTGAATCAGAATGTGTATTTTAATAAGATTCCCAGGTGATCCCATGCACATATGAGAAGCACTGGACTTGACTCTGAGGGCCAGGGGCAGTCTAGTCCCTTCACTGGCCACTCTGGGGGCTCATGACCTTATTAGCTTGGTGCACCCCCAGAATGAAGGCAGAGCCTAGAAGGGTCCTTGGCCTCCAGCAGATCAGGGTGCTGGGAGCACAGGGGTCATTGACATTCACTACAGGAAAGAAGAGAAAGTAGCTCTCGTCTGGAATGAATGCAAGTTTTTTTGTTTTGTTTTTAATTTAAGAAAGCCGGGGGCGGGGGGGACCTTAACCACTGGGAGAATAAAGGAGCATTCACTGGCGCCTTTGGAAATCGTGTTGAGTGTAATACAGGGACAAGTCAAAGCCGTCCTAATTGCCGTGTTTAGGAAACAAACCTACCTTGCACTTTCATTTCAGGTAGCCCACAGCTGCAAACTTTTTAAACTCTTTATCTCTCTGGAAGACAAAGAAACTTGCAATTAAAGTGTTGAAATGCAAGGTTATTTCTTCATTTTCCTTTGGGGCATATGTTCTGTTTCGGAGGAGCAGAGATAATAAATGCATTGTGAGGAGGGAGAGAAAGGGTTGAGTGAAGATCAATGGAGCTTTGAGATGCGCCTGTCTGAGTGAGAGCAGCTGCCCTTTCTTCCTTTAAGGAGCAAATCTGGGATCAAGGTCGTCAGGGCAAAAACGCTGATGCATCCGGAAAATAAGCAACTTTCAAGATAGTCCGTTTTTTAATGTTTGCTAAATCAGACGGTGACTATGCCAAGACATCTAAGAGGCCACAGCTACTCTACATTTTTAAGGGTTGGTTTTTGTTTATTTGTGTGTGTGTGTGTGTGTGTGTGTGTGTGTGTTTTATTCTGACCTAAGGCAGATTTTCTTTTTTCTGTGCAAACTATCTATTTGTAAAATACCTGTGGCAAAATGGTTAAGATAGTCAATTTTATAGTATGTGTTTTTCTATCACAATTAAAAATAAAATGAAAAAAGTACTCTTACGGGAAATGTAGTTCTTGCCTGGTAATGAGAATGGCATGAAGTGCTTGCTATTCAGACCTTTGCGGAGGGACAGCAATGTCCTCCGATCTGAACCCAAAGTCAGTATCACAGAAGCCTGGTGCTGCGGGTGTATGTTAACTCATGATGTGGATAAATTCTGCCATCAGTTGTGTGGCTTCATGTACCACCCTCCCCTCCCCTCACTGCAGTGGTCTGACCACGCCGCCCACACTCCCTCCCAGGCCCTTTGCAAGTGCTTTGACATCCACCGGGAATACCTCTCCTCCTGACGCGGCTGTGAACTTAATGTTCCCCACTTTACACAGGTCTCCACTGAATGTCAGCTTTTCAGAGGCTCCCCATCATCATCCCATCACTTGCCCTCTTTTATTTTTTTTTCACAAAAGTTATTACAACCAGATTTCATTATTTGGGTGTAATAACTTTTGCTTATTGTCACTCTTCTCCTGTGAGAAGGACTCCCTCTGTCTAGGTCCATCTCCTGTATCCACAGAACCTAACATTGTCTCTGGCACATAGTATATGTCCGTTAAGAGTTGAGGCAGAAATGACTATAGGTTTAACTTGCCCCACTTTTAGGCTGTAAATTTGCTGAACATGTCTTACCTAAAAGCTAAACCTCCTAGATTACTTGCTAGAGAGCCAGGCAGTGATGCTGTGTAGAGTGAGAGCATTTTTCTTCAATAGGAAAATCAAGGATGTCTTTCAAAGTGGTGAACATGAACCTCAGAGTCCTAAGCCCCCCGATTCCATTCCTGTCCTGTTAACAGCTAAATTGAGTCATGTGAACAGATCCAGGCAAAACAAATTACCCCATAAAAAATTGCAAAGGACTTGAGTAGACACTTCTTCTCAGTGTGAATATATACACATGGCCAATCTATAATAATAAAAGTGTAACATGCTAATTAGACCAGACATCCTCTGGATGTCCTTCCAGACGAAGCTGGGGCTGCGAGGGAAGCCCAGGTCCTGGGTGCCAGAGGGAAGCCGGTGCTGGCAGCCAGGGGAAGGAAGGCTTACTCTTGCACAAATTTCATGCATCGGGCCTCTAGTAGACATATAAAAGGATGTTCAGCCCTAGCTGGTTTGGCTCACTGGATAGAGCGTCAGCCTGCGGATTGAAGGGTCCCAGGTTCGATTCCAGTCAAGGGCATGTACCTTGGTTGCGGGCACATCCCCAGTGGGGGGTGTGCAGGAGGCAGCTGATCTGATCGATGCTTCTCTCTCATCGATGTTTCTAACTCTCTATCCCTCTCCCTTCCTCTCTGTAAAAACTCAATAAAATATATTTTTAAAAAAAGGATGTTCAACATCATTAAATCATTAGGGAAATGCAATAAAACCCACAGTGAGAGACTACATCATACCCACTGTGATGGCTATTACCACAAACCAAGAAAATAACATGTTGGTGAGGACATGGAGAAACTGGAACACTCTTGCATCACAGGTGGGATTGTATTAAACAGGTGTAGCCCCTACAGAAAACAATTTGGTGGTTCCTCAAAAATCTAACCACAGAATTATGACTCAGGTATAGTCTCCAAAGAATTGAAAACAGGGCCTCAAACAGATACTTGTGTGCCAATATTTATTGTAGCCCTATTCACAGTATCCAAGTGGCAGAAACAACCCAAGTGTCCAGGAGTAGATGAATGGGTAAATCTAATGTGGAAACAAACTAGAATATTATTCTGTCAATGAAAATGAATGGAGTTCTCAGCTTTGCGCAGTGGCGGTATCATAGCCAATGAGGTTGATCAGAGGTGCGATTATTGCTAATTGGAAAAAAAAAAATGGAGTTCTGACACATGCTACAATACAGATGAACTTCGAAGACATTATGCCAAGTGAAATAAGCCAGTCATAAAAGGACAAATATTGTATGACTGTAAGGGGCCCCTAGAGTAGTCAAATTCATAGAGACAGACAGTAGAATTGAGGTTTACCAGGGGCTAGATGGAAGGGGGGAAGGGGAGTTCCATGGGTAAAAGTTTCTGTTTGGAGTGATGAAAATATTCTGGATAAAGAGGGTAGTGATGGTTACACAACATTGTGAATGTAATTAATGCCACTGGATTATACACTAAAAAATGGTTAAAATGGCAAATTTTTTTTAAAAATATTTTTATTGATTTTTTTACAGAGAGGAAGGGAGAGGGATAGAGAGTTAGAAACATCGATGAGAGAGAAACATCGATCAGCTGCCTCCTGCACACCCCCTACCAGGGATGTGCCCGCAACCAAGGTACATGCCCTTGACCGGAATCGAACCTGGGACCTTTCAGTCCGCAGGCCGACGCTCCATCCACTGAGCCAAACCGGTCAGGGCGCAAATTTTTATTTATATATATTATCACAATAAAAAGGTACCCCAAAGTTTTTCTAAAAAGGCACTCAAAGGGCAGATATGGAAAGAGCCAAATCCCATTTTTCATGATGCGAGACAGCCCATCCCCACCTCCCTGAGATGAGCTTTCTTTCCCTCCTGCAAATAGAGCCCGAGTTCCAGAGTGGCACTTGGCTGTACTAATCTGACATCTACCTCTCCTCTCCTCTCCTCTGCCTGTGTCCTCCCATGCTAAGTGCTTTGAAAGGGCTGAGGCGGGCTAATTCTGTTAGTCCTGCACTCGGCAGTCCCTTGCACATCTATATATGAGAGCCCAGAAAAGATGTCTCCCAGAGTGTGAAGTAGTAGAGCTCTAAAGAGATGGACGCTTTCTACTGTTAAACCCTGGACCAGACAAAAATCTTATCTTCTGTTCATAATTATGTGAAAAAGTGTTTACAAGGGAAAGGTGAATGTTGCAGGCAAAGGAATGATTGGCCTTCCTCTATTATTTTATCAACTCATGGTCTCATATGGAGAAAGGAGTTGGTCCATATTTGTGATCTTCAGTGAGTCCAGTAGTACTCAATCCAGTGAGAATACTTTTGAGCTGGAGTTTTGAATACTCTTTTTCAGTGGAAACACATTCATAAAATGCATTGCAGAATGCCCCACGTCCTTTAGTAGCAGGTCAATGATAATACTGGTATGTGACAGTCATAATTTTCTTCACAATCTTCTCAAACTGGCCACATTTTTTTTTAACAGTGTGCCACTCAGAGAATTCTTGGACCTCACTATGGACAGCAGGTTTTATTTTCAAGAGCTGTGTGTGAAATACATTTCTGTGAAATGACTTATATTTTAAACACTCAGAGTTTTCTGTTTAAACTCTCCGATTCTCTGTATCCATTTCCGTTATGACTTAAACCAAGGACTTGGCTGGCATAAGTGGGGCTTTAGAGTTTTTAATGTGTTCCATAGTTCACTGCATCCCCAGGTGGGGTGAACCAGGTGATCCAGTGGGGTGCCCGGGAGATCCCCAAAGCCACCCCTTATTCTCTTTATGTCGCTATAAAGACACCATCTTTATAAATGCCTGTGTAATATTGTGAAGCATGAAGTGTGAAGCTTGGGTTTGTCCAAAAGAAAATTGAGTCTGCTACTTTCTCTGTAAACCTGTAAGCTTAAAATTCTCTCTCTTATGTTTATTTAAAGTGAAAATGTCTAGAAGGGCATTCAGTCATAACGCAATGATGTCCTAGTTAGTAGAATCCCTGGCAGATAGGATCTAGGTTGCTTTATCAGCAGACACCCTGAGTAACTGTCTTTGCCCCAAATCAGGGTGGCTTATGTCACTGAGCCCCCAGACGGAAAGCCACTGAAATGACGCGGACCGCCTGTCAGGACTGCAGTCCCATGAGAAAGCACTTCTTCATGCGAAATCAAACAGGCCTTTCCAGAAATAAGCCTCTTTGATGAAAAACCTATTCTTCCAGTCCCCCAGCTGACAGCTTTTGTTTGTCGTGCAAGTGAAGAGTCAGGGGGCTGGGGTGTCAGGAACGTGTCGGGCAGGATTCCTATGTGGGTCCCCTTCCTGTCTTCCCCGCTCTTTCTTCTTCCCAGTGGCACTCTTTTTCGTTTACGCCCTCGGGGACCGATCTCAGTGCTGATGCGTCCTGCTCTGCTCAGGTGTGCACGTTAGCACCCCCTCTCCTGACTGCAGGCCAGGTGTGCGCCTCTGCTGAGTGATGGATGGGATTACTTCATTCTCCCCACAGCCTCCTAGCCAGGTCTTCAGCTTCAAAGGGAGGAAGCAAGCCCGGTTTCATTGAGTGCTGCTGCTTGCCAACGCCACGTCATTTACATGAATTACCGTAGGTCTGACCCTTAGTGCATCGGGGTGGGCACAGTTATTAGCCCCATTTTACAGGTGAGCAGCCTAAGGCTTAGAATCGGCTTTTTTTCCCCTTGCCGTCCCATTGTAAAAATGTAAACAGTTTATTAAAGAAAATGTCAAAAAACAAACAACAAAAGAAAGAAAAAGAAATGTCTGTTGGGGGCACACTGGAAGCTCAGTTCTGAGAGTTGTCCTTGGTAGAAAAATCCTCCTGCCCTGCAGCCCACTGGCCCTCACCGGTGGGGCCACCTGGCCAGGCTCCGTCCTCTCCCTTCATCAGCACTCGGGTACCACCCTCCGCCCCTCAACTCGTATTCTCCCGGCCCCTACCTCTGCTCCACTCAATTCCCACATTCTGGCATGCCAGCCTTTACTGTAGTTAGCATTTCCTTTTTCTTTTTCTGTAGAAACCTGTCTTATCTGATTTCTGAACAACCAATGACTCTGATGGTTTCCACTTCCAGGTACGAACTTTTAACCGAGAAGCACGATGGTGGGATGCTTCTTTTCCATGAACTGTGCCATGATCAAAAGTAGAAGCTAGCGCAAATGGAGAAGGCCATCTGGAAGCCCTCGGGGGGAAAGGTGCTAAGAAAGGGGCAAAACCGAAAAGGCCCCCCTAAACATCTTGAGCTGAAGGGTCAGCGTTTTGACTCAAAACTGAAATGCTTGTGAGGGAGAAACTCAGATCTCTCTCTTGCCTGTCTGCTCAGCCAGCTCAGAATAGAGACATTCAAAGCAACAGACACGAAGTGACAGCTTTCTTTGCAGTTAGTGTAACTTAGCTATTTCAGTTTTATTTGCTGAGAACAAGCAGTTCAGAGAGAAAGTTTCCTGAGGTGGGACCATCAAAGGAGAGAAGCTATCCTGGGGCTCTTGGGACATGGTCACTAGAAATGTATTCATATTCTCTTTTGGGCAGGAGCAGTTTCAATGGTGACTTTCATTGGGACATTTTGTTTCAAGGGCAGCAGGACTACTGAGGTGTTATTTAGAATTTAATAGTTTCTCTCTTAACGAAAACCACATCTTTCAGTTCTACTGTAGCATTCAGAAATTTGATACCATCTTTGCTTACATTATAGCCCAAATCTCAACTACAGTCACGGATGATATTTTACAAAATGAAATCTATGGAAAATCCCACATTTGCTCTCCCGGGTTGGCTTCATTTCCCCTAATTTGACCGCAGGGGCCACCCCTCTTTCTGCTTTGTACATGTCAGCGAGGATTTTCAATGGAGCAGAACAGCAACTTTATCTCCATGATGACTTTCACTGCAATCAGATGGATGGGCAGCAGGAAAAAGAAATATTTTAGTCCACCTGCCCTGCAGAATCCTAAAAACAGACCCCGATTCTCTGTAGCTCCGTGTCAGGCTCCTTCTGTGCAGGGCTTTTCAAAATGAGGACCCCCACCCCCTTGGCTCTGCATCAGGAAATAAATCCATGTTTCGTTATGAAGAGAATTTTTAAAATATATTTTTATTGATTTTAGAGAGGAAGGGAGAGGGAGAGATAGAAACATCAATGATCAGAGAGAATCATTGATCAGCTGCCTCCTGCACGCCCCCTACTGGGGATTAAGCCCGCAACCCAGGCATGTGCCCTCACCGGGAATCAAACTGCGACCTCCTGGTTCCTAGGTCGATGCCCAACCACTGAGTCACGCCAGCCAGGCTATGAAGAGAATTTTGATTGACCATCTATGAGCTTCCTCCTGCTTCCTAAAGTCTTGCACAGACTGTGGGCATGCTTCCTCCATATTTGTCAGCTCTAAAATAAACACCAGCCTGTGTGCCCCCAAAACAAGTAGACATAAAGCACAAACCCACAGAAAAGTGAGACAACAGGAGGCCAATACATTAAATGTATCATCTTGCCGCTCTAACACCTTTCTCTAAAAAAAAAACCCAAAAAACAACAAAAAAAACTTTCCGAGGAATTCCTATGGAAAGGGGTGTAAATGGTATTTGTTATACAGGTTCTAGTGTTTCTTATTAACTCAGGGTGGGTCTGTTAGAAAACAAGGGTTACTGGATGTAAACACCAGCCTGTGTGCCCCCAAACATTTTTGTAGTTTATTGATTCAGAACTGTATACGGACCCTGTCAACCCATGGCTCTTTTTTTTTTAGAAGACCTCTAAGTATCATAAATCACATGATATTCCCAGACACAAGCGCTGCAAACAGACCTGACCCCGCTGGCCTCCAAGGCAGCTGCAATACACAACAGTTCCCCCAATGGGTCCCCGATCACGTCTTCTTTCTACCTGCAGGAAGAGGCCCAAGCAGTGGTGACACTGGTTACCTGTGGGGAGGGCTGCCGGGGAGGGAGACTCCCCCAGAGCCTGTGGGAGCTTTTACATTGTGTATCATGTGACTGTGTCCTTTCTTCAGCAAATAAAACATTCTAAAGTGGTTCTGCTCTATTTGCTTAATGAAAACAACCATGGTTCAAAAGCTCTATTGTTTTAGAAGGAAACAATTCACTCTTAAAGGTGAACTGGAAAAAAACCTAGATAACTAAAAGCTG
This sequence comes from Myotis yumanensis, assembly GCF_028538775.1. Taxonomy (NCBI): domain Eukaryota; kingdom Metazoa; phylum Chordata; class Mammalia; order Chiroptera; family Vespertilionidae; genus Myotis; species Myotis yumanensis. The sequence continues at coordinate 44,737,603 of NW_027223758.1, forward strand.
GATGTCTCAACTCAGTTACCAAATGCCTTCTGTTGCTGCAGGAGAGGGTAGGTGGCTGACAGGATCCCACCATTTTCCGAGAAGCTGCAGACTTGTGCTGAACCCCTCTGTCCCCTGGAGGTTACTTCCATGCCACTCAAGCAGGAGCATGCTTTCATCCATGACTGCCTTGCTGGGATTGCTGTCAATTCCTAGAGCCAGCACCTCACAACCATTGGGAGCTTGGTCTTGGAGGATGGAGCCGGGTCCAAATTCTGAGCCATTGGAAGGGAAGGGCCCGAGGCCCAGCAGGGACTTGGGCAGCCTAGGGGCTCTCCCCAGTTGCTGGTGAGATGGTAGATACGGAGCTAGAATTCCTTAGGGAAAATGAGGGGCCAGACTGGGAGGGGCTGAAGAGCATTCATTCATTCACACACAAAAATGCCTTTCGGGGGATACATGCGACAGGCCTGCCAGGGAGACTGGCATGAATGAGACCCAGCACAGGCTAACAGGGAGCCGAGCCAAGCAGGTGGGACTAAGGGACTTGGAGTCTGGGAGTCAGGCAGCGGAGCCTGTCTGGGCTACAGCATCGAGAGACAAGTCCCCGGGGGACCCTCAAAAGCAAGACAGGCCAGGGGGTCTGACGTGGATTTCCTGGTCGTTACAAACACAAGTTCTGTGGTATAGACAGCAAAGTGGGGAGCCTGTCCCAGGAGGTTCTGCACAGGATCTGGGTGAGCCCAGTAGCGGGAGGGCTTTGCATGCTGGATGAGGCCTGGGGAGCTGCTCCTCTAACAGAGGGTTCCTCTCTCACATCGATGTGAGAGAGACACATAGATTGGTTATCTCCTGCACAGGCCTCAATCAGAGTGGGGAATAGAGCATGTGCCTTTGACGGGAATCGAACCTGTAGACCCTTCAGTCCGTGGGCTGATGTTCTATCCACTGAGCCAAACTGGCTAGGGCAAGCTGTACCTTTTACAAACTGAGTTTTACGGTATATGAATTATATCTCAAATTTAGAAACAGAAGACGTGTCTAGGTAAAGCCACAGTAAGTTTAGGAGACAGAAATGAATTCTAAGGAGTAATCTGTGAAATGCTGGTTAGGAACTAGGACCTCTGGTCACCTCTGGAATCAGTGACTTCCGCATTTTGCCAGGAGGTGAAAGCCTGGGTTAGACGGTGGTGGTGGTGGTGCGGGGGGGCGGGGGGGCGGGGGGGAGGTTGAGTGAATCACAGCCACACTCCTAGGCATGTAACGAGATTGTCCACGTGCTCAGCAGGAACCAGGATCGGGAGCCCAGGACATGGCTAGCACCTGTGTTCCTCAGCAGCTGCTTCAGGGGTAGCCCTGTACCAAATTCCCCTAAAAAGAACCTTTCTGTGTATGTTACACAGAGCGTGCGCTTATCTTACAGAGGCTGTTGCAGCTCTCTTGTGGGTCAGACGGCACTGATAACCTTTCTCGTCTGAAACAAAGCCCGACCACATCACTATCTCGTTTGCCTCTGTCATCATCGTTGCCGCAGGGTTCACATGCATCCTAGCTGACAAATGTGTGCCGACCTCCTTCCCCCCTACCACCGTGCCTCTGCTCATCGCCCTCCCGTGCGCATGCATGACTGTGCTCGACGCAGAAGGGGCACGGCAGCCTACAGAGAAACAGGTCCCAAAAAAGCAAAGAGAAAAAGAAACCCGAAAGGAGTGGTGCTGTGATTTTCTGGTTCGTTATTCTTCCTAGTCCCCCCTGGGCTCATGGTGCGGTCCTTGAGCCCCTGTCATGTGGTGAATGCGCGGGGAGCGTCCAGTTCATGTGACCCAGTGTCCACAGGCGTGTTAGCCAGGTCTAGGCAGCAAGTCTGGATACAAGCTTTTTGGCACACAGGGCTCCAGGAACACGTTTGACTTTCTCATCGACCTCAAAGTAACCATCCTGGACCCGTCCCTCCTGTAAGCCCTTTGCAGGGCCAGCGTGAGGTCAGAGAGGTGCCCCGCCCACTCACCCAGCCGGCCTGGGGTCTTCTGCTGCTCTCTCTATGGAAGTTCCTTCCATAACGGATGTATTTGGAGGATGCGTGGCTCCTAAACGATGTTATTTCTATACCTTCCATCCACGTGCAGAGGAAGTTCCCTGTGTCATTGTGCTCATCTCCCTGCCCCCGCTCTGCTGATGTTCTCCACCCCACCCCACCCCATGTGCCGTTTCAGACCTCAGCGCCTCTGTTTGAACTATTCATAATCTCTTATGTCTCCTTTACCTCCGTCCCAACCGCCACCTGCCACTTCCCTTTTCCCCATCTGGCCGACTATTATTTATCCTGCCAGACTGAGCTCACTTGTCACGTGCCTTAGGATACCGGCCCCAGTCTTCAGGGATGTAGGGCCCATCGGCTTCCATCATAGCACACCTAGGGTGTAAGCTCCTGGAGGGCAAGGTGTGCAACTTTGGATCCCTGGGCCCCCCGAGGGGAACTTGACCCTGGTATGGCATCCTTTGGTGTCTCTTCAGCTGTTCAGTTTCACTGTTAATTTCTACATGACTGCCTGTCAACGCGTGCTTTTTATCTGACACCAAGTAAGCTGAAAAGAGTTTTTCTGCGGCGCGCTGATAAGAATTTCTGAGTGAACGTAAGGGACTTGGCTTTTTTGTTTGTTTTACTTACACGGGCATATTTGGAAATTAACCTTTGTACTAGAATCAAACAAAAAGGAAGCAGAGACCCAAAAAGCAGTTCGTTGGGGTCCCTCAGCCAGCAGACGGCCGGTCAGGCCTCCTCGCTCCCAGCCCACAGAGCTCCTATCACAGCTTGGTGTCCCACTTTTTAATATTCTCTGCATGTTTAACATTTTGAAAGGTACACAGGGTTACCTTTCAAAATCAGAGGTAGCTTATGAGACCAAATTTGAGATCCCCTGGTGTAATATACAAGGGTGGGCAAGAGTAGGTTTACTTTGTGAGCACATGGAACGGTTTATCTTGTATTATTAATTAATTGTTTTATTATTTCCCATGCGAACAACTGTAAGCCTGCCTCTGCCCACCTGTACCTGCTAAGGAGCCTCCTTGTGTCCTCCTACAGTGTATGATCAAAGTTGACTGGGCATGTCATCCCATGTGACCCACAGACATGGGGCCGATTTCCTATGTGGCTTGTCTACAGCAGTTTTCAGACTTCTGCAGCCAGTTTGTCAGTTTTCCTTTAATTTCTCATATTGCCATGAGCATAACCAAAATATTTGTACATGTTTAAGTGGATTTGCATGCCAGGATCTGTTGATTGTATATATTCTTAGGGGGAAATGGGCTAGAATAGGAAGTGACTGGGTGGGGGGGTGTTAATAATATTACACAGAGCAGTCTCAGGACGGCTTATGGTGTTTCTTATGCTTTTCCAACATGTGATTTGATGATTCCTTTTTTTTGTTTGTTTGTTTGCTTTATTCAGAAAGAACTTGTGCATAACCTCTGCCTGGTGTCATTTTCTTTCAGGTGACTTTTCAGATCACCCCTCCGTGTGCCAGCGAGAGGCACTATGAGCATTTTGGACGGTGCTGTAACAAATGTGAGCCAGGTCTGTACTTCTGAGCCACCTTTCATCTCCCCTCAGGAGTAAAAGGGCTTTTTTTTTTTTAATCTAAGGAATGATTTCTATCTGCCAGATGAAAAAAGAAATTGGATGGACTTTTTATGGTAATGGCAGGTGGTAATGTCTGTCACTCTGAAGACAAAAACCTTTCTTTCAGAAGATAAAATCACTTAAAAATGAAAAGCAATTTCATAAGCTGGTACTTCATTCATGCTGGAATGCTATTTTCCAAAAACACTATTTCTTGAGAAAAAAGAAAGCATCTAAAAGCATGTTTTAGCACCTTGTGATTCAAACTCTCAAAATAAGAAATTCACCTCTTATTGAAAAGTACTATCACATTAAAAAATTGGGGGTAAGGGGAGCCATACTGGAATTGTTGCTGCTGAAATTGCCTAAACCCTGTTATACCTTCTCCCCACACATATACCTGCTGAGGAGCAGAAGGTGGGCTGGTGACAACGACTTTCCCAAACTTGTTCTGCCAGAGTGTGGCCACACATTTCTATAGCCCCAATGAACTCCCAAGTCCACGGGGTCCTCATTCACTCATTGCTCTGGGGAGGAGAGCGCGTCTTTGAGGAAAGGGTGGTTAACAAGATCCTCAAGCATGTCTAACTCATGGCCGGGACCTGTCCACAAGTTTGACATGCTTGCGTAGATATTTCGGCTACAAATATTTCTTGGATGTGCAGAACGAAGATCCAGCATGTGTGGTGTGTGTGTGTGTGTGGTGTGTGTGTGTGTGTGTGTGTGTGTGTGTCCAGATTGACAGTAGGGGACATTCTGAAGACAGGAGGGGAGGGATGAAATTAAACCCCTCATGCTTAGCCCCCAGGGAATCACTCAAGTTCTACAGGCCCCAGTTTGAAAACCCTTGTTCTTCACCTTACTCATCAGAGGTTCGGCGTGGAAAGGGTGATCTTTCCCATGAAAGAATTAAAAGACTCCTGTGACCACAGGCCCAGCAGCCCACAGAGGCTATTTCAGCCAGCTGGGAGCCTGAGGAGCATCACTGGGAGATGTGGCCCTGTCTCCTGTATCACACTGTCTCTTGGGGACTTCCTGGGACCCTGGTCATGTAAATGGTCCAGTAAATTGGTGCATTTTTGTGTGTTTTTGGGGGGATATTTTTCATTAGTGCATTTTCCCCCTTCTAATTTAAGGGACGTACATGTCTGCCAAGTGCACTACTACCTCGGAAAGTGTGTGTCTGCCCTGCGGCAGGGATGAATACCTGGACACCTGGAATGAAGAAGACAAATGCTTGCTGCATAAAGTTTGTGATACAGGTGAGTCAGTCATGTCAGCGGGAAGTGGGGATAATGATATTTTCAGATTCAGCGGTGCTGTCTTTGGGGGACAGAGGAAGGAGTTCTGACCACAGCAGGATGGGCTTCAGCTCCCAGCAGTGCTGTGTTAAAATTCTTCTCTGAGAACTCTTGTTCTGGACTATGTTTGTGTTGCAATTTAATCATGGAACACATCTTAGAGTTGACAAAATATTTCCATGTGTGTTGTGTTATTTAATCCTCACAAAACCCCTGTGAGGTAACCACAGTGATCCCATTTTAAAGATAAAGAAAACTGAGACTGATAGAGGTTAAATGACTTCAAGGTTTTCCAGTGCAAAGCAGGACTCCCAGTCAGGTCGTTGGACTGTCGAGTCTTCTTCCTAAACGATAAATGTCCTATTAACTCAACAGTTTGATCTCTTTATCAGTCTGCTGTGGTTTTTTTGCCTCAATTTTTTTTAAATTATAGTTTATTTTCAGGAATCGGGATCAAAATATGCTCAAGTCTCAACCTACAGGTTCTTTTTCTTCTTCCTTTTTCCTTTCCCATTCAGTTTATCTGGGAGAAACCCTGTTGTCGGTCCTGTGGTTCCCACAGCCTGGTTGCTGCTGGTTGCACCCCCTTGGTGCTGTTTGGCCTATTCTTCCGTCTTCTACATTTCTTGTAAAGTGGTTGTGAGATCTAGAAGGCTGCTCAGATTCTGATTTGTTTTTTTGTTTTTGGCAAAATTCCTTCGTAGTTGGTAAAATGTAGTTAAATCAGGAACCATGTAACAACTGCTTCTCTCTCTGTATGTGATATTAGCAGCTATTGACAATCATGACCTAGATCCATTTTCGTTAGGCAATGATCCAGCTCTATCATTCCTTCATTTCTTAGCTGGGATGCTTTGTAAAGGGAAATTCCCCCCATCAGTGATTCATTACCCTGAAGTACACTATGTACAGGAAAGGTGGAATGAGTGCTGCAGCTTTGTTTACCACTTTTCAAAACAGTGTCTTGATCATCCAGCTTTCTCCAAAGAATTTGTATGAATATTATGAACTCATGAATTTAGACATCTTCAAGGTGTTTCGGTCTACTGCAGTTATTAGTTTTCCTGGTGCTCAGATCATCCCACCTCCAGGTGGCCCCACCTTTGGTACAACCCCAGGTGTCTTTTTTTTTTTTTATTGATTTCAGAGAGGAAGGAAGAGGGAGAGAGAGATAGAAACATCCATGATAAGAGAGAATCATGGATCAGCTGTCTCTTGCAAGTCCAGCACTGGGGATTGAGCCCACAACCTGGGTATGTGCCCTTGACCAGAATCGAACCTGGGACCTTTCAGTTCGAAGGTTGACGCTACATCCACTGAGCCAAACCAGCTAGGGCAAACCCAGGTGTCTTGAAGAGCTCCCTTGCTTCCTGGCTCACATTGGACATTTCCTGCCCTGCACTTGGAACCAGCCATTTCTCCAGGAATTCCTGATCACTTTCTGCAAAACATCTTATTTAGAGATCTTGACTTGGGTGCTATGGAGGCTCATTGGTTCTGGATTGACTCTTATGTGTAGGTTTTTCTCTTTCCCAGTGGGAAGAACTAGGAAATAAGTATTTTTTAAAACTATAATTTTCCTAATGTGTTAGAGACAGCTGGCAGGTTTTGTTTGGAGAAGATAACATGGAAACTCCACTGAGCAGAAGCATCTGATCAAGTCTCTTTTCTTTCCCACGACTTAGTAATGACCTTGACTCATTGCTGTCTCTTGGAAATAAAGAATCATCTGTCTACTGCCAAAGTTGATTAAAGTGCAAAGCCTGGTTCATTAAGATATTCAAGGATATGCCAGGCTTACATTCACTTGCATTTGAGTGCGATACTGGAATTAGAATTTTTCAAGGACGCGACTGTCTGTTGAAGCAGGGGGTCCCGCGGGGGTGAGGCCGAACAGAGTCCTAACGAAGCATGCCTGACTCCGGGGACGGTTCAGTGACGCAGATTCAACTTTATTGTGTGAGTGCAGCAGTATATATAACATTCCAGACCAATCAGAAGTTTACAACATCCATAGGGCAACCAATAGTAGGAAAGATCAGGGTACTATGTAGTGGCTCTAGGAGGTCAGCTCAGGCGGGCAATGCCACTTCCTGGTGTGCCGAGGAAGCTTGTGCAGGCGGAGTGTGCTCATGCCATTGCATCTGCCGCAGCACTGAGATAAATCTCCTGAGCTCTCCCTACAGTCTGTGTGTGTCCCAGGCATCATGCGCATATTTATACACACTGGCCTTGGTGCTGCTGAGCTGGCCTGGACCTCAGAGAGGGGCCTGGAGGGAATGGAGATTTCTCCAGGTTCTCCATCCTTGGGCCCAGGAATGGGGATAAGAAATGTGTCCCTCCCCTCCCCCTGTTTCGGGCTGCCACTTAGTTAAGGCTGTTTCTTTTTCCCATGGAACTCTGTTCTAGTTAGTTCAGGCTGTTATAGCAGAAATCCACAGACTGAGTGGCTTAAACAACAAAAATTTACATCTTCCAGTTCTGGACGCTGGAAGTCTGGGATCAGGGTGCCAGTATGGCTGGGTTCTTGGTGAGGGTCCTCTTCCTGGTTTCAAGATAGCAGCGTTCTTGTTGTGCCCTCACATGGCTGAGAGCAGAGAGAGGAAGCAAGCTCTCTGTTGTCTTTCTTACTGAGGGCACCAATCCCATTCTTGAGGGCTCCACCCTCATCACCTAATCACCTTCCGAAGGACCCACCTCCTAATACCATCACATCGAGGGTTAAGAGTTCAATATAGGAATTTTGAGGGGACACAAACATCAGTCATAACAAACTCCGAGAAGTATTCAGGACTATTCGGTACAAGGGCTGTTTGGACAATCCGGGTGAGATGTGTCCCACAGGGTAGAAGGGCTGTTTTAAGTAATGTTGTGCTGTGTCATGTTTTTGATTCTCACCGCTCGGCGCAATTATGTTCTATACAATCACCACAAAAACTGAACTAGCAAATACTGAACTGCTTTTCCCAGGAGAAATACAGGTTCCCATGAGCCTCTGGTCACAGCATTTTTGTCAACTGATCAACATATAACCTTGTTTTATGTGTGTTTGTGTTTAAGGACAATTTATGTAATAAATACTTTGACTCATTAACATTAGACTCACAACGAAGAGTGCTGTAACTCATTCCTGAACCAAGTTTTTCTAACACACATTTTCTCCATAAGACACATCGCAGCCTCCTCGGGCTCAGAAGCACTAGGCAGTGCCTAAGCACTGCATTTGGAGGCCATTTTAAACAGTGAAATCACCAACAAAAACCACAAAAATGCTAAAATAGGACTCTAAAAAGACCACTAAAAGAACACGTTTCCAGGATGAGAGCTGAAACATTAAGGCAGAACGTGTTACCTTATTCACCTTCACCTGGCAGGTCCCCAGGGGCTGAAATTTCCCCCCACTCTGCGAAAGTGCCAGGAGTGCTGATTGGGGGGCTACAGTGACATTTTAGCCAGAAGAAAAAACTGCAGACCTGAATCAGTGGCTTATGAGGACCAACTGTGTGTGAGCAGTCACCTCTCTCACACAAAGACTGGACAGGCCCAGGAGAGTGGGGTAACAGGAGGGCACTCTGCTGTGAGGTGTGAGGAAAGACAAACATATTACTGTGGGAGAGACGAATTTCCAAGTATGTCTTCACGTCTCACCTCTCTACTTGTCCACTTAGCTAATCACACAGTGACCCCAGTCTTCGGGCTCTGAATAACTGTGGCCCTGCAGGATCTCAGGAGCAACCCCTGATCTCCAGGAACCCCATTCTTTTAGGTCTTATCTGGCATTGGTGTTAAGGCTATTTATCACATTGGAATTTACTAAAAATCGGGAGATTATGAAGTCTATTTTGCATTAGTAATCAGTGATCATAAACTTCCAGCCCTTAATCTTCCTACTAACATGAAAATTGACTTTTAAAAAGCCCTTCAACTCTTAATTATTGAGAGTGAAACCCCCCTGGGATGTTTCAGTGCCAGCACAGGAAGCTGAGGGGACTCCAGTGCTCCTGAGAGCCAGTGACCTGAATGCGTCAATGTCTGGGAGGAGGCCGGGCACTGCATTGGGGGAATTGGGTGGGGTTGGGAGTGGAAGATGGGGGCTGGCATGGGGTGCACCCCCACCCATGCATCCTCGAACTGCCTCGCTGCCCTGTCTCTCTCGCCCGCAGGCAAGGCCCTGGTGGCGGTGGAGCCCGGCAACCGGACAGCCCCGCGGCGCTGCGCCTGCACGGCCGGCTACCACTGGAGCGAGGACTGTGACTGCTGCCGCCGCAACACCGAGTGCGCGCCCGGCTCAGGCGCCCGGCACCCGGGTATGGGGTTGCTTCCCGCGTCATCCTCTCTCACCGAGTCCTGCAGTCACCTGGAGGCCAAAGCCGGTGCTAAGACGGCTTCCCTGCGTCATTCACGCTCCGGGGAGCCAGGTGGCGCTGGAGGAGCTTGAGGGTCCCCTGAGAAGGGAGCCCCAGGTTTGGTTCTAACAAGGACACGTGAGCGCCTGGCCCACATGCAGGTCTCCAGGCTCCTTCACCTGCGGAGCTTTATGCTCCCCACTTAGGACAGAACCCGAAAATGCAGGGGACCTCCAGATGCTTCAAAAAAACACAAATTTGAGCATCCTCTTAGCAGAATTTTGAAAAAATCATGCACCCCCTAGCTTATTTTTAACTTGACAGCTCAAAATTTTTATTACGAATTTAAAGAGTTGCTAAGGATTTAGTTTCCAGGAAGAGATGGCAATAGTAACACTTCCTAATTTTTTCAATGGAGCATCAACACCGTAATCTATTTTAAAATGCGCTCATTGCCTCACCTGTGGGAAAGAGAGAGTTCTTCCCCCTCCTTTGATTTGTATTCATTTCACCTTCCCAGCAGAATTTTATCCTGATGTATTTTTGTGCTTGGAGGGTTTTTGCTAATCACCTTTCATACTCTTTCATATCCAAAATTATGCACCTATTTGAAATCTTAAATTTGAAAAAATTTCTTGTGACTCCGGGTCCTAGGGGTTAAAAACACTTCTTCTGGACCAAATTGTTACTGCAGGTATTACACAATAGGTCAAGGGTGAATATATTATATTTTGCTATATTAAAGTCTTTACAAACTAAAGAACAAATGGAGTTTTTTTCCAATTAATTCATATCTTCCGGGTTGAATACAACTTATTGCTAAAATGCAACAGAATTCAAGCTCAATCCTGTTTCCACTAAGTGCTGAGAAACTTGTTCGCATAAATAGCTAAACAGCTAAGAAAGGACTCCCGTGACAGGAGTTCCTCAATTCTGTTAGCACTTTCTGAGTGACATGTCCCAGATCACACAGTGATGTGACATCAATGTGGTGTTTAACGATTGCTCAGTTAAGAACTCAACTGTGTCCTTCAGTTTTGTTGAAAGTAAATAAGTAGAAATAATCTTTTTGACTCAGAAAAGTGTTTCTTAGCGTCACTTACATCCTGACTTCTAGGAAGTATACCAAAGCAGTTTCTTTAAGACGTAACAACTTACTAGTGTTTATACCTGTTAATCTTTCCCTTGGAGGCATTTTTTTTTAAAACCCAGAATACTTGGACAGGGTTAAGAGAATTAAAATATTATTCATTTCAGTTTATAATGAGGAAAGTGTTCGTCAGAGAATCTAACTGGTACAGTCAATCCTGAGTATCTAATATATCAAGTAAACCAGACAAACTTTCTCTTAAAAAAGTCTGACTTGCTTTTTTTAAAAATAAATTTTTTATTTTTCAATTACAGTTGACATACGATATTACATTAGTTTCAGGTGTACAACAGTGACCAGACATTTATATAACTTACAAAGTGATCATCCCCAAGTTGACTTGATTTTCCAGTTTTTAAAATGAGTCTCCCTGTGACAGCCGGCTCCCTTCTGAATTCTGATTCTCAGATAGACAAGGCCGAGAGCCTTTCAGCAAGTTTGTCACCTGCATGAAAAAAGGTGCTGTCCCCTTCTCTGCTTCATTCCTGACCGATGTTCTCTCCGCCTTGCTCCTGTGGGAATGGATCCTTCTTTGGCAATAGATGGAGGACACAGGGGATGACATGAGTGAATGAAAATTTCCCTCCTGCCCTATCTTGCACTGTACAGTTGACCCTTGAACAACACAGGTCTGAACTGCACAGGTCTGCTTATATGCAGATTTTAAAAACTTACAGTATTGATAAATACAGTACAGTGTTTATGATTTTTATTTTCTTCAGAACATTTTATTTTCTCTAGCTTATTATAAGAATACAGTATATAATACATATAACCTACAAAATACATGTAAATTGTTTATGTTATCAGTAAAGCTTCTAGTCAGCACTAGGCTGTTCATAGTTAAGTTTTGGGGGAGTCAAAAGTTATATGTAGATTTTCGACTGCACGGGGGGGGGGGGGGGGTCAAAACCCCTAAATTCCACATTGTTCAAGGGTCCATGGTATTTGAATTGAGAACAAGCCCACCTGGTCCCAGTTACCCTGTTTCTATGGTCGCACTTTTGTCCTTAGATAGGGAGAGACAGTACTGAGAGACTCTGAATGCAGGGGCTCTGCCATCACCAGTATTTCTACTTGGTGCTCCGTTTGGCATCTCAGAGGTTTGGCACCATCCCAGGATTTGGAGTGGGGAAGAGTGTGCCTTCTTTTGTACAGTGGGAGCAGTGTGATTAGGGAAAGGAACGGGACAGGGAACCTGCAGGATGCCCCCTGGCAGGTCAGTTACAAGGAACAGATCTGGAAGCCCAGTCAGTGGAGGGAAATCAATGAACTCTGCTGCCTTGTAGCCCCTTAAGAAGTCTCTTTGTTTTTAAGGGTTGCTCTTCTAGAGCATGTTTATCTTTTGAAAAGCTGTTTGAATTTATGTGAGTTGACTAGATGTTAACTGTGCTTTTGTTAATATCATTTTAAGGCAAATCAAATAGATTAAGTGGGGGAGGTATCCTACTTATTGAGGCAGTTGCAGAAATCAGGAAGATACTTCCCACTTGACCCTGGAAAAAGAACATGTAATTTCTTATTTTAGTATTTTATTCATGAACGTAATCACAGAAGTGCTACTGATTTCAAGAGTAATTTGTGGTTTTGGTGCAAGTCAGTTGCGTGATCATGATACCCCACATAGTAGTCAATGTTCTTTATTGGAATTCCCAAGGGTCTACACATGTCAGCAGCTAATAGACATAGGAAATCTGAGACATTTCCTATTTTAATAATATGGTTTGCAAGGAATATGAGGGTGCTGAAGAAAGCTTGCTAAGCAGGATCAATTCCTGCTTTCAGTGCTGTGGCTTAAGGCAGGGGTCCAAAATCCATCCTACCACTTGTGTTTGTGTAAATAGTCTTATTGGAACACAGCCACATCCCACATCCCTTTTTTTTTTTTTTTTTAACATATTGCCTATGACTGCTTTCATGCTACAAGTATTTGCAGCAGAGACTAGAAGGCCTGCAAAAGATATTTACCATAAGGTCTTTTATAGAAAAAGTTTGCTACCAGCCCTTGGTTTAATAGAAAGAGACCTGTAGGAGTTTTTTATTTTGTTTTTTTTAAGAAAACTGTTTTTTGTTTTTTTTAAAATATATTTTATTGATTTTTTACAGAGAGGAAGGGAGAGGGATAGAGAGTTAGAAACGTCGATCAGCCGCCTCCTGCACATCTCCTACTGGGGATGTGCCCGCAACCCAGGTACATGCCCTTGACCGGAATCGAACCTGGGACCCTCCAGTCTGCAGGCCAACGCTCTATCCACTGAGCCAAACCGGTTTCGGCTTAAGAAAACTGTTGTCACTCACATGCTTGAACTGGTGAGATTAAGCTGGTCAGAGAGGTCAGGTCAAGAAGTTGTCCTTAAAAGCAGTAAGAGGACTGCCACTCTCTGTGGATCAAGGTTAATGTAAGTCCAAAAGGCTGAAAGGGGAGATCAGGCAGGTGCATGGTTAAAGCAAGTAGACAGCAGGCTCCCCGGCTAGGAAACAGAGTATTAGTGACCAGGACAGTGGTTCTGAACAGCTAAGGGTCAGGACCTAACTCAGATACTGGCATTAGTAGCCTGAGACTGAGCCAATTACCCTCCTGAACATAATAACCCTGAACCTACTGCTGGGATGGAAGGCCCTCTAGAGCCTGTGGGGGCTGAAGCAATGAGCCACAGGCAGGGAGGGCGAGGAGGTGAGAGGCAGAGGGACCACCATCCTGGCCGATATCTAAGTGTCCTTGTTTGGCTTTTGTTTGTTCTGTTTGTCCTTTTGTTTTTTTGACAGTGCAGCTCAACAAAGACACGGTGTGTGAGCCCTGCCTTGTAGGCTATTTCTCCGATGCCTTTTCTTCCACAGAAAAATGCAAACCCTGGACCAAGTAAGTGACAACGAAGGAGCCCAGGCAGTGTGTTGATTTTAAGTAACTCAACCTCCACGTTCTCGTTTGGGTTGGACACAGACTGTTTGAGTTTTGTGAGGCTTCCCCTTGAAGCCACATTCAAAATAGGAAAAGCCTGTCAGTTCAGTGTGGGCAAAATAAACCCGTCCAACCAGCCTTCAACCTGGTGTGACTTACATGCCTTACTTTCTAGATTCAGTTTGGCTCCATCTTTGACTTAGAGTTTCAGCCTCCTTTTCCCCTTTTCTAACCTTACGTAGTTGAAAATGATTGATGACACTTGTTATCATTCACTCATGCCCGTCACCGCCCCCCCCCCCCCACACTTCTTCTAACACCACTGCTTTATTGTCCAGAGATGTGTGTATGTGCATAAAGAAGACTCCTGTTTACATAAATGTTCGCATACTGTAAACACCATGGTTTTTTTCACATAATATATCTTGAAGGAAGCTCATTCCATATTAGTTCACTTAGATCTTCATGCCTTTTTATAGATACCTAATATTTCATTGTAGAGATGTGCTGTAATTGAGTTAATAAGTTTCCTAGTGATAGTCATTTAGGTTGTTTCCAGTCTTGTGCAGTAATGAATCATTTTAAATGAATCACCTCATATATACTATTTCACACTTATGTTAGTGTATCTATAGTGGAACCTGGGTCCTTTCATTACATAATGATTCTTTCAGTTCCCAATATATGAATTCTCATTAAATATTTATTTCCTAATCCACTTATCCAAGTTTTATGTTGACAAGGTTTTCTGTGTTTTCAACTTCTAAAGAGCATTCATCAAAAAAGTGTATCAGTGCCCAGCCAGTGTGGCTCAGTGGTTGAGCATCAATCCATGTACCAAGAGGTTACTGGTTTGATTCCTGGTCAGGCATATGCCCAGTTTTTAGGCTCGATCCTCAGAAGGGAGTATGCAGGAGGCAGCCGATTGATGTTTCTCTCTCATCGACATTTCTCTCTCTCTCTCCCTCTCCCTTCCTCTCTCTCTAAAATCAATAAGGACATTTTTTTTTAAGTTTATCCCCTGGCAATTGAAGCATTTGGAATCTTCTATACTGAAGATACCAATCTACTGTCTTTTGGGCCATACTCTTAGAAAACACTGGCAGTATTTACTTTTGTTCATTCATTTGTCCACTTGGATGATGTGTGGACAGGCACTGGGGATCCAAATGTCCAGAAAGATGGGTTCCTCTCCTGAAGGAGCTAGCAGTCTAGTGGATTAGAACCTTTGTTTCTTTTCTTGAAAAATAAGAATATAAAATGAAAGCACTTAACTCCCACAGCTGTACCAGTCTTGGACAGATGGAAGTACGTCACGGGACCAATAAGTTAGACGTGGTCTGTAGTTATTCTCTGCTGTCTACAGAACTACCCAATGGTATGTTTATTTTTTTTACTTTTTATTAAATTTATTGGGGTGACACTGGTTAACAAAATTATACAGGTTTCAGGTGCACGATTCCACAACACATCATCTGTACAATGTATTATTGTGTGTTCACTATCCCAAGTCAAGTATCCTTCCATCACCATTTATCCCCCTATACCCTCTTCTATCCCCATTCCTCCATGCTATGCTTAAAAACAGCAGATTGATTGGTAGATGTGTCTCGGTCTAGTCAGCTCTTATAGATTCCCCCAGGTTACCTTCCATATCCAGAGGGCTCATCTCTCCCTTTCTATCTCATCCCATCCACAGTTAGGTTAATATTTCATTTTTGTCAGTATTTTGATTCTAGATGTGTTGTTTATGTGATAATATTTTACTCTGGAATGGAGAACTAATAATGTATTTATATGTATAAAAACAAGAAAAGAAAAGCAAAGAAAACTGATCTGCAAACATAAATTAAAATGCCCAAACATAGTAGGCTGGTGATGGTCACAGTACGAGTGTCTATGGGAGATTTTGGTCACCAACCAGAGTTAGCAACTTGTTAGACTATAGCTATCATTTGTAGATCAAATTAATCTTGAGTATGGTGTCAAAGAGTGATAGAAAGTGACAGTTAATAGTGGCTGCTGGTTTTGCAGGTGAGTGAGACAGTTGGAGGTGGGTCCAGATATCACAGCACATGGGATGGCATACGTGTAAAGAAGACCTTTCTAATGAAGCAAGAGGACCTGAGCCACAGAAGAACAGGGTTAATGAACTTTGACTAAGAAAATTGAGGGTTTAGATTTGACATTTGGGGAGACAGAAGATGGTGATTGAAGATGCCAGTGTTAAGGTTCTGGATATGGAGCTACACAGTCAGAGCAGCATTTTTAAAAGACCATTTTTTTGAAGATAATACGAAAAATAACCAAAGGAATAAAAACGGCAACCCTGGTGCCTGTGGTTATTTGGAAAGAGGTATGATAAGGGGCTTCCTTTTGCCTCAGAGGCCAGTCCCCTGGGGAGACTGAAGTGTCCATAGGTGAGCAAAGATGGAGCTGGATGGCCTGGTAAACAGGATTTGAGTTATTCTAAGTAGAAACATTTCAAGATGGTCCTGGACTGACCTCACTGGAGTGATGCTGGATAGTGGGACTGGGCCATGCTGGTGACTCCACCCTTTGGAACATGAGTGATCTGTGACAAACCTGCAGTCAGGGTCGGGGCCTTCACACGTCTCTTATTCCAGACCAGCAGCCTTGATTCTGGGGCTTGATGTAAAGGGTTTTGTTTTTGAGCTTAGAGACAAAAATGAAATCACCTTTAATACCATTTTTAAACCTTTTTCTGATACAGAGCCCCAGATTTTCTTGCCCAGTTTGATCATCCTGCTTCTCTTCGTATCTGTGGCATTAGTCGCTGTTGTCATCTCTGCTGTTTACTACCGGAAACAAGGGAAAGCACTAACAGGTATGGTGTCTATGGGGGATTTTGAAAATGAATCTTAAAAATAGATACATTTCAAGGTATATGCCTTGGAAGATGTGTATGTTGCCTGTTGACTACATCCAGTGATCTGCTAAAAATAAGTGCCTTGAGGTGGTTGTGCTTAAACTAAGATCAAACACCCTTTATGCCCAATTCATTGTTCTCTGGCAAAACAAATAAAATCCATTGTGCTTATTTATGTAGAAGTAAATACAAATACTCTAGGAGAAAGATTGTCATAGTAGTTATGATTATTATCTCTGTGCACAAATATTTTGGCACCATTTGTAATTGTCTAGTACTAATCTCTACAAGGAAAGAGCTACAATTTTCCTTTTATTTGGAGTACCTTTATTTTTATGTAATTTTATAATAATGAAATATGATGATAGCAATAACTGACATGTATTGAATATTTATTCAGTAAATGCATACACTGCTGTATGCATTTTACTAGTACATGTACTAACTAAATCTCCCCAACAGCACTATGAAGTAGGCACTGTTATTTCCCTGGTTTCATGATGAGGAAACTGAGGCTCAGAGAAGTTAAGTAAACTGGGCAAGGCCACATCATAGGTGCCATTAGCTATGATTATTACTTGATTATCTTCTTATGGAGAATTGACAACCCATGAATTCAACATTAGAATTCAGTGGAGGTGGAATAAAATTTTATTTTTGTATGATATAATTTCATAGTTTTTTTTAATTCATGGATTTGACTTTTTAAATTATATCATGTCTATTTTAGAAAGTTGATGGGGATATAATTTGTATATACAACAGAACATATTCTTTTTTCCTGAGAAGCAACAGAGTATAGTGGAAAAAGATTTGGGGCCTGCTGGAACTCAGTGGGGTCTGCCGCAGCCTTCCAACATGCACCTGACTTTTATTGTACGTATATTTGAGCTGGTTCACTGGAAAGTCACGTCTCCACCATGTTGTCTCCTTTCCCCTACAATGCCCACCTAGGCCCTTGTAGTCAAAGATTAATTGCTAAGGGTCTGAGAGTGACTATCTTCCTATCAGCAGTTCTGATACCCTCAAATGTGCCCCAAGGTATTCAATGGAACATTAGTATATCATATTTGGCTTTGCATGGATCAGAAAGTTTTGTTTTGATGGAGCAGGATGGGTAAGATGTCTTTAAGTGTTTAAATAGGTTGATTTTCTTTTGAATGTTTTCACTTTCAAGAAGTCCCTCTGAAAAACTTACAGAAGGTTATGTATAAAGATAATACTGAACTGACATAGTGGTCAGTGATATTGAATTAGAAATAGGAATTACTATGAAGATCTTATCTTTGCTTTGTTTTTCTAGCTAATTTGTGGCTTTGGGTCAACGAGACATGCGGCCGCCTAAGTGGAAATAAGGTAAATTTAAAAGTCTTAAATGCTCCTTGTAGTACTTTTAACAATTAGGCTGAGATAGTTCTTAGTCAAATATTGAGCCCCATTGTATTAAGAGGAACTTTCTTGAGGGGATGGGACACCAAATCCCAGGGCTGATCCCCACAGAATAACCCAAAGTCCAGGTCAGTACTCTTCCTAAATGCTGCTTTCTTTGTATTGCATTCCATTTCTGTCACCTCTGTGTACAGATATTATATTCTTTTTAGTGCCAATCATAATTGCCTATTACAGATTCCAGAAGGAAAGAGTTTCCATTTTCTTTTACTTTGTAGTTAGTTATTTTGATAACTATTAATTTTGATATCATTTCAAAATTATAGAGAAGTGATGGGAATAGTACAAAGAACTTCCACATACTCTATCCTCAGGTCTACCAGTTGTCTAAACATATTGCTATATTATTTGTGCTCCCTTTTTAAAAAAATATTTTTTATTGATTTCAGAGAGGAAGGGAGAAGGAGAGAGAGATAGAAACATCAATGATGAGAGAGAATCATTGATCGGCTGCCTCCTGCACGCTCCACATTGGGGATTGAGCCTGCAACTGGGGAACATTCCCTGACTGGGAATTAAACTCTGACCTCCTGATTCACAGGTCAACACTCAACCACTGAGCCATACTGGCCGGGCTATGCTCTCTATGTGTGTATCTGTATATATTTTTTTCTTGAGCCATTTTATTTTTTTTTTTAATATATTTTATTGATTTTCTACAGAGAGGAAGGGAGAGAGATAGAGAGTTAGAAACATCGATGAGAAAGAAACATCGATCAGCTGCCTCCTGCACATCTCCTACTGGGGATGTGCCCGCAACCCAGGTACATGCCCTTGACTGGAATCGAACCTGGGACCCTTCAGTACGCAGGCCGACGCTCTTATCCACTGAGCCAAACCGGTTTCGGCTTCTTGAGCCATTTTAGAGTGAATTGTGCTCCAGTCTCCTTAAATACATCATTGTGAATTTCTTAAGAACAAGGACATTCTTTTATATAACCAGAGTTCATTTATCAAAATCAAGAATTTCAATAGTGGTACAATACTATTATCAAACCCACATTTGATATTAAAATTTCACTAGTTATCTCACTATGTCCTTTAGATCTATTTTCTTAGGTATAAAAATGTATAAATTTTAAACCACGACGAGCTCATACTGATTTCTCCAGTTCCTGTCCCAGCAGCACTTTCTGTTCTTTCCTTGTTCCATTGAATCATGTTTTCTCCAACAGCAGAAAACCTGCCTCCTATTATTCTCAGTTCCAGGATACATAGAAAGTACTTTCAATTATTAAACCCTACCACAACAAAAAACAAAGCGACTAACTTTGAGTTCAGTATTTCCTTAGGGGTGTGTGTGTGTGTGTGTGTGTGTGTGTGTGTGTGTGTGTGTGTTTTAATTTACATTGAAAGTCTATAGTCAAAATTCCGTGTTGTGGAGTTATTTGGGTTGACTCCTGCCCTTGTTTCAACATGAACATGCTATTCATGTGAAATGCAGTTAGATTTCACTTGTTGCTGGTTGCATTCTATGTTAGGGCTCTTCCCCACTCTGTAATTTTAAATAACACAAATTCCTACATAGTGAGTGTTCCACCTGTTTTGTTATGGTGGAAATAAACCCCATTTTCGGCAGTGTTTAGCAGAACCCTGTTCTAATAGCTGAGTTTCAATCCTGCCCCCTGAATGTCACTCAGCAGGAACCCTCAGGAAGCAATATTAGCGGCACTCCCATGGAAGCCTCGAGCCAGCGGGAACTTTGCGACGGGGTCCTACTGCTGACCCTGGAAGAGAAGATGTTTTCGGAAGACCTGTGCTGGCCGGAAGGAGCGGGGGTCTGCGGGGGCGCGTGTGCAGGCTGCGCCCAGGCAGAAGACACCAGGATGCTCACTTTGGTCAGCGAAATGGAGGGCGACTCCTTCAAGCAGATTCCCATGGAAGACGAGTACGTGGACCGGCCGCCCCAGACCCCACACTCCTTACTGGGCCTCACTGGGCCGGGAAGCAGATCCACACCCCCTTTCCCGGAGCCCCTGGAGGTGGGGGAGGATGACAGTTTAAGCCAGGCCTTCACCGGAACAGAGAGCCTGCCTGATTCCGAAAGCTGCAATTTGGCCAAGCCCCCGTGCAGGACCGATTGGATTCCCATGTCCTCCGAAAAGTACTTGCAAAAAGAAGTGGAGGTTGGCAACTGTCCCCACTGGGCGGCCTCCACCTCGGCAGATGGCTGCGCAGGCTGCGGGAACCCTTCTGGGGAGGACCGGGAGCCCTTTCTGGGTTCCCCCAAAAGTGGACCCTTGCCCCAATGCGCCTACGGCATGGGCCTTCCGCCTGAAGAAGCAGCTGAAGAGGCGGAGGGCGGAGGCCAGCCCTGGAATGAGGCTGATGCACAGCCTCCAAGCTCCAGCAGGGGAGGCCCTGGGTCTGGAAGCCCCTCCAGTGAGCAGCCGCCTGCATCTGGTAAGTGTCTTTCCTGTTCATGGTACAGGGCTTGGGGGTGAGTGTCACCGGTCATTCAGGAAGAAACAAAGCCGACATGGGAAACATTCAGCTCTCCCATTTTCTTTGTGAGGACTATTTACAGGATGGGTTGTGTCTCAGGCCTGGGGTTGGGTTTGTGAACTGTGCCACTGTCCTGTCTCTTCATTTCTACATGTCCCTTTTGTGCTCGGGCCTCTCATGATGGGATTAGGCCTCAAAGTCCAGCATTGACCCCCCGAAGTCAACATTGACCTCAGGCCTGGCTGACAGTTAAGCATTCCCTCAGATTTCTAGTTTTGTTGTTGTTTCAAAGCTATCTAGGTCTCAAATCACCTCCCATAGAAGCTCTTATAAATTTCAGGAGAATAAACAAAATTGTGTAGTTAATCCTTATTAATTAATATTTATTGAGAGTAGCTTGTTGGTTCTATACCAGGGTAACAAAGCAGTAAAGTGTTCCTTAATGCTTTCTGTGAGAAATCCCTTCTGTAACCACCACATATATTGATGGCACCTGGAGAATAATTTTACAATTAAAAATCATTATAGAGATTTATTATGTACATTTACTGCACCACTGTTTGAGCGTGAATAAACCCACCAATTATATTAAAAGTTTTTTGTTTTTTTTCTGGAGGGGAAAACACCTTCTGTCTTATTATGTAGTTACAAGAAATCATGCTGCATGGTGAGGGCTCCCTCTCACTCAACATGTGTGTGGGGGTGAGAGTAGGGAGTGTCAGGATCTCGTTGAGAATCTTCTGGAAGCTATAGACACTCTCCAGAAAAATGAATATATGGATATATACTATTTAAGGGGTTGCACAGAATCCTCTGACCCTCTCCCCCTCAAGCCCCCCCCAAAAAGCCCGTCCATGGACTACCTTGACCCTGGGCTGTTTTTTCTTTTTCTTTCCGACCTCTTTATTTACTATAAGTGGTGCTAGCAGCCGGTCTTTGAATTATTTCATAACCCTGGATAGTTCAATCCCTGCCCTAAACACAGAGACGTCGCTGATGGTGCCCCTGGCTTATGTGGGAGAAGAGTGTACTTGAATCTGCTTTCTAAGTTTCGTGGTTTTGCTACAACCACTGATGTGTAAACTCTATAATATCAATTTTCAGTCAGACCCAGAGGAGGGCTATTTTTCAAAGAACTGATGTGTTTTTCCTTCAGAACACCTCCACAGTTTTTAAAGACGTTAAGGACTTCCCATTACTAAAAGTTCAGCTCTATTGTTCTGTTTTTGTTGTTGTTTTTTGTTAATCCTCACCCGGGGATACTTTTCCATTGATGTGTTGAGAGAATGGAAGGAAGGGGCAGAGACAGAGAGAGGGAAACCACAATGTGAGAGAGACACATTAATTGGTTGTCTCCTCTAAGCGCGACTGGGGCTAGGGATTGAGCATGCAATCGAAGTATGTGCCCTTGACCAGAGTCAAACTTAGGACTCTTCATTCCACTGAGCCAAACAGGCTAGGGCTATTCTGTTTCTTTTTAGTAGTGACTTTTCTTCCCATTGAACACTAGTGTGAGGGGCTGAGGAGAATGGAGAGGCAGAAGCTCAGCATAGCAGAGGCCATGGCTTAGTAACGCTGCCAGGGGCAGACCGGTTTTTCAATTGGTGACACCAGGAAGGTGATGTTGGCCACAGTGTCAAAACCATCGACGGTTCCTGGAAGAACAGTGCTGGCCATGTTTAAGGTGATATTTTTTTCTCAATGTCATGAAACCCAGAGCCAGATCTGTTTTCTCCCTTGACATAAAGTTAAAACGGTGCCCTTGTCTCATTTTCCTTATCTTTTATTTCTCCAGCTTTAAACATATAGGCTTGGAGGAAAGGGAAAGAAAAAGTGTGTCATCAACTAAGTTGTGTTAATGTCCAAAGAGCTTATGTTGCTTTTTCTGTCCTGTCTGGTGCTTAGTCGTGCAACACATCCGTAGAGATGCTGCCTGCGGATGCCAGCAAGCCGGCCAAGTTCATTTTTGCCTGAGCAGCAGCAGCAGCCAGATTGATTTTTGAGGCTGTTCCTTCCATAATTACTTCTACATGAACAGGCCTTCTGGTTTCTGGTCAAAATAGCACGTTCTCATTATTGCCTTTTTTAAATTGTCATGATTTGTGTTCTACAAAATGTGTGAAAGAGGATGAGCTTGGGTGAAAGATAATAGGTGGTGGCTAATCCTATTTGAGCTTCTAGAAGACACTGCTCTCAGGACTTAAAGTGGCGTTTTTATTGGGTGTTGGATTTTTATGTGTGGGTGTTTTAAAAACATACAACCAGTTGAAGTGGTTTCTAGAGAAATGACAATGACTAGTCACTTCCTCAGTAGGAAAGAGTATCTCCTTTGCACCCAGGATCCTTTTGAGGAGAATCATGGCTCTTCAAAGAGCTCTACCAGTCTATTTGTTAAAAGTAATACTTAACGTCAAGGCTATTTTAGCAATGTGAGAATTATTAGCCAAGACCAATGAAGGGGGAAAACATAGTTTGGGTTATCTATACTAATAAAAGTGTAATATGCTAATTAGACTGGGCAGCCGAACGACCTTCCGGATGTCCTTCCAGATGACCTTCCCGATGAAGCCACAGTGGTGGGAGCTGAGGCAGAGGCAGTTAGGGGTGATCAGGCAGGCAGGCGAGCAGTTAGGGCCGATGAGGCAGGCAGGTGAGCAGTTAGGGGCGATCAGGCAGGCGGGTGAGCGGTTAGGAGCCAGCTGTCCCGGATTGTGAGAGGGATGTCCAACTGCCAGTTTAGGCCTGCAGGATCCCTGTGGGATCGGGCCTAAACCAGCAGTCAGACATCCCCCGAAGGGGCCCAGATTGTGAGAGGGTGAAGGCCGGACTGAGGGATCTCCCCCGCCCCCCGCCCCACTGCACTAATTTCATGCACTGGGCCTCCAGTGTCGTATATAATCATGTCTTAAATTTACATTTTACATTATTATCCTTTTGACATGATGTTGGCTACCTTGGTTACAAGCCCTTTTGCCTGGAGTTTGGATAATTCTCCCTATATCTAGAAAAGTAGTTCATGTCAAAGAAAAAACAACTGATTATATTTTTATTATTATAATTTTTTAATTGTTGTGGTTTTTTTGTATGTTTTTTTCCTAAATTCCTTCACCTTTTTCATCCAGCCCCACAATCCCTCCTTCCCTCTGACAGCTGTCAGTCTGTTCTCTGTATCTATGTGCCTGTTTCCATTTTGTTACTTTATTTTGTTCTTTAGATTCCACATATGAGTGAAACCATATGTTACTTATCTTTCTCTGACTAGCTTATTTCACTTAGCATAATACTCTCCAGGTCCATCCATGCTGTCTCAAAGGTAAGATTTCCTTGTTTTTTATAGCTGCATAGTATTCCATTCTGTAACTGTACCACAGCTTTTTGTATGGACCCTTGGGCTGTTCCCACATCTTGACTATTGTAAATAATACTGCAATGAACATAGGGTGCACCTATTCTTTTGAATTAGTGCTTTAGGTTTCTTCATATATATTCCCAGAAGTGGAATTGCTGGGTCATAAGGCAGTTCCATTTTTAATTTTTTGAGGAAACTCCATACTGCTTTCCACAGGGGCTCCACCAGTCTGCATTCTCACCAGCAGTGCACAAGGATTCCCTTTTCTTCACATCCTCGCCAGCACTTGTTCTTTGTAGCAACTGCTTATAATCAATGTGTCTAGAGCTGGCCAGTGGCTTGCTTTTGGCTCCTGAAACCACTTAGTGAGTCCAGCCACTCCTGAGCTGGAGAGAGTTGTTTATTTACAGGCCCACAATGATTCCTAATGAACCCCAGCTGCATATTTCTTTTTCTACCAAATCTTTATTGAGGGTCCACTGAGCCATGGAGACTTGAAAAAAGCTTGGGAACCAAGGAGGGATTGAGGTCAGGGAATGGATAACACAAAAGGAATCCATAATTTGAGAAGACAAAGCCCTCCACTGCCCACCTCCCTCTGGCCCAGTGATGGCGAACCTATGACACGCATGTCAGAGGTGACACGCGAACTCATTTTTTTGGTTGATTTTTCTTGTTAAATGGCATTTAAATATATAAAATAAATATCAAAAATATAAATCTTTGTTTTACTATGGTTGCAAATATCAAAAAATTTCTATATGTGACATGGCACCAGAGTTAAGTTAGGGTTTTTCAAAATGCTGACACGCCGAGCTCAAAAGGTTCGCCGTCACTGGGCTAGCCTCTCATCTGTTGTTCCCCTTCATCCACCTAAGTTTTGGCCAATGTCAGCCCCTTTTACAGGGACACCTCTCACTAAATTGTCCCCTTTTCCAGAGCACACAGTTCTAGTCCCAGCTCAAATGCAACTTCCTAAACCAGGGGTGGCAGGCACGCTGCTCTGTGGCTGCTGTCCCCTTCTGTACCCTGGGAAGCCCTTCACAATTGGTCCTGGAGTCTTTCTGACTGAGCCTGGTACATTCACACCTTTACCAACAACCCATCTCTTGGTAGCCACAAGCAATCATAGGAATTACCATGACCTTTGCCACACCTGACCTTTCCAATCTCCCAAGGTGGCTTGGTCCCTGTATGTTAAGTGTTTATAAGTGCATGCATGCATTCATTCATTCATCCAGTCATGAATAACTAGAGCGGTGGTCAGCAAACTGCGGCTCGCGAGCCACATGCGGCTCTTTGGCCCCTTGAGTGTGGCTTTTCCACAAAATATCGACTTCTGCGCATGGGCCACGAAGTTTCAATCGCACTGTACGTGTGCGCCTGCATGTGGTATTTTGTT
Organism: Myotis yumanensis; assembly: GCF_028538775.1. Classification (NCBI taxonomy): domain Eukaryota; kingdom Metazoa; phylum Chordata; class Mammalia; order Chiroptera; family Vespertilionidae; genus Myotis; species Myotis yumanensis. The sequence continues at coordinate 44,762,435 of NW_027223758.1, forward strand.
GAAGAGCCACACTCAGGGGCCAAAGAGCTGCATGTGGCTCGCGAGCCGCAGTTTGCTGACCACTGAGCTAGAGAAACAGAAACCAGAGCTCCCTGTTTGTTCTCCAACTCACTCTTAGCTTTCCACTTCCTCCGTCTGTTCTGGGGAGCAGGGGAGGGGATGGGAGGAGTAGGGGACGGAAGGACTGACTGCCCTGGGCAGACGTAGATGTCCTGGGTAGAGGACACACAGACACAAGTGACAGAGGTCGCCAAGGCTGATGTCTGACAGCCAAGGGCACTGAAGGATGGGGTTACATGCCTGGCCCCCTAGGTTCCCCGTCTGCAGTCTCCCCTCCCTGGGCTCCACCCGCTCTTGAAGTGACTATTCTTGACCATCCATTTTCATTCTCAAAGATTTTCCTACCCCAATTTTCTTCCCTTTTCTTCCCTTCCCCCCATGTGAAGGGCTGCCCAGGGCACCGAAAGGAACAGTAGCCACAGAGCAGCATGCCTGCCATCCCTGGTTTAGGAAGCAGCATTTGAGCTGGGACTGGAACTGTGTGCTCTGGAAAGGGGACCATGTAGAGACAGGGAGAAGTGTTCCTGTAAAGACAGTCCTCTATTTCTTTCTTCTCTCTCCTGCTGGAATGCCATCCACTAACTTGTGTTTCACTTTTAGCTAAGGGCTCATTGATTCTATAAGTTCAAAATATTTTATAATTTTGTTATTTGGTAATAATAATGAGCATTCATTTATGCTAAAAGTCAATGCACTATTTTAAAATATATGAAAAATTAATTCACTGTATACTTTTAATTCAGTCCTGCTTGCCTTCTCTCTGTTCTAATGTGGCTCATTTTGGAAGGGTTTCATTCATAAGCCACTGTAAGTAATTTTCAAGCATGATTCAGAATGGAACTATTAAATACTGCTTCCCTTCCCTGATCATTATACACCAGTTTCTTCCAAATGCCTAAAACAGAGCATGCATTTCCATCAAAAGGAAAGTCACATGAGAAGCATATGGATTAAATATAAAACCAGTTTTTAAGAAATTCGGAAGGCACCCAGGGTTGCTGGATAGCTGGAGCATATTCGTGTATATTTTTAGTTCTCTTCCTCCGAAGAATATCCGACTGACAGCTGGATGGTCTTATTTGCTATAGTTCTTGTAATTTAATATTCATAAATTATGCATTTTAATGACATAATAAGCTTTTGAGAAGAGAAGAATGCATCCCCTTGATTATAAATGTAAATTCTGTGAGGAATTCAGTTCTAAAAAGGAAGCTGCTTCTCTCTGCCTAGAAATAGAGAGTCCATCGAGTCCCTATAAAAGCAAGGATCCCACTTTCTGATCGTGAAGGGGCACTTTATTTGTTCATTGTTTCTGTTGAACTAAATGCTACTTTTACCTTTCTCCAGTTACCTGGACATTCTTCTGGTTAAGTCACGTTAAATATTCATGTTAAGCCAAGTAACCCGTTTTGAATGTTAGAAACCCTTCAACATGTCTAATTTACTAAATACCCTCATGTCCTCTGGCTCCCACATCATACTCTTGGGTAGCCTTCAGATACAATTTGATCAGTCGACGTAAGACTGTTTTGACATCCTGCTTATCTCCCTGCAGAGCCTGGACCTGAAGCCGCGGCTCCACTCCGCTTAAATCACTAGCAGGGATATGACTTCATTTGTTTGCTGTGTGTTGGAGAATCTTCAATGTGCCCCCAGAATAAGGGCAAACACAGACCCGGGAGAGTTGGCTGCTCTGCTGAGCGAGGGCAGTACCCAGGCCAGGCCCAGAAGGTTGCATGGGAAGGACACCGGGTCTGTGCAGGAGGTGATGGCTACCATGACCTGGGAGTCCCTTCTCCTCTGCCAGCTGTCTCAGGAAGTTAGTCTTTGCTCTCACCCATTCTTTTGTGAGCCAAGATCTTTGTTTCACATGCCTCCAACCCCATCTTTTTCTGCAAGTGAAATAAATTTAAAATAAATACCTGGTAGGGGAAAGCTGCCAGAAAGGCAGCTGAGAAGAGCAAGGAAGAGGGACACAGGGCCCTTACTCTGCTTGGATTCCTAGAGGTTCTATGGGCTAAATGCCTCAGGCCTCTTTAAGGCATCGTAGATAAGCCTCATCCGCACCATCCCCTTTTCATACCCCCCACCCCTTACAGCTGTGATAGAGGGAGGAGTCCCCTCTATCAACAGAACATCCTGGGCTTTCTTGGTGCTCAGTGGAAAGAGTTACCCCTTTGGGGCCAGGTATTAATGGCAGAAACCATGGCAACCATGCTGACCCAGAGGCCCTGTAGTACCCAGCTGGTCATGCAGCCTGCTGGCGTGGGGACCTACTAATTGACCATCCAAGGTCTTGCCGTCTCGGGTTAGCTTTCATAACCCTGCAAAACATTTCTCTTCCGAAAGATAAAGAGCACATTTTAAGGAATTACTACTTTTAAGCAAGGACAATTCAGGACTGACAGATATTATAGGATTAAGATACTACCAACTCATTCTAAACTGTGATCTGTTGGAGTTCTACATTCACCTAATAGCTGACTTGCATAACAAGAAACGAGACTATAGGGTTTTGTGTAGAATTACATAGATGAGTGTTCAAACCAGAGGCAGTCAAAATGATGGATTCTTCCCACAATGAAAACAAAATGTTGGTTAGATCTCTAGGAAAAAATGCCCTTTCAACCTTCTAGATGGATTGAGATCCCCCAACAAGACGGAGATGGAAAGAGCATTACTGCTCAGTACATTCCCCAAATCTGATTCATTGAGAGTTCAAGAGCACTAATACTACTACATTCTGGGACTAGTAATGCCATCTTTGCACCTGTGACCAATTCTTTGCTGTTTCCCAAGTATTATCAAATCTATTGTCTCATTTGACCCTCATGCTGTCCTGCGGGGTGTTCACACATTCATTTATTCATTCATTGAGTCGTTATTGGATGCCTTCTCAGGCGGCTGCACCCTGCCAGGCTAGCAGGGCTTGAAGACTGATGCTCATGTCCTAAGAGCAGCTGAGGTCTGGACAGTTGTTAGGTGGTTGGTCCCACATTCCAAGGCTAGTGGGGGCAGAGTCAGGACAAGACCAGAGAGCTTTCAGATCCCTGCACTCTCTTCTGTCCCCTCCCCCTTCTTCACCCTCCTGTGCTCAGCCAGCCACTGAAACCACCATCCTTTAATCACCAGTTATGCACCTTCTGCTCTGCAGAGACTAAGACGCCAGGATGACATTGATGTTATTAGATTATTTGCACATGAGTCTGCATTATGACAAGCCATGAAAAGAATGTCAAACACAAGAGGGAAAAAGACAGCCAACCTGAGTGCTCACAGGCCAAGTACCTGGGAGCTGGTGTCTGCAATGCAGCCAGCCTGACAGGAAGGAGCACTCAGAGAGTCCTGCATGGGTGGTGTTTCTATCACTGTTGTTCCCGTAATGGGTGCTCTCCGTATCTCCATTTATCCCATCGACTGGCCCACTCTCTGCTTTCCCTCTGGAAAGTAAGCTGACGGAAGCCCACAGCACACTGGTTACTCACAAGTAAGGGGTCACTCTGGAATGCCCAGGCCCTTCTGCTCCCGCCTGGTGAGAGGCATGCTTCCTGCACTTCAGTCCTGAGAGTGTGCGCTGATCCCGTTGTAATTAGAAAATTACCTGCTCCATTAACTGGTCAAAAATGAGGTGGATAAGCATGAAAATTATTTCTGTGAAAACTGTTACATGCTTCAGGACAATTAAAAAAAGGACATACTTGAGAACTAACTTGGTAACTGGTGGGAGCAGAAAGACATAGGCATGCTAGAAAGCAAGCCCCTAGCTTCAAGTTCACTGTATGTTAGGAGCACCTGTCAGTATGTTTCAGAGGGAACAGAGAATGCGGGCCAATTGAGCTAGTTGGTGAATGGAAATACTAACTGACCTCCCCCATGTTGCCTGGGGCGGGGGGTGTTATTAAGCAAATACCACCCCACCCCCACTACCCATCTTGGAATATACCCCATACGAATGTCTAAGGGAGAAATAGCATGAGTCACAAATCTTCCCATGTGACTTTCGGTTTGTTGCTCACATTTGAAATTCCTGCGTTTTCATGGGCCACTGTGCCTCAGTCCTGGCTTCGCTGCAGGTACCCTGTGGGGGAAGGGAAGACTCCCCACAGGAATAGCCTGTGTGCCGTGGGTATTTATTAGACTATCCAACACATGCCTTCCCCGTTTGGAGAGGATCTCTTCACATGGGGTGGCGACAGAACCAATTTTATTTCTGTGAATTATTATCAGGCTTTGTCACAATAGAGAAGAAGGAAGATGAGGAAGCTCACCTCCCCTGGGCAGACATCGGTCCTGCTTGTGATGCTGAGTGTTGGGGGCAGCTCTGTGTCTCCTTGGTTTGTGGCATTTAATTTCAGTTCCGAGCATCAGTCTTTAAAATAGAAGGAGCATAAGAGGTGGCAGGTTTCCTAGCATTTGTTGACCCTCCTATTTGTTTTTCAAAAGGCCCATTAATTAAAGACTAGCTAAATCTGCTCACTCACTGGCTAAATCTGCTCACTTGGGAAGAACACACCTCAACATTCAAAAGGAAAGTGATTTATAGGATTCAATTTTTTTCCCATTTTAGTCTTCTGAATCTCCCCCCCCACCCCCCCGGGGCTTAAAAAAAAGTCAAGGAAATTGATTAACCTCTGCTAAATATGAACCCGAGTGGCCCCATGGCCCTCTAGGCTGAGCCATTAGGGACCTCCAGGGAAGGTGGGAGGTGTAAAGGCATCCAGGGTGTCAGAGGCCTCAGAGTGAGAGTGGTCAGAGAGCAGGCTGGGCTGAGGTGGGCTCCAGGAGCCTCACAGGTGACAACCTTCCCTCCAGCCCTCACTGCCCTTCCTGATACACTGGACCATAGCGGGGCCGTTGGCTGTTTGCTGCACAGAGCTCACAAGTGGGCACAGGAACCCTTTGTAGCATCTGAATCTTGTCTCTGATTCTACAGTCCCGGTGCACTCCTGCTAGTACTCCCAGAGTTCCGTGTGGCAAATAACAAAATTTGAGTGGGGCCCATTGCCCGGCTTATCTCCCTTTGTCTTCACCCTTCTCTTCTCTCTTGTTCCCTTGTCTTCTGCCTCTCTCCCTTCTTCCTGGGCCTGTCAGGCCGCCGAGAGGACGGATAAAGAATTCCTGTGTGGCCCTAACAGGTTAGGCTCAGTGGATAGAGCGTCGGCTGGCAGACTAAAGGGTCCCGGGTTCGATTACGGTCAAGGGCATGTACCTCAGTTGCGGGCGCATCCCCAGTGGGGGGGTGTGCGGGAGGCAGGTGATTGATGTTTCTCTCCCATCGATGTTTCTAACTCTCTATCCTTCTCCCTTCATCTCTGTAAAAAATCAATAAAATATATTTTAAAAAAACACACAAACCTCCTGGGTGTGCCCGGTGCATGTAGGAGACCTGTCGGTGAGGAGAGGCCGCCCTCGCCCCTCCATTCATTGGGAAACTTCCCTTTCACAAGACCCGGTTCTCACCGCGAATGGATGACTCACCTCTGCGTGTTCTCTCTTCCTCTCCCCTGTAGGAAATGTGACTGGAAACAGTAACTCCACGTTTATTTCCAGCGGGCAGGTGATGAATTTCAAGGGCGACATCATCGTGGTCTACGTCAGTCAGAACTCCCAGGAGGGCCCGGCGGGGCCAGGCGGTGGCGCTGGGGAGCCAGTGGGTCACCCGGTGCAGGAGGAGAGCCCGCCGTGCTGCGACTCGTTCGCGGGCCTCGGGCCGCGCTTCCCGGACACGTGCAGCGCCCCCGAGCCAGACAAGGCTTCGCGGCCGGTGCAGGAGCAAGGAGAGGCCGAGGCCCGCGCGCCCGGGGCGCAGCGCTGAGCGCGCGGTACCCGCTGTGGCTCTCGGCGCTCCTCGGATCAGGGATGCCGCCGGATCAGCCGCGACTTCCCAGCCATCAGCCCACCCTCTGCAGCCCACCCTCTGGCCATCAGCACCACAGGGACCTCGTACCTACCTGGAGGTGCGGGCCGCGTGGGCCACGAGCACCTGCACCTGGGCTGGGCGGGGCGGGGGCGGAGGGCGGGGCACGGCCCGGGGTCGGCCTGCACGCGGCTCCATGCGGTACATCTGCGTCCAGTTACCTGACATTCTCCACCCACCGTGCTATTCGTTGAATCGGGGCTTTTTAAAAACGCAAATGTGTTTTCACCACTCACTGGCGTGCAGTCACATACCAGCTGATGACTCAGGTACACGTTGCTCTAATTCGGTTGCTCCACTTTTTACCCCCTTTTATGGTCTTCCTCTCTCTCTCCTCCCTCCCAATACCCGTTATCATTTCGTCAGTAGTCTGTCTCTTTATGACATGTTTTTATGGCGGTCCTGTTGTATTGGGTCTGTGCTTTCCCCCCTCTTATATTTGTATTTCACTTAATCTCATAACATTTTTCTTGATAGCCCCCACCTCCACCACCACCCCCCACATACTTTTTTTTTTCTTTTACTATTTAAGGATTTTTCTTGAATTCTCCCAAGGGTGATGGTCTTTATGTATTATTTGTTGCGCCCCTTCTCACAAGTACCTACCTGTGTTTCGGAAATGCCTGGGGTGAGGGTTGGGGAGGTGGGGGGAGTGTTGGGGTCTGTACTAAGCACTTTTGGTTAAAGGTTAGAAATGTGAAGCCTGGAGGGAGGCTCAGGGAACAAGTGGAGGGACTTTTCGTTTTTGAAAACATTTCTGAATTCCCATGTTTCTAAAAGAGGGAAAAAGGGAAACACCTTTTCTCCTCTGAATGTTTTTATGTTTTGTCCATCGTTAGGCAGAACTGAGTTGTAGTGTGCATCCTCCTCCCCTGCACCCTCCCCAAATGTTCATCCCTGGGGGGAGTTTATTTGCCCCTTCCAGCAGAGGCAGCCAGGTCCTCCTGTAAATACATCCCTAAAAATTCAGGCTGCTGCAGCTTTGCATTCTTATTCTTGATGTCTCTCGGGGAAAAGATGTGGAACTGAATAGGGCTCAGGGATAGCCTGCCCAGAGTGAAAAGCTGGTGCTAGGGAAGCTCAAGAAAGAAAGCAAGCATCAAGTTGAAAGTTAATATGCATTTTCTTTCTCTAGACCAGAGTGGCATAAATGCGTTTAGGCAACAGGCCTTATTTTCTTCCTAAGTAGAACTTAGCCTCACAGAAGTGGAAAACACTCCTGCTATTTTCCAGTGCATTTAACTTAAAAAACAAATCCTCTTCTGGTGGATTGAAGAAACTGTATCATATAAGTAGTATTCTCTTAGCATCAGTCCTCTTGTTAGGAAACATACAGTGTGAGTCAGACTGAAGGGAGTTACCTGGGTTGTTCCATCTGTTGTGGTCAATGAGTACTTGTTCTTAAATACTAGAGAAAAGTTAAAATAACTAAAATTAATTTTGCAGGTCTGATAGGTTTTCAGAGTGCTAACCGTGGTCACTGTCCACACTCTAATGGCCTGGCTAAAGGGAATGGCCACTGATCATGGGTTTCTCCCTACTGATTGTAGTTCTCTTGGAAATGCCGCAATGGTAGTCAATTGCGACTTTTAATGGAGAAGCAGAGGGGGGCTTTATAATTTATGGGATTCCTTAGCAGATGGAAAAAATTGCAAGAAGAAACTGCCAGGATGATCAGTTGGTGGGAATTTACTGTCTGTTCTGCCCTTTTAGTTAACATTCATCCAAAGAGATGTTATAAAATGGGAGAAACCATTATACCTTTTGAGATGGAATATATTAAACAAAGTAGAGTTCACAAAGTAGAATGCTGAGCTAAAAACCCAAGTTTCCGCCGTGACTGTCATCATCCCACTGATATTACTTTACCTTTCTGTGCTTTCATTTTTCTTCCTAGGAAAAGGCACTAATGATAATTTTTGACACTCTCCCTACCCAGAGAGAACAAAGGGTGCGCTCCTTACAAAAAGGGTGCTAAACAATTAAGAATCTACTTTCAGAGAAAGGTAGTATTCGCATTCTTTCCCACACTGACCCCGACTAATTCTGTATTGACCCAAAGACAATTCATGATAGGAAATGTATAGCAATTGTAAGTCTGCCTCTGTGTATTATAGAGATGTATGTGACAAATGTAAAAAGAATGCAATGAAGATAACAATGAAAACTTGTTTGGGGGAATGTGATAAAGAGATTATTAAATGTAATATTTGACCATAGGAGAGTTCTTTCGTGGTTTGCTTAAACAGGGCTCTTTGTTAAACAACCATCTGTCTTATTCTCGATCTCTGTGGTATGCTCTGGTGTTCAATGTTGGCTATGTTGTGTCTTATTGGTGGGACCCGTGACAACTGAGTTGGAACAGAACATGACTTGCTTGCTTTGATGACATATCTGTTGTTGATCTCATAAGAAATGTTTGTAAACATGGAGTTGAAAGGGAATTGGAGTCTGATAGTTCCTACCCATATTTAACAGAAATACCAGAAAAAGGGGAAAAAAATCAAATTTTCTCTCTACCTATATGCACAAAGAGCAATTTGTGCTGTAATGGGACCTTCCTATGGCGGGGCCGAAAGGGCTCTTGCTATGAAACAAACCACCCAGAACTTAGCGGCTTAAAACACTACCATTTATTTAGTTCACAAGTCTGCATTGGCTCAGCGTGGTTGGTTCTTCAGGCCTGGGTTAGCCCAGCTGGGCTTGCTCCCATGTGCAGTCTGCAGGCTGCATGGGTGTTGGCTGGGCCAGGCTGAGCCCTCTCCACATGGACCCTCATCCTCCCAGCGGGCTAGACTGGCCATGTGCTGATGGTGGTGGCGAGGTTCCGAGAGAGCAAACAAAACGATGTCAGGGCTTTTGAGGCCTAGGCCTCACTCTGCCACATTCTGTTGGCCAAAGTACGACACAAGGCAGCCCAGATTCAAGGGCTGGGAAACAGCCCCAACTCTTGATGGAAGAGTTGCACAGTGACATTGTGAGAGGGATGCATACAGGAGGGGAAGAATGGGGCCCTTTTTGCCATCTGTCTACCTCAGGTGCATTGCTCAGAATAAATTGGTGCAGGGAAGAGGGTGCACTTAAGCAGGAGAGGAACCTTAATAAGTGGTTCCTTCCTTGGTGGTGCAGAGCACGGTGCATTCCTACAACTGAGAGATATCACATTCATGTGAAGTACTGAAATTCCTTCCAAAGCCAAGTACATGGTTGGGGAACTGGGTCTACAGTACTGCTGCATAAAGCAACTGTATTTGTAAAATTGAGGAAATCAATGAGATATTTTGGGTGGAAGAACCTGTTACATAAATAAAGGATGTCCTTTTACCCTTTATGCTGATTCAACAGACAAACCATATTGTTAGGTGCTGAGCAAAAAGGTGAGCTTCAGCAAAAGTTCTGTCTTTGGTGGAAGAGGCAAAATTTTGGAATATTTGCTCTTTGACAGTCTCTGAGGGAACATGACTACCCTTGGCCATCTTCTTTGGGGAGCTGTGGGGTGCTCTGGGAGCTGTGGAGAGGGCATAAAGCATTTAAAGCCCTAACATTCCATTGGTGAGTCATTATTTTTATTGAGGGTGCTTTTGATACGTGGGCCCTGAGCATCCCTGAGAACGGAGACCAGATAGCTAGAGAGGCCTGGGAGTCTAGGGATGTCCCAGAGAACTAGGAAAGACCATGGACGTTGCTCTGCTCTAGGGCACCAAACAAGGCTGCTTGGAAAGGGATATCTGTGGAATTCCTCCTGACAACTCCCTCCCCTCCCAAGGCTGTGTTTGAACAGACTACCTTGCAACTACTAAAGAGGAGGGGACCTGAAATTGGACTGTGGTGGGACCAGCAGCAAGAACAAGCAGCAGGCACAAGCGTGTCAGGTGATATCACTGAAGCCAAGTCCACAGGTGCAGGGGAGCACAGAAGCACAAAACCCTGGACCGACTTTTTCACATGAGTATCCTTGATCTCTCTCTCTCTCTCTATCTCTCTCTCTCTCTCTCCCCCTTCAAAAGGATAATATATATTGGCCACCAGCTTAGAAAAAGTGGCATTGTAGGCCCAAGCCCTTTTGGGAGGGGATTAGAGCCCAGTAAAAGCCCTTTGATTTCTCATGGGCAGGTGTAGCCCAGGAAACAAGCTCTTACAAGTTGCCTTAATTTAGGCAGAGGCAGTAAAACGTCTCAGCCTAAAATGGAAAAGCAAATTCATATTTATTGGCTTTTATTTCAATGACAACGAAACCATGAAAAGAAAATACATACTTAACACTCTTAAAAGAGTTTTTTCTAAATACTATATCAGTGGAAAAATAAACATAATTTCTTTCATCAGGTTTATTACGTTTATGATTTATATCCAATAAGATTCACCCTTGTTAGGTATACATTATTATAAGTTTTAATAAAAATAAGTCGTTGTGTAACCACCATCACCACAAAAGTTCCCCTATTTTGTTTTGTAGTCAGTCCCTCCCCTACCATCCCCAACCTCTGGCAACAACTATTTATTCTCTGTCCCTATAGTTGTGGCTTTTCCAGAATGTCATATGAATGGAATCATTCAGTTGGTAGCCATTTGAGTTTGGCTTATTCCAGCATAATACACTTGAGATCCATCCAAGTTGTTGGGTACATGAATGGTTAGTTCCTTTTTAGTGCTGCATAGTATTCCATTGTAAGGATGTACCACAGTTCATATGTTCACCAACATTTGAATTCTTTCCAGTTTGGGTAATTACAAATAAAGCTGCTATAAAAACTGGTGTGGCATGTGTTTTCATTTCTCTTAAGAGTGAGGTTGTGGGGTCATATGGTAAATATTTAATTCTAAGAGAAACTTCAAAATTGTTTTCCAAAGTGACTGTACCATTTTGCATTCCCATCAGCAGTGAATAAAAAATCCAGTCATTGCATTTCCTTGTCAGCACTTGGTATTGTAAATTGTTTAATTTTAGCCATTCTAACAGATGTATCTCACTTTGATTTGCAGTGCATGACTGAGCATCCTTTTTTGTTGTTTAGTTTTTATTTCATAATCATAAACTTAACTCTTCGATCCAGCTAGACTTGGAGACGGGGTAAGGAAAATATGGAACCCAATGAACTGAGGTGAGAGCACGAAGATTATAGAACATTCCAACAGATGGGGTGCTCTCCTGAGCTACAGAGAAATGGTCTGGTAGTTAAGATAAAACACAAGTCAAATTTATTACAGTTGTCCACAGTCAACAATGGTGACCTTCTTGCTGGTCTTGCCATTCCTGGACCCCGGCGCTCTATGGCTGTCACAATATCCATGCCTTCTTTCACCTGGCCAAAGACCACATGCTTGCCTTCCAACCACTCAGTCTTGGCCGTGCAGATAAAAAACTTGGAACTGTTTGTGTTAGGTCCAGCATTTGCCATGGAGAAGATGCCAGGACCTATATGCTTCAGGATGAAATTCTCATCAAATTCCTCCCCATAGATTGCCTTGCTGCCTGTGCCATTATGGCTTGTGAAGTCACCACTCTGGCACATAAATCCCACAATATTTTGTGAAAGCAGGAACCTTTATAACCAAATACTTTTCCCCCAGTGCTCAGATATGAAAGTTTTCTACTGTGTTTCAAACTTTGTCTGCAAAGAAGTAGAAGGAGACACGGCCCAAGGGCTCATGTTGATGGCAATGTCGAAGAACATGATGGGGTTCACCATGGCTGGGCACAGGTGGCTGTGGGGCAGCAGCATCTTGCAAAGCCCTGCGCATCTTTTTATATATTTATTTGGCCATCTTTAGCTCATATTTGGCGAAGTGTGTGTTCAAATATTTTGCTCTTTTTTAATTTGGTGGTTCATTTTCTTATTGCATTTTGAAAGCTCTTTATGTATTCTGGATATGAAAATGTATAGGTTTTTAGGGTCTTTCTGTTTCAATGATACAGAAGCCATGGAAAAAATACATATTTAAAGCTTCTAGAGCATTCTGTATTTAGTACTATTACTGAAAAAATAAAGACATTATAAATTTTCATTTAAAAAATTAAGTTTCAGGAGCTATGCACCAGTAACATTTATTCAGAGTAAATGGTTCCACAGTAAATTCTCTTTTCACAGTGGTGCTGCCAGTGTCAGGGACCAGAGCCACTGTCGGCTCTTTGGACTGCCGTGTCCTTTCTAGAAGGCTTTATTGACTCAGCAGCCAGCTTCTGGGGAGCACATTCACCCGTGGAAACTTGCTCCACTCTGAGCTGTCATTTGTCACTGAGCCTCTCACGACGACAGTAGACTCTGCTCTTGGCCTTAAATTCCTGTTGTAGATAATCCACCGTGACTGCCTACGGGGAAGGAGCAATAACAGCAATCACTGATGATTCTATCGTAGGAAGAAGACAAAAATGTGAAGTTCACTCAAGATAAAAAGAGAGCCCCACTTTTCATCAATTAGTTAACACGCAGGCAAACACTACCATTTGTTGAAGCAATATGCAAAGTGATTTACATGCATTTAATCATCACAGAAAATCCACTAGGTGACTAGGGTCAGAGAGGTTAATGAACAAAGCTGGTATGTGGAGGTTGCACCCAAAGTCCAGGTGTGTGTTCCTGCCCACTGTTACAATGGCTAGCTGGTCAAGTCTACACCTTGCTTCCTCTTTTCTTCTGTTCCCAGCTATAGCAAAATGATGTTGAACTGATGTGGGTAGAGAAAGTCAATGTGGGAATACTTTGAAAATACTCCAAACTTTTCTTTATTATAATCAGACTTAGTTTCCCAAATTCAATAGTGAGCCCTAAAATTTGCATTAGACACTTCCTATCCTAAGCATACAATCTTTTGCCCTCAAAGAGCTTCTATGAATAAGATGATACTGATTATCATTTGTAGCTCCTGGAGCAAGTGTAGGTTCATGTACAATATCAGAAGGAGGAGCAACCCCCCCCCCCCCCCCCCAGGGGAGCTGACGAGCGTTTGTCCAGTATTGCATCCTGCTGGCTGTATGCTTCAGGATCTGTGTCAATGATTGTATATTTATTACAGCATTTGTTGTAATGAAACAGCCGTTATGACATGGTTGAGAGATCTTTAAAGTCAAGCAAACAGATACAAACTCAGCAGTTTCTTGGCACGTCGTGTTCGGGCATCCATGGATGGCATCGGTGATGAACAACAGACATGGGATGGAGGTCATTTTCCAGGAGGGGCAGATGGTGGTCACTGTTCTCCCAGAGCCCTACAGTCAGTCATGGGCCTGTCAACCGAGTACCTCTGTGTCCTGCTCAGACAGAAAGACACCTGTAGCACAGACTCTGCACTAGTTATTTGAAGAGCAAAGAACCTGCGCACCTTCCCTGCACTTGTCTGTACCAGGAGTGTTACTGAAAAGCTTACTAAACATCAGCATGATACATAGGAAGTCACAAAATGACCGTTTTTAAAAATCAGTTTAATTGAGTCGGTATCATTTACATGCAGTAAAATTCACCTTTTCCAGGTCTACAATTCTGTGAATTCTCAGGCACGGAGTCAGGTAACCACCACGACAATCAGGACATAGACCATTTCCATCAGTGTAGTAGTTTCCTCCTGTTCCTTCACAGTCAACCTCCTTCCCCACCCCCAGCCCCTGGCGACCACTGATCCTGTTCTCTGTCCCTACAGCTTTGCCTTTTCCACCATAAAGGGATTCACACAGTGTGTGGCCTTGCGAGCTGGCTTTTTTCACTTAGCACAGTGCTCTTGTTGTGTACATCAATAGTCTGTTCCTTTATGTTATGCATACTAGTCTCTTGCAAGGGAATACTGTAGTTTGTTTATCCATCACCAGGTGAGCAGCTTTTGGGATATTTCCAGTTTGGGAATCTGCATCAACCTTCTCATACATGTTTTAATGTAGACATGGTTTTCTATTTCCTTGGGTAAATACCTACAAGTGGGGCTGCTGGACTGCATGGTCAGTGCGTGATTCTGATGGCAACATGTGAGGGAACCAACACTCCCCTCCTCACCAGCACTTGGCATTGTCCACAAACTGACTCTAAAAACAGTTACAAATAGTTGCTAAGGTTGCAGAGTTTGTTTGTTTTGTTTTGTTTTCCAAAAGCAAGGCTTCTGTAGGCTTTAGATCTCGCCAAAGAAGTTACTAGTGAGATAAAATTTTCTTCTGGGTAATTGCACTCTTCAATTATGGTTTTTCCCCCCTCCTATTATTTAATGAAAACGTTTACAGCCAACATCCTTAAAACTCAAGCTGTAAGTAGGGCAGCAATTGGTCCTATACACAGGGGGTATTTTTAAACATTGAAATGAGGTTGTATTTTCTTTAAAATGAAGCTTTCAACTTCATGCTGTTTTGAAAAGAACGTGAAGATTCCTGCATTCTGGGGAAAACTGAAACTGTAATTAGAACAATGCCAACTGTTCTCATTTCTCTTGCAGGAAATGGCTTTCTTTAAAAAAAAAAAGTTAGCCATCTGTAGATACACACAGATGATTATCTACTTCCAGAATTATGTGCAGCCAGTTTAGAATATTGAGTTGCTCCAATTGCCTCTAATTCCCTTCATGGCCCAAACAAACTGATTTTCCCCCAGTCCATTCAGGAATGCTGCAAACTAATGATAAATAATCAGCATTGGTCCAAATGGAGCATAAATAGAGAACTCTGTCAGCAAAATACCTGTGTAAACCAGTATCAAGACAAATACAGCTTGAAGTATTCACCATCATTGGAGCATGGAATCATAGGTCTTCATTAGCCTGGGAAATTGAGAATAAAATGAAGATATGGCAGCTACAGGTAACAGAGAGAAAGATGCGGAAGGGAGACGCCTGGGCAGGAGTCTCCCTCCCTCGCTGGCCTGTTTCCCAGCAGCCGTTCGTTTACAAGCCAAGTGAACAGTGTTTGTAAAATCAGCCCTTTGCAATAAAGCATAGAGGCTTCTGTGAAGGTTTGAGCTAATAGTCCCTGAAAGAATCGCTGACTGTTTGAATTGCTAGGTAGACATGGGTACTGGTTTAGTTTTGCTAGAATGGCTTCTAGGGGTGTCTCTGGAGGTCTTTGGGCCAATTGCCAGTCAGGTCCTGACTCTAAACTACAAACAACAAATATATATGTAGTATTTGTATGTCTCAAATATTGTATGGGGCATGCAGATGCTGAAAGTTATTTCTTGTTTACCTGCAATGCAAATTTAACCGGACATCCTATATTTTTATTTGCTAAACCTAACAATGTTGGCCCTCATTGATGCTTTCTGTACACACAATGGAGATGACATAAACACCAGATATTCCCGGTGTTTATTCTTCCTTGTTAGGTCATTGCAAAAAGATTTCTTCTCATTGAGTATTTTGGAGGAAGGGCTCTAGGGAAAGCTCCATGTGAGTACAATACATGTGGGAAAATGATGAGCATTTCCTCTTCAAGAATCACTGTGACCGGGGCTGGAAAATGCCTGGCTGGCCAGGTTACTTTCCATGTGGCCCATGTGTCTAGTTCAGAGCTTTCCAAAGTTTGTCATTATGGAGCCTTTACCCGTGACCCTGAGCTATTTCGTGGACAAACAACTTTAGGAAATGCTACAAACAACACCACCTTGGAGAGTTTGGAGGTCTTAAGAAAGACCATAGGAAAGACCGTTGTTGCCTTTCTGGAGCAAAGAGGTGGTCAGTCTCTCTGAAGACGTGAGTTGGAGGCCCTGCCTGTGGAATGATCAGAAACCCAGTCCTTTCTCAGGTTCCCTTCTGAGACTCTTTATAGAACCCTCAAGCCCTGCTTACATATTCATTTTTCTGACAGGGGCCTCAGATGGAGTTGAGTCCACAGTATTCAGTTGCTAGCATGGAGCTTACATGGTCTATAAATTCTTAGAGGTGTCGGCTCTCTGGGCTGAACTGCACTCTATCTACATGTCCCCTCTTGCCACTTTGTCACCTGCTGGGCTCTCCCATTTGATTTGCTCATGCATAGACACTAGCCTGCTCCTTAATTCCCCTTTTCCAGGACAAAAGAGACTGCCATCTCCCCTGCCCCCCATGCTGGTAGATGTTTAACAACTGAGGAGGCTGATTCTGAGTGTTGGAACTTCCCATGGCGTAAATACTCCCACTGTGCTTATTTCAAGCTGCCAACCGCAATGTCATCAAATGGGAACTGGGCAGAGAGGCACAGTAGCACACCCTCTGTAATATTTCCACCAACAGACACATTTGATCCAAGAATGTAAATAATAATGGTAGCAATATAATTACAAAGTGATGGGTTTTAGTATTTACTAGGTATTAACTTTGTGTTTAATATAATGCATTTAATTGTAAGTTATTTAATTTTGAATGGTGGCTGTGTTTAGCAACCAGCTTGCAAAATTCCTGAGAATTTTTATAATCATCTATTGCAAGTCCATGCAGCTAGCTCCAGCTTCAGGGTACCTTCTCCTCTGCCTTTAGCCTCTATCCAAATTGCACCACCCAAGCCCCACCCACTTCTCCCATCCCCACAGAAGCAAGGGAATGCACTTGACACCATTCTTGTCCCACCCAGAATCCAGGCCCAACTCCTTCCCTCAGGAAAACTCTACAGATTAATAAAGACAGATTTGTATATTATTATAGAAGTCCCTTTATCTTGAGCCACCTTATTTCAGAATAGAACATTTGCTTTACTTTGCATAAACAAAAGGATAATCAGCATATTTTCCTCAAAGCAAAAGAATCAGCTGCTCCCAAAGGTGATTTATAACCTCTATCAGTGGTTCTCAACCTTCCTAATGCCGAGACCCTTTAATACAGTTCCTCATGTTGTGGTGACCCCCAATTTCATTGTTACAAATGGAACATAATTAAAGCATAGTGATTAATCACAAAAACAATATGTAATTATATATGTGTTTTCCGATGATCTTAGGCGACCCCTGTGAAAGGGTTATGACCCACAGGTTGAGAACCTCTGCTAGCTGGAAGTCAGCACAGTGGAGGACCACTGAAGCTTTGGAATTTGGTGGGTAACTTTTCCCCCCAGGATTTCAAGGACTTCAGGGCCAAATCTTAGCTGGAGCTCCCAGTCTCTCATTCAGGTACTCTGTTCCTCAATCACTGTTGAAGGAAGGTTTTCCCCAGACATGTGGCGTGTGGGAGGTGTTGTGGGTTAATTATTTCCCCAAAAACATGTTGAAGTCCTAACCCTTGGTACCTATAAATGTCACCTTATTTTGAGGTCATATCTTCCTGTTGTGCCCTGTACCAGTCAGAATAATATAGAAGCCTTCCCAGGAATAAGAGATCCCTCTCCATAACCACCCTCAGTGTTCTGTCCTGATCCTAACTGATCCTCGATTTATGTGTAACCTATGCAAATGTGAAGTAGTTGACCTTGGAAATTCTTTTTTTTTTTACATTTTTATTTATTGATTTTAGAGAGAGGAATGGGGGAGAGACAGATGGATCATCGATTTGTTGTTTCACTTATTTATGCATTTGTTGGTTGCTTCTTGTATGCGCCCTGACAGGGATCGAACCTGCAACCATGGCGTATTGGAACAACACTCTAACCAACTAATGTTGGTTAGCAGATGTTATATAAATACTTGATTATTGACAATATTCTCCATCTGCATAAATGTTTACACCATGTTAAAGGGGACGCGTAGAGAAATGATATAATTACTGCGAACTAATTTTACTAATTGCTCAAGCATGACATAATGGGTGAAAGGAGGGGTGATCCATTCTGTCCACGTGGGGTGCTGCTTTGGCTGGTACGTGGACAGGGCAGGGCTCCCCCTTCATACTCCCAGGCTGCAAAAATAGGATAAGGATTCCATTTAGTTGGGAGGAACCTACATCCTATATCGTTTTCATTAGTTGGGCTTTGTTTTGCCTTCCCAGAGTAATATTTTCTATTTCTAAGGGATATGAAAAATATCCTCTGTTTTCTCATAAAAACTTCAGGCAGTTGTCTGGTTAAAAACAAGTGTATCTGTTTCCCATTGCTGATGTAACAAATGACCACAAACTTAGCTGCTTAAAACAGAAATGGATTCTCTCACAGTTCAGGTGAGACATCTGAAACAGGTCTCTCTGTGCTAGCATCAAG